>NC_140218.1:11075943-11703443 GCF_951802725.1 Rutilus rutilus | reverse complement strand
CCGAGGCAGACATCCACACACACACACACACGCACATGTCTCTCATCTGTCTGGGCTCTGGCTGTTCTGGCTGTCCCCCCCCCCAGCACATGTAGCCCCCCCTCCTCTTCCTCTTCGGTAACCATAGGAACTGGCTCCCTCTGAAGGCGCTGCATTTGTGGGAGATGACGGCTTTTTGTTCTCTGGATTCCTTTTTTGGTCTTCCTGTGCACAAGAAAAGCTCAGCTGCACGTCTTTACCTCCACTTCCCCTCCCGGACCAAAGGGAGCATTTTCCTTCCTTTCTACACCTGCGGTTCACTTCCTTATTTCAGTGTACAGCGCTACCGTTAAGAGAAGAAAGAAGAAAAAAAAAACACTCTCAGTAACATCCTCTGGTTTCAGCACAAAGCGGACCTGGTGATTTTCTTTTTAAGTCAGGCCAAACACAGTGTAGTAAGTGGGTGAATCCTTCAAAACAGACCTCGTCCGGGTCATATTTAAACCCCAAATCAATAAAAGAGGATTTTTTAAAATATTTTGCTGAAAGAAAATGAAGCATGTATCTAGTAACATTAAGTATGTTTACACTGAGATGTGTGTATATATACATACGTGTATATATATATATATATATATTTCATGATATTAAAATAAAAGAATGACCAACGTTTTTATAAATTGCATAATAAGACTCACAGATATTCTGTTTGAATCATTCTGATAAATCATTCACTGAATTAATCTAATGCAAATTAGCATATGATTCACTTAATGAACTGGGGTAATCACTTTCAGTCATATCAGACTCGATGATACATTTTATGTGTTCTTAAGTTTGTGAAACTATAATAAAATAAAACTGTAATAAAAATAAATCCGTTTTTTAAACATTAAGGGTGTGTTCACACTTGACAGGTTTGGTTCGATTAAAATGTAACTCTGAAATATGAACGCAACACGGGCCAAAGACAACTAAACAAACCAAAAACAGGACATGATGACACAAGACCCTAAACAGACAGAATGCTCAAGCATACATGTTTTTTTCTCATCACAAATATGCCATAAAAGCCAGTTTTTTTTTTTGTATCTCTAGGCTCAGTGTTAAAAATGACAGTGTGAACGCTAAGCAAACCAGGACTAAATGTATTATTTTCTTTCCAAAAGAACCAAATAATACATTCTAACTACACCCTAACTACAAATGTGTGAACACACCCTACAACAGTTTACCAAAATAGTGTTGTAGTTAAGACCAATTATGGGGATTTTGAACAGAAACCTAGGCACGAGGTGAGATTCACCCTTTAAACCGTAACCAATCCCCACTGCTGCCCATTACCCATCCCAGAAGCCACTGATAATAGAGTAATCTAAGCTTTTTAACCAAATCTCTAAGCTGCTCCGGCTTATGCCTGGGACCTTCAGAGTCATGTGTCAGTACACATTTAGAGATAATCAAATGCACATTACAGTAATTGTTTTCCACATTTTTAGTTCTTCACAGACAAGTTGGATAAAAGCTTTGTTTTCAGTGCGTCATTGCTGCGATTTGACCTTCAATCAATTTTTGAGGCGATGTGGGATGTTTGTAGCTTCTGCTGTTTGCTTTTAATGTCCAAAACACTTCACGTCTCCTCTGTGTTTTTCCTCTACACGCTCTCAATCGTTTATGTAGGAGAAAGTTGAACCCCAGGTTGGTAAAGTTGCTCTTGCTTTCAGCTTTCAATGTCCATTTTCTATGCGTGTGTATGTGTGTCATTTCACCATTTGCTTGTCCACCTGAGATTTGTCCTGGCTTTCTAGAGATTGTGGAAGTGGTCCATAAATAGTGTCACATTTCCTCATAACTGGCTCACTCACAACCATTTTACATTTGTCCTTCACATTGACTTTGTGGTTGGTCCTTTAGTGTATTGTCGATTTTTTTTCCTTTACATTTGTTTAGGCTGCATGCCAATTTTCATGTTATCTGCATTGCTAGAATAGGTCAGTTCATCCCAAATCATTGAACGATGAAAATAATATGTCAAATATACAATTATCTATCCTGTGTTGACGTATTTCCTGTTTAAACAGGAAGTTGTCACGGGAATATCTACATTACCCTTTTTTTTGTTTTTTTTATAGTAGAATATAAACTAAATATAAAGTCGAACAGACTTGCACTAAAACCCACTAAATTCAGATTTTGATTTCATTAAATGAACCTAAAAGCAATAATGTTAAGATAACATTAGCATTTAGCTAAATTAACAGTAAAAATATAGACTAATAGCTACGTTTTCAGTTTAGCTAACTTGTTAGTTTTGATTCTCATTCCAGAGATCATTTTATTGGACAGAAATCTGTATATGGCCCACAAATTAAAAGACTAAATGTGGATAGTGACTAAATGCGTATCTGTTTTAAACAATTTTTTTTAGTGCATATATGCTATGCTAAGAGTACGTTAACGTATAAATGGCCTCAAAGCTAACAGACTTTGTCACAGTTTGATTTCATGAGGTCATTATATTAATATCATTAAAAACAATAATGTTAAGATAGCAGTAGCATTTAGCTAAATGAACATAGCCAATAGCCTTTAGTTTAACTAACTTAATAGTTCTCATTCTCATTCCATGGATGATTTTATTGGACAGTCATTTGTAAGTGGCCCTGTGAATTGAAAGACTTAATTCAAATGTGTGCTAAAAGCATAAGCTATTCTAAGAGTACGCTAGCATAGAAATGGCCTCAAAGCTAACAGACTTGGACTAAAGTGCACTAAAATTGTCAAATTTTTATTTCATGTGGTCATTAAATTAATATCATTAAAAACAATACTGTTAAGATAGCAGTAGCATTTAGATAAATTAAAAGTAAAAATCTAAACTAAAGGCTACTGGCTATGTTTGACTAACTTGCTAGTTCTAATTCTCACTCCATAAATGATTTTATTGGTCATTTTAATAGGAAGCAATGCAAAAGCGAATCATTTCTGCACGGAGATTTCAAATTTGTTTGTATTTCTACACTATTGAGAATATTCAATGGATCTTTTTTTGCATGCGAAATTTCGCCAATGTGACCGGACTTTAAGAATCGGGATGCAGCCTTAGCGTTAGCCATCAGCGTTACAGTAAACGCACAGTAGCCTCGTCCAGTTTATTCTTCTCATAAACCCTGCTTATCAGAATCACTGTTTTATACCCTTTTGTACATCTGAATTTTGAATGGGACCCTGCCTATGAATAATACATTTGCATTGTATGAATATGAATATGTGCCCATCTGTGTACTGTATACATGTCATTGTTTTCACTGGTGCGGTTATGTTTTAATTATGTTTAACGGCAGCAAGCAGTAGCTCAGAGACCTGGAGAGGTTTTGTGTCGGGTCAGCATGTCTTGGCGATGGATAAAGTCTTATTACTTTAGCTTAGGGAGTGAGTCACAGTCTAACACCCCACTGCTCAGACTAAAACACACCATCTATTATTAAAAACCCATCAAGCCTCTAAGACAACCCAGACGTATGACTCATTTTTTGATAAATCTACCAGTTATGTAGTAAATAATTCACCCAAAAATGAAAAAAGTCAGTCATTCCAATCCCATGTGATTTTCTTTCTTTATAGGAATCAAAAGGAGATGTTTTCGTGAATGTTTGCGCTGCTCTTTTACGCATGATGAAAGCATATTGTGCCAATATACGCCCCAAAAAGACAAACAAAAAAAAGCCCCATAACTATAGTTCATACAACTTGTGCATTACATGTAAGCGTGAACAATAATGTAAATGCCTGTCATGTCTCAAAGCTATTATATGGCTTCAAAAAACTGATTTGTAAGAAAATTAATACAATTATTCAGCAAGAATGGGTTAAAATGATTTTAAAAAATGACAGTAAAGGCATTTATAATGTATAATTTATTTAGACTTACTAAGAATGAAATAAGAATTTTGTTTTTTTAGTAATTCATAAGGGTTTGGAACAACTTGAGGGCGAGTAAATGATAACAATGTTTATTTTTGGGTGAACTATCCCTTTGAATGGATGTTTCATTGATGTATAATTTGGCGTAGGTAGTTAATGTCTTTAGAAGAGCTTCGTCTGCATTCTAATACCTCGTTTCAGGGATGATAAAGCAGGAATAATACCACAGATGTAATCTCAGGGTGTGTGTTTTGGGCGGGTAAGAAAATCATGAATGTGTCACCAGATATGCACCAAATATGTGAGTCAAACTGCAGGTGTATTATGCATGTGTGTTTTTTCTGCTGTCTTAGGGAGGGTGACTGGTGGCTGGCTCGTTCGCTGACGACAGGAGAGAGTGGATACATTCCCAGCAATTATGTGGCACCGTCTGATTCCATCCAGGCTGAAGAGTAAATCCTCTTCCTCCTCCTCTTTCATTTCTTTTCTGTGCTGTTCTCCTCCCCGTGCCTCCTCTGTTTTTTTTTTCCCATCGATGTGATGTCAGAAATGATTCTGGTTCCTTATCGTTAATGGAATCGTTTATATTACTAAACAAAACAATAGTTGGACAAATCAGTTTAATTTCGGTTTATAATCAATTTATATTGGGCTTTATTCAATACAGATGGTTTCAAAGCAGCTTTACGGTGATGAATAGGAAAATAACAGAATCAGTTGCACAGACTTGTCGACTTTAATGCTCTGCCATGACGTTTTAAGCTTGATGTCGACTAGTCGCTGATCAATATTTGACTTCCACTTTTACGCTCTGTTTTCAACAGTTAAAATAGCAAATAAATGCATACTCGGAGAGCGCTCCACAAGATATGTTTGATTATACCATCTGGATGCTCAAAATTGATCGAGTGAATGCACTTTTGAACAGCTTATTGTAGACGTAAGTAAAACTAATGAGCTGCTGCACTGTAAAGCACACACACATACAGACAGTGGCTCGCAGATTCAGTTGTTCTGTGATTTATCAATAAAATAACTTCGAAACTGAAAAGTTCTAGCATATATCTAGACGCTGCCAGGTAGTATTATTTCACACGCAATCGCTCTCTCACTAATGCATTCATATAAATGTAATCTTTACTGTGCTACTTTATCTGAATCTGATTTCGAATAAGCAGAAATCTGTGAGAAATATAACAACCCAAAGGTAAAAGAACTGATAAAAATAAGCTGTTACGTAGGAGCGATGTGTCAAATGCCATAGCTGTGCACAAGGAAACACGCGTTCGAGTCTCGGCTTGGAGTTCAGGCTTATTGGTTCATTATTGACATCATCAGCGACTAGTCAATGTCGACTCGACTTGAATCACATAAGTGTTGACTTTTAAAAAAATCTGAAGTCGGTCAATTAGTCAGCTCAAGTCAGTTCAATGTTGATTCAATTCAGTTCAATAACAGTATCAGTATAGCAGAATTCAGTTTTAAAGCAGCTCTACATGTGAGTGAATCACATGTTAATGTTCTAACCTCCCCGACTGATTCAGTGATTGATCTATGAGTCCTTGATCTGATTCATTAAAAAGAACCATCTCATGAGAGTAATTTGTTCCTCGTTGGAAACAATCTGACTCAACAGAACGATTTGTTCATGAATCATCACTTAGCAAACACTGTGATTATTTTAGTACAGAAATATTTCAGTTCCAGTTTTTTATTTGAAGCTCAACCTTTGTGATGTTACCAACGAACTGATTCACACTCGCCCCTCTCTCTCCTTCCGGTCTGACCTTTGAGTCCTTCATTTTTCCCTTCATGGTTGCTCTCTTGTCCTCCATCATTATGAGTCTCTCCACCATCTCATCAGTTAGAAAGAAAAAACCTCATGCCCAAAAGACCTTTTCCCTCTCGAACGAGTAAAAGTCGTCAACATGTGCCCCGTGCAGCTCATCTATTGTCTGTCCTATTCATATGTAACTCGTAATATTTCCTGAGACACACACACACACACGCATGCGCTGTTGCTCCGTCGACTGGCGCATTAAAGAAATACACACAGGCACTCCTTTGAAAACCTATAATGACTCATTTTTCCACCCTTGCCTTGCCAGTCATCTCAGATTGACTCTGGAGAAAAGGTAAGACTGAGAGAGAGCCTGCCATGAGCGGCGAACAACAAACCTAGCTGATTTATAGACACTAAATGTCACTGGGTCAGTCATGAATCCCAAACACCATTGTTTTATTGTTGCTGGAACCAGGAATGGGAATATTACAACCTGAATCAATGTTCAATGTTTCATGCAGTACAATTCAGATGAGAATGTTGTAATTTTAGGCCCAAAACGCACTCTACAAAAAAGTTCACGTAAATGATTTCAGAACAGTGTTGCCATGATTAAGCATACACTACCGTTCAAAAGTTTAGTTTGTGTAAGTTTTTTTTTTTTTTGAAGAAATTAATACTTTTATTCAGCAAGGATGCATTAAATTGATCAAAAGTGACAGTAAATACTTTTATAATGTTAGAAATTATATATGCAGATTTTTTTACTTTCTATTCATCTAAGTATACTGAAATGCATGACTGTTTCCACAAAACTGTTTTCAACAATGATGATGATAAATATTTCTTGAGCAGCAAATCATCATATTAGAATGATTTCTGAAGGATCATGTGACACTGAAGACTGGAGTAATGATGCTGAAAATTCAGCTTTGATCACTGGAATAAATTACATTTTAAAATATATTCAAATAGAAAACAGCTATTTGAAATCGTAATAATATTTCACAATATTACTTTTACTATATAAATAAATGCAGCCTTTGTGAGCATAAGATACTTTTTTCAAAAACATTTTTAAAAATCCAAACTTTTGAATGGTAGTAGTGTACATAAATGCACAATGGAAAATGCGCATTTCTGTCTGCATACTAGCATAAATAATATCATAATATATTTCTGGCCAGCTGCATGTCTCTGATATAATGCTACATGTGATTTATTCCCTCTAAATACCCTCTCTCTCTCTCTTTTTCTCTTTCTCCGTCTCTCTGTCCAGATGGTACTTTGGAAAAATCACACGCAGGGACTCGGAGCGACTCCTCTTGAGTCTGGAGAACAGGAGAGGAACTTTCCTGGTCAGAGAGAGTGAGACAACCAAAGGTGATTGTGAATAGTACCAACTACAAGTGCAAATTATTTTATTTTATTTTTTTTATTTTTTTTTTCATTTGTTTTATTTAATATATTATTAAAAATTAAATAAATGTATTGTTACTTATTGTTACTATAGAACATATATATTTTTTTATTTTTTTTATTATACATATTATTTTGTTTATTAATAACATAAATGTATAATTTTATTATAAATAAAATTTAAAAAAATTAAATATTTAATTTTAACATTTTAGTTTACTTAAATTGTAATTTTTAATTATGTTTACAGTTGAATATATAGTAGAATATACTTCTTCTCTTTTTTTTACCATACGTCTGGTCACACAGTATTGATTCATAGGTCAAACTGTAAGGATAAATGGAAAATTGTGTCAGAATGAAATCAAGGGAATCACAAGGTCATGAGTTCGACATCCCAGGGCCAGGGAATAGAGGAACTGATAAAAAGTAGTTGTTTTTTATGCCCGGTTCAGACTACACGATTTTAGCCCGATTTTGGCACGATCCGTTTGACGTATGGTGTCGTGGGGATTCGTAAACGACAATGTGTGTCGGGATGCGAGAATCGATCGTTTTATCTCGTATAGTAGCGTGTCATAGTTGGAGACAACCGACGGCGCGTCTGCGATGCTTCACGACAGAAAGACTGGCATGGTTTATTTTTTCCCGGTCTTCCATGACGGGTTCCGTCACATCTGTGACACTGACCAATAGGAGCACTGCAGCTCTTCCATACTTAATGAAAGGTATAGGTATAATACTGTTGTAGTGGAGGAAAGATTCGTGGAGCTGTGGCAGTCCTCCAGCCTTTATGATGTTTCCTCGAGGGACTACAATGACAAAATGAAAAACGATATTGCAGGCTCTTCAGCAACCCGGCGAGTAGGCTATATTTATTTTTACTACTGGCTAAAAATAAAAAAAAACAATACTTTACCTCAAGTTCTCTTTGGAGGATTCCATACGGTCCTCTTTGTGCAATCTAGGAATATGTTTTCTTTCTTTTGGGGGATTTTCTGATGACAAGGCATCCAGTGCAAAACACACCGCTTCGGTAGCCATTGTTTACGCTCTCAACATCTGTCAGTCGATAGTTACATTAATATGTAATTATAGATAGGCATTAATAAAAGCATCTCCCAAACAACTAACAGTGAAATGTCCCAGTGCTGTTTGAACGCCGCTCAGCCAATCACATTCAGAGATTGGAGCGAACTATTGCATAATAAAGGAAATTTTCATGCGTGTGTCTACGGTGAAAAGAAGTTGCGTTTCAGTATTTGATTGTGCAGATCAGAACAATGTGCTTGTTCAGTTGAATTCCCCTTTTCTGTTATCAGTTTGTCAGACGCAGTCATGCTCATATTCCTCATCTCCTCCCTCTGCCAACCATCTTTTCTCTCTCTCTCTCTAAACATCGTATATATATCTACGCTCCATATATGGCCTTTTACCTTCGCTTCTACACAAACAATGTTCATTTGAGATGATAGAGTGCTTGTGTGTGCATGTTTGAGCCTGATGAAGAAGGGAATGTGAAGGTCAGAGAAGTGCTTGCAGGGATGAAGAGCAAGAAGTAGGTCAACCCATAGCTGTGCCTATAACCGTGAGCCATATCTCACAGCTCATAGCGTCAGCGCGGGGCACAGAGAGACCGAGATTACCCAGAGAGAGAGAAAACAAGGACGAGAGAGGCTGAAGGATGAGTCAAACCCCAAAGAGAGACCGCAGAGGGAACGAGGGAGCAAGTGACAGGGAGAGTGAATCAAGAAATGAGCCATGTGTGCAATGATGACAGCGCCCCCTACAGATCATGTTACACACAAAATTGATATTGTTAAGAATATGGGTAACCAAACAGTTGATGGACCCCATTGACTTCCATAGTAGCTTTTTTGGTAGCACTTTATTCCTACTATTAACTAGTTGCTTATTAGCATGCATATTACTATGATATTGGCTGTTTATTAGTACTTATAAAGCACAAATTTATGCCTTATTCTGCATGACCTTATTCTACCCAATACCTAAACCCTAACCCTAACTAACTTACTATCTATTAATAAGCAGTAATTAGGAGATTACTGAAGCAAAGTCGTAGTTAATAGTTAGTTAAGTGAGAATTGGACACTATCTAATCTAAAGTCAATGCGGTCCATCAACTGTTTGGTTAATGGAAAAGGCATTTTAGTATAATTGTAAAAACATCCCCTTCAGGTCGTGACTTTTATGTTGTTATTAATATTTTAAGATGAACACTTACTGGACTGAACCATATTAGGGTGACTTGATTATCCATAATTCCTTTTTTTAGAAACAAATCATATTAAAATGTATCAAATATAATATCGGGAGATATAGAGTGACAACTGATATTTATATGCATTTAATGTAAGCTATAAGAATTTCCTCCATATTCTCACTATATTATACTATATGAGCCAAAAATAAAGTTTGTCTAAAAGTTCATTAAAAATATTTAAAAACAAATTAGATTTTTCTAACTATTATTTCATATTTCAGACATTACATACACTGTAAAAAATTATATAATTAGTAAGTCATGGCAACTTATGTTTTTACGTTGTTTAACATATTTTGATGATTTTTTATAAGTTATACTAGATTCAAGCCAATTTTAAGTCATTTTAATATAATTTAAGTTGAAATAACAAGTTTATTATACTTAAAAATGTAAGGCAGCAACTGAATTTAAGTTGAAACGGGTGGATTTTTTTTTTTACTCAATTTCAAAAATGGAAATTTTTGCTACAAAATGATGTATTTGTAGGGAAACTCCTCATGCTATTTCACACTCCAGAAACTGGCACCAAAGAGAAGTCTTAAAGGTACAGTCACAAAAACAAATCCTGTTTAACAGGATTAATAAATGGATTGCAGCATCTGCTGAGTGTAAAACTAATTTACAGTTGTTTTGATGCTAGAAACTAAAGTCGACTTTAAGTAAAGAAAGCAGACTTCAGAGAAAAATAAAATGCTACAAAAGTGCAGAATCTGACAGTTTCGAGCCTGAAACGTGGGTCAATGTTCTCCATGTCATCGAGAGCACTTCATGACTCTATTCTTTGTGTTTTTTAGGTGCCTACTGTCTTTCCGTCCTGGATTACGACAATGTCAAGGGCCTAAATGTCAAACATTACAAGATCAGGAAGCTGGACAGCGGGGGATTTTACATCACGTCACGCACTCAGTTCAGTACTTTACAGCAGCTGGTCAACCACTACCGCCGTGAGTCTCTTTCTCATAGACACCTGCTTGTTTCTGAATGTCTGTGAGGGGAAGTGATACAGACTCTTATTTCTGGAAGTGGGAACTCAGGCTGTTGCAAAATAAGGATTAGTTAAAACCTATAAATAGAGAAATGGCATAAAGCAATTACATAATGAATGATCCTTCACTTCTAATGATTGTGATTAAAGCAGTAAGCCATGAGTGACCCTGAACTGCTCTACAGGTGTTAAAAAAACCCTAAAAGGAGTGTTAAAATGGGCCTAAAATGAAATATGAAGATTAACTAAATAAATTCATATTTATTAAGTTCTTTATAAGTTATATAAGTGTTATTTATTTTATTTTGATGATTATTATTAAAATAAAACAAATATGTTATTGTTATTATCAACAATAATCCTAATAATTATAATAATGTATGTTTTTATTTTAAGTGATTGAAAATAATAATACATTTATTTATGTTTTCTTTATTTTAGTTGTTTCATTAGTCAGTTATTGTTAATAAATAATAAAATAAATAAAGAATTTTATTACATTCATATTAATAGTATTAATATTAATGAACATTTTAGTGATTTTATTTATTTTATTATTATTACTATAGAATTAATATAACAATTATAAATATAATTATGGTTATATTCATTAATAATTATATATAATATTAGTATTACTGAAAATATTAATTGTACTTTTATTTATATATATTTATTATTGCTTTAGAAAATAATAACTATGGTTATATATTATTATTATTATTATTATTATTATTTTATTATTACTATAGAAAATAATATAATAATTATGGTTTTATATATATATATTATAAAGTATAAAGTTAATTATAGGTTATATAAAATATAGTTGCCAATCAGCATTGCGACTTACCAGAACTAGCAATTTTTTAAAAACAGATTTGAAAATATCGTGAGAAACATTAACACACTTTCCTCCTGTCGGCGTGTGTCACAGAGCACGCAGACGGCCTGTGTCACTGTCTGAGTGACGTGTGTCCAGTGCTGAAGCCTCAGACTCAGGGTCTGGCACGGGACGCCTGGGAGATCCCACGTGACTCTCTGAGACTGGACGTCAAACTGGGCCAGGGCTGTTTCGGAGAGGTCTGGATGGGTAAGACTTCTTCTTTCAACTTTCTTCCATCAAAAATGAAGCTTTGTGAGTTAAATAAGTAGCTCACCGGTGTATAATACCAGAGTGCTTGTGTAATGACACATTCACATAACAGACAAAGCTTGTTTCATGATTTCAGTGTCCTTTCCCCCTCATCAGGCACTTGGAATGGCACGACCCGCGTGGCCATCAAGACTCTGAAGCCTGGCACTATGTCTCCCGAGGCCTTCCTGCAGGAAGCGCAGGTGATGAAGAAACTCCGCCACGAGAAGCTGGTGCAGCTTTACGCTGTCGTCTCCGAGGAGCCCATTTACATCGTCACTGAGTACATGGGACAAGGTCAGTGCGGACATTCAGTGAACTATATTGGGATAAAGAAGCCTAAGAAATAAGAACTGAAAGAAGGACGTGTAAATAGAGCATCAAATCTGGATATTAGCAGCTTTCTTGTGAGGTCTCCCAATAAAAGTGTGAATGAAGATGTCAAGGTGTGATTTCTGCTTTCACAGGAAGCCTGTTAGATTTCCTGAAGGGTGACATGGGGAAAATGCTGCGGTTGCCTCAGCTTGTGGATATGGCCTCTCAGGTACTTTTACTCTGGCATTATCATATGATATCTAGTAATGAAATCAAAAACAAAAACTGTTTTGATACTAAAAACAAGTATCAAGTTAGGGGTTTTCGAAAGAAGTCTCTTCTGCTCACCAGGGCTGCATTTATTTGATAAAAAAATACAGTAAAAACAGTAAAATTGTGAAATATTATTATAATTTAAAATAACTGTTTTCTATTTTAATACATGTTAAATTGTCATTTATTTATGTGACGCAAAGCTGAATTTTCAGCATCATTATTTCGTCTTCGGTGTCTTCAGAAATCATTCTAATAAGCTGATTTGCTGCTCAAGAAACATTTCTGATTATTATCAATGTTGAAAACAGTTGTGCTGCTTCATATTTTTGTGGAAACTATGATATGAACTATGAAAAAAAAATCAAGATTCATTGATGAGCAGAAAGTTAAAAAGAACAGTATTATTTTAATGCACAAAAGTATTAATTAGTTTATAATATATATTCAAAATATAATATAAGTAAATTATATTGGAGCTGTAGCTAAACTAACTCAAATAAAAACCGTAATAGCCACAAATTACGTTTAATTAAATTTTGATACATAATATATGGTAAAGGTTTCCAATCCAAAATTAAACATGAAAATCCCACTATAACGCTAGCAATAACACTAGATGGTCCTGAAAAACTAAATTTGTAAAAAAAAAAGAAAAGTGAATAAATAAAACCATCATGGAACAAAAACTAAACTGAAAGAACAAAACAAACTAAACTCAAAATAAAAAACTATATAACCCTGCATTGAAGGACAAACCATATTTAGAGACCTGAATATCGTAAAGAGCATCTCACTAAAAAAACACCATTGTTGTGCAGTTTTTGCATGGGCAAGCGCCACTGTCATTGTCTTCATATTGTATATAAATCTATTTATATTCTGTGGATGCTCTGGAGGGCGGCGCTGAGCCCGGCAGTGTTATAATATATGTGTTGTCCTCAGATCGCCTCTGGAATGGCGTACGTGGAAAGAATGAACTATGTGCACAGGGACCTCAGGGCTGCCAACATCCTGGTGGGTGATAACCTGGTGTGTAAAGTCGCTGACTTCGGCCTCGCTCGACTCATCGAGGACAACGAATACACAGCCAGACAGGGTGAGGAGGAACACAACGACTCTTTTTGCCGCATGTGGTCGTTTTCCATTTTCTTCACGTCTTCAGTTTTCCTGAGGCCATAAAGTCATTGTCTCATTTTCTAGAGTTAATACTGCTGCCTTTTATACACTTCGACCTTAATTGAATGGGTTTAATCATGGTGACAGGCCTCTCTTAAATCATTATTGCAACAGGAGCAAAGTTTCCCATCAAGTGGACTGCGCCAGAGGCGGCTCTGTACGGGCGCTTCACCATTAAATCTGACGTGTGGTCGTTTGGCGTCTTACTGACGGAGCTGACGACCAAAGGCAGGGTGCCTTATCCAGGTACTACTTATCCATGTTTCCTGTCATTCCAGTATTGCTCAAAGAGAGTCACTGGTTCACTAGATTCAAATGTACCTTTTTTTACTTATAAATAACTTATAGATTTATATATATTTTTTAAATGGAATAAATGTTTTAAAGTATTGGGTCCGATGCAGGGTTTCATCATCTACAAAAAAAAGTTGAAGATAGATAGATAGATAGATAGATAGATAGATAGATAGATAGATAGATAGATAGATAGATAGATAGATAGATAGATAGATAGATAGATAGATAGATAGATAGATAGATAGATAGATAGATAGATTGATTGATTGATTGATTGATTGATAGACAGATAGATCTACATTTTTGAGCAGGTACATAACCAGCCAGTGTTCAAAACTCTCTGCCTTAGCTCGATTCAAAACGGTAAGCTTGTAATAATGTTTTTAATTCCACTGGTACTGGTGGATTTCCGCTGGAAATTCAAGCATGTTTTTGCGTCATTACGTCACATCTGTACACATAAAGAAGAGTATGTTCAAACGACAATCACCAGTGACAACTGGAGATTCACCCGTTGTAAAATGCGAAAGACTTCGGACTTCGGAGTGGCTACAGAAGAAAAGAGACTGCAACCAGCCCGTGCGAAAACAAGGATAAATATCGGAAGTGCATTAAATGTAGTCACGCAATGCTGATGTTGTTAACATTACAATTTGAGAACAAAGTATAATTTGCACAGTTTGATTTAATCGTTAGATTTAATCAGCGCGATTTACTGCAATGCTTTTTTTCCCCTTAGTTGGTCAGAACAAAAGTGGATGTTACTTGTTCAGATAAAATTTTCCGGTGAAAATTCTTATGTTGGTCATACTTCCAAAAAGTAGAATCTGTGATTCTGAATACCAGTATCCACACCGGCGCGGCGACCGACAGCCGCACATTCTCCTCAAAACATCGGATTCATCCGCGCTGGGCCGTGTCGAAGCACAACCCATGTAAAGTTAATAATTCTGCGAATAACTGCAATTGCAGATTTAGAACAGAGATGGCGACAAAGAGGAAAAACTACGGACTGCAGCTTTAAGTTAGGGCTTAAACTTTCATGACGATGAAGCGCTGGCCCATCAACTGTCCCGAGCGTCATTCACGTTTATTCACGTTCATGCATTGTTAGAATTCAGAAAATGTTACCAGTCAACTGGCGAGTGACACCGTTTAATATTCTCGCCAACGCCAATTTTTACTCGCATTTGGGGCTTGCCAAGTGTTAATTTTAGGCCCTGTATTTTATCATTTAATTTTATATTTATTATTAAATAATTATTATTATTTTCACTCAGAATTATTCTCATTGAATCCAGTGCGGAATTTTTGTCATTCTGTAAAAATTTTATGGAATACTTTATTAGTTATTCGGCATCCAAACAAATACAAAAATTCTAAAACTTAGATCAGGGATGTCCAATCCTGCTCCTTGAGGGCCACTGTCCAGGGCTGCGTTTCTCAGAAGCAGCGTAAGCTGTTTACACGACATCGTTTTCAACTAAAAACGTGAAACTTTTTATGCGTTTTGGCCATTCGTTTACACAACAACAGCGTTTTGAGTGCCTAAAGTTTTGAAAACGGGTTTCAAAGTGCACGTTTTTGAAAACGGTCTCTGTGTAAACAAGAAAAAACGTGAATCTCTGAAGACGATGACGTCATGCACATGCGTATTACGTGTTCAATATATAGTGTTTCATCGCCATCTAATGGCCTGGCAGCAGAATACAGGGTTTCCGTGGATCGTTTTGACAATGGTGTCATCTGTACGTAGAAAACTCAAAGGAAAAACTTCTAAGTTTTAAGTATATCGTTGTCGTGTAACCAATGGTCTCTACGATCAACTTAGGCTCACGATGCTTTTGGGAAACGCAGCGAGCAGAGTTTAGCTCCAACCCCAATAAAACTGAACCAGCTATTTAAGCTCTCACTAGGCATACTAGAAACTCCCAGGCAGGTTTATTGAGGCAAAGTGTGAGCCAAACGTTGTAGGACAAGTGGCCTTCCAGGACCGAGTTTGGACACACATTAAATGTCATATTTTAAGAGCCCCTTTCTGTGGACATGACATAATTTCCAGTTGGTCCCCCTTGATGACGACCCACATCCTTTGCCTGGTTAAAAAGCCACATTCTGACACATGACCCACATCCACCCTGTTTCACATCTGTCTTCTGCTCAGGTATGGTGAACCGGGAGGTGCTGGACCAGGTGGAGCGCGGGTACAGGATGCCCTGTCCCGCCGAGTGCCCTGACTCCCTTCACGAGCTCATGCTGACCTGCTGGCGCAAGGAGCCCGAAGAGAGGCCGACCTTCGAGTACCTCCAGAGCTTCCTGGAAGACTACTTCACCTCCACTGAACCACAGTACCAGCCCGGCGAGAACCTCTAGAGAGACCCATCCAGCCACGTGTGCAAGCAGTGAAAGAGATATCATTTCCCCAACCAGGAAACCAATGCGGTTTATGCCTCGGGTAATCTGTGGCATAACCCAAACAATATTGATCCACATGGGATGACAACAGAGCATCCAGCTGTCTAATTCATCCTGTTTAAAGCAACTTATTGGGTTTTCAAATGGTCTCCGTGTCACGGCATCGCCCTCTGTAATTATCATCGCATGTTTTCCACTGCTTTCATCGCAGATGATCTAAAAACAGGAAGTCGAGATGCATCTTTTCTGCATCAGTTCACTTCTTCAGCCGTTCAGTTGTGCTGTTAGTGCTGATCATTATGTCCAGCCTTTTTATTTCCGAAGCTGTGCGGATTGATCTGTTTTTCTTGACCTCGATGTACCACCGTCTTTCTCCTAAAGCTTTTAGCGGATGCTCCAGATCTGTCATTCATCCTCCTCCTCCTCCTCCTCCTCCCGCAATCCCTCATTTCTCTCCTCTCCCATCCCCCTTCAAACCCCCCAAAGCATCAAGCTCCATCAGCTTCGGTGTTCTTCGTGAACCCTGCGACCCTGTCCACAAGCTCAGATGGACGAGATGTGATTGTCCAGTAGGGGGCGTCTGACATCTGCGATCGCAGCTGTTTTACCGCCCTCCTCTGATGAACGGACGTTCCGGTTAATGTCTTCCAATAGATATCCAGGGTCTGTATCTGAACGTGGTATTTTATGCCTTTTACTGCTAGGAAATAGCTTTTTGTCCCACTTTGCTTGTTTATTTCTTTTGTATCAACCTGGATCAACTGGAATAAGAATGTGATTGGTTGAACACTAGTCACATGACCGATTGGGCGTGGGAAAAAAAAAACGTTCGGACTGAAATAATTGAAACGAAACATTCTTCCTTTTGATATGAACTCGTACACAATTGGAGAGTCGTACAGAATGTTGATTTCATTTGATACAGTTATTCTACTCTTCTAGTATTCAAAACTACTACTGATATATATATATATATAGCATTGTTTTGGTTTAAAGAAGAGATGACTGTATAGTCCAACTTTGTGTGCCAATACAAAGGAAAAAAATGAATTTTGTACTGTTTTATTATGTATAAAATGTATTTTTATTAATGTCATTTTTTTTTTTTTTGTATCAAAGAGGATGAGCAGGCTTTGTACCTATAGAATTTAAAGGGATAGTTTACTGAAAAATAACCATCATGTCTTTCCAAACACAACTGAGACGTTTAGCTGAATGTTCATGCTGCTCTTTTCCATATACGATACTTTTACTTTTATTGCATGGGGAAAATGTCCGCTAAACGTCTCTTTTTGTATCCTGTGGCAGAAATAACAGCGTAAAGGTTTGGGAAAGACTCGACAATGAGTGAATTTGGACATTTTATGTGAACTATTCCATTTAACACTCATGAATATTGTTCCTCACAGCTTTTTAAATGCTTGAATTTCAAACATTTGATCTTTTTCAGTTGTTTTAGCTTTTTTGAGACAAATTCTGACACACACACGTAAAGTTGCCAATATGTTATGCAAAAATAGCCATTGTTATGTATTAAGATGAGAAGAGGGAGCTCAATTATGTCTCTACTACTTTACCATCATAAGATCCACAGAAAGCCATGAACCTTGACTGTGAGGTGTTACACATTAGAAACCGATCTTAGGGCAGTTACTGTGATGGTTTGAGATACCCGAATAAATATTATAATCACCGCTGAGACCATGTAGAACTAAATAGATTTGAATTGTAGGGTTGTTGTACTGATATGATGATGGTTGCATTGAGCATAAGGGTTTGGAACTGTGAATAGTGGGTAACGTCGAGTTGTTTAGGATGGCATGCAGCTGTAATGGCGGTACTTTAGCTGGTAGATAAGTGACGCCTGTCGATATGCTGTATATACTTTCGTATGGTTACTGTAAATATTCTTTTCATATTTATTCATTTATGATCAGCAGATCTTTGCTTGTTTCTCCCCTCAAGATAAACGCAAAAGAACATTCTTGTTGCAGCGCAAATCTGGTTTTTCTAAGATATGCAACTGAAATGTATAATGCGATTTGCTTTTTAATGCTGAATAGAGAAGCGGCCAATCACAAATCGGCAAGCCATCATGTTTTAGGTGCTGTGTATTTATTTAAAATCTCTCTTTCTTTCTTTTTTTTTTTTGCAGCCTTTTGCGTTACACTAAGTAAATAACCTTTAAGAATCATTTCTTTACGTGTGACTCGCAACACACTGAAGTACTGTGTTTTATTATTTCTTTTTAATTCTTTTACCTTGCAATAAATCTGCTGTTGATTCTGACAGGTAGTTACAAAGTTAAACTGCACTGTATGCGTCGCTCTGACTTAATGAGGAAATTTGACAGGTTCATGGACAACGGCATGTTCTTGGTCCTGAGTGAAATGAACGGCATATGTGTTGTAGAACTGGAAAATAAAACAATCACTAAGAAAACTAATCAGATCTACAAGTAACCAGAATATTAGTGCAACCCAATGTAACGCATTGAAACTATGCAGTTGTTTTCTATGTGTATTTTAACTGCAGTTGCTCACAATCAAATTCCAGGTACTTTCTCCCAGTGTACAATTCTGCAATGACCGGTTTTAAAGTAAGAAATGACACTGAAATGAGATTTGTACTTTAAAAAATTATGACATGGTGTTATCTTCTTTTTTTTTTTTAAGTGCAATAAACTGTGTTTCTAAAGCTTGGATTTAAGCATGAGTTTTTTGGGGGGTTTTAGCAGCATGTTTTAAGTTTAAACACTGATTTAGTTTCCTTGACAAAAATAGCTCTGATTGTTAACTTGTTAGTTAGCTTGTTTTACAGCTGATGCTAAAAGGAAATGCAGTAAAAATCTTCCCTCAAGCGATTGCTATGATGTTACTAAGCTGAGGGTTTAAGGGAAATTGGTACAATATGGAGTGATTCTTATTAACTCAAATTAACGGATCATCTAAGAAATGAACCTGCAACATTTGTGTAAGCAGCACAGATCTTTAACTGCAGGGTGAATGCCTACTGTACATGCTTCTGTGATATATATGCATTAGTATTATCCTTGAATTATGCATGCTGATAATTATGATGATGATGATAATAAACGTCATGCCATGAATGCTTTACAAAAAAAAGTATAACTATAATAGGCCTATTCAATTTCAGGTATGGCAAACACATTCATATAGAATACAAACTCTATTACTGCAGGAATAGCAATTGTAATGTTTAAAGCTTACAACATGATTTAATCAGAGAAGCTCAGTCTCTTAATTTAATTAAATATTCGATGTTTTGCCTATTCAAAGCCAGTTTCTTGTCCTTTAGCGACACCTACTGTTCTGTCAACGGAAACGGCACTGTTTACATTCAGTTTAATCATAAACTGTAGGTGAAGATTATTATCGCAGTTATCTTGCTTATTTGTTGGACTTGAGTTAGATATTACGTCTAACAGGGTAAAATAAGGGTAAAATTTCACCATGAAATTATTGTGCTATAGGCTAGGCTACTTTTGATATTTTACGAGCTTGGATAAACTCTTTTTTGAAAGAATAACTTGTTAGACTGTGAATAAAGCTTTGAGCAAACTGTGAAAGTAGGTGTGCTGTGCATGTGCTAGAAACCAAACCATGTGTTGCAATGCAAACACTTTCTGCAAAAAAAAAAAAAACACACCTCTTGTTGATCTAACGCTTTAACAGTGCCTGAGAATCATTTCGAAAGTGCTTTGGGGTCAAACATAGGCTTGATTTCAGAGTCACCAAAAAGTTGAAGATAAATACTTTTTAACCAAATTTGAAAATTACTTTGCCATAACAACAAGTCCAAAACAAATAAATCATAGTTTCCTCAAACTGTTGACAGAAGGCGCACATGGCGAAAATACATATAACCTACTATTATTAGATTTAGCAAGTGTATAATTTACAGGCGGGGAAGTAAATGTTTAACAATCTCTGGTTTAAACAATGAATATTAATTAGGCTTACGTCATGTTGACTTAGTTAAAAACCCCTTCAGGCCAGAAGCAGCGTCCAATCACACCCTAATTATTATTCAAAACTTAGGTAAACAGTTTTTATCGGGTTTTTATTATTATTAGATCATATGAAAATAAATATACATTACAGCTAACAAATATACACAATAAACACGAATGCAGTTAAGGAACTTTGCTTTATGAATGTAAAAGTGAACGACAAAATTGCATTTATAAAATAACATTTCTTTAGATCAGTCACAGTATAAAAAAAGAATTCACCAACTAACACATTGACAAGAAGATATTAAACATGTTTACACTTCGTTGACAATGTCTTTCAGCCAATCAAATGACCGAACGTCACGTCATGTAGTTAATATTCATTAGTCTTCCTTCTTCCTAGTAGCGTTCGTAAATCCCCGGGCGAGTCGCTGCCTGCATGTGAGTTGGAGTCAGAGAGATAAACAAGGAGGTACAGTTTACAACTGGGGTTAAAGAACCAAAGCTGCCTGGGAAGGTACTGTGCTAATTCATTTAGTTTCACTTGGATCACTAAGATGTCTTGTCAGACGATAACTTCTAAACTCTTAACGGCAAATATTGAACTTCAGTGAGTCAGTGTTGCACTGCTTGAATGAGACGATTGTGTTTTGACGGTTACAAAGTCGTTACTGTGATAACATGGTTTCTGCAATGATGGATCTTGATCTTTACAGAAACTGTTTTCACAAACCGGAATCTTTCAAATATAGCCTACATTATATACAGTACATATAGCCTAGCCTACAGTATACTGTATGTGTATACCATAGATAGACAGGCTTAACTTACATTACCTGTAGCCGTAGGTGCTGTATGTTGCCATCAAACATGCGTCACGTTTTCTAATATCTGTGTTTCTAAAATGTTTTTCTCCGGTCGTAGATTATTGAGCGCATGGTAGTAACGTTACAATCTTACATGTCTAAAAAGTGGTAACTTTACAACAATGTAAGTCCAACATTTCTTGCCACATTTTCCTGGCATATCAGAATACCTTGTAAATAACATTGTATGTAAAGATGTTAATCATCATGGTAACAATATCAACGTAACGTTACCATCTGGAAAAATCACTGTACCATGGTGACACCAACGTTTTTGGCATCAACGAACCTTGATAGTGCAATTCTTGGATATATTTTGGAGAATCATGTTAATAATTACCATGGAATTCAGTAGCACTACTACAGCAATTTTTACTAAGTGAGGGCTTTTTCTCCTTGTGTTTCACTTATTCTCACTGCAAAGCTGTAGTATTACATGCCACTAATATGCTTGTTGTTCTGTGTAGTGTCTTTTTGTGCATTAGTCTAGTTTAGGCACTTTTTATGCCAGTTCTGTCTGTCTCTATTGCAGACTGAGGCTGTTTCCTGAGATAAAGCCTTTCGGGGTGTTGCAGAAACTTTGTTGTCGGTGATGTGTGTAGTGTTAGGTAACTTAATTATGTAGCTGAAACCAATGACTGATCATCTTGTGAGTGAAGTGGGAAATTCTGTTTCCCCTTGTTACCCAACTTACAGTACGAAAACGGCCTTAACCCAGAGACTTTAATCTTTGCTCTGGTTATCAAGATTGCATTATCTCTAAGTGCATTCTTTGTGTTGTTGATTATGAATATACATAGCTCATATCCGTGTGGTACGTGCTTGTCCCGTCTGAATTTGAAACTGAAACCGCACCTTTTATAGTCATGAATGAATGAATGTCACAAAACCTGTCAAGAACATGTCCGGCTCATATTTCTCCCTGTATACAGTACCAGTCAAAAGTTTGGAAACATTACTATTTTAAATGGTTGTGTAGAAGTCTCTTCTGCTCATCAAGGCTGCAATTATTTAATCTAAAATACAGTAAACAGTTAATATTGTGAAATATTATTTCAATTTAAAAGTAATGGCTTTCCATTTATTCCTGTAATCAAAGCATCATTACTCCAGTCTTCAGAGTCACATGATCCTTCAAAAATCATTCTAATATGCTGATTTGATACCATTAACATGCCATTGTTAAATGGCTGAAATAAGGTCTGTGGTGAACACAAGCTAGTAAAGTCTGCTTTTACAGCCTCGTTATGCTTATAATTGTGCTCTTATAAACTATTCTAACTCAAACGTTCTAGGAAAATGTTTTTTTGATAAAAACTGAAAGAGTTGTCGGAAGATTAGTGATGGTGACGATGAATTCGTGGGACCGTGGTGTAGTTCGTTTATAGCCTACCTTTAGCTTTTTGCTTCTGGCGACTGCATTTAGGCTTCAAAATTCATAAAGGTTGTGTTCATCTGTGATAATTATCTTAATGGACAAAACGAGCAAGTATCATAAACTTTTGTTGATCATAGAGCTTGTGTTTAGCATGTTTCTTGTGACACACAACTACTGGCCTGGCATGAATAATACAGTGTTTTTAGTCATTTTCACAGATCCGTGTGAACAGGGTTCGTTTTGACAAGTTGTCGTCTGTACGCGAAAAGACGCGAAGGAAAAACCTTTCAGTTTTTAGTACATCATTCTCAAAATCATGTGCATGATATAATAATTAATTCCCTTGTTAGTCCCTTGTTTAGTCGAATTAGTGCAACGTGGTCACAATTTACTAAAACAAGGAGAACAAATTAATAAGCCGTGAGATTGAATTCTTAATTCGTGGCCATGATTTATGTCAATGATTGCACAAACACTTTTTTTTTTTTAAAGCCACAAAAATATGTCCTGGCCAGTTACATTTATAAACTGCTTCGACTTTTTTCTTTGACACTTGTCAAAACTTTTATTTGTGTTTTTAAGTAAGTTTCTTAGATAAGTAGATTGGGCTAATTTGAATCCATAAAGTAGGCTAAGATTTGTTATCTATATAAGTGCTAGTTGTTCAGACTAGTTCTTAAGAATTACTGTGTTTATGCAACTGGGCCCAGGTCACGTTTCATGCCAAAAAAATTCAAGAAGGAAATTAACCCTTTTTTAACACATTTACCCCAAAACTTCCAAATGTCACAATGCGACCGCACATTTTTACTGTTTACACATTTTTTAAATGCCAAGTTATATTATTCTTCTGACATTTGAAAATCAAAAATGAAAGAAAAATTGGCAGCTCATTCAGTCAAACTG
The DNA here is from genome assembly GCF_951802725.1 of Rutilus rutilus. Lineage (NCBI taxonomy): Eukaryota > Metazoa > Chordata > Actinopteri > Cypriniformes > Leuciscidae > Rutilus > Rutilus rutilus. The sequence continues at coordinate 11,680,326 of NC_140218.1, read as the reverse complement.
ACGGATAAGGATTATTTGTCCTGATCATTTGGAATCCCTTAATTGAAACCACAGGACAATTGTAAATTCAATTTATTATTATTATTATTATATAGCTTGTACATGTTCTCGACAGGCTTTGTGAGATCCACCCACTAGATTAGAAGTGTTGAATTGATATACACATCAATTCAACGTCTAGTGGGTGGATGTTCAACACATCTTTTCAGGTACAGTATGTGTACACATGTGTCACAATGGCATACTGTACCTGAAAAGATGTGTTGAGTCTCACATCTGTTCCACTTATCACAGGCCTTTATGCGCAAACGACAGCAGGCCCGACATGATGTCAGATGATTTGTGTATTTGTGTAAACCCTTCCAGGCAGTAGCCCTAACATTTGTTAAGCATTAATGCAAACAAGACATGACTGTTCGTTTCCAGGAAGTGATCATGTGTGAGAGACTCTGAGACTCTTCTCTGCGTTTCATGCTGCGAGACCATAAAACGTCCAGGAAGTGCTGCAACATTTGTTTGAAGCCTGTTTGAAGCAATCTGTTGGCACACAAGGGGCTGATTATGGGTTTTGAACACGGAGGCACCAAACCCCCTGAGGTCACGTGCTGTTTTTTTTTTTTTTTCTCACGCAGTAAAAGTACAAGACATCACCTTCAATCTAAATGTCATGTTACATGGCATCATTAGAGATGAGGTAAAACAGGGAAATCAGTCATTATCAGTCACATGAGTATAACATCATGCTTGTTCTCCCAATACTGAGTGAGTCTGTCCTCTTTATTATACCATAGGCCTATGTGCTTTGTTGCAAGCCTCTATTTTAAAGGAAGTATTTGTACAGTAGCTCGGCACCCTGAGACAAGATCTGAGATGCTAAAGATTGGATCATTTTGCCTTATCCGTTTAATTTAAGTTTAAACGGTGACTCTCGCCAAAATTGAACCTTGGCTCTTTTTGTTAATCTACCCGAGTCAAACATTCATGTAAAAGCATACTTACAATGGAAACGCCACTTTTAAGATTGACCGTATTTTCGGTTTAGGTCAAAATGCCGAATGCTGAATTGCCATCTCCGAATGCAACGTAACATGAGGAGAGTAAAGATGGAAAGCTCCTTACCATATAAATTCACAGATAATTTTTATCTAAGTTATCATGCTTTTCATTGAAATTACAAGTTCATGACATTTCCTCATATGGAGTCAGTTCATTGAGTCGTACAAAACCTTTCTTTTTAGGAAACTTTGTGTACACAAACAATGTAGTCAATGCTCAAGTTCATGTGTAGAGCCTCTGGTGATACTTCGAGCACAGTTTCATGTTGTGTCGAATCTTCTTAGTGTTTAAAAAAATTGCGTTTTTAATGCTATCAGAGAAGTGCCCCAAGCACTCCAATTCAAAAGGCAATTTGACTGAAAACGAAAATACGGTCAATCTTAAAAGTGGCGTTTCCATTGTAATTATGCTTTTACACGAATGTTTGACTCGGGTAGATTAACAAAAAGAGCCTAGGTTCAATTTTGGCGAGAGTTACCCTTTAAACTGGGTTTAAATATTTAAAGGTAAGCAGTAGCACATTTGTAGAGATTCTAGAATATATGCTTCTAGAGATTCTGTGGTTCTAAATCAGTTATTTAAGATTGTAAATTTAAATAAAATGCTGTCACTTTTCAGAAGTGATGAAATGAAAGTGACCTTTCCTGTTTAACTAGCCTGGTGTTTTGCACTCATCCTCCCACAAGTGAAGTATTCATTGTACGCAATTGAATCAAAGTGAAAGAATGTCAAAAATGATCGTAGGCCTCTTTTTGTGCTTTGTAAGAACCTCCATGTGATCTGGAGAGTTTTTAATAACGCAGACGCTTTGCATTTATGAAACCCACAAGTCTAGGAGATGCAGGTGACACTGAGTGTTGTCTTAAAATAGTCAGTGAGTAAATGTGGGTTGCTAAATCTATATTTGCACACAACAGAAAGTCACATGAAACACTTAGCAATGTATTCCAGCCTGTTTTTGTGTTCAGCCTGGAGCCCAGTGACTTGCAATGCAATATTGCTGGTGTGATGACAAATCATGTCTCTGTAAGCCCGGAAAGCACCAAACAGACGCCAAAGAACTAGCGCTGATGAAAGCCGACTGTTGTCGTCTCGCGTCGGGGAAAAAGCTGGTCTTGAACACACCGAGAGAACTACAGCCGACTGTCAGCGACTGTGTGTAAATGAGACAACTGTCTATTCCCGCAGAAACGACACTGCAGGCTGCAGATACTCAAACCATAAACAAAGCAGTGCGTGCTCACCGTTTTGAATATCAATACTGCTAAACAACACTTTCTTTATTCCACTCCGCTCATATTGATATTGAAATATTCACCAAGGAACACTCATGTAAGATGACGTAACATTAGAACAGCCTTCTGTCTGTACTGTTTTGACTTCTTTGCTCGCTGTTTTGCTATTATTCTCGTGCACAATCAGCCAATCAGACGGCCCGACGCCGATTCGACCGGAAAAATTTTCAGCCGAAGGTTGCAGAACACACTGAGAGAACTTAGTTGAATTAGTTGACTCAAATTACTTTTAATAGGTAATCTCTTTAGCGCCTGATTACAATTCCTACAAAATCATGTTTTATGTTATGATAAAATTACCATTAATATCTTAATTATAGTTAGTATATGTACTAGCATAGATAGCCGATTAGCCTCGTCGCTTGGTTTATACACGCATGGTTTATGCACTAATTTTTGATGTAATTAATTACCTGTTAAAATAAGTGTTAAATGTCCAAATATTTCAGTTATAAAAAAAGAATGTAGTGATGTGCAGTTATTCACTTAATATGCAATTATTATATTATTATTTAATAATAATTAATTAAGTTTATCAAGTGAAAGAAATGACGTTCAATTTGTTTTATTATGCACTATATAGTAAGTTATATATTATTTAATATCATTCGTATGTACTTAGTACAATACAATCATCAACTGATAGTTGGTAGAGACCTGATTTCGAGGGAGGACCCGGTTTGTCATGACATCGTTAGAGCTGTAAAAATGGCAGAAAAACTAAATTCAAATTATTTACTTGTACATTGCTAATATTCAATTGTTTTTCTTTGTATTTAAAAGGCCTAACTTCAGTTAGGGGAAAAAAAGCCTTTTGGCTTTTATTAATACACTGCATTAAACTGTTTATTCAAAGTAATGAAAAAACTGTTAAAAAAGTGCATAACGTTTAAATTAAAGTTTATAAATCAAATATAATTTCGTAAATTGCATAAACAATTATGAGCAAGACAGCATCATGTATTTATGCAGAGTTTAATACAAAGAGTCGAAGTGCCGACTCATGAGATGCAGTGAAATGGAAAAAAAAAAGTCTCAAGACACGTTTTTTAAAAGTTGAACTTCTTTACACTTTACATGTCTTTCTAAACACGCTTCTCTCTTGTGTGAGACGTGAGTGCAATGGTCAAAGATATCCTTCTAGCACTTGTGTACATAGAAAACAATGTAAAAGCAGCACAGAAAATGCATTCTGTGTGATCAGCTTGGTTTCGGTTTTAACGTAAGCAAGATCTTCTCTGCATTGATCTAGTGGGTTAAACTGAATAGGCTAACAAAAACATTAAAACGCAACAACTCTTACATCATCATCATCATCATCATCGCATCTTGTGCGCCACCACTGATAAAGCTGATGGACACCTAATATTCGAATGCACTTTTTTTGCGTTTGAATGTGGATTTTAATTTTAATTTTGACCAATATACGAAATTTTTTAATTTTAACTTTACAGCCCTAAGTGCCAGTGTGCATTTGCTTAGTTTGTTTGTTATTAGTGTGACTTAGCCTAAAATTGTTTTGTGACATATTAGGTAACATATTAGGCCATTACTGCTATCTCTGTACGTGAACTCTGGGTTAACAGAGGTTAACTTTACATTACTTTGTTTCCTGTTGAAAGTTGTGGAACTTGATTCCATGAAATGCATTCAGAGTCAAACCATAAAATATGTAAAAAAAAAATGTATTGTATTGTTCAGGCTCTCATCCCTGGAATTAAATCTTTCCATTTTGTTGTAAGTGTATTTTGTTCATAATAGGGGTGTAACTGTAAAAAGTGGCCTACATTATTTTACATATATCTAGTCAGTGACAGAGAGAAAGCATATATTCGTCTGAAATAATTCTGTATTTTCAGCTTCAGAATCATGAATACTTTTATTCTGGTGTCACTATTATACTGTGCATTGGGTTACCAGCACAAAGTCCAAGCCTATTCATTTACACCCCCAATGTAATACCAAATTTAGCATTTTAATCAACAGTGTATTTAAAAAAAAACTTTTTACCATATGTCTTTGAGTATCACAATAATATTGTATCGTGAGTTCAGTTTCGTGATATGTATCAAATCGTGACATGAGGATATCGTTATACCCCTAGTTCATAATGTTTGTTTTCTTGGGTTTTATACTCGAATACTTGTATGACATTTTATTTATAATGTAATAATAATATTTATAATTTGATAAATAATGTTATATCACATTATAAATATTATTATTATTATTATTAGGCCTAGCCTACATTATAAATAAAATTTTATATATCACATATATATATATATACGAGATTAGTTTAAATTTCATAAACATCCAGAAACATAGTTGTGCCATGAACACTATTCTATTTAAGCCTTTCTTGCTTTTGAATTTGTTTACAAAGTTTGACTTTGGAATTTATTTGTTTTCCATGAACCTATCAGTACTAGTTCCTCTTATACTTCAATACCAGTCCTACCAATACCAATATACCAGAACAAGATTTTTATCATTTCTAAAGAAAAAAGGAGGCGCTACTTGCCCAAGCAGAACTACTGTTGGGTTTTGTGTTGTTGCCAAGGTGTTGTGTGTGGTTGCTAAGGCGTTTTAGGCGTTATTAGGAGTTGTTAAGATGTAATATCTTCAGAATAATGAAAATAAAACCCTATAAGTTTACATTGAAGTAGGGCCCTATCATATATAGAAACCACAATATCATAGACATTTGAGAATTGGTTAATGTAAAAAGTCTGAGATCCAAGTTCACAAGAAATGGAGTTATTGTTTCCCATAGGAAAAGACTGAGCTGAAACAAGTTGTCAGTAAGTCAAGTCTTCCTGCAGAAACCTACGTAAGTTTGTAACAGATTTTCATGCCAGCATTTAGTCTTTATTGGCCGTGAACAACGTTTACTTTGACCCTCAAACACTGTAGTTGTAGCTGGGAACTGGAAGAGTTTGGTTCGTGTTGTTCATGTCAAGAAGACGCTGTTTTCTGTGCTGCGACAGCAAATACATTTACCATGCACTTCCAAAGGATGAGGACTCGTGCTTAAATTGATACGTTTAAACCGAAGCCATCGTTACTGTTCGTATCGCTGTGTTTGTAAGTGCTGAGGAAGATCCGGAGCTGAAATTCAGATATGGTAATGAGCGTTTCGTTTCCGACACGACCTGTAAGTGGTCGACCAATCACACAACAGACTGGGCCGTCTGACCAATCAGAGCAGAGTAGACCAATCACAACAGACTGGGCCGTCTTACCAATCAGAGCAGAGTAGACCAATCACAACAGATTGAGCCGTCTGACCAATCAGAATAGATTAAGCTCTCGGAAAGCACCTGATAATAGTCCCCAGCTTAGTAACTTCTAACGCTCCCTGTGCAAGCAGGTTGTCCTGTTGGTTATGTTGACGGAAGGTAGCCTATTTTCAGGCGCTGCGTCATATCATTACGCCTGCTGGACTCATGGTACGGCAGCAAAGTTTCTTGATTATTACACAGGAATGAGAGTATAGTTCCTAGCCATATCAGCCTAGAAAATCGCAACTTTACATTTTCCGTCGGTCTTTGTGCACGATGTAACTACAGAAGAGTCAAGTTTTAAATAGGAAAAATATCGAAACTCTTTGGTCATTTTTTTGAGAGAGATGCTAATGGTCTTGTCCACTTCAATGATGTATGCTAAGCTATGCTAAAAGTGGTACCGCCAGACCCAGAGATCGGCTGAATGGATTCGAAAATGGTAAAACTCAACTGTTTAACTCTGGGGGAGTTGTAAAATGAACCTGTTTCCAAAAAAAGTGGAGTATCCCTTTAACATAGTGGCTGCTATTTTAACCGGCCCCTGTGTCTTTTCACGATCGGATGGCTATCCGATCAGAGAAAACACATGAAGTGGGCAGGTGTAAACAGGCCCTGTGAGATAAGAGGTGATACTGAAAATTATGAGAAAATGAAAGCGTTTTTTGACTTTGGATGCATGCAAGCCAGGAGATTTCAAAACAAAATTAGGAAACTTTGAAATTGCTCAGTCGGGGCACATTAAAAAGGTAATAGCACACGAGCTGCCTGATTTGAGATGTCTTTCGTGCTTGTTGCACAAATGGTGCTAGATGAGTTACGCACCAAAATTAATGTTCAGAGTTGCCTTAAATAGCCTACCCTTTTAGTCAGCCTGTGCATAGTTTACTTTTGTAACTCTTTCTGTTTGGATCTTTCTGTAAACTCTCTCGCTCTCTCTCTTGTCTCTGCAGGTCATCTAGCTGGCTCCAGGCCTCTCCCATCACAATGACCAACCAAACAGACTCTGTCAATCCCAGCCACGCTCTGTTTGACCGCTTTGTCCAGGCGCAGACGTGTAAAGAGACACAGCAGAACTTCATCGAGCTCTGTCGCCACCTGGAGGTCGACCCCAGGGACTACAAGCACTTCTATAGTAAACTGAAGGACAAACTCAACTACTGGAAGGCCAAAGAACTCTGGCAGAGGATCGACAAGAGAGCCGCCCATCCGGACTATGAACAGGGCAAGGCATGTCACCAAAACAAGGTACCATCAATAACCTGAATATTGTCAGATGTTTCCATCTATGAAGTGGTTTAACACTGGGAAAAGAAACCCAATCACTCTCTCTTTCTCCGTGTCAGTGTTTAGTGTTGGGTGCGGGTCCCTGTGGTCTCAGGACAGCGATCGAGTTGGTCCTACTGGGCGCTCAGGTGGTTGTGCTGGAAAAAAGAACCTCTTTCACCAGAAATAACGTCCTGCATCTGTGGCCCTACACCATTAAAGACCTGCAAAACCTCGGTGCAAAGAAATTCTATGGGAGATTCTGCAGCGGATCCATTCATCACATAAGTGAGAATCTATTTAAGCTACAGGATAGTTTTGTTGAATATTTTTTTGTTTTCATCATCAAATGAATTACATTCATGTGCTTCCATAATGTAACATATCAAAGTTTGGGGTTGGTATGATTTTTTAAAATATGTTTTTGAAAGAAGTCTCTTCTGCTCACCAAGCCTGCATTTATTTGATCCAAAATATGGTGAAAACAGTTATATTATGCAATATTATTACAATTTTAAAATTTAATTTATTCCTGTGATCAAAGCTGAATTTTTAGCATCCTTACTTCAGTCACATGATCCTTCAGAAATCATTCTTATATGCTGATTTGCTGCTCAAAAAACATTACTTATTATTATTATCAAGTTGAAAATGCTTGTGCTGCTTAATATTTTTGTGGAAATTGTGATACATTTTAGGGTTCTTTGATAAATAGTAAGCATTTATTTGAAATAGAAATCTTTTGTAACATTATAAATGTCTTTACTGTAACTTTTGATCAATTGTATGCGCCCGTGCTGAATAAAATTAAATGTTGTTAAATTAGGATCAAAGTGAAACTTTGAAAGTTCTTGTTTTATTGCTGAAAATGCACATGTATTCACTTTAATTCAGGAATAGTAATGAGGTCTGTGCTTCTCTATAGGTATCCGTCAGCTGCAGTTGATTCTGCTGAAGTTGGCCCTGATTTTGGGGGTCGAGGTGCACACAGGCGTGACCTTTGAAGGTCTGCTTGAACCATCAGGATCCACAGGTACAAACCAGCTCTGGTTGTTGTGGAAAGGTCTGCAGTCATGTAGTTGAAAAATAATGTTTGTCCTTGAACTTTTTGCCTTATATCTCCTGTCTTTCTTTCTTTCTCAGGATGGAGAGCAGGGGTGTCTCCTAAGTCTCACACAGCTGCAGCTTTCCAGTTTGATGTTTTTATTTCAGCTGGAGGGGGAAGATATGTGCCAGATGGTAACATAGTGCCAAATATAACATTTACACGGATGAGTGGGTTTTATCAAATCCACTTTCCCTTTCCCTTGGAAATTAATTTAAATATTGAATTCAATTTAAATTAAATGTTTAATAAAATGTAAAAAAAAAAAAAATTGTTGTAAAAGCTCTGCTCACTGTTTACTAAATACTTGGAATATTTAATTAAAATTTCATTTCATTTGATAATTGAATTTAATAATGCATTTTATTTTATTTGTTTACATTTTTTATTTTGTTGTAAAATCCCTAATGATCCTAATCAATTTATACTAAACACTTGGAATATGGTATTTCATTAAATTCCATTTTACTTAATTATTTTATTTAATAAAATTAATTTTTTATTATTTTATTTTATTTTCATTGTTTTATTTTGTTGTAAAAACCCTCCAAGTCACAGTTTGTACTAAATTCTTAAAAATATTTTATTTTATTATTTTTATTATTTTAAATAAATGTAAATATTTATTTTTTAATTAGTATTTTATTGAGTTTTTATTGAAAAATTTCCCTCTGTTGTTTTCCCCATGTCTTCAGGTTTTAAGATAAAGGAGCTCAGGGGAAAGTTAGCCATCGGTATCACTGCAAACTTTGTAAATCGCCATTCTAAACAAGAGGCTCAGGTGCAGGAGATCAGCGGCGTGGCCCGAATATACAACCAGAAATTCTTTCAAGCACTTCAGTCAGAGATCGGTACACACACACACACACACTTTTACCTTATCTCACTGAGAATATACCATAGACTGTTTTCATTCGTTTTTTACCTCATGTCATATTTAGCTATCTATTGAGGACACGTTTGTTTCCAAAATATAGTTTTGCAATATTTTCACAATATAATCCACACGCCCCTTCTTCTGTCCTGTTGTTTGTCGTGTTTTTCAGGCGTTGATCTAGAGAACATCGTCTACTACAAAGATGACACCCACTATTTTGTGATGACTGCAAAAAAGGCGAGCTTGATAAAAAAAGGAGTTATAAAGCAGGTATGGTACACAGTGTGACACATGCAAAGACTTTGAGAATACTTCATAGAAAAGCTAAACAGAGCCTAGAAAAGAGGCCTTGATTTTATCAGCAGAGGTGTATGGTGACGTTTCAACTTGTTTCCAGCTCACATCTACACTTACAAACACATTTATCAATCCTCACACTGTTGTCCAGCTATTCTCGTCCTCTCCTGTCACTGTATTCTCACAGGAATAGCTGCAGTCAGTTGCTATTTGTGTTCTGATAGAAATGCAACCTGTATATTGAAGTGCAAATGGAAGTACAAATGAAATAATGAAAGACTAAAGGCCCGTTCACTCCAAGGAGGATAACTACGTATAAAGAAAACTAAAAATCATTCTCAACATTAAAGAATAGCAGAGTTCACACCAAAACTACTGTATAATTGATAATATAAGAAATGATATCGTTGGAATCACTTTCAGAATGATTTTATCCAGCTGATGAACAATAAAAACATTGACGGCCAATCAGAATCCATCCTGCTGTAACGAGCTCAAGCATTTAAAGTGACAGACGAGCACGCGCTTAGAATAAACAGAACGAGATCGTCCGTCGGTGTTGACGCTAAGATAGTTATCTTTATAGTTCTCGTTCTCAAAGTGAACGGGCCTTAACTTTAAACCCTCCTTGTCTTGATCAAAAACGTTCTCGTTCTCAGGACTTCTCTGATGTCGAGCAGCTGCTCGCGTCTGCAAACATTAACCAGGAGGCTCTGCAGGAGTACGCATACGATGCCGCCGACTTCTCCACAAATCACATGTTGCCGGACATGGAGTTTGCGAAGAACCACGCGGGCCGCCCTGACGTGGCCGTGTTTGACTTCACCTCCATGCACAGGGCAGAGAACGCGTCTCTGGTGAAGGAGAGGAAAGGGAAGAAACTGATCATCGGATTGGTGGGAGACTCTCTGGTAGAGGTGTGTTATCACCATAGTGTATGAGTAAACATGATCAGTGTCAAATTTATTATTAATGACAACATTATGACATTTATTGATTGTTACATAGTTTAAAAATGAATTGGCGACCACAGTGGTTTCTGTAGATTTTAATAAAGCATTTACATTTATGCATTTGGCAGATGCTTTTATCCAAAGCACCTTACATTGCATTCGAGGTACACATTGTTATCCGTTCTTGCTTTTCCTGGGAATCGAACCCATGACCTTGGCATTGCTAGTACCATGCTCAACTGTTTGAGCTACAGTACATTTATGATAATGAAGATTAATAATAATTATTATTGACATTTAGACTGATAATGAAAGCACTATCTCAGGACTTATTTTTAAACTAGGAGTTTCAAATGTACTTAAGAGTCTTTGTTTGTACTTTATAATGTTCCGTTTACAATGGACTACTTGCACAACTACTTCCTAGTTCTACTTATTACAACTCGGGAGTTTCCAGTAACAGCGTTCAGCACACCTACATACACGAGAACGCAGATTATTACTGCGTTTTATGGCTGTCAATTGATTAAAACAGTGAATCATGTTCTCTGCGTTAACATGATTTATCTTGAACCTGCTGAAATGTTCCTATTTACTTTCCAGCTGTGAATTCTGAATAATAAATAAATATATTTCCCCACTAACTTGCAGCAGTCCAGTGCTCGTCTTCTCATCAACGTTGTTTTTCTCTTACTGACCATATTTCATACCGGTTGAGTGTACATTTTTTAATTAATTTGACTGATAAAAAGAATTGGTTGTGTGCGCTGGTGCTCTTTTTCTATTCTTTTGAAATATTTGAATGAATGAATGCGCTGGCGTGCCTTAAATAAATTTAATGATGTTAAATATTTAATTAATCTTAAACGGTAACGCACACAGCGTAGAGGAGAATGACAGTCAACTACTTGGAATATTAATTAATCATTTTGTGCATAAACATGTAAATTACATACAGTAAAATGATTGACTATGAAAAATGACACCGAATAGTGATTAAAATATTTAATTCAAATAAACAAATGTTCGTACTTCGTACTTATTCATCAGGTCACTAGTTTAGACGAGCACTGTGGTGAAATAATCACGTGTGATTAACAGCCGCTGCTTTCTCAGATCGGTTTGGATTGGATCAAAACTTTGTTTCGTTGAGTTTGGTTTAATGTAAGCACTGTTTAAACGATACAAGTAAAACAGTATAGATTACATAATACTGTCCGTCATATTGACATTGGCCATCAAATCTAATTATAGCTATCATAATAGATAGACTAAAAGATATTTATATTTTATTATTTATTTTATTATTTTATTGCAGCCATTTTGGCCTCTTGGCACTGGCATTGCTCGTGGTTTCCTGGCTGCGCTTGACACGGCGTGGATGGTCAGGAATTGGGGAAAAGGTTTGCCACCCCTGGAGGTGATCGCGGAGAGGTACAGAATTTTTACGCCATTTATAATGTTACAAAAGATTTCTATTTTAATTAAATCTTCTGTTAAAAACATAAATTCCTTACCATCCCCAAACTTTGAACGGTAGAGTTCAGGTGCAAAAGCCTCTAAGTGCCATCTGAAAATTTCTTCTAGAATGATCATTTTTATCAAGCTCGTATATTTAAGTTCAGTAATTTCACAATTTGACAATGAAAATTACCTATGAATTGTCATTTAAGTGAAATTACTGAACTTAAATATACAAGCTTCATAAAAATGATCATTCTAGAAGAAAATTTCAGATGGCACTTAGAGGCTTTTGCATCTGAACTCTTCAAATATCAATATAAAATGCACAAATGATTCAATGAATGTCTTCTACAGGGAGAGCGTGTATCAGTTGCTCTCTCAAACGACTCCAGAGAACACCAGCAAGAACTACATTGCCTACAGCATCGATCCATCCACGCGTTACCCAAACGTCAACCTGTCCTCTATCCAACCCAGACAGGTCCTATACACAAACTTACACGCATGGAAAAGCTGCTTGAATACCTAGCAATGATTAGTAATTAATGAAAGTGTTTTTATCATCAGAGAGTTTTATTTAAGTCTGTTTGTGTTCAATTTAAAGGTCAAGCGTCTGTATGAAGTAGAGGATGAGAGTAAACCCAACAAACAGTTGAAACCCATCCTAAAATCTAAACCTAGAAAAGGTAAATGCCATACGACACATACTTTAACTTATAAACTTATATATTACTTTATCTTATATACACAAACCCTCATATATACATATGTATATGTAACTTGTATCACTTTAACTTATAACACACTGAGGGTGTATTTAATATTTTAATTGAGTATATGTTGAAAAAAAGCTATAAAAAATGTTTTCACTAATTCAAAATAATAATATGCATCATCTGTTCATATATGTTAACATTTTAGCGTTATGCATCGGATTACATGTCAAAAAATGTGTTTTAGGGTTTCATAACCCGATGAAAAAGCACAGAAGCACAGACCTTACGGTGAAGTGATGAACTAAATGTGTGTGTTTAGACTCTATCAGACGTCTGGAGGAACTGCTGTCCTGGTGTCAGAAGAACACAGCGGGGTACGAGCACGTGAAGGTGAAAGATCTGAGCGAGTCCTGGAGGTCCGGCCTGGCTCTCTGCGCTCTCATCCACAGCTTCAGACCTGAACTCATGTAAGACCGCCTGACCATCAAGAAACAAGAGTATTCGCATAATGGATTTAACACGCAGAGCCCAATTATGTTATGATAAACTGTTGCTTGATACACTATCGTTCAACAGTTTGGGTATACGCAATAAGTGCATACAAATAATATGCATGCTGTCCTCTCTTTCAGTGACATGTCTCGTCTAGATGAATATAATATCACTGCGAACAATAAGCTGGCCTTTGACGTCGCGGAGAAAGTGTTTGGCATCGCCCCCATCATGCATGCCGCTGATATGACCACTTGCGGAAAAATCGACCAGCTCTCAATGGTGGTCTACCTCACACAGATACGCAGCGCTCTCACCGAGAAAGATACACCAGCAGGTAATGATGGGCCGTCTTTGGAGGCATTCATAATTATGAAAGGCACTTATAATGGTTGTCCGAAATATATAATAAAACAATTTGTTGCCTTCATGTACGATCCTTATACTTGGACATTTTCAGCTTGGTTTTGTTACGACCTCCCTTCTAGTGAAATAATTGAACAAACAAAAATGAGTGAACAACACCACTGCTCAGAACGATTTTATTAATTCACTCAAGACAATGTATAAGCAAAATCAAACAACATGCCAACCAAGAAAGTATTTAAAAGAGCGGACAACAACTAACAAAGAGAGATATGAACCGCAAAGCACAACAAAACACAAATAATATAAAACATAAAGAGTCCTAAGTCTTTCATCTCTCCCCTTTCTCCTCCAAAGTGGTGTCTTTTATCTGCCGATTTCAATCAGCTACCTTTCAAATGATGAACATGTGCGTCAACCTAACAGAAAGAGAGCATGCGCGCGCCTATAGAGATAGAACGACGCCAAAGTAAACAAGGGAGGAACAACAACAATAAAAGCGTAAGACACAGACTAAACCACAGACCGTAACAGATTTCAATACATGATCTGTATGGACTATAGAGGCAAACTCTTACAATAGCAGCGCTACTGTCTCTTTAAGATCCCTTCCCAGCATGCACTGCTGTGAACAGGCAGTTTTCTGCTGTAGTCTGTAGTCTGACAGCAGCGGCTGCAGCAGCAAATGCACTCAGCTGGGGAGAAATCAGCTGCTTACGGGGGATTCGGTGGGAGTGGATCTGATTCCAGCCTCCACACGCACCGCTCTACGAGACGGATTTTGAAACACCATCTGTAGAACAGGAATCACAGCCGTTAGAGGGGCTTTAGGGAGCTGGATTCAGCGTTTAGTTGTTGGATGCTGTGTTTGGGAGGGGATCTCACACAGATGTTCTCCAGGTTGAGCTGTCACTCACGCAGGCTCTGGATGTGTGTATTCTGGGGAAGGGGGTGGGATCCAATACAGCTCATCTCTAACACGCCACTGCAAAGCGCATATTGAATGTGACGACTCGTATTTGTTGCAGTTTAAAGGGTAGGAGGATATTTCATTCGGTTTTGTTTTTTGTTAACGTAATGGTTATTTTTATTTTTTTTTCAGTTTGCTTCCGTCTTTATCTATTGCTGAAATGATTTGATCAATTGCATTTAAATTGCATCTAAAATGCACGGTTTATGTAAGGTTGTTCTGGATTATGAAATAATATATTGCATTTAAGAGATTATAAATGATGCTTTTCTTGTTCACTCGTGTGTGTTTGAGTGGAATATGTTTGATGTTTAAAATTAATTTTATGATATCATAGCATATTTAATGTACATTTTTCCCAGTGTTGATTTTTGTACGTTTAATTTTATTATTTTTAATTAAAAAATGTTTGTATTATTTTACATTTAATTTAAATGTATTTTTATATTTTTATATGTTATGAGTTGTAGGACTACAATTAAAGTACAATGCTCTTAAGGTTTTGCTGCAATATGAAAAGCTTAAATAATAGATCATGTTATGGGACAGATTCTTTTTTTTTTTGTGAATCTGTTTTTATGGCTTTATAAGCATTTTTACTTTACATAAAAAAATGTTATATTTCTTTCTTTGCCTCAAAAACTTATTTTAATGAATGCATTTTACTTTACTTTTAGCACTGCGTGAGTAAACATGTAAACCAATCTACAAATATAAATGTGAAACTATTTCTGGGAGACAATTACTTGACATCTGTTTCCATTTATTTTCTTCTCACTATTTCCGTTCTTCTTGTCTTCCTCAGAACGCTGCAACAGCCTCTCCCCCAACAATACCCTCTCGCTGTCCAGAACCCGCCTGGCCGTCTCCTTCCTCAACACGCTCAAGCGCAACTCCCTCCAGAGACGCAGGGTACGCAAACACCTGCGTGTTATGTAAAACAAACCCCCATTTTGTTTACAGTGTAGCAGTGGCGCCTGTCAAAGGTCATCTTTGGTGTATTGGGTTAAATAGAGCATGAAATCATGTGCAATCTCTGTCGTAATGACCCACAACATTAGGAAAACACTAAACGCCCCCATTACACACAGCTGTTGCCAAAGCCAAATACTCCCATGCTGCGGCCACAATGAGGAAGTTACACAAGAGAAAGCGGATAATATAATGACAAGAGAAAGGGGGATGCTAGTGTTTGCTTGCTGTCCGTTTGCAGTGCATGATAACGGTGAAATCATTGTTTATTTCTGTCGATCTGCTGTCACCACATTACGTAACCTGAGCTATAAATGAGATCATGTGACCCGTGTATCTCAGGACCGACTGGCATCGGAGAAAGGACCAAGAAAGCAAAAGATGAAGGAGAAAGAGGAAGAGAAGGATGTGAAAGAGGAAAAAGTAAGGGTTGAAATATCGTTCTTCATTTAAATGGTGACTAAAGTGTTATTGTGACGTGTTAAACACCTGCTTGGAGTGAAGACCGATATTCTCTTGTTATTTCTGTGGTTTTTAGCAGTAAATGCAACAAATGATAGATAGAACTGTAGATACAATATGGGTGGCTTGATTACATATCAGCTTTTTAAAGGAACACTCCACCGTTTTTTGAAATAGGGCTTATTCACCTTCTTTCCTACATTTAGATAGGTGGGCAAATGCATTTTTGTCTCAGTGCATGGATTGTTTTAGTTTGACAGGGTCGGCGCTAGCTTAGCTTAGCTTAATGAATGGAATCGTTTGTTGCCAGCTAGCATGTCCTGAGTAAAAGTGATTAAAAAAAAACACCTAATTACTTCTTGTGGCCTGCGTATTCACAACGAGTACAAATAGCGATGCAGATTAACACTAGGCGATTTCCTAGGCAGATATTGACTTGGGACTATATTAGGGGGCAGCACAGGCGAAGCACCTCTACTTGGGCGCAGAGATATCACGCAACACATGTGAATACAGGTATAATATGGGTCGATCTATACATGCGTCATGTTTAAAATAATCACTTACTCTGTGGACAGCTGTCCATTTGGTCCATTTGGCGTGGGGCGTTTTTTCCAGTTCACTTTATCACACCGAAAAAAAAAAATCGAGTACTGCAGGATGGATCAACACCGTGAAATCCTCGGTAGCTGTGACACAACTGCGGGCACGCTCATCTTGATCTGACGCGTTGAGCCTGGTCATCGATGGCAGTAACTTGTCCCACTCGCCACAGCACAGACACTCTATTTCAGTCGGCATAGATTGGCATATTCACACCACCGGTTCGTGTTGGATCTCATCCTCACGTCCTCAGGCTGTTGAGCGATCGCAACCTCCTCCTCCTGTCGTTCTATTTCCAAAGCACGCAGCTCATCTTCTGAAAACTCTGGTTCATAGAGGTATGGTTCTGGATCTTGACTGTCTGAGAAGTCACCCTCTTCGTCTCTCACAAAATCAGCCATGTTCATCGCCATTCATGTACTGTAGGTATGTTGACGGAAGTCGTGGGATTTCATGTGTTGCGTGATATCTCTGCGCCCAAGTAGCAGTGCTTCGCCTGTGCTTCCCCCTAATATAGTCCCAAGTCGATATCTGCCTAGGAAATCGCCTAGTGTTAATCTGCATCGCTATTTGTACTCGTTGTGAATACGCAGGCCACAAGCCTTTTTTATCACTTTTACTCAGGACATGCTAGCTGGCAACAAAGGATTCCATTCATTATGCTAAGCTAAGCTAGCGCCGACCCTGTCAAACTAAAACAATGCATGCACTGAGACAAAAATGCATTTGCCCACCTATCTAAATGTAGGAAAGAAGGTAAATAAGCCCTATTTCAAAAAACGGTGGAGTGTTCCTTTAAATAAAAGAAAAAATTCCACAGGATTGTGGCCAAAAGTGTCCACTGTAGTGAATTCCTTTTTTGAATTAATTTTAATTTTGAATTTTAATTTAAAGATATTAAAATATGATTTAATATACATATATATCTACTTATATTAAATAATTTTATTTAAAATTTGAAACCCCAATTACTAGTAAACAGTAGAGAGCTTAGAACTGTAAAATTTGTTAAAATATTGAGTATTTATTGTATCTTTTGTGCATTATTTATAGATAATTTAGTATTTGATTTGATTTAAATTACATTTGAATTAAATAACTTTAAGTATTTGTACACTCACACACACAACTTTGGTTCCATTTGTCACGTCTTTTAATTCACTGCTGTATATTCATTATCAGTGCAGTATCTTAAACCGTTGTTCATGTCCAGTGTGCGGCGCCTGTGGAACCGATGTCCTCATCAGAGACGTGTGGCAGTGAGCTCTGTTATTTCTGCAAGAAGCATCTGTACGTGCTGGAGAGAGGAAGTGCCGAGGGCAAGTTCTTCCATCGCAGTTGTTTCAGCTGTTATCACTGTGGCTCCACCCTGCGGCAGGGCGGATACACTTTCCACTCCGACACGGGTAAGCCCAAAAGACCCTTCATATGACGTAAAGCTTCATATTTTTTATAAATATATTTTTTATTTATTTGTTGTACTAATTTAATTTAACTAAAACAAGGTAACTAATTGTTACATCATGCGCACGATTTAATAAAACAAAGGAACAAATTATTATATTGTGCCCACGATTTACTTCAAACGAGGGAACGAATTAGTAAAACGTGCTGACATATTAGCAAGTCGTGGGAACGATTTGTTAATTTGTGGCCACGATATACATATTTTTTTTCCCACGTGTCATGGGGAAGTTTCGTTTTGTTTAGTTTCGTAGATCAAGGGCTAATAGTAGGTACTAAGTTACTAAGTTCTGAAAAATAATAAATATTTCAGCATTATTTTTCGTTTTTTACATTACGTAATACATTTTATTTTATTATTTATCATGTACTTGTTTCTCATCTGCTGTCATAAGGACTGAAACATCTTGATGTTAAATAAAATATTACATAACCTTTTAAAGCTATTCATAACTCATACAGTGTGGAACACTGTCTTATTAGATTATGGCTATTACAACACATGTCAATTACAGTCAACCTCCAGTTTCACCTGTGGTCCATGATTCTTACATGATCCTGCTTTCCCAACAAGAAAAGTGGGGCTTGTTCACTAATTCACTGCTCGTTTGAAAAAACTGCATGTGCATCCATGTTACAGCCCTTCATATTTACAGCTGCTCCTGAGCATGTTGTTGAATTTGATTTGTCTTCAGGGAGATTCTACTGTGAGCAGCACTCAGTGGCTGAGGAAGAGGAGGGTGATGATGAAGGTCACAGAGGCTCACAGGTATGAATCACATCAGAGCTAATGAGACGCTTGATTGCCTCCTATTTACCGCCGGATCTCTTGCATGAGGATACTGGGAACATTCATTATTTTTAGTGTCGATATTGCACCGAGAGTGTGGGTAGCGTAATAACTTTCATTAGCAAGTCATTGTTCTGTAGTTCATGTACACAGAAATATATATGAAATGTGATTTATTTGGACATGATATCATAGGAATACCATGGGAATATAGGATTGTAACACTATTTTCACATTTTCTGAAGAAAATCTAAGAGGACCTTGGCAAAACTCTTCTTTTTTTTTATGGTCTTGATAGACCGATGGTCTTTTCTTCACTGAGATATATTCAGCCATTTTGTTATGACGAGATCTAATGTGGGTCAGCTGCTGCGTCAGGGAAAACATTTCCTTTCCTCTCTTGCTCTCGAGTAAAATAGTGTTTTACGGTGTGTGTGTGTGTGTGTGAAGAGAAATTCTGTGTAAAGCCGTGCTTGTGGTATTGGATTCCTAGTGGTTGGTCATAAGACTCCTCAGAGCTGATGCAGTTTTCTGTGAGCTGATGCTATTTTTTTGCAGTCACTTTTGTGTTGGCTTAACTTATTAGGTAACTGTTAGGTAACTAACAGTTACCTAATCTGATGACACTACTACTTATTTTAAACAATCATAATACAAGTACCCAAATGAAGATGAGAGTGCTTAGCCAACATGTGTAACATGCATCCTTGTATTAAGGTCCCATTTAGTGTTGGTTGGGGAATTTTCATCAAAATAAGAGTAATTTCAATAGGAATCTGTGATCAGGAATTCTGCACTGGTTTCAACTTATCTGTGAGTTGTGCTTCATATATCATTACACTATTGACCACAGACAATGGACATTTTTGCCTGTGAAGTTTTGCTAATGTGACTGTACCTTGACTGTGATGGTAACAAACTAGTTTGCTTATTATTCATGTTGGCTGTTTAACTATAGGGATCGGACAGTTTAACACATTCCTCTGACTGATTCTGAAACCTTAAAGGGGACCTATTATGCCCCTTTTCACAAGATGTAAAATAAGTCTCTGATGTCCCCAGAGTGTGTATGTGAAGTTTTAGCTCAAAATTAAATTGTCACTTTTTGGTGCTCAGAAAAACGCGCTGTTTTAGTGTGTGCCCTTTAAATGCAAATAAGCTGCTGCTGCACGGCACAGGGGGCGGAGCTTCATGAGCTCGTGCTCAGTCTCAGGACAATTTCGTCTCACGGAATGATGATAATATCAGAAACTCTCAGTGACGGTGTTCATTTCGACCCGGAGTCGGACAATAATGCCTACAGAGTCAGAGTGCTGTATGGAGATGGAACAGGTATAGTTTAGTTTAATTATGGTTATAACGTATTTGTCATCTGCTTGTATATCCAATATTAATAGCCTACAAGTCTGCTGTTTCGGACCAGGTCCGAATGATGATAAAAAATATACTGATGAGTTTAATAAAGTTTATTGTACATCACACAAAAGATAAAGCGTCAGTTTTACTCCAGAAAATCACCGTAAGAGCTGAGTAAACACAGTATAAGAAGTGCATAAGTACATAAACGAATTGTTGAGGGAGCATTTTCTTTGAAAACAAAATAATTCCACCTCGTCTTCAGCGGCTGCCTCAGATTTCGGGAGTGAATAGAGAGAGCTATGTGGATTAATACATCCAGCCACACAACACCTACAACGCTGGGAGACATTCTCGTCAGTGCAGTAATGGCGGAACTCGCTGTGAACTCGATCAGGGCGGGTCTATGTTAAAACGGCAGTGTCTGTCAACACTCGTGGGCGGGGCCTGTGGCTTTAGTGACGTCACTAAAGCCACATTCTGAAAACATGTCATTGGTAGACGCAGTTTATGATTTATGGGGATTAATAAAAAAGGAGTAAGTGGATTTTTATCACTATTGGGTGGCTGTGTTCACACACACTGACTGCCAACACACATTTATGTCCAAACAGCATGCAAATGTGAATTTTGCATAATAGGTCCCTTTAACAGTTTCATGAACAAATCGATTCTTTTAGTATTTGTAAATAATACATATTTGGAAAAAAGAAATTTAGTTTCATTTGCAAATGATGTAATAGTTACCAAGTAAATTTAAAACGACACTTACAAAAGGTGTGTTTACACAGACTTTTGAATTACTTTTAATAGCCTTTAGTCTTTTTAGCGGTTGATCTGCTACAGTTAAAAATATTAACAAAACTCATAATGTTAATTTTTAACATGCCATATGAACTGATTCAACTCTCACAGTTAGCTGGATGTGTTTGATCCTTTCAGAATCGTACTACACTGATCACGTTGTTATTTTTGCTCAACCACGACCATTCTTGACCTGAAATCTAAAATTAACCGTAGAAGAAGACACTGATTCAAAAATATGAAGCGCAGCGCAGCTGTTTTCAACATTCATAATACAAAGTGTTTCTTGAGCAGCAAATCAGCATATTATAATGATTTCTGAAGAGTCATGTAACACTGAAGACTGGAGTAATGATGCTGAAAATTCAGCTTTGCATCACAGGAATAAATTACATTTTACAATATATTAAAATAGAAAACAGTTATTTTAAATTGTAATAATATTTCACAATATTACTGTTTTTACTGTATTTTTGATTAAATAAATGTAGGATTGGTGAGCAGAAGAGGCTTCTTTCAAAAAGTAGTAAGGATGGATGGATGGATGGACTAACATTTGTGTTCACGAACACAGAATATATCTCTGGCCCAAAATATCACAATAATGTCATGTGTTTCTGTTTTCTAGAATCATGTTGAGAATAGTCATAATGAAGAGGATGATAAGGAAAAGACACAAAATGGTGAAACTGTAGAAATGGCATCGCCTCCTCCACATGTCTCTGTAAGACGGAAGGGCTCATATAAGATATCTGTTGACCCTGACTTCGAAGAATCGAATGAGTGCCCTACTCCTACAGAGCAAGATGACTATCTGTCACCTGACCTTAAGGAATCTCATGAACCACACAAACCCTCAGAGCTCAATCCAGAGAGCACAGGCATTGAGAGCCAACAAAATAACAGCAGCCCGTCAGTTCCAGTGCCGGCCCCGCGAAGTTCCAGAGCTTCGCTGAACCCTCCGCTCCCAAAACCTCGCACTGTCCATAACGTGGTGCCAGAACCCTCAAATATCCCAGAGGAACCTGAGGAAACGCCTGGCTCCAAACCCAAACCGTCCCTGCGCAAACTTCAGCTGAGCGAAGAGGAAAAAGCTGACCTTCTCAGCCAGGATTCGGACTCTGAGACGCCCGCCTCGTCTTCTGCAGCCTCCACCTCCTCTTCCTCCAAGCAGCATGAAGGAGTCGAGGAGGAGGGATACTGGAGCGGAGGCATCGCTACACGGAAGAGCTTGCAGAACCAGCTTAACCGTCGCTGCGTGAGAAGGAAGAGCGAACCTCCGCCCACCATCCAATCGCAGCACGGAAAGACGCGCTCCAAGTTTTCCCCTTGGAATCTGTCTTCACCACGGCTACAGCAGCGCTTCAGCGTCCTCCGAGTCGGACCTTCAGGTTGGAAGCCCAATATTTTGTACTTCTTTCTAAACGGCTTTAGGTTAAACTTAGTAGCTGATTTTGGTATGAATTCCCTCATCAGAACAAACTCAACCAGACCATTATGTATCAGAAGATGATAACGAAGAAGGTGTTGACGATGACGAAGAAGAGGACGAAGAGGATCTTCAGGAAGAAGACAATTTTTTGGATTGCAAGGTGGGAATATGTTTAAATGAGTTTCATTCTGAGAATTAGTCCATAACTTATTTAGTCAGAAGACCAAATTTCCATCCATACCAACCCGATTTTATAAACATAATTTACAAACAGGTAGGAATATACAGTTATTGTTTTGATAATGCTTGATTGTGATGTCCCCAAATAAAACTTTGATGCCAAAACTTTGATGCCATTTGATGCCATCATCCAAGTGGATGCTGCACACTGGTGGTGGTTGAGGAGAGATCCCCTGATATGATTGTAAAGCGCTTTGGGTGTACAGTAATACATATGAAAGCGCTATATAAATGCCTCATTCTATTCTTCTTCTTCTTCTATTCATTTCATCAACTATGGCTGCATGATTATATATAATTTTTGTTTTGTTTTGTGATTTTAAAATGCAACTAGCTTGTTTGTGAAGCTGCACAATTTGGCCAAAAAATGTGTGATTATATTAACATGACTATAATAATAATTATTATTATAAAATGTAAGTATTAAAAAATAAGTATTCTATATTAATATGACTATAAAACTAGTAATTATTAATAATTACAAATATTTCAAAAAATAAGTATTATTATTGTAATATTTCATTGTAAAATAAAAACAGTATTTGATAAAAGATCATATAATAAATACAAAAAAAATGATACTGTACAGCTGTACACTGTCTTAATTTCTTCATTTTCATACAACTAAGCTTTTATTTTGGCAGAAAAGCACTGAATCATGATCATGAGATCATGTTTTCTGATAGACTGATTAAATTCTCCCAAGAAACTGTTGACTGTAGATTTGTGTTGTATGTGTTCAGGGGGGCGATTATGAGATTTCTGAGTCAGAGAAACGGGACCTAAAGAGGATGAAAACTCTGGAGCGGAAAGCTAAAATGAGCGAAATCCAGCGCTTCCACAAAGCTCAGGTGAGCAAGATCAATCTATACTGTGCAGATTGTTTCCCATAATGGTTAAAAACAAAAAACACATGCCACTTATAAGAAAAATCAGCATCAATTTATATCGAGATGAAAAATAGAGTGATCTGAATTTCATTCTCATTTGGTCTGATACTGTTCTGGTTGTGACGCCCACACAGACGATTCAGAGACGGCTGGATGAGATAGAAGTGACCTTTAAAGATCTGGAAGAGAAAGGAGTGGAGCTGGAGAGAGTTTTGAGAGGAGAGGCTGGTATGACATCTCATCCATCTACATGCACCACTAATGATTTCACTTCGTCACATTATACAGCAGTCAGAATGTGTGTGTGCTAAAACTCTCACTGAAACCCAGTGAACTTGTTAACCCCACACTTGTACAGTACGTCACCAAGACGCACCAAGATTATTTTGTTTTCAGAGTTACAATAAGAGTTACATTTACTGTCTAATACAGCCGGGCATTTCGATTCACAAGCTAAATTTTGATTCAATATCACTTCATTTGGATATGTATTTCAGATACAGTACAGTCCATTTTTATCAAGGAAAAACTAATGTTGTAAACTTTTCAGTTGGTACAACTGATTTGTATTCAAACATTTACATTGCACATAAGGCAGTTTTTATAATAATAACATTTGGACAATAATATTAACTCTTTAATGACATAAATATGTTTCTGCTCCACTGTTGTTGTTTTTTTAACGTTGGCTCAGGTTGTCATAAAATAGTTTTCATGCTGAATTTATTCAAACGTATACTAAATATTGAAGAACAGATTAAGTAAAAATATAATGAATCTGTAATATAGTTAATATATATTTAACAGAATGATCCTCTCTTCATTTTTCTAGCTAACTATTGAGTTATGGTAATTGAATGGCTTTTTTGATGCAAATGTAACGTTACGTGACGTTGTTTGTTATAAAACTGACAGAATTTGAAAACTAAGACTTTGTTTCATATTTAAAAAATCATTGCGATTTATTGGCTCTACAATTTGGGTCACGCTTTAGATTAGGGTCCAATTCTCAATAACTATTAACTATGACTTTTGCCTCAATAATCTCCTAATTACTGCTTATTAATGGTAAGTAAGGTAGTTGTTAAGTTTAGGTATTGGGTAGGATTAAGGAATGTAAAATATGAATAAGGCATTAATTTGAGCTAATAAACAGCCAATATCCTAGTAATATGCATGCTAATAAGCAACTAGTTAATAGTGAGATTTGGACCCTAAACTAAACCAAATTTTGTTCATGCATCATCTGAAAAGAGCACAGACTAAAATATTGATTCTTTTGATTTAAGAATCTATATCGGCTCAGCAAAATGAGTATGGATTAAATCAACCCAGCGCTACTGTCTAACATTAGGACAATTCAGCAAATGTTTTATTAACGTATAAGAGTTTCAATGAGCATAAATATTTTTTTTATCAGATGTTTATATGCAAATACGTAAATTAAAGCTTTAATTTATGTTTCTCATTATGCAAATGATAAAATGCTTGAAATTATTATTTTTGTATATACTAGGGCTGGGAATCGATAAAAAAACAATTAACTAATTAATCGCAAAATTTGCTGTGATAAATCGTGATTAATCGCAGTTAATCGCATTTCCCCCAAACTTGTAATCATCAATATTTAAACATAGAATCACTAATTAAATTAAACAACACACAAAAAAAGGGGGAAAAAAGAAAAATGTCCAGAAAATAGCCCTATAATAAAATATTAAACATCAATATATCAATATATTATTCTTCATTAAGTTCTATGCAACATACTCAGACTTAACAGATTTATTTTTTGACTAATTATCAAAATAAAGTATAGTCATACAAAGCTATTATTACCAGAGCATGTGATCAGAGCAGGTCATTTTACCATTGTTGCCCAGCATGGCTATACCAGCTCAGCAAACAGAAGTCTACTACTGAGAAATTTCACGTTATTTGAGCGGACTTTGCTTTTCCAGTGCGTGATCGGCACATGATTGGAGCGTTTGGGCCGTTAACGACAGAGCAGAACGCGCAGCGCAAACACGGAGCGGAACATTGAGCAGAGAGCGCAGCGCGCCAACACACACACACACACACACGGAACGGAGAGCGCGGCGCACACACGGAGCGGAAAAGACCCGCTCGTGAAGTTACTAAACAAACTGCCCGAGAATGAAACCTGATCGGCATATTTTCGGCCTTTTCAATAGCAGCCGCAACAGGAAGTCATTAAAACGAGGCAAAAAAAGGTGCTGCGTCAATTGCGTTATTTTTTTTTTTTATGCGTTAAACATCTCAAATTAATCGCGAAGATTAACGCCTTAATTCCCCCAGTCCTAGTATATACATTTCTTTCAATTATATTACTTTGAACTTTTTGTGCCCTGCATACAACTCCTTCAATACTGTTTTAAAAGCATCACAGGATGCACTGTAAGCTGATTAAGAGAAGCAAATGGGTGACATAATGTGACTAATGTGTTTTAGTGTCAGGTGACCCTGAAACGATTGACCAGTGGATTGATCTGGTCCAGGAGAAGAACAATCTACTCTCAGAGGAGTCTGATCTCATGGTGGCGTAAGTCTGATCACTGTTACCC
Organism: Rutilus rutilus; assembly: GCF_951802725.1. NCBI lineage: Eukaryota > Metazoa > Chordata > Actinopteri > Cypriniformes > Leuciscidae > Rutilus > Rutilus rutilus. The sequence continues at coordinate 11,654,587 of NC_140218.1, read as the reverse complement.
TCAAAAATAGGCACAATTAATAAACATATTGGTTGTTTAACCAAGTGGTAACATCAGCATTAATACAATGCACATTTAAGGAGCTCAATAGCAGTTATTGCTCAAAGTGCATCATTTATTTTTGCATGTGTAAAGGAAAACCTCACTGAAAGCCAGCTCAGTCTCGTTGCCCTTGGAAACCTCTCTTCTGCATGTCTTTGAGCACTAATGCTTAAGATGAATGCTCAGAGTGGCCTCATTTATTTAACCCACCGCTTTGCATGTATTTATCATGGATTGGCTCTGTGTAAGAAGCTAAATTACAGGCTGTGCTAACAGCAGCATCGTATATTTGTGTGATTCTGGTTTTGTGTTTCAAAGGTCTCGACAGCTGGAGCTGGAAGACAAACAGAGCATGTTAGAGATGGAGCTACGGCGATACATGGAAATGGATGGTGGGAAATTAAAGATAATTCTGTTCAAACTAGTTTGATTCTATTTCAGTTTGTAAATGGTCGCTAATATACCATGTTCTGTACATGTAATTATATAATCATTATATTCTCTTTATGTAATATTCATTTAAATAGTCATGTGTTCTTCTGACAAATGAATTTGGATTTAATTTCAAGTCAGTTAATATGAAGTCATAAAAGCTTCATGTGTAATAATAAAAAAAATATATATATTATTATTATAATCTTGCTGTTAGTGCACATGTTCCAATGCAGAGCAAATGCAAGACAAAAAAAAGTTTAATTGTATTTAATATAAAAAAATTCTAATTAATTTAAATAATTTAATAATAAATTAGAATTAAATTATTGTTCATATTGAAATACAGTGTTACTTGTCATTATATTCTCTTTATATAATAGTCACTTTAATAGTCCTGTGGAATGAATTACAAATAGTCCATCTGTCAATTATTTTTAAGTCATAAAAGCTTAATGTATTAAAAATATTTTTTAATAGAGTTTATTGTATTAAATTATGCAATATTAAATATTTTAATTATTATAATATTTCTAAATATTTAAATAATTTGAATTAAGATTATTATTATTGAAATACTAACATTTCTAAGTTAGTATTAATTTGATAAAAAAATAATAATTCTAAAGGTCTATTCACACCAAGGACGATAACTATAACGATAAAGATATAGTTCTAAAAATCGTTCTAAAAATAAAAGAATAGCAGACTCCACACCTCAACTTTAACGCTAATGGCACAGAGGAACAATATCGTTTTTTTTCCCAGCTGATGAACGATAAAAACATTAACAGCCAATCAGAATCCATCTGGCATTTAAAGCGGCAGACGACAAAACTGCAGCGTGCGCTTAGATTAATCAGAACGATATTGTCCGCTGGTGCGGTCACTAATATAGTTATAGTTATCGTTCTTGGTGTGAACGGGCCTTGATTTGTTTTTATTTATGTAAACGTATGCACACATGCATTAAGATGTTTGCTATGTTGTTGTGCGTGTAGAAACTGAGAAGACCCCTGAGCAGCGAGCACAGGAGGACCGGATCCTGCAGGAGATGCTGGACGTGGTGGACATGAGGGATTCACTGGTGGCCTTCCTGGAGGAGAAGAGGTTGAAGGAAGTCAATGACGAACTGTAGTTCTGTAGGCGGCCCAGGTGATCTGGGACTAAAACACCACAAAACACATGCCACAACACCCTAAGGGAGTAGTTCACCATTAAGTTCATCATTTACTCATCCTCATGCTGTTTTTAAAACCTTCTATGACTTTCTGCCTTCAGTGGAAAACAAAAGGGAACATTTTGCACAATCTTCTATTTTCCATACAATGAAATTAAATGGTACTTAAAGGGAAAGTTCACCCAAAAATGAAAATTCTGTCATTCATTACTCACCATTAATTAGTTCCAAACCCGTAAGACTTTCGTTCATCTTCTGAACACAAATGAAGATCTTTTTGAAGAAATCTGAGAGCTTTCTGTCCCTCCATTGACAGCTACGCAACTACCACTCTGAGCTAGTCGAAAAGTTCATAAAGAGATCGTAAAACTAATCCATATGAATTCATGTCTCTTTTGAGAAATTTGGACTCGACCGTTTAATTCATATGGATTAGTTTCACGATCATTTTATGAACTTTTTGAAGCGTCAAAGTGGTAGTCATGTAGCTGTCAATGGAGGGACAGAAAGCTCTCCGATTTCGACGAGCTTCGTTTGTGTTTCAAGGATGAACGAAAGTCTTACGTGTTTGGAACGACATGAGGGAGTAAATGATGACAGATGATTTTTAGGTGAGCTATCCCTTTAAATCCAGTTTTATTACGCTTTTAAGAGAAAGACAGTCGTTAAATTTCAGCTTTCAGATTTTGAATGTTGAATGTCATTGTTGCCAAACATTAATGCTTCTCATGTGCCTCGTAACCAGTTTTTCAGTGCTTAAAATTTGAATATGCATATCTTCAGATTGCACGTATGAGATTTGAGCGTTACAGTGGAGAGGAAGATTTTCAGTAAACAACGACTTTCATTTCAGTATGTTTCCACACAAAGCGACTCATTTAGACAACAGTATGGTGCTTTACGTCATTTTTTTTAGGCCTTTACAGCTGCGTGAACATCCCGCACCCGCATCTCTTGTGTGCTCGACGAAAAAAAGAAAAGACATGAGGGTGAATAAATGATGCCAGAATATTTACTTTTGTGTGAACTGTCTCTATTGATTCACTGATATTGCATATTTTAAAGAAACCCAATGACTCGACATTGCACCACTTTGTGCAAAAACTCTGCTCTTGAAAACCAAAGAGTTAAACACATCTGTGCACACAGTCACTATGGTCTCGCTCCAAAATAAATGTGCTTTCTAACAGATATATAAACTCTGAAGACTGTGCCAAATGTTGTGAAACTGCACATCCGTCCCAGACTTCACAGCCCGGACACGGTCTTTCCCCGAGACCAACGGCGCTCACGGTACAAACTCAAATACGCGGACTATAGAATTTGCTGGGTCAGATGTATGCGCACACATGTGCAATTATATTGCATCTCGCACTTTTATAAAAGTCTATCAAGGTCATGTATGTTCTAAATATCAAGAGATTATATAAAAGGTATTTACACATTAATGCTGTTGTATTTGGCAGAACCTGATGCCAATATCATGTCTTAAACAGCACTTGCATTGTATTATTATGAATATATTATGGCTTTGCAACATTAAGAGATTCAGTATCACAATGGGCTTTTGTGCAGTGTATTGTTTTGTTTTTCTTGTAAGTGATTGTATTTCTCTTCACACATTATTATTATTATTATAATTATTCATTGATTTGATATTTTCTGCATGATCATTGTTTTGACTCTCAGGGGAACATCTGCCTGGCCCGGTTTCCATTTATATATTTCTACTTATGTATATTTGCGAAGTGTTTACACGGTATATCTCACTCGTTCATGAACTAATTTTAGGGAGGCACAAAGGAAGTTGAGTGAAATGTTTGTTTCTTTGCTGTATGAAATTCCCACGGAGAATTATTACTTGGAACATTTATGTGTTTGATAAATTGGTTTTCATTTTTGAGGCTCTGAGAATAATTAGTGCCATTAATTCTTGTCAGAGAGGAAATTTGTGGTAGTGTGTTGGGAACAGTGGTGTAATTCTTGCTGTTTGCTTTTGTTCCCTGTATTTCTTTTCTTTAAACATGTTCACATACACAGCAGTGGTTTCTTTTCTATGGGGACAGTAATTCACTTAATATGCTAATAAAATATCTAGCACTTTTATGTTTTTCCTCTCGGTTGGGTTTCAGTGCTGTGAAAACGGCCTTGATTTCTTCATGATTTTGAGCATTGACGTCATGGCTGCTTTGGCACGGACGTGTTATTCCACAGGTATTTTAAAATGTATGTGAAACAGTATGTACTTACATTTATCATGTTTGAAACATGACCTTGACATACTTACACTATACTATACTATACTGCAGAAATAGTTAGGGTAGGATGGTAGTATGCTGTTCTCCACATATCCTTTGTCTGTTATGAAATCTTTGCAGAAATGGAGTAACCGCATTCCTGTCACATAAAATGACATTTTCTCTCATTGCTTTTTTGCTCTGAACTTTGTTTGGCATTGTGTTGCGTCTTTTTTAAAGGTCCACCATCACCACTAGAGGGCCTCCTTCGTCAGTTTTACGAGCAACAGGATGCACAAGGATCATGACAAGGTTTGATTTAGGTTTAATATCTATTCTAGATTACTGATGTGAGTACTGAGTACACAATATATTGTATTATATAGTATTATGTCAGTATACGTGTTAATCACAATATTCCCTTTTTCTACAGTAAATATTTAACTTGGCCTATTTATTTATTTTGTATAATTAATGTTCTGTGTATTATTTTATCATATATTTAATTCTATTTTAACTAGGCCTATTTATTTATTTTGTATAATTAATGTTGTGTATTATTTTATCATTTATTTATTTATATTATTTACTATGTTATATTTTAATTTATTTATATTTTATCAATATATTATTTATATGTATGTATTATTTGTGTATTTATTAATTATTTGTACTCATTTATAAACAACGCAAAAAATCGTTTTATTTCTCACATTAAGATAAAAAATAAAGACTCAGAATATGTGGAATATAGTGCTTGAGTTGTATGGATTATGCTTATGGTGCTTTAAAGGGATACTCCACTTTTTTTGGAAATTGGCTCATTTTACAACTCCCCCAGAGTTAAATAGTTGAGTTTTACCGTTTTCGAATCCATTCAGCCGATCTCCGGGTCTGGGGGTCCCATTTTTAGCATAGCTTAGCATAATGAATTGAACCGGACAGGACCATTAGCATCTCTCTCAAAAAAATGAACAAAGAGTTTCGATATTTTTCCTATTTAAAACTTGACTCTTCTGTAGTTACATCGTGTACTAAGACCGACGGAAAATGTAAAGTTGCGATTTTCTAGGCTGATATGGCTAGGAACTATACTCTCATTCCTATAGTATAGTTAACTATACTCTCATTCAGTACCATGGGTGAAGCAGGCGTAATGATATGATGCAGAACATGCCACCTGATAATAGGCTACTGAGCTGGGGACTATTATCAGGTGCTGCGTCATATCATTACGCCTGCTTCACCCATGGTACTGAATGAGAGTATAGTTAACTATACTATAGGAATGAGAGTATAGTTCCTAGCCATATCAGCCTAGAAAATCGCAACTTTTCATTTTCTGTCGGTATTAGTACACGATGTAACTACAGAAGAGTCAAGTTTTAAATAGGAAAAATATCGAAACTCTTTGTTCATTTTTTTTTAGAGAGATGCTAATGGTCTTGTCCGGTTCAATTCATTATGCTAAGCTATGATAAAAAAGGGGGACCCCCAGACCCGGAGATCGGCTGAATGGATTCGAAAACGGTAAAACTCAACTGTTTAACTCTGGGGGAGTTGTAAAATGAGCCTATTTCCAAAAAAAGTGGAGTATCCGTTTAATGTCATTTTTTGAATGCCAGTTTTATGGTATGGAAAATAGTTTCTTCAAATTATTTTGTGTTCCACAGATGAAAGATAGTCACTGGAATAACATGAAGGTTAGCAAATGATGATATAATTGAAGTGTGTGTGTGTGTGTGTGTGTGTGTGTGTGTGTGTGTGTGTGTGTGTGTGTGTGTGTGTGTGTGTGGTCACAAGTTCAGGTTACAAGTCGGACTCTCTAATTGCAATAAATTTAAGATATCTTCTTGCATGCAGGACACTTTCAGGACCTAAAAATGGCATTCTCACCGAAAGACCATCCACCTTTGCAGCAGATCTAGGATCAGTTGACTTCAGATATTTGATGGTAACTGGATCAGGACACTGGTCCCAGAGCTGCACACACTGCAGGTTAATCCAAACTCCTCAATTTGCTTAGGATCAATTTGACGAGTTCCACATGGATGGGTCATAGAGGGTGATGTGGGTGTTGTAAACATACTGACTTATGCCTAGGTCAGATGCACGCTTCTTCTCGGCAGATGCAGAAACCTGTAATGAAATGCCATCATACATCAGTGCAGAGCCATCTGTGCGCTCCTCCATCAAGAGCTCTACTGAAGCACAACAGATGCTCATTTGATTTGATGAGTATGTGCCTGTTCCTCAATCATGGCCTTTTTAATCACTGATACTTTTTAAATTACATTTGCCGTTCCTCCTCTAGAGAATCAATTTGATTTGAGAGGGACAGAGAGAGAGAAAATTGTTTATAAAATTGTCCATTTGTACACAAGCTTTAACAATGAGGGTTTTTTCTTCTCCCTCAATAGTTCATATTTGTTTTTAGCATATTTCTGTTGCTATAGCTATATTTTTGCTAGCCCAATAACTATTATAATTGATGGTGATAATGCAAATACAATGAGAGAAAAAAAAAGAGATGGATGTCAGTGAAACCAGATGATAATGTATTACAATTATACACATTTATTAGACATTTAGAATGCATTAATCACAAAATAAGCCATCATATGACCTGCAAATATAGTTAAAGTCGGATGGACAACTATTATTATCTCCTTTTCTGGTAAGCTTTTGTTCTATGGAAAAGAACATAAATCCTGGCTAATATCTTCTTTTGTTTTCCACACAAGAAAGAAAGTCATACTGGTTTGGAACAATATATGACAGATGACAGATCTTTTTACCAAGATTTTATTCTTTTTCTCTCCCATCATCACTGTCTTTATCATCATCACTGTCATGTGTCCTGTTACTTTCTCTCTTCCTCTATTACTCTCTGACACCTTTCATTTCACCAAACACAATCTGAGTTACATAAGACATCATTGGTCATGAACGCTTTCCAGTGACATCACTGTCAGATTATCACTGGCTTTAGATTAGAGCTGCTTTTTACTGTCCAGCCGAAGCACAGTAGAGGTTTGTCTGCAATAATCAGCTTTGATTTAGAGTTGTGTAAACTTGCTTTAAGGATATTACATTTTACCATAGAAAAAAAGTGTCAGAGGATTGATTGTAACACTTTAGGTCCCATTCATTAACATGAAATAATAATGAACAATACATAATTTTACAGCATTTATTAATCGTATTAATCTGATAATAAAAATACAATTCCTTTTTAATGTTAGTTCACAGTGCATTAATTAATAATAACTTCTTTTTTTTTTATGTATTAATAAATGTTGAAATTAAAGCTGCAGTCCGTAACATTTTTTGTTCAAAATGTACTAAATGTATATAATAAGCGAGTATATCATGAATCTATTTTCCAAACCGTGTTTTTGTCTTATCCTGAGTCACAATGGTACACCTATAATGAGTAATGTTTATATTCAGACTATTTTAGACTGGTTTGGGTTGTACCACTGCGGAGTAGCCCAGTACCTGCGTTATGTCGTCATAGACATAAACAGAGAAAGTAGCTCCGGCTTCAATGTTCTTCTTCTTCCGCAAGACGCATGCAGTTCTGTTTAGTGAGCGCCAAAAGTTACGGACTGCAGCTTTAACATTAAAGTTGCAGTAAGTGATTTCTGAGAGAAGCTGTTGAAAGTGGATCGGACCGAGCTGCACAACACACTTGCAGCCAATCAGCAGTAGGGGGCGTGTCCACTCATGATGGGGGAGGAGAGAGAGTGGGCCAATCAGCAGTAGGGGGCGTTTCCACTCATGATGTGGGTGGAGAGAGTGGGCCAATCAGCAGAAGGGGTGTTTCCACTCATGATGTGGAAGGAGAGAGTGGGCCAATCAGCAGTAGTGGGCATTTCCACTCATGATGTGGGAGGAGAAAGAGGGCCAATAAGCAGTAGGGGGTGTTGCCACTCATGGTGTGGGAGGAGAGAGAGTAGGCCAATCAGCAGTAGGGGGCATTTCCACTCATGATGTGGGAGGAGAAAGAGGGCCAATAAGCAGTAGGGGGCGTTGCCACTCATGGTGTGGGAGGAGAGAGAGTGGGCCAATCAGCAGTAGGGGGCATTGCCACTCATGTGGGAAGAGAGAGAGGGCCAATCAGCAGTAGGGGGCATGTCCACTCATGATGTGGAAGGAGAGAGAGTGGGCCAATCAGCAGTAGGGGGCATTTCCACTCATGATGTGGGAGGAGAAAGAGGGCCAATAAGCAGTAGGGGGCGTTGCCACTCATGGTGTGGGAGGAGAGAGAGTGGGCCAATCAGCAGTAGGGGGCATTGCCACTCATGTGGGAAGAGAGAGAGGGCCAATCAGCAGTAGGGGGCATGTCCACTCATGATGTGGAAGGAGAGAGAGTGGGCCAATCAGCAGTAGGGGGCATTTCCACTCATGATGTGGGAGGAGAAAGAGGGCCAATAAGCAGTAGGGGGCGTTGCCACTCATGGTGTGGGAGGAGAGAGAGTGGGCCAATCAGCAGTAGGGGGCATTGCCACTCATGTGGGAAGAGAGAGAGGGCCAATCAGCAGTAGGGGGCATGTCCACTCATGATGTGGAAGGAGAGAGAGTGGGCCAATCAGCAGTAGGATGTGGAAGGAGAGAGAGTGGGCCAATCAGCAGTAGGGGGCATTTCCACTCATGATGTGGGAGGAGAGAGAGTGGGCCAATCAGCAGTAGGGGGCATTGCCACTCATGTGGGAGGAGAGAGAGGGCCAATCAGCAGTAGGGGGCATGTCCACTCATGATGTGGGAGGAGAGAGAGGGCCAATCAGCAGTAGGGGGCATGTCCACTCATGATGTGGGAGGAGAGAGAGTGGGCCAATCAGCATTAGGGGGCCAGCTCTGGAGAGACCTGAGCGGGAAGACCAGGGGTACGTTCAAGTTCAAAACGGTGCGCAACGTTTTGCTACGGTTTCCGGGTTGAACGTCATGTTTCCTGGAAACGGCGTGCACCGGTGTGCAACGGGGTTTGAGATACGTTTTCTCTTGTTTGGTGGGTGTGTCAGAACTGCAGTCCAATCAGCAGCAACATGTATAAAAAGCACGCGGTATTAAAGTGAACTTGCACAATAGGTTCAAGGAAAGTAATTTACAAATGTGTTCGATGCAGCTAGGTATACGCAACAACTGAGGATATTAGAAGACATGTTTGTCGTAAGTTTTATTGTAAAAAATATAGGATATCAACATAATGATGTAGTTTATATTTTTAGCTTCATTGCAAGTGTATGACATTTGGTATAGAAATAAACAATGGTAATTAAGTGCTTTTTCTAAAAATGAGAAAGAAAATACAGGGTATTAAAACAGTATGGACTACAAATAAAGTCAGTATGTGTGGCTAAATAGATGTGTTTTAGTCTGAATTAGGTTAGCTGTGTGCTTCCATTTCAGTTTCCACAAATCCCTTCACTCGATTGGGATGTTCTCTTTTGTTCTGGGCGGCAAGTGCAGTAACTGTAACATCGGGCATATTTTGCAGTATTAAACACATATTTATACCGACTTCATCAGGCTCCGAAAATTCTTCACAAAGAACACAAAGAATGGCCTTCTCAGCTGCCATAGTTGCAACTCTTGTGTCATCAGAACAGTGTGTTCAACGCATCACCGTTTCTGTTTAAAAAACGTTGTGCAACGTTTTGTCGGGGCTGAACGCATCCCTGAAAATGGACGCAGAGGTTGCATTGTTTTTGCTCCATACGCGAGCAACATTGGTTTTGCTAGTACCAAGATGTGTTGTTGTTGTAATGTTAGCTCTAGTAACAGGACGTTTGTGAGTGTCATTGTTTGTCTGTAGCTGCTGTGCTGCTGGCGACTAACAACCGACTTTTGCTTATATTTACTCTTGTGGACTGTATGTTCATTTTTTGTTCTTCCTTGTCGTTCATTTGTTCTCTTCACTTCATTATTTTGCTTCGCTTCAGATATGACAAATAGATATTCACTCTTGCATTGCATGTTTGTGCATTTTGGGGGCGGAGCAAGAAAGGGAGGCGTGTGTTTGTTTGGATGTCGATTTCGAATTGTTTCTCAGAAATCGCTCACTGCACCATTAACCAAGATTAACACATGCTGCAGAAGTAGTTAATTGTCCGTTCGTGTTTAATAGAGAAGCTAACTAATCGAAGCAAATGAAGAAAAAAAAATATTGTAAGTGTTACAGAATTGTTTTATTAAAAGTGAAAAGCTTAACTGCTTAAAGTTTGAGTTTTTGGTTTTCTCTGTCTCATGTAAGGAGTTCTAATATAGGCTAGAGTGATTAGTCACATGGCATTTATGGCCCAGACTATGCAGAGATGGACATGTATAATAATATATAGATATATGACAACCCATCATGGATAATCCCCAATTAGCATCACACATAATGGAATTTTGAACAATTTTGAACGGTTTCAGATGGTTAAATTTGTCCCTTCAGACGACTCAACCTACCCCTGTCCTGAGGCTATGAAGAACAGTGATTGTGATTTATTAATTATTCGTTTTTATTTAAAGACTCTTTTGATGCCATCTAGTGCCATCTTGTATACCTGATTTCATGGTCAGTGTCATTTCCTGATAAAAGTAATTGAGGCACAGACGATCTTCACTAAATGCTCACCCTGAGTTGAGCTCCAGGTGCATGACGGAGAGAACACGCAAACTTACTATAATATCTGATATGATCCCTCTTAAAACATTCTCCAGCAGCCTGTGGGCTTACACTGTGTTTTTCATCTGCATGAAAGGTAAGCTATTTAAAATCTGACATTGTTTTCTGTTTGTTTTCAAGCAGACTATTGTTTAAGTGGTTGTGGTCATTGGTTAGTCTGCATGCTGTCAATCTGAAACCCTGGTTCTGTCATGCAAACTAAATTCCCCTTTAAATGTCTAACATACTTTATAGTTGTATGATAACTTAATAGTTATTTAAACCTGAATACTATATGGTTGATAACCAGATTGTACCAGCTCTTGTCTAATTGTCGTTGATGTCTGTGTGTTTTGTTTTTTCTAGCTTTTTATGCAACTCATTTTTGTTTTAGATCTAGTGAATGGCAAGTGGGATGAGCTAAAGATTGTGATAAATGGAAAAGTCACTCTGCAAACAGGAGCTACTCATCTACCGAGAGATGCTGAAGTAATGTGGCTGTTTGAAAGTGGCAACCAAACTACCCGTATAGCACAGCTGTTTCAGGGAGCAGTTTTCACTCATTATGAACCGAGACTCATCAACAGACTGCAGCTGGACAGAGAAACTGGATCACTGACTATCTGGAACATCAGCACCAGTGAATCTGGATCTTATGAAGTCACCATGACTGAATTAATGTCCTGGAAGATGTTCAAAGTTGATGTTTATTGTAAGATTTGCATAAATAAGTTTGCATGATAAGTTGTAGCCAATACAATTATTTTTTGATAATTATTTTATAATGATTTCTCTCTCTCTCTCTCTCTCTCTCTCTCTCTCTCTGTGTGTGTGTGTGTGTGTGGGGAACCAGTTTCTGTTCCTGCCATCAGGATTGGCTCACTGATGAGTATAAACCAAGCACAAGGTAAGTCTTTTTCTCTTACCCAGTAGTGACTTACAAGATTAGTAGCGACAGTAACATCAGAAGCTCATTCCCCTATTCAGTGATAATAAGTGTGCATCACAATTTCCGTACATATTTTTTCTAACTGGCAAGATATTTGTACGCATCACCTTTACAGCTTCAGTACAAGCAATTAAAGAATACATTGCAACCCAGTGATTGATAACTTAACGTTTGTACATCTGTGTCGCACAAGACGGCAAAAAAGTGCCGCTCTGATTGGCAGCTGCATGGGCTCATGAAGCAACAGTTTGATTTTAAAAACGAGTCAAAAATGCTTAAAAACTGTCTTAACTTTAAAATGTTCAAGAGTAACCTTATGACCTGATGTATTACCAGGTGCATTGATGCAATCACAGGTGATGGAAGACCCAAACCAAGAACTCTGTTCTGTCCTTTGTTCTGTAAAAAATGAACGAGAAGTGTCCATTTCCTGGTATAAAGGGGGTGAAATGGTGAACCAGACCAGCAATCCTGATCTCAGCATTAACCTGAGTTTACCATTAGAGATCCATTATAATGATCCAGAGACCTACAGCTGCACCGCCGCCAATCCAGTGAGCAATAAAACCGTTCATCTTAACATGAAAAAGATCTGCCCACAACATGAAGGTGCAAAATGTCACGTCTCTTCCTGCCTCAATGATCTCTGTGCAGCTTACATGTCTCTTAATAGATGATGCCAGTTGTTGACTTCACGCCTGTCACTTTCTTCTTTATCAGATTGTCCGGAGCATTGTGGTCCCACTGAGGTTCTGATCCGACTGGTTCTGTCTGGTTTGGTGGGAATTGGCACTGTTTTCTTTCTGGTTGAGCATGTGATGTTCCGCTCAGCTCGGGGAAGAGCTCCATCTGTGTGCTAAAGATACTGCCATGATAGTTTCTAAGGTTAGACAGCGCCAAGCGAAATTACAAAAATTCAGATGGTTTTCAAAAACGCCAAACTATTTATACTTTGTAATAAACTATGTAATATTTTAAGAAAAATTTGATTCTTTTGTTCTGCCTTTCTGACAACCCACATTCAGAGAGCTCAGATGTTCTAGAACGCATCTTCTGAGTTTTCAATAAAAAAGGAAGTGTTGTTGATGATCCACATTCAGTGGAACAGGAAGTGGTCTAGTGGCATGTTTTCTGAGGTATGAGCTTTATGAAACCACTTTGTGTGTAAAGATGTTGCCATCTAAGGGCCTAGCAGACACTCAATTGTGTCTCAGGCTGCATTTATGCCCTTCCCTTGCTAACGTCCCTCTGTCTCGTTCACTTGGATACGTCACTGCTTAGGTTGCACGAATTCCCACTACTGTCGAAACCCTTGAAATATGTTTAAATGGATCATTGAACATGGAACATAAGCCCCTGATCACTTAAAATAAATGCAGGTAAATTAAGTCTGAGCTCTGCAAGTTGCAAGCCTGGAAATCCAGACCTAAATCTGAAAGATTAATGGTCTGGCATCGACTAATGAAAATCGGCCAGCTCGAGGGGCGGCACCAAGCGTGCATTTGAAAATCTCACTGCACGCAATTGGATAACACTGCGACCAATCACAACAAGCCCCATATGCTTAGCTACCAGTGGAGCTAACTGGTAGATTATACTCTTGCCGTATCCGGTCGGCAAAACAGCAAAAACGCCCTTCTTGCAAAGGAACGATTTGAGCGGCGTCTTCTGTTCCTCTTTTAGATAAAAAGCCAAGTCTAACTCGTTCATTGCAGCGGCCAAAGCCGTTTCAAACAACCGGTGTTCATCCATAGCCATCTTGCAATGTTTACTAATGACTTTGACGTCACAGCGCTGTCGTCATCTGTTAAGCTCGCCTCTGGCCCGCCTATATCAGATAACCCGATGTGATTGGTGCAGCTCGGATACAAGGGCATATTTAATGAGCATCATTACTCGACGCCAGAGTAAACTCGCTGAGCAAAATCAACTTGTGCTCTCGCGAGAACTCTGGATTTCCAGGGTAGCAAGTTGCTGCTGTGACGTCACAATCGCAGACTCGCTCCCTTTGTCAAAATTAAGGGGTTGAGGGTCTGTCTAAATAAACTTCCCTCTCCAACTTGACGAAGTTGAACACACTTCAAAAGAGCAGTAAGGATTCCCCCGAGCGAACTGCTTAGGGAAGTTCATGAGTGTATGTCTAAAAGTGGAGTAAAATGCAGCCTCAGTTGGCGCTCCTAATGACTGCCCATGGCCCGCTCTCCAACTGTTAAGATCTAATCTGATTGGCTGATTGTAAGAAACTTCCATGAGAAAGTGCACATTCACAGAACACAAGAGCCCAGATTCACAGACAGGGCTTAGATTAAGCCAGGAGCTGGCCTTAGTTAATTTAAGTAACTTTTTTTTTTAAACGTGCCTTAGAAAAAAACATTACTTGTCTGCATCTTCATAAAAACAATGGCACTGATATTTTCAGTGCAACTTACTTTCATTTAAGACAGCACAAACATGCATTTTAGTCTGGGACTAGGCTTAATTCTTGTCTGTGAAACCGACATCTGGATCATCAGAATGCCAGAACGCAAACTAAACCAAATCCGATGTCTAAACCGAACTGGCAGTGAGTGCTTTTCAGGATGACATAATCACTGGATTTGCCAAAGTTTTGAGGTTAGTGACATCAAACATATTCAGTTTGAGGCACTTGTTCTGAAAAGAAAACTAATACACAAGAAGGCCCATAATTAGGCTGTATATGTTTATTTAGGGAAGCAGCGAAAATACAGAATAAAAAATAAATAAAGTGCAAAAGCTGATTTAAAATTAAACCAGGAAAGAAATAAAACTTTTCTCGTAATGACCTTCATATATCTTAATCCTTCAAGGTAAACATGAAAAATGTAAACAAAAAACAGTTTTGTTCACATTTGTTAAAGTGAGTTAGCTCCTTCCGTTTCTCCTGCGAAACCACCAAATCTATCCTTTTCGAACTTCAATGTTGCATTCCTTCAGTTTCTTTGCAACTCAAGTGTTAGAGTTGTATTCAACCTAGAACAATTAAAACAATGTCTTATCGATTTTCATAAATGTTTGTGTGTATTTGAACTGACTGTATATTTCAATTATTAAACTATTCTAACAATACAGAAGCACTCAAGATCATATTATATTACAACTGAATGGTCCCAATCAATTATTTTGTAATACAGAAATTGCATTGCAAACAATATCATTATGTCCTTATTATGAGAGAGAGAATGTATTTTATGTAAATTTCTTCTTGATATACACAGTATTAACATGTTCAACTAAAAATTACAATCATAGCCTACTGTATATGAACTTCCTAAAAACCTTTACACCATTATCAGCTATCATGCATGGTATGGGAATCATGTACATATCCCGCTGAAGATGCATTGGAATGCAAGTCAATTATATTTCACTCAGAATTCAGATACTATATGAAACACGTTTATGGTGTAAAAGACGTGAATACTCACTCCTCATGCTTTCTTCGTGAGGAATCTTGCCAGTTCACACTACATAATTCACTTGTCTGTTCCTCCGCTTCTGCACACAAATGATTTTATGCTGTAATTTTGTAATTTGTAAGACTTGTAATTACCATACTTAGTTTGAGTAGTTAAAACCATACATGTAATGATAATAACGAACTACAAACTTGAAAGTGTGGCTTATACTCCACTGTTATACCTCGATTTATAAATTCGTATTGACATTGCTGTGAAAGAGTTTTTCCTGATGAGAATTTCTGTAACCTATGAATGCAGCCCTCATAAATGTAAAAAAAATAAAAATAAAGATAGGCTACTACTTTTATATAATTATTAAACCCCAGTTAAAGGGTTCACCTATAATGCCGGGGCTTGACGATTAGCTGAAACGTTCTAAGACTGAACTGAACGCACTTACAGACGGTTTCCAATGACTGGAGCAGGTTTTAAACATAAAGTAATAGTATTAGTATGACTGAATACAGTATTGGAAAAACAGTAGGCAAAAAGTACCCGGATGACCTGCTACTTCTGGCGAGATTCTGAAGTGCGCGTTTGATGGTAGCGATATCACTTATTTTAATTTTCCATCCGATATCGATACCAATACCGATATATCTAAATTAAGCTGAACTTTTTAATTATTCTTAGAATAAAATAGGTAATTAATCCTCACTCAACATTATATTTGAAAGTTATGTTTTTTTAACATTCAATAGGCCTTGACTGTGAATTATTAGAATATGTTTTTATTTACACTGTCAGAAATAAAATGTACTAAAATTGTATTTTTAGCTTCTCACTGGGGTAGTAATCTCAAAAGTGCGCTTCTCTAAGGGTGCATATTAGTAACATAAAGTATGCACCCTTTAATATCTGAAACTAATATCAGATGAGTATCTGAAATTGGCCACAATTAAAAGGGTAAAAAATGGCCTCAGTAGTAGAAAATCAGATGAGGGCTAGTTTTAACTGCAGTGTGAATGTACTGTAGCCCTTGTGAACAAATTTATGCTATAAAAATGTAATTTCTGTTTATTTGTTTTTAATACCGTAAGTGTTTTGAAAATGTTGTATGTTATTAATCCTACTTAACAACAGAGCTAAAACTGTGAATTTGGGCACTTTTGTTTGGCGATGTTCTGATTGATGATATTAAACATTGTTAAATTGATTCTTGGTCAAATGTCTGAAGGAACTTCTCTAGTCTGGGATTGTGAAATTGCACATGGTGTTTACCGTATCAGCTGTTAATGAGAGGTAAAATAAAAACAGTTAAATTATTGTGATAATACTTACATTCCATATGTAACAGCCACCAACAACAACAACAACACCACCAACAACACCACCAGCAACAGCTCCAATATGTGTGGATGCCTCGGGAGTGTCTGAAGTTGAGTTATAGAAGGGTGTTGCAGTACTGAACTTTGAGTTGGATATTTCTGGGCTGATGGTTGAGTGTAGTGGTTCTGTAAGGGTCACAAGAACTATACATTTATAAAACTGTTGGCTAACTTCTCTACTGCCCACATGAACCCCAAAACAAACATAAATTGGAAAGTGTCAAATGTTATTTAAAAAGTTTAGTCATACAGTAACATACTCACTCTTTGCAGTAACATTATAACATTGCTTCTCTCCTGGTATGGGTACTGCCCTGTAGCATTTGTTAGAGGTGACACCATATAGAATTAGACCGTCAGGCTCTATTGAAACATTAAGTGCCATCCTGCGAGTGGTGCAGTTCTGATTAGGGCCACAGTATTGAGCGATCCGACGGATCTTACTCTTTGTTTTGCAATCGATTTCATCGAAAATAGTCACTCCAGAAGTTGCGTAGGGTAGTGTAGCATTTTCACCCTCGATTACATTCACCTCCTCACATTTCATGCAAGAACCTGACAAAATAAATATTTGACCTGTAAGTACAGATTAATAATTTGATTTCACATTCCGATTTTACAATCCTTTGCTGTAAATGCTCAAAACATAGATTTGCAGTAAAAGCAGTAAATTTAGGAGAACTGTGCCCAAGGATTCAATACAATTTTCACCAAAAAAAAACATTTATTTTAGTCAATATTAACTCAGTTAATGTAAATATTTTGAATAAAATTCCACTCAGAACTCCAAATGTTATTCGAAAGTACTTGGGCAGAAACAAGACCGTTAGCAGAAATTAGACAAAAATCTGTTAGTTTGCCACCAAGGCGCAGTTATCGGCCGTTAACGGCAAATATCATTCCAAAAATCAACCTTCATTCAACCAGCAGTTTATATTAACTTATAAACTTATATTAAGTTACTGAGATGATATTATAATAGTCTTTTTCTCAAACATAATATTTCATGAAATGTACAGATCATGCTAAAAAGTTCATTAAATGTGTAATTTCATCCCAAATATATGTGTGCTAAGTATTAGCATAGCTGCACGCTTTGCGGTTATTTTTACGTGGGCAATGATGGCCGTCATTGATACAGTTTGTGCTAGCTAGCGTCAGAATCAACCCGTCTCTACACTTTGTTTGGCACTTCTGTTAACAAAATTGCCGGGAGCATATAACAATATAAGCATAATAGTCAATTATGATGTTTTGAAAGGTTTTACTTGTCTAGACACACCAGGTGTTTGTGTTTCTCAGTCGCTGAAATGAGCCAGTTGCACAGCGCAGGCAAGATTCAACTTGAAAATCTAAATAATGAAAAAATATAAATCATGTCTTACCTGCGGCAAGTGTAGTCATCAACACCAACACCACCACACACATCATGATCATTCATTAAAACACTTCAGTGTTATGCTTGGATTCGCTTCAACGCACCAACTGTCCGTTTCCCGCCAAGGCACTTGGATATATTACCCGCCAAATAAATTCCACCAGGTTATTTTCTTCTTTGTTGGGGTTGGATTGTTGCATTACTGCCACCTGCAGTTCTACACTTAACTATACTCCATTTCTTTAAAAGTCTCTTGTCCAGTCCAGTCTTTTTGAGAAAATAAAAACACCCTTACTGCCTGCTCATTCTAAAATACTTCTAATATTGTTCTCTAGCTGTCCTATTTCCTGTAATTGAATCATCATTCTTGTCTTTCTACAGTGAAGTTGAACGGTCTCAGACTTGTTGGATGTTTTCCCAGGATGTGAAGTGTTCCGTTTCGATTGCTATGTCCCATTCTTAGCTTTACGTTTCTTATTACTTGCTCTCTACGATTCATATCTTTATTTCTTAAAATACCTACTCTGCTTTGTATTGAGGATAAATGTCTCCCTTTTACTGCATTATCCCACTGTTGTTGACATTTTTTCATATTTTCATATTTAGAAAAGCCATTATCCAATTAGACATTTTTCCTCTAACACCCAACAAATGCATTTTGATTAGAAGTCCCTTATTCCGTAGCATATCAATCATCAGCCTTTTCAACATAAAAAAATACAGCCATCACTGTTTCTTTACTTGCTTGGGCTTTTCGTACTTCATCCTCAAGTCCTCAAATATTATTGGATTCTGTAGTACAGTACTTCTCCCTTTTCTAAATCCGTGTTGATATGTTGCTATCAAATTTATACTCTTCAGAAAGTACATTAATCTCTCATCCCACATGCTATTAATTTACAAATGTGTGATGTCAGGGCAATAGGTCTGTCATTTCCTGGCCTGCTGTTATTCTTTCCAGGCTTTATGATTGGTATAATTATTGCCTCTTTCCAGCTTTCTGGCATTCTACTTTCTTCCTACACTTTGTTATACAGCAGTAGTAATTTCTCAAGACTTTCAATGCTTGGGTGTTTTTTGGATAGATTTGAAAAGTGATCACTTCCAACAGTCGAGAGAATTGGGAAGTGAGATGGTGAGTTTATGCACGCACTCAGACGTGAGGTCTTGGATGCAGGCTGGTGTCTTCCCGAAAGCCATCAGAGGCAGACGGTTGGTGATAACTCCACTTTATTGAGGGATCGAGAGACACAGAGGCAGAAGGCGTTGAAATAACTCTGTTGAAGGGTAGGAGGTCACTAGGAAGCTGGGAGTTGCTACTAGTGTGTCTGGCGAACCGACACTCTCTGACTCAGACAGGGGAGCCCCGAATTTTGTGATTTCAGGAAATCATGAATAGTATTTTAGCCTTTAGTTAAATATGACTGTTATATGTGTTGTGATTATGACTATTTTAATTCCTTTTCTATGAAAGGCACTTTGAATTACCATTGTGTATGAAATGTGCTATATAAATAAGCTTGCCTAGTCTAACTTAAGTAATCACACTCAACTTTTTAGGTTAACTCAACTAATTCGCTCCAGTTAAAGTCAACTTAAAAACTTTTGTTTATCTAATGAGTAACAGGTAGTTCTTTGAACTTAAAAATTCTTGTCAAGGCAACTATAGAATGTTTAGCATTTAGCAATGCAATCCATGGGTTGTGTCATAAATAAATACAAGCATTCATGTTATTTAACTAGACATTATCTGCTGGGACAAAACTGTCTGCTTATTGAAAGCTCATCATGAGCATGTTTCTGTAGTGCAGCTACAGGTTGACGTATAAATTACGTTATTTGCGAACACTTTTTAAAATTTGGGCTTCTTTACATTGCAGTTGGAGGTACTGGCACAAGATATTCAACATCATTGTCAACACTGCATGAAACTATACATTGACTGGGCGCTGCACCTGCATGGTAAGTTGGCAACGCGTTATGGATGTTTTCGAAACACTGCTTCATGAAAATC
This sequence comes from Rutilus rutilus, assembly GCF_951802725.1. Classification (NCBI taxonomy): domain Eukaryota; kingdom Metazoa; phylum Chordata; class Actinopteri; order Cypriniformes; family Leuciscidae; genus Rutilus; species Rutilus rutilus. The sequence goes on along the minus strand of NC_140218.1, from coordinate 11,634,893 downwards.
CAAAACTTTTGAATCAATGGTTCGCAGAGCATATCAAAATGGCCAAGTCACGTGATGTCAGCAATCGCGGCTGGGGTGTTGATCCAGAAGTTAACCCACAAACCATTGTATAATACAGGGTTTTTCAAACTGGGGTCCTAGAGGGTCAGAAAGTTTTGGAGGAAAAAAAAGTAAAAAAAAAATTTATTTTATGCTTTTGATTTAAATAAGTTATTAAAATTAATGAAATAAATAAATTAAATAACTAAATAAAAAAAATATTAAAATAAAAAAAGCATCTTATAGTACAATGATCATAAAAACTGTAATAACGTAACAATAGAAACTAAATATTTTAAACATGTTTATAATATGATTTTTTTACAATATAAATTAAAAGTATATTTTTTATATAAATTTAAAGTATTAAAAAAACAGTCTTTATACTTAAAACAAATGTAGCTCTTTTAAATTTTTGAATTGGGGTCCCAGCATGAGAACGATCATATTTGGGGGTCCATGGCATCTAAAAGATTGAAAGCCCCTGGTCCAATAAATGTTTTTTAAATGATGTATAAATTTATAAAATTAACCAAATGTCAAATTCAATTCTATTTAATGATTTGTAGCATATGTTAATATGTTTAATAGATTACACTCAACAGCTGGTTTGTAAAAGGTTTCATTATAAATGTTTGGGCTGATATAATTGAACTATTTGGGAAGCTCAATGTTTTAATAGTGCTGAGACTAAGTCACAGTAGGCTATAACAAGAAATATTTGTGATTTTATCCTGGCATAGGAGAAATTATTATTTTTATGGTGTGCCTAAATACATAATAAAATGACTAATGCACAGTGTAGCTCTACAGGAATATACTTGTGTACTGGATATTCCATATTTAGTTACCTCTTCTCCATTATGTAACTTCAAAATCAAATCGAGGACATCATTATCTTTTGTACTTGCAGGGTTTGTAAATCAGTTGTTCTGTCCGTATAATTACTTAAAAAACAGGCCTTTTTAAGACTGTCACTGTGAGTCCTGCTGTGAACACATTTATCCACTTAGGGGCTGTTTGACTTGGCAGAGAGACGGATGCGCTGGCAGGCGAGATTCACAGCAAATTTGACTGAACTACTGCCAAAGGAAAACAGGAAGAAATCCAGGAACTAAACGATCATTCCAAAACAGATTCAAAGTTAGATGTGGTCACATATATAATTATGTGAGTCGTTGAATAATATCCCCTGATAAGAGACCCACAGAGTCCCAGCAGAACCATTTAAAGAGCTCGGAACGAGAAGACTGTTGGGTTTTGTGATCTTATGTGACTGACAGTAGATACCTTGACAGCTGGACCAAAACACCAGTTTTTCTGGGATGAATCTTCACATGCAATCGGGACTAAAAGTCTGAGAGTACACATGTGGGTCCATATACACTACCGTTTGAAAGTTTGTTTTAATCGTAGTATGTAACAAAGTCCACTGAAGGCAAGCTTGATGAACCCATGTGCAGTTTTATTAAACCCGATGTGAACAAATACAAAAGAACCAAAGACTTGACTGAACATAAACCTGGACTCATCAAACAATGGTTACAGAGACAAAGCTAGACAAGAGACAATGGAAACATGAGGGCTATTGCAATCCTATTTTACATTTTATGCATTTGGCACACGCTTTTATCCAAAGCATTTCAAGGTACACATTTACATTCTTACCAGTTCTTGCTTTCCCTGGGAATCAAACCCATGACCTTGGCATTGTAAGCGCCAGTGCTCTACTGTTTGAGCTACAAGAAAGCCTGATTTGTACAAATTCGTATAAGTGATTAAAAGGTGGCTAATTCGTACGACCTCACTAGTACAAATTTGTACGATTTGTCTAAACCCACGTGATGGTTAGGGGCAGGGTCAGGGGTAGGTCATTCATACGAATTGGGCAACTCGTAAAATATGTACGATTTAGCAAAAATCTTACTAATTCGTACAAATGAAGTCTTATGAATTCGTACGAATTAGCCACCTCGTAAAATACGTACGAGTTGCCGTGAGATCGGGTTGGCTATATATACACAGAGACTAATGACAGAATGAGGGACACCTGTGCACAATCAAACAATGATCCAATGAAAACAAGACACATGAACAGGGGAAACACATGACAGGATCACATGATGGGATGAGAAAATCACATGACAAAACCAGGAACATCATAATGAGACAACTTCAAAATAAGAGACTTGAAAACACGGACATGAATACAAAACCAAACGTGACATAGTAAAACTTGGTGAAACCAAAGTTTCTATTCTAAAAATAATTTTTCTTAAATTATTTATAATCACAATAAAAGTTCTAATTAAATGTGTATCGCAAAGCATTAAAAAAAGAAAAAAATATTTATATATTTTATAGGCTACTTTAATTTAAAGGGGCTGTATGTAAGAATGTTCATGTATTTATCGCTTTTTTGTTGCCGATGTGTGAACAGCTTGTAACGAAAAATGAGACCTCTCCCGACTTCTGTCAATGAAAGCCTGTAGACTGATTTTTATATGAAGGACTCGGGACGTTTTTGCCAGGAAAATCAAAAGATGTGATTGGAAAATCAAAAGATGTTCAGGACATTATGTTAAGGATAATGCCAAAAGAGCCATTCTGGACTGTAATGTCAATGTGTCATGCAAAGAAAGGGGATTAATTCAAACTATAGTCTCTCATAGTCAGATCTAGGCTACAGTATATAGTCTATAGTCTCAAATATACTTTATAATCAAACTATCATAACAGTGTAATTTTAATTTAGTATTTTTAACTAGTTTTTACTTCTAAGCAAAGAGCGAACAAGAAGCAAAAAAAAAAGAGTATAACGGGGCCTTGATCACGTTCAGTCTCTTGTGTGTTACTACCTGTGAGCAAAAAGTTTCTGGCTGCAGTTCACTTAACAGCCACTGGTGTCGCTAATAACAAGGGTTTTTGAATTCTACATAGTCCCTTTAATTTAAAGCGTAGCATTTTATAGAATTCACACACACAAAAACAACAAAAATCATGGCTAACAGTCAGGGAGGATATAGTAACACTTTGCGATGATGCAGAAACAATTCTGGCTGTGTATGGTTCGTCAATCTGTGAAATGACTTCATTGCAGATGTTTGTGTATGATATCTAGAGCAAATGTTCTTTGTAATATCTGTTCATGGCACTGGGTGTTAGATATTTTCTGAAAGTGAATAGCGTCCTCTGTGAGACCTCTTAGGTGGAAACAGGTTCCACATTCTTATTCCTATTTACGCAAAATCATCCTCCCTGAAACAGAACTATCTAGAGATCTTCACGTCCGGTTATCTCCCATGTTTCCTTTCCCCACCATGGCAACACCGTACACAGAGTGTTTTAATGAGAGAACTGTCTCACCCAGGTTCATCATGTCTCTCCCAGGATACATACGACAAAATCTTGAAAACAAGTCAGGCTTCCACCGGTCCTGACAGCGTAACGTTTGCCACAGGACACAGTTCTGCCAGCGATGCCATCCTACTTCATCAAGCAACACAAAGCGCTGGTCAGCAAACAGCATCACAAAGGTAAGCTGGAAGAAACCTCGAATTTATCTTCTGTGCCAGGCAGAAGTTTGGACACATTTGACTGAATTTGTTTCACATGGTTGTAAAAACCTTTTGATATAAAGGCTTTTGCTTAAATGCTTGAAATTGTGTTCGACAAATAGTTTTGTAGACAAATAATTGTGCATACATATGAATTTGCTTATATAACGAACATTTTTACAATGACATTTTTCAACTTTTCAAATTAAAATATTAAAACCTTTAATAGTTTTGATTACATTTCAAAATAATAATAAATTATATAGATTTTTAATAATCATGTAAATGTTACTGTTTTATTTTTACGCATTGCTATATTTTGATATTAATAAAATATATATTTGTTTTTATTAAATAATCAGTAAGTATTAAATCTACATTCAAAATATATATTTTTAATAAAGATGTAAATGTTATTATTCAATTTTTACACATTGCTATTTTGATATTGATAAAATGTATATTTGTTTAAATTTATAATACATTAAAGTTCAAAATACATATTACATTTTAAATAATAAATTTTTTTTTGCATTAATAAGATTTCTGTTTTTGGTTATTTTTGCATAAAGATAATGAGAATTGGTCAAGAAAACAATTGTCACAAGAAATATTTTTCTTCTAAAATAAAAAATCAGTAGATGTGTACAAACTTGACTGCTGAATTATTAAATATATATATATATTCATTCAAAATGTTAAAACAAAAAAGTAAACAAATTATATTTAAATTAGCTATATCAAATTCTATAAATTATATTAATATTTTTATTGTAGACAGTGGTCTTTAATGTTGTTGCATGTCCAGTAATAAGAGAAGTAAAATTCGCGTTTGAGATTTACTCAAGCCTATTAAAGGAGGAAGTGTCACAGTGTGTTTTATGGGATTATCCTGACTGGCCCAACAGGTCGCATGCAATAATCTCTCCTTGAGCTCACTATACGCTCTGATGTGACCTAGGGAAAACTAGAGAACACTAAAATGCTTGAATGGTCCTTTTTCTTTTGATTTTGGTGTGAAATGTGACCTGAACATGTTTTTTGTGACATTCACATGCAGTCGGGTTAGCAATAAAGTCACCGTACCATTGCTATCACTCACACATCTGTGTAATATGTCTGTGTAAATGGATGTTTTTGTTTGCCAAGTTATAGGTTGGTAAAACAAGACATTTAAGCTTGACTAAACTTACAATAAGAAATAAGCGTCCTGCACTTATATTGTGCATCTTATTAAGGAGAATCATGCACTGCACATTCTTTTAAGTGATTGGACTTGAATTTCATGTGGTGGAGGTGACCAAATTTCACAGTCCTGAGCCATATAGAGATCAGATTTAAGCATGGCATTTAACATGGCAATGTGCTGAATGCAGTACCACTCAGAACACCTTCGCAACCATATAGCAATGCAATGGCATTGTGGCGTGGGAGTTTTACACATGCAAACACCACTCTCATTTTCAGAAACTACAAAAATCAAGTTTGGTTGATTGTCTGATAATGTTTTTAGTGCCATTTCCACCATGTTTTCATGGCAAAGTCCCTTTAAGGCAAGTAATTTCACTCGGCGGCCATCTTTGAAACGCCTCTTGGGCAGCTATTTCAGTCATGCAAGTGAAGCTCTTATCTCTTTGAATGAGGAAACATCAAATTCTCTAAAATTGTTTGCCAAGCTTACGATTAAATTTCATATTTGAATGAAATCTGACAATAACTGTCTGACAATAAAAAAAAAATTCTAAATGCTCAAGCCATATTTAAAAAATATGCATTTTTTAAGCTGGAGCAGAACACCGACGGCAGCTGCAGTGACGCGATGACTACCAGACTACCAGATGCTCTTTTATTTAGAAAGCCATAGGCTACTTATTACGCCATATTGCGCATTGCACTTTCTCCCATTCATAGTAACAGACATTAATACCCACAAACCCACCAAATGGTGTGTATTTCAGCAGTGGCGTGTAACACAGTCACTCCTTGCCACTTTGGTGGGTTGAATTTTATATATATACAGTCAGGTCCATAAATATTGGGACATCGACACAATTCTAATCTTTTTGGCTCTATACACCACCACAATGGATTTGAAATGAAACGAACAACTGCAGACTTTCAGCTTTAATTTGAGGGTATTTACATCCAAATCAGGTGAACGGTGTAGGAATTACAACAGTTTGTATATATGTGCCTCCCACTTTTTAAGGGACCAAAAGTAATGGGACAGATTAACAATCATAAATCAAACTTTCACTTTTTAATACTTGGTTGCAAATCCTTTGCAGTCAATTATCATCACCAGACGCTGGGTTTCATCCCTGGTGATGCTCTGCCAGGCCTCTACTGCAACTGTCTTCAGTTCCTGCTTGTTCTTGGGGCATTTTCCCTTCAGTTTTGTCTTCAGCAAGTGAAATGCATGCTCAATCAGATTCAGGTCAGGCGATTGACTTGGCCATTGCATAACATTCCACTTCTTTCTTTGGTTGCTTTCGCAGTATGCTTCGGGTCATTGTCCATCTGCACTGTGAAGCGCCGTCCAATGAGTTCTGAAGCATTTGGCTGAATATGAGCAGATAATATTGCCCGAAACACTTCAGAATTCATCCTGCTGCTTTTGTCAGCAGTCACATCATCAATAAATACAAGAGAACCAGTTCCATTGGCAGCCATACATGCCCACGCCATGACACTACCACCACCATGCTTCACTGATGAGGTGGTATGCTTTGGATCATGAGCAGTTCCTTTCCTTTTCCATACTCTTCTCTTCCCATCACTCTGGTACAAGTTGATCTTTGTCTCATCTGTCCGTAGGATTTTGTTCCAGAACTGTGAAGGCTTTTTTAGATGTTGTTTGGCAAACTCTAATCTGGCCTTCCTGTTTTTGAGGCTCACCAATGGTTTACATCTTGTGATGAACCCTCTGTATTCACTCTGGTGAAGTCTTCTCTTGATTGTTGACTTTGACACACATACACCTACCTCCTGGATGTGTTCTTGATGTGGCCAACTGTTGTGAAGGGTGTTTTCTTCACCAGGGAAAGAATTATTCGGTCATCCACCACAGTTGTTTTCCGTGGTCTTCCAGGTCTTTTGGTGTTGCTGAGCTCACCGGTGTGTTCCTTCTTTTTAAGAATGTTCCAAACAGTTGATTTGGCCAGACCTAATGTTTTTGCTATCTCTCTGATGGGTTTGGTTTGTTTTTTCAGCCTAATGATGGCTTGCTTCACTGATAGTGATAGCTCTTTGGATCTCATATTGAGAGTTGACAGCAACAGATTCCAAATGCAAATAGCACATTTGAAATGAACTCTGGACCTTTTATCTGCTTGTAAATGGGATAATGAGGGAATAACACACACCTGGCCATGGAACAGCTGAGCAGCCAATTGTCCCATTACTTTTGGTCCCTTGATTTGGATGTAAATACCCTCAAATTAAAGCTGAAAGTCTGCAGTTAAAGCACATCTTGTTCGTTTCATTTCAAATCCATTGTGGTGGTGTATAGAGCCAAAAAGATTCCCAATATTTATGGACCTGACTGTATATACACATTTTACAATTGTAGTCTTTTAAAAAGGCAACTGAAATAAGTGAAATGTAGTGTTGTCAAAAATATAGTTTTTTTTTTACACATATCGATACTGAAATATCTGAAACGCTTCCAATACTCATTTTCCACAGAATAGACGCCCGATACTCTCCGACAGCGAGTTACACACAAACCCGCCTCTCCTTTAACCTGGAAATCCAGACCTAAATCTAAAAGATTAATGAAAATCGTCCAGCTCGAGGAGCGGCACCAAGCATGCATTTGAAAATCTCACTGCACGCAATTGGATAACTCTATGACCAATCACAACAAATCCCATATGCTTAGCTATCAGCGGAGCTAACTGGTAGATTATACTCTTACCGTATCCGGTCGGCAAAACAGCAAAAACGCCCTTCTTGCAAAGGAACGATTTGAGCGGCGTCTTCTGTTCCTGTTTTAGATAAAAAGCCAAGTCAAACTCCTTCATTGTAGCGGCCAAAGCCGTTTCAAATAACTGGTATTCATCCATAGCCATCTTGCAATGTTTACTAATGACTTCAATGTCACAGCGCTGTTGCCATTTGTTTAGCTCGCCTCTGCCTCGCCTATATCAGAAAACCCGATGTGATTGGTGCAGCTCAGATCGAGGGGCATATTTAATGAGCATCATTACTCGACACCAGAGTAACTGGCTGAGCAAATTCAACTTGTGCTCTCGCGAGAACTCTGGATTACCAGGGTACCTCTCCTCACTCACTCTGGATGAGTATTGCTGTTACAGGGCTTGAATTTCAGCGTGGGAATGCTCGTATTGATAATTTGACTCACTCCCGCATATTTAGTGCTCAGACACAAAGTGCGGCACATAAAGCCACCTCTCAGTTCGTATGGTGTATTCACACCAAACGCGATGCGCGTTACTCGGTCTAGATTACTCGCGGGATGTTTCTTGTTTTTCGCATCACTCGCGAAAAGGAGTGTCTTCACGCACATCATCAACAACAACAACATTTCTAAGCATCATGCGAATTTTCCGCTCAGGTTGAAATGTTTCAACTTGCGCGGAAGACGCGATTGAGGCGAATATCGAGTGTCTTTGCATTGACTTTGTATGTAATCTACTCGCGCAAATCTACTCGCGCAAATAATTAAATTCGCGGTTGGTGTGAACACGCCATTAGTTTGTCAAGTCCTGTATAATATGACTATGAGTGCACCGCACCGTCTTTGTATAGGCTATTTACTGTTTGTTAATGGTCATTCACCTGTGGTCAGTTTTAAAATCTACCATCAGCCTTGTCAAGTAAAGTTGACATTTTTTCAAAATGCTTTGTTTGTGAATGCTTTGTTTTTAGTTAAAGTTAGTCTTTATTTAAAAGAAGAAATTTTGTGTACATGTGGTGCTGTCATAAAATGTTAAAGATTTATATGCCCATTGACCACCTGTGCTCTCATGATACTGATTTTGAAAACCCATATTGGAAAGCTGATATCACATGTACAGTAGACAGTCATCAAAGAGACCTTGAGAATCCGCCTCGCTGTCCGCTCCTCCTTCATTGACAGCTCATGTAATCTCAACCTGTTGGTTATTTGTGCTCCTCCCGGCGGGTTTAATCTGTCCAGACTGCAGCGGGCTTTTGGCAGGAGAGTCAGAGCAGGGCATCTTTTGCGCACTTGCCTCGCTAGGTAAGTCAAAGGACGGGACGCTCTCCCGAGTAAACCCGATTCCTGTCCTATTAACAGAGACAAGAGGAGACTGAGGATGCTGCAAAAACAGGTCACACTTTAAATTACAGTGTTCATGTTAATGTGCAATTATTTATTGTAATCCATTATATTTCTATGCAATATGGACATTGTAATGTAAAGTGTTTTTTTTTTTTTTTTAAATAGACGATTTTATCTGAGTTTTATTGCTTGAGTGCGCGCAACAATTGCTTAAGAAATTAACTTCTGACTGAGTGGTTTGCGAAATTTAAATGCTCGTTTTTCATATGATGATGATGGTGCATATGAAAGATTTTTGCAAACTGTACTAATTGCACATAAATGTGCATCATTGCATTTCGGACGCGTTGCAAATGTCCGTTTCGCATCAACCTCTCTCCTCGCCTCTCTTTCTTTGTCAATGCTGTCCTTGCTTGAGCTTCGATAGTTTCTGCAAGAGACAAAAATCCTGCTGGAGTTACAGACCTGAAGGTAAGGTCAAAAACGGGCTCTTTGTAAAAAATAATCACCTTTAGACTGCTTATGCATGCAGGCAGCATCAGAATGCACATTGTAAAAGATGATTAATGTATCGCATTATGCGTGTGGCTTAAAGGTGCACGTGAGTACGATCTATAGATTAAGACTTTGAATTATGCGATATGATCGTCAGTCACTGTATGGGACACCTTGCACCACGCGCCCCATGCATGTATTTATGATGACCCATGCTGAGCTGCATGTTTATGTTTATGCTGGTCTCGTGTGCGCTCAGCAGAAATATGAGTGTTAATCCACACAGACTCGCTGAACATTAAAGGGGCTGCAGAGGAAAGACAAAGCCATGTGCAGAAATTGATGTTGTTCTTGTGTGATTATTAGTTTGCAATGTTGTGCATTGCAAGATGCATTTTAATTTATGATATACTAAAATTAATACGAGTATACTGTGATTGGTACTGTTTGTTTTGAACCTTTTGAAAAAAAGATATATATATTTTACACATTTGTTAAATATTGTATTTATTTGTTTTTTAAATGAATGTGCATTTCATGAAATTTTATTTCATTTTAATTAATTAATTAATTCGATACATTTCATATTTTAAATATTTGTCTTCATTTAAATGTTTGTAATTTTAATTATTAATATATGTGGCATTTATTTAATAAATTGATCTTTTTTATGAATTTGTAGTTTAACATATTCCTTATGCTTTAACCATTTAGCTACTGTTCGTTATGACGTTGACAGTGATTGCATGCAACCATGGTGGGTTTTTTTTTTAGACCTGCAGTCCATTCTTGCCTCTAAATTGGATGTTCTTTTTTTTTCTCTTGGTTACCTAATTTGTCTATTACTGGTCGCACTGGTCTACTGATAGTCTAGCCTACTGCATTCCATTGAGTTTTTGCACCTCATTGTACTTAACAACACTCTAAGTGGCAAATTTCTGAAATTTTTGGCTACTGAAGTTATAAATTGCAAGTGACCTCATGAACTCATCAGGGAGGTAATTGTTTTAAGGTCAGAAGATCAGAGCCTTTAACCCGTTATATAAGTGGAATGACAGCAAAGCTTTCCAGAACTTACCAGAACTCAGCTAATCCCAGAGAAGTCTTTACATGTTAGAAATGACTAATTGATTGGATTGCATGTATGTCTGAACACCTGTTATGAAGAAATAAGAAATATTGTGTTTATTTGACCTTAAAATAAACACAATAGACATGGTGTAAATCAGCAATTTCTGCTGTCTTTGTGTGCATGCTGATGGGCTTGAGTTTGTTGTACATGCGTTTTGTTGAAGATGATGGCTTTATCAAATACATCCAATCATTTTTAGAGGCACCTCTGAGTTGGGTTTGGAGAGGTGAAAGGTCTAGTTTAGACAAAATCCACCTTCTCCAAATATAATCCAGTTAAAACAACTAGATTTATTTATAGATATTTCATAGAAATGGCAAAAGAATCTCATAAGTCACCTAAACTCAAAAAAAAAAAAAAAACATAAGTATTAAGACGCACATCTACCTGTCTGTACACTGACCAGCCAAAACCTGATTAGTGTTTTCTGACAGCCGTCTATAAGCTATGTAGGACAGCCCATGAGGAGCTGTGGAGTTTTTAAAGAGTTTGGCGCAGATCAGTGACACACTAAATCTAAAGCTGTTAGATGAACACACTTCCAGTCAAAAGTGAAGCCATCGACTGTCCGTCAGTAGCTGATGGAACCTTAAAGGATGCAAAAGAGTTTTTGATATTTCATCTTGATTTGGAATTCTAATTGCATTTATATTAGGAATCAGGCCTCATGGCTCCTGGACTGTTAGGGATTATTAGGGATTTCGCTGCAAATAGAGGTACATTTAAAAAAATATATCACAGATCATAGACTTTGTTGGTCACTTTATAAAGAGGTTTCTTCTTTTTTTTTTATCCTCTTCAGAAATCCCTGTAGAAGCTCAAGCAGAAATGGGGCGAAAGGAGGGCGACTATGATTGGAAAAAGAGCACGGATAACATCCAGGATGTGTTTGAATTCATGGAGGTGCTCGGATCGTAAGTACACCTTTTGTTCCTTTTATTATTCATTGTAAAAGTTGTGAATGGTTTTAGTAACATCATTTTTTTTCAGTAGGATATTTTATTTTGGTGGTAAATTTATACTGACAGCATTTATGTCTCGAGTGGCATTTGATTTTTAATGAAGTATATCTTAAATTTACTTCCTACATGCTGCTGATAACACAATTATTTTTAGATTTTAAGTGTAAGCAAGTACTGTGCTAAAAAGTTTTTAAAATTTGTTAGAGACATTTTCCAGAAAGTTGTTTTTCCTCACCCAAAGTGTCCGGTAAAGGATTGACCCAGATTGTTTACCCAACTTCACCGTGTGGGTAATTCAAGGCTCGGCATTTGTGAGATTAGTGATTCCCTCTTTAACTGTGTCCTTACATTTTAAGTCGTTTGTTTTGATTTTCTTTGATTAAAGAAAATTGACTTAAAGACACCTTGTGGTAAAAAATCGAGTTTTTAATGTTGTTTATATGTATATGTGGTGTTTTTAAAATGCTTTAAGACAAAGAATGTGTAAATTTATAAGTTAACCCCATTGCTGAGTATTTTCTCCTTAAAGGGGTGGTATAATGCCCTTTTCACAAGAAGTAAAATAAGTCCCCCAGAGTGTGTATGTGAAGTTTTAGCTCAAAATACCCCACAGATATTTTTATATAGCATGTTAAAGTTGTCACTTTTTGAGGGTGAGCAAAAACGCACCGTTTTGTGTCTGTTCCTTTAAATGCAAATGAGCTGCTGCTCCCGGCACAGAGGGCGGAGCTTCAACAGCTTGCACTCACACAGACGTGCACTGAAAATTTCAAACACTTTCAGCCTTTTATGTTCAAACCGGATTCAGACAATGATGGAGAGACTCAAGAAGAAGTGACAACATGTAGAAGCAACAGGACATTTCTGAATGGTTAGTTGGTGAATTTATGTAGCTCGTGAAGCTCTGTCAAGTCGAAGTTAGTCGTGGACGTGGAGCTCTCGGCATCTCAAAAACGCCACGCCAATATTGATCCTCGTTTTATTTCTCCTTTTGTCCCAAAGTCTGCTTGCCATGGTCCATAATGTTTGAACGAAGCAACAGCGTGAGCGTGCCGCTAGACGTAACGCAGTTGTCCACGTCTGTCGCCATGGTTACTATGGCAGTACAAGCGGAAACCAGGGATAACACGGATATTACGTCATTGACAGGCAACAATGACCAGGGACGAGCCATTATTTAAAATTGGATTTTCTCTGAAATTAAAAATCTTTGGGAACTTTTGGGATATTGTACTGCAGGAAATATTTTATTACAAAAATCTTACATATTGCACCTTTAATGGGCCTCAGCCTGTAAAGCAGACAGCAATGATCCGGCCCTGTTGTCCTGAAACGGTTGTGTCATTGCGGGCGCAGAAAGCTGACTATACCGTGAGCTCAGCAGACACGCCTTTGCTGACTGTCCAGCGATCACTAAGCAGAATAATGTTTCGTCCCTGAACAGACACTATGAGATCAGTGCAAGCGTCACAAACATTATTTGGGACGTTCGTTTCCATGTTTCACAGAAGTCTGTAATTACATAATCAGTTACAGTGTGATCCAAAAGTGTGCATTTGATTGGCTGATGTTGCCTGTTGAGGGTGTGAGATTTATTCAGTGGAGTCTGTGGCATTCAGGTCGCCCTGCGTCTGTAGGTGATTCAAGGGTAAAGCACAGGTTAAGACACTTCTAGACCGGTGTGTGTTAATCGCTTTGGCAGACAGGGAATAACAGGGATCACAGGCACCAGGGAACAGCTAACGGGATGGAAACAGCTTTGCGATAATCTACCAGGCATGGCCTGCAATGTGCTGTCTATTATGCAAATGATGATATCCATGTAAATTATTATACTGGATTTTTTTCATTGATTAAGGCAAAACAATCGGGTAAAACATTTATCTAATAAATGCAATTACATTAAGAATTGCAAACATTTTTGTATTACACGTTATCTGAAATGTTGTTGAGGCATTATCTAATTCAATATGCTCTAATTTGCATGCATTTCCAGATCAGAATCATCAATATAATCGACAGATGACTCGATTACCAAAATAATCGCGTCACAGCCCTAGATTAGTTCAAATAATTGAAATATTTAAATACATTTGCATTTTGTGACTTTCAGACAAATAAAAGACAATTCATATATTTTGTCATTGAGGATTTTTGAAGTGTTAAAATATTGTCTCGTGAACTCAATATCATGTTTCGTCTCGTGAGCCAAGTGAATCGGCACATCCCTAAAATCTACAGATGCAAATAGATAAAGTGCAACAAAATAAACACATGTTTTTCTGACTAGTGGAAAGAAAACATGCAATGAAAAGCCAAATAGCCCAAAATCTCTGTAAATCTTTTTATTTAAATTTTTGTATTTATTTATTTTATTTTATTAATTTCTTTTTTAATATTGTTATTACTGTTTTCTTTTAATATGGATAATTTTGCCTCTGTGTTTTGAGAACACAGTGTTATTTTTAGTGTTATTTACTATAATTTAGTATTATAGTTTTTATAATAATTTTTAATTAAATTTTTCCATTTTTATTTTTATTTCATTTAAAGTTTTAGCTTTTTAAAAAATGTCTATATAGTTTTTATAAAAAAATTGTTTTTTTTCTGTTTTTTTTTTGTACATCAAGTTAAACTAAATGAAAATGGGAAATGTTTTCTTGGCAATTAAATAAGTGTACATTCATATATATATATAATTATTTTTTAGGGTTTTAGCAACCCAATTTGAGACCATTTTTAATTCTTTATTTATTGATTTTTTTTTTTATACAAGTTTACAGTCCATGCAGATCATAATGTGAGATAATGATCTAGTTTCAAGCATAAACTGCTGTGTCTAGAGAGCTCTGTCACGACCTGCCCTTGCCTGAGGGTGTTACTGGCACCACTGGGGCATTATGGGCCGTGGGGAGTTGAGCACAGTGGTTTCCTCTGACAAAAACAGCCCGAATTAAACTCCCACAATCCCTCAGCAGGCTTCCACTGGAGTTAACACCCATCAGGATGAAGTGTGACATCTAACATTGACTTAATCCAGAGATTCTATGATGAAAAATCACATTTCTATGTATTTCATTAGCAGTTTTCTCTGCCTTTGGACGCATTCTGTGCACTGACCTTCAGTGTGTGCTGTATTTAGTGTTTATTTATTTATTTATTTATTCATGCATTTCATTGAAATCCTCAGTATTTAATGAATTCAGGACTTTCTAAAGGATTATTCACTCCTGTCTGTAGGTGAAGGTTAACACACATCTCTGAGCTCTTGCATTCAGTGCAGGAAAAGGTGTTGTAGGAATATGTGACAGACACTGGCAGTGTCAGGGGACGCTTGTTTGTTGATGCTCCGTCCGTGTGTGTGTGTGTGTGTGTGTGTGTGTGTGTGTGTGATGTAGCACTTCAGGCGTGATTTAAGCATTACGAATTCAGTGCTATATCAAAAATAAATACCTACATTTAAAAAATATATATATATATTAAACATTTATATTTATGGAGTTTCAAACTTTAAACTTTTTATTTGAAGTAGTAAATGTTATTAAACTATTGTAATAATAATACATTTAGTGAGATTTACACTCAAATTACGCAGTACACTTATTTTCAAGATATATATTCTATATATAGAATATAGAATATTAATATAATATATAATATTTTTTTAATATTCTCTGAGAAATCTTAAAGTCGACATGAAACGGAAGATGTGATCGTCTTTTCTTCTCTATTGTGACGTATATCCAAATGAAACGGCTTCTTGAACAAGAACAAATGTAGGGCGGGGCTTGATTTGTTGATTGGATGGTTGTGGTTTGCTATTGGTGGATCTCATGTGAGTGACAGGTTGCCCCGCCCTCATCATCAGAGAAGAGAAGAGATGTAACTGAAAGAGGGAGGGGAAGATATTTTGATTGAAGATTACAAGGCACATAAATTAAAAAAATAAATAAATAATAATGTGCACGGATAAATCGTTTATGATAAATACTGCAATTTTCCATAAAAAATAAGAATTGTCCATTTCTTAGTGACTTTAATATCTTATACAGTTTTACTTCTATGGTCAATTTTTCTTCGTCTGATCTTTTTAAATGAATCAACACAAAAATGCTGATTAAAAATAAAACTTTCAGCCTATAACTCTTTCCCCACCATTGACGGAAATTTCCTGTTGTTTTCACTGTTAAATAGGGGGCGCTATTACATACAGGCGAAGAGCTAAAAATGTTGCTTTTTTTAATGAAATTTACCAACATTCAAGTGTTGATAAGTGTTGTTCTTTCTTTTGATATATTGCATGTTCAGATATTCATAAAACAAAAAAAAATTTGTGTGTGTGAAAATGATCAAAAATGCTGGCGGTGGCTGGCAACTTTTTTCAAAAACGCTGGCAGGGGAAGAGTTAAACAGGGATGATAAGAGTATTACATGAATAATATGAAGATTTGCAGCAGATAAAGCAGTGATGCGTAATCTCAGCAGCTGTTCTTTATAGCCGGTCTTATTCAACCAATCTCATGCTAATTGTAACCGATCCTCTTTCCGTCGGAGGCAGTGCCAGGCGCCCTGGTTGCAGGCCTGTGTTTGTCGAGGCTCCTGGATACCAGGCCGTTAGCGTTTCCGTTGCGTAAGGGATTGCGCATGTAATCCTCGTCCCAGGGCAGCTATTCCAGGTTACTTCTGAGGAGGGCATGGAGAAAAGAAAATTAAGTGCTTTAGGTGATCTTCCAAAGCTCCTGCAACCAGCCAACCATATTTTACTGATTGTTTAAATTATCCGGTAACCCAATTAGTTTGTAAATTCAGAAAAAAATAATTGTCTGAGTCTGAACCGTTTCTAGGGTGTTGCTAGGCATTTTTTTCACTTGTTTTATTGTCCAGGCATTTAGCAAATTAATATATGTGTTTATCTACAATTATAAAATCACTTGCACTAATAGTATTTGCTTCACACATTGCTTCATAGCAGATCTCGCCAGAGCCCTGGCCTCTTTCACATTTCTAGCTGTTATTAAATGGATGGTTTGCAGTGTGGCGCGGAGGTCTCAGCAGGGGTTCAAAAGTCACATCCTCGCCTTCATTAAAACCTGTTTTACTCTCAGGGGGACGTGCCACACCGGCAACACATAAACCAAGATCATGCTCTCGCTCAGAAAAACATCATCCCAGGCAATTGCACCTTGACCTTACCCCCATCTTTCTCTCTTTGCTTTCTCTAGGGGAGCGTTCTCAGAAGTCTACATGGTGAAGGAGAGAAAAACAGGCAAGCTTTTTGCTATGAAGTGTGTGAAGAAGAAAAACAAAAGGGACATCAACCTGGAGAATGAGATCGCCGTGTTGCGGATGTAAGAATGAAACCAGCCCTAGCTTTTAGCTATGCAATGAAATTGAAAATGAAACTACATTAGAAATTCAAACTTAGGGCATTGAAATTATGGACGCTCGTTTCCGCCATGGAATAAAAAAATAATTCTCAATTGCGAGTTTATGTCTCGCAATTCGGACTTTATAACTCAAAATTGTGAGTTTATATCACACAATTTAGACAATTTTTTCACAGAATTTTGAGATAAAAACTCGCAATTGCGAGTTATAAAGTCAATTCTATTCTATAGAATTCAATTCACAATTCTAACTTTTTGCAATTGAAGGATATAAACTCACTTATATCTTATAATTTGGGTTTTATAAGTTGCACTTGTTGTGGGATTCTGAGAATAAAAGGAATTCTGACTTTAATTCTCACAATTGCAAGTTTATAACTTTTTCTGACTTTTTGCTAAATTGTGAATTATAAACTCGTAAATTGTGAGAAATAAGTTAGAATTCTGAAAAAAAAAAAAAGAAATTTGAGATAAAAAGTTAAAATAACCTTTTTTATCGTTTTATTCCACGGTGTAAATAAGCTTATATACTGTAAATGCATTTAAAACAACATTTATCTGATTTTAAAACAGCATAACTGTATTTCCTTATACTAACTTCTTAATTTCTTTTGTCTGTAGGATCAAACACGACAATGTGGTTTGCTTGGAGGATTTCTATGAAAGTCCGACGAATTACTACTTGCTCATGCAGCTGTAAGTGTTATCACCCACTGAAGCTATTCAAAGCTCTTTGTGTCTTTACAGCATGTTGTTAAACGTCTCGTATCCCGTCAGAGTTTCAGGTGGTGAGCTGTTTGACCGGATCCTGGACCGGGGCATGTACTCAGAGTTGGATGCTAGTCTGGTTATCAAACAGGTGCTGGAGGCAGTCGGCTACCTGCACAAAAACGGCATAGTACACCGCGATCTCAAGGTACGGAGACGCCGCATTCACACAAGCATCTGCATAGAAACACATGTGCATATGCTGAACATATATGCAGATAAAGACTTGAGATCTGTATTCCCTCTTTAGCCAGAGAATCTGCTCTACTACAGCGCTGATGAAAACTCCAAGATCATGATCAGTGATTTCGGACTCTCTAAGATGGAAGAGCATGGCGTCATGTCCACGGCCTGTGGGACTCCGGGATATGTCGGTGAGAATGATAGCCATTGAAAGCACAAAAGGCAGCTGGTTTTGATTCACTGTCTCTAAAGGCACCGTGAAACTGCATCCACAACATATTTAACTTCTGTAATGTGATGTTTCTGTAATGTGATGCACAGCATTCAGTGATAGATACTGTTTTGAGACTTGAATTGTATCCATTGGGATCAGGAAAAGTATGCTGTAATAGTATTGGTATTATAATACTGCGCTGCAGAAAATTAATTAAATTTTATTATATTAAGATTTTATAAAGTGTTATTTTAGTAGTCTTTATGAATTTTATTTATTGCCACTGGTGTCGAAAACCTGATTTTTTTTTAAAAAATCAGTAAAATCAATGTAATATATTTTTGTTCAATATTTATTTATTTTTTATTATTTTTTTTTTGAGAGAATTTCATGATACTAATAAATATTTATGCAATAATTATGATAATTTTTTCCCCATTGACAATAATGTAAAAAAAAAAAAATTAGTTTTTTGTTTTTTTGCACTCTTGATATTTTAGAGTGTCACTCCTTCATTGCTGTGCACTTTTTTCTGAATCGATTTGATTTGTAGATTGTACACACAAATAATTCTCTGTATTTTCGCATTATGCCTATTTCCCACTCATTTCCTATGGCGGTCATTTTTGACCCGTGAACAACACAAGTGCAAATATATATATTTTTACGACCATTTCGCTTTTTTGAATGTCCACGATTTTTTTATTTATTTTTTGGTTACATAGCGACTGCCGCAAAAGTCACAGAGTTTCGTACCATTCTGATTAAGTAAAAAAAATAAAAAAATAATGACCGAACAACACCAGAAGGTTAATATTATATTTAATGGCAGTATTTAATGGACCTGATATATTTATTTATTAATTTATTTTATTGCAGCATTATTTTAATTAACATAATATTTTTTTTAGAATAACGTGCACTATAAAACCTATGGAAGCTTGTTTCCGCCAATGAATAATAAATAAATAATAATAATTGCGACTTTTTATCTCACAATTCAGACTTTTTTTCTCACAATTGCGATATATCAAGTCAGAATTGTGACTTTTTTCTCACAATTGCGAGATATGAAGTCAGAATTGTGAGAAATAAAGTCGCAATTCTGAGAAATAAAGTCGCAATTGCGAGATATAAAGTCGCAATTCTGAGAAATAAAGTCGCAATTGCGAGATATAAAGTCGCAATTCTGAGAAATAAAGTCGCAATTGGGAGATTTAAAGTCAGAATTGCACGATATAAAGTCGCAATTGCGTGTTATAAAGTCAGAATTGTGAGATATAAACTATTCTGAGGTAAAAAAAAAAAAAAAAAAAAAAAATCTGTCTTTTTTCCCCTTAGAATTGGACTTTATATCTCACAATTGTGAGTTTATATCTAACAATTCTGAGAAAAGATGTCAGAATTGCGAGATATAAACTATTCTGAGGTAAAAAAATAAAATTAAAAAAAAAATCTGTCTTTTTTCCCCTTAGAATTGGACTTTATATCTCACAATTGTGAGTTTATATCTAACAATTCTGAGAAAAGATGTCAGAATTGCGAGATATAAAGTCGCAATTGCGTGTTATAAAGTCAGAATTCCGACTTTATAACACGCAATTCTGACTTTATATCTCGCAATTCTGACTTTATAACACGCAATTGCGACTTTATTTCACGCAATTCTGACTTTATATCTCGCAATTCTGACTTTATAACACGCAATTGCGACTTTATTTCACGCAATTCTGACTTTATATCTCGCAATTCTGATAAATAAAGTCAGAATTGCGAGATGTAAACTCGCAATTGTGAGATAAAAAGTCGCAATTATCTTTTAAAATGTTTTATTTTGTGGCGGAAACAAGCTTCCATACTAGAGACATTCAAGAAAATAAACAAGTGGATGTATTTGTATTTTCTCGCAGCCCCTGAAGTGTTGGCTCAGAAACCCTACAGTAAAGCCGTTGACTGCTGGTCTATTGGAGTCATCACCTATATCCTGTAAGTCCCTCCCTAGCACAAATGTCGTTTCTAAGAAAACTGATTTTGTACAAAATCCACTCCACACTATCAAGTGAGTTGGACTATAAACAGCACTGTTATTTACCGAGAGTGATAAACAGATGCCAGGTTCTTAATTTGGAAACCTAAAGCTTACTGTTTGCCAACACTGACAGATTAGCGGTTTGATTCATTTATCAGTTTAAGGTCACACCGAATACATAGTACAATGTAGGGCTCTCAGATACACGGCGCCCCCTGGTGGAAATCTACATTTTCATTCATTTATTTGGTTACACTTTATTTCAATAGTCCACTATAGACATTCTGCTAACTGTTAAGTGTCTTTGCAACTACATGCCAACTAACTCTCGTTCATTTGCAACTACATGCCAACTAACTCTCATTAGAGTATTAGTAAACTTATGGGTGCAATAAACATATGGCAGGACTTTTACTTTCTGACCCCTGGACTTTACACCTCTGCTGATATGTACTTGCAAATAGACTTCTAGTCAGTAGAATGTCTGTTCAGCAAACATCATAATAAAGTGTTTTCAGATATTAGGCAGACAGTAGGCCTACTAATACTCTAATGACTGGTAGTTGCAATAGTTATTAGAATGTCTAAAGTGGAGCATCAATATTAAGTGTTACCATTTATTTTGCTTTATCTTCACAGTCTCTGTGGATATCCTCCTTTCTACGAAGAAACCGAGACTCGTCTGTTTTCTAAGATCATGAAGGCGCAGTACGAGTTCGACTCGCCCTTCTGGGATGATATCTCTGAGTCTGGTGAGCATCCAATAATACAACCATTCTTTACTTTCCTACTGCTATCAGATTGATCTAAACCATCTCCTATGATTCTGTAAAACACACCCTCTAACTAGAAGCCCTTAACCTCATGTATAATTACTATCTCTCTAGCAAAGGACTTCATCCGCAACATGATGCAGAAGAATCCTAAGATGCGTTACGACACAGAACAGGCTCTCAGACACCCCTGGTGAGTGACCGCAGGACACTTCTATTGCTCAGACGTTGCTCTTTCAAAGTCTTAAAGGGACAGTTCACCCAAAAAATTACAAGTCTGTCATCAATTGCTCACCCTTGTGTCGTTCCATACTTGCTTGATGCGTGAGAATGAATCTCATTGGTTCTCATGCTCGAGCTTCTGTTTACCAAATTTGAATGTACTACATATTATGCATGTTCGATGATCAATGTTTATGTAAATTTGTACAATCATGTCTCTTCAGAAGTCTTGGATTTATATGGATTTGTTTTACGATCTCTTTATGAAGAGATTTCATTGAAAATATCAATGAACGAAAGTCTTACGGGTTTAGAACGACATGAGGGTGTAATAATTTGCGCACGATATTTTTGGGTGAACTATCCCTTTAACAAATATCTGCTGTTTGATTTATGTATAAATTTTCCTCATTTGTCTCAGAAAAAAAAGAAAAAGAAACTTTTTTTTTAACCTTTGTTGACAGAGTATAGAACTATAAAATGAATATGGATAGTATAGCGCAGATCAGTGTTGTTTGTTAACTAAAACTATCAAAATAGTTTTCAGAAATTGAAATAAAGCAGAAATAAAATAAAATATGTATATTAACAAAAATTTGGCAACTAACTGAAATAAAACAAGTTATAAATAAAAAATAAACTAAATAGAAATATTAAAAAACACAAAAACTAATAAAAATGACAAAACACATTACCAAACCTTAAACTGAAATTAAAATAAAAACAGAATATCAAAATAATTAAAAATATTTAAAATATTTAAAAAATATGATTGTATTACAATAACACTGAAATAACACTGATAATTCTCTCTTAATTTGACGAGAAATATTGAGTTTGTATTGATATCTCCAACTTGACTTGATATTAAAAGTCTCAGTTTGCTCTCCGTATAATCCCATTGAAACGAACCCCACAGATCACATATGAGATCGACAGTTGTTAGATTAAACTGGACTAAACTTCTTCCTGTCTTAAAGTCTGGTTAAAAGAGGAAACGAAATCCTCCTGTTTTCCTCTAGCTCTGGTTTTAAATCCCGCTTTGACCTGCAGGATTATAGGAAAGACGGCCCGGAGTCAGGACATCTACCATTCCGTCAGTGAGCAGATCCAGAAAAACTTTGCCAAGTCCAAGTGGAAGGTAAAGTCATGTTTCATAACTCTGCTTGGAGTTGGTCTCCTGTGGTTTAGTCTCAGTAGGGTTTTTCAGATGATCTCTGGTCTGATTACACAATTTGAGTCGTTGATTTGGTCATCCGCCTTGCCTATAATTGCTCCATCTGTGTGAATATCTGGAACAGACCAGTTTCAGTTAGTTTTAGCAATCTGATTTATGCTTGGAGACATCTAAAGGTGTACTTGGCTTTTTTTTTTTTGTGTGATCAAATCAGTGGCCTAGAAAAATATATTTTGGAAACACTTCAAGGCCAAAATACATACACTGCCCGGCCAAAAACAAATTCACCGTTTAGATTTAAACAGACAAATGCTTAAGAGTCTATGATTGGGTCATTATTGCAGTGATTACTATGTTTCTAGCATGTTTGGCAACAGAAATTGATGCACCTCTTGATGGAAATAACATTGCAACATTTATTTCTATCAAGAGGTGCATCAATATTTGCTCAAGATCTTGTATTGACAATGCAAGAGTCCAGCACTCTGTAAAGTCTCCTCCAGCACATCCCAAAGACTCTCAATGAATATAAGATCTGGACTCTTCTTCTATTCTTCATGCTCCCTCACAACCATTCTTTCACAATTTGAGCCTGATGAATCTTTACATTGTCATCCTGGAATATGGCCATGATGTGTGGTTGTACACATGAAAAGCTACACACTCCATCAATTAGAGTTAGAAGAACTGTTGGCAAACATATAACATGCTAGAAACATAATAATCCCTGCAATAATGATCCAATCATAGACTCTTAAAGTCCCCCTGTGGTGAAAATCAAGCTCGTAATGTTGTTTATATGTCTATGTGGTGTTTTTAATATGCTTTAAGACAAACCATGTGTAAATTCATAAGTCATCACCATTGCTGAGTATTTTCATTTCATTCTAATATGATTGTAATGCCTTAATTATGCCTTGTTATGCACCTTATAATGCATGGTCTCATGAATAACTGTACAGTTATAATATTTAGTTAGTAAACCAGTGTCCAATTCCGAACATAAACATTATATTTGCATATTTAGCACACTGCTAAATGCATACTGTGCTGTAATTTGGTATACTGGTATGGTTTTTCATATGGTTTCAAATGAAAAAGTCGTTACATATTTTACAGTCATTTAAATGTCACGCTGGTAATGCATTATGGGACACAGCACTCATCGCTGTATACTGCATGTGTTTATTTGTAGATCGCACAGGTCTATTGTTCATACAGGAAAAAAAAATCTTTTTGTGCACCATTAAAATGCATTGATTGCTTTTTCATTTTACTTCATGTTTCAAGATACAATCCAAAGTGAGATTGGTACTAAAACAAATGTGGTACTGAATCTGTCTATTAGCTTTTGTTCTTTCCTGCACTAAACTGACTATCTGAAATCCTGATCTCGTCCCTCCAGCAAGCCTTCAACGCTACAGTGGCCATTCGCCAGATGAAGAAGCTGCAGCTGGCCAACTCTGAGGCCTGTCTGAAACAGAACCCTCCAACTGTGCCTGAGATCAAGGTCATCGCGACCAACACACCTGATTCCGTCCGCAAGAAGCAGTTCGCTGAGACCCCACAACTGAACGGCCACGTGCCCAGCCATCAGATGAACGTGCCGTCCAGCTCCACCGAGGCAAAGAGTCAGTACCACCCGATCCGGGTCAGTCACAGCGAGACCACTCATGTCGGGACCCTAACCATTGCAGAGAAGGGCAAACATGTGTATCACTCGGAGCCAGCTGATCTAAATGGGTATGTGTTTGCGTTTAAAGGTCATGTCATGGAAAACTGATCTTTGTTTGATCATTTGTACTAAAACTCTAACACTCTAAACTTGAAACTAAGCGATGAAAATGTTCAGAAACCACCTTGTCAACCATGAGCATATTAAAATATGATCTCCTATGTTTACACACTGTACCTGATGAAAAACAAAATGCTTAAACCAGCCTAAGCTTCTGGTCTGGTTTAAGCTAGCCTGACCAGTCTGGGAGACTAACTAAGAACAGGTTTTTTTTCCCTGCAACTTTGGGCGTGTTTATGCAACAACAATGTACTAAAGTGTTTCCTTTGCTTTTTTCACGTACAGGCGCCAACATTGTCAAAACGACCCCCATTCACTCAGATCTCCAAAAATAAATAAAAAAACGCTAGGTTACACTTTATTTTAAGGTGACGTAGTTACATTGTACTTGCTCAAATAAGTACTGAGTAATATTAATGAATTACATGTACTTACTGTAGAGTTAGGGTTAGGGTTTGGCATAATTTACTGTTATTACAATCGAAAGCACATGTAGTAACGTGTAACTACGTCACCTTAAAATAAAGTTACCGAACGCTGTATTTCGCTGCCTGGCCAGTAGATTAATATTGGGTGGTGTGGCGCAATGGATAAGACACATGCCTTTGGTGTGAGAGACCCGGGTTCGAATCCACTGTGAGACACCAATGTGTCCCTGAGCAAGACACTTAACCCCTAGTTGCTCCAGAGGTGTGCGACCTCTGACATATATAGCAATTGTAAGTCGCTTTGGATAAAAGCGTCAGATAAATGTAAATGTAAATGTAGATGGCGATGACACTTTGTTAAGAAACACTACTCGCTTATAGACTGAACACCTAACACGCATGCGCATTTAGACACCGTTTTCACAAATTCGCATTCGAGATAACAATTGTATCTTTTCAAGAACACGCACTTTGAAACCTGATTTCAAAAGTTAGCGTTTTCGGGCCCCCAAAACACAGTTGTCGTGTAAATGAATGGTGAAAATGCATTTTTTTGTGTTAAAAACAGTGTTATGTAAACGGCCCCCTAGTGTGAGCATAGTTACATATTTCACATTCGAGAAGGCTAGCCAATCATAATAGAGGTCATTTACATCTTAAAGGTACAGTGGCGAAACCTGAAAAATGGTCATGCGATACTAAATTATGATGTTTTCGGTGTGAGAAACCTTGACTTACATTATTAGTGGATATCATGAGTGTTTGAGTTTGCCAAAAGCTGTTATAACAAGATTTAAAGTTAATGTGCTATTCATAACCAATTTTCAGTATTGTTATCGTTAACTAAAAATAAAACTTTTTTTAAACTTCATTAATTAAAATAGAGCTTAAATAAAATGAATTGCCTTTGCAACTAACTGACATAATGTTAAGTCCTAAAATGACTAAAACAAGAAAATACAAAATTAAAACTAAATAGAAACTCTAAAACTTAAAATTTAAATAAAAAACACATGAATTTTATCAAATAAAATAAAATAAATAAATATAATTGCAGATAAATAGTTCAAGAACAACATTGCCTTTTCCCTTCTGTAATCTTAAATATATTTTTGAGTGAAACATATTAAAGGAGAAAAATTTGCAACATAATTAGTTTTTATCCATTGATTGATTTACTCTAATTATGTACTTTAAATTCTTCAGGTACGCAAAAAGAAGCTCCAACCGAAGCGGGCCGAACCTGCAGACTGGCGTTTGCTCTGTCATGTGATTTGGCTGCATTGGAATTATGTGATTTTTGACAGGTAAAGCTGACAGCTTGATTGTTTAATAACACATACAGTATACACATATATATATATATATATATATGCTCCATGCCTCACTTTCTTGTGCTGGCTACAGGTCTGTGACCTTTCACCCAGTCACTGGCTGCTTTCTGTGGGCAGGTCCTGCTCTGCTCTGGTCAAGAGTGTCTGCAAGACAGATGGCCACCGGCCCGCACCGCTCTGAAATACTGAAGTTCAGAGGAGTGCCTCCATATCTGCACACACACACACATGCTCACAGAGCACAAATACAGCCTGTCACACACTCATGATGACACAGTGTCCCTGTATACAGTTACACTTCAAGTGCTGAACCTCAAATTTTGTATTTTCCCTTGAGGAAACAGTTTTACATTAAGAAGGACAGTTAATATCTCTGTATTAAAACATTTGGAGCAGGGGTCCGTGTTACTGGACGCTTGTGTGAGGAGTATTAATTCTGTGCTTTTGTACATATACTCTCTGTAATGCATGGCTAGTTTGTAATGTGCAATAATGTGTAAAACTGTAAGCTGTACCTATCGATATTAGGTTGTACATCGCTGGAATAAGAAACTACCCAACTGTAAACATAAAGTCCCAGCCTTTATTTATTCGTTAAATAGTTTTTTTGGGAGTAATTTATCTAGAGTGGTTTATTTTTCTAATGCAGAAATTATTATTGTATGTTTATCCATTATATATTTTTGTCATAATAAAGCAGATTAAAATGATTTAACGCCTTTTCCCACCACCATTGTAAGACTGTAGCCCTTGTTTTGTGCACTATATTGCAGTATACGTGACACACATGATCTTCACTGTTAGAAATACTGTACTGTGACTAATTATCTTGTACGAGATTATAATAAAGTGTCCTCTGAACTACAGAAAGGGATTATGCTTGTGTAGGCTGCTATACTGTCAAAGCTTTGTGCAATATTTTTACCAATAAACCCTCAGTTTTATCACTTATAGTTTTCTTACTGGTCTTGTGTTTGTACTTTTTTGTATGCTTAGATCTAATTAAAGAGGCCATATTATGCCCTTTCACAAACTCTTATTTGTTTTTAGTATCTACTAGATTAGATTTTCATGCTTGAATGCTTAAAAAAATGGGTGTGTTGTGATTGGTCAATCGCTACGATTGTGTTTGTGAAATATCCCGCCCCTTACCATAACTGTGAATTTCAACACACTATACTAACCAGGCCTCGTCCCTTTATTTGCGTGTTCCTCGGATGGGAAATATTTAAATGAGGAATATTGTGACGTGTTCATTCCCGGAAGAATACTCAAGATCACAATCAAGGCATTTTCAGTGTGATTTTGTAACTTTGCAGACCTGTTTCATGCTCAGACAGCAACATTACACACTAAAAAAAGCTGAACATGTAAAAAAAAAAGCCTAAAATAGGTTCTGTTTAAAACCTGTTATTTTCAGGCTGACATGCATGTTATCTTTACTGACATTACATTCAAACATTGGGATAATTGAAACTTTTAGATGGTCCCAGTAAACAAATATCGACTGCCCTCCATCCAGCATCTGACCTGGACTCCTGGCTGACCTGTAGACGTTATGCAGGTCACTCACCTGAGCTCGGATTAGCATGAGACTTTAGTCATCTTACTGCTGAGTGTGTACTAATGCACGAGGACACACTGACACCGCTGACATTATGATGGGTCTCGCTGTCATTTACTGCCACCTGTTTACTGAAGATGTGGTAAATAATATAAAAAGTAAATATTTGGCTCTTTTTTTTACATTATAGGGCATGTTTCAATGTTTGATTAAAATAATTTGGGGCATAGGCATTTTAAAATGTTCACTCTAACGGCATGTTTGAGCTTCATAGGTGCATTTGTAACAGCATTTTTTAGCATAGACGTGTGTGTGTGTGTGTGTGTGTGTGTGTGTGTGTGTGTGTGTGTGTGTGTGTGTGTGTGTGTGTGTACCCATTTTCCCCTGCCACTATCAAAAGTTTGGGGTTGGTACATTTTTTTTAAATGTTTTTGAAAGATATCTCTTATACTCAACATTTGAATATATTATAAAATGTAATTTATTCCTGTGATCAAATCTGAATTTTCAGCATCATTACTCCAGTCTTCAGTGTCACATGATCCTTCAGAAATCATTCTAATATGATGATTTGCTGCTCAAAAAACATTTTCTTATTATTGTGAAAACAGTTTTGCTACTTTAATATATTTTCTTGTGAAAACCATGATCTTTTTTTATTCTTTGATGAAAGTAAAGTTAAAAAGAACAGCGGTTATTTACAAACCAAAATCATTTGTAACATTATAAACGTATTTACTGCCACTTTTGATCAATTTAATGTGTCCTTGCTGAATAAAAGTAGACTATTAATTTCTTTAAAGAAAAAAAAAAAAACTTCTGACCCCAGTCAACTCACTTAGCCAATATTTTACACTTTGCAGATTAACATCAAACTACTAAAACAATCTTATAAGTAAGCATTGGCAATTGGCATATGTCGACATTATTCTGAGTCGTGTTGTTGTTAAATGCAAAGTTCTGTCATTAAACTCTAGATGGCGCAGGTTAATAGTCCTTAACTCAATCTGCTTATAATCACATCACATCATTCTCTATAGGGCACAGCTGATTGGTTCCTGCTGTATCAGTAGCCAATGAAATCGCTGCTCAATGAATACTGGTCAGCATTTGCTGTAGCAGTTGCAGTGCGCTTTCAGAAACCCTCCACCTTCCCCAGCTCCACCTGCAGATCTGATACAGGTAATTCATGTATGCAATATTGTACAGCAGCAGCGTGTCTTGTATGTATTGGCAGTAGAGTCCCGTACTCGCTCTGCAGCAGCAGCAATAACAGATAGCAGATCTATTCCACCAAGACCAAACCTATCAACGGTGTCATATCCATTAGTCAAACACAAAACACAACAGAGTTGTCGTGCCAGAAATGAGTTTCTTCCTATGTTACAGTGTGAACTGTCACGTCTGCTGCTCCAGTAATATCTGTGTGTGTTGAACGTGGTTTCCCAACACTGTCTGTGCATCTAGGGAAGAGAGCATGGCACATATCAGAGCCAAACGGGTCAGAAGTGTCTGATGCGGCAGCATATCTACAGTGAGTCCATTACCCAACATTCATCTGCCTTCTCACCTCATGCAAGCAGCCTCATGAGAGCCACAGCAATGATGATTCTTACTCCATTTTAAGGATGTGCTTGAGTTGGGATATTACTGAAAGTGAAAGGTCAGCATGTTGCTGTTCAAAAACTCCATATTAATGCAAAATCTGATGCAGTGTTTATAACCTGTTATTGAAGGAAAAGATATTGCAGTAGCTTAAATGATTATTGGCATTAATGGCATATTGTGTTCTGCTTTTGAACTATCGATAACTTACTACAGCACAAAAAGTCCTAACCAAAAGCTCATTATTGCTTAGACATTTTTTTTTTGAAGAAATTCCCCTTTAAACTTCATAAATACAGCATCATACCATTGAATCGCCTTAATGTTAATTAAAAAAAGAAGAAAAAAAAGTGAATACAAAAATAAAAAAGATTAAAAAGAAGAAATATTAGGTAACACTTTATTTAAATGTGTCATTGTTACAATGTAATTATACATTTAAGTACTGATTAATATTAATTAACTACATGTACTTACTATAGGGTTTGGGTAGGATTAGGATTTGATTGAGGGTTAGTTGCATTTAATTATGCGTAGTTTACTGTTATTACTATGGTAAGTACATGTAACGACGGTGTAAGCCCGTCTAAATTGGCCCAATGGAGGTGTTATGAATGCTCCGAGACACGAAGATTGATCCAAACGCAGCTTTATTAAATAAGGGTAATCCAAACTCGTAATCCAGTAAACAGGCAGTGGTCAAGGCAGGCAGCAATAAACAGAGTCCAATAAACAATCCAGATAGGGGCAGGCAGAACAGAGTCAGAAACGTTAAACAGTCCAGGGTCAAAAACAGAAAACAAACACGGGAAAAACACTCAGAAATGCAGACTAACAGTACAACAAGACTTCGCGATGAGTGAATGTGAAAACCAGGTATTTATGGTGTGAGTGAAACAAGGTGATGAGAAACAGGTGAAAGAGATGAGTGCTGATGAGTCCGGGCAGTGCGTTATGGGAAATGTAGTGTTTGAAGGAGTGATCACAGTCTAGTGTGGAGTGGCCCCTGGTGGCTCTCGAAGGCACTCCAGCTGGTAAACGTTACAGGAGGTTTTCCGATAGAACGGGTGAAGGTATCTGCGTGTTCCTGTCTTTCCGCGTGGCAAAGTAATTTAATTCCATTTAAGCTTTTATCTGACTCCATTTTATACCTGACTCCATTTTATCACAACCTCGAATTTAGGTTAGATCGCCAATTGGTTATTGGTCAATTATATAACAGTTCAGCAATACATTTGATTGTTAGACAGAAACTTCTTTCACATGGAAACATTTGCAAACAATGGGAATTTGCATTCAGAGTTTACACCTTTTTGGGAGCAGAATGCCATTTGTCTGGAGGACCCACCCCTTATAGGTGCAAGTTATCTCTAAACTCTTAAGAACTTTATTACCTTTTGGTTTACTTCTTTGGGAAGTCATTTGTACCAGTCGCACTGAGACATTTCAAATGATACCAAATATGTATAACACTGTATAATAATTATTCACACTAAACCATATAGATGTTTGGGTGAATATCTGGTGATCTCAGCATGAGAGAGAGTCAACATGGGGGAGGTTATTGACTCTGGGATGCTAGTTTCTCAAGAGAGAGTCAAATGTTAATTTCCAAGAAGGTCCTTTGTCTTCTCAGTAGTAGTCGTTCCTCAACCAGACTTCCCGGCATTTAAGTGTTACCAAATTGTATTCAATTGAACAGCTCATTTTTTATTTGAAATACAATTTCTTT
Organism: Rutilus rutilus; assembly: GCF_951802725.1. NCBI lineage: Eukaryota > Metazoa > Chordata > Actinopteri > Cypriniformes > Leuciscidae > Rutilus > Rutilus rutilus. The sequence goes on along the minus strand of NC_140218.1, from coordinate 11,604,228 downwards.
CTTTTTTTAAGCAGTTAAGAACCATATTAGCTTGCAATGCATTATATTATTGTTTCTCTTATTCATCAGGCTTGTTAATATAAGAGCATGACCAGAGGGCAGTGGAGTAAAGGTTATCACTGCGAATGATGTGGCGTCTCTTATCATAGTCTAATTTCCTGTCTTAAAACAACAAACAGTATTTACCTTACCGTTATAGTTTTCTGACAGAACATTTCTGATGCACCTTATGTTCTTTTTTCTTTTTCTTTTTTTACTAATGTAACACTTAAGGTACACTATTAAGTGTACAGTATTACTATTTTTATTTGCACATTGTATGCTGGAAATACTGTTCTTTTTGGACACATACCACGGTAATACCATTATTCTTTAAAGTATCCTGAATCCATTACCTTAGCCTTCAGGGTCACATGAACTAAGAAATGTTTCTTAATTGCAAAGCAGCATATTAGAAGGATTTCTGAAGGATCATGTGACACTGAAGCTGAAAATTCTGCTTTGCATTACATGAATTAAAATATTCTAAATAGAAAACAATTCTTTCAAACTGTAATATTTCTCAATATTACTGTTTAACTGAATTTTTCCATTAAATAAACTCAGTGTTGGTGAGCATAGGAGACTTTTTTCAAAAACGTTCTAGCTATAAAAGTACCATGGTACCACTACAGTACATTTTTGAATGCTTTTAGACCTTTTGCTTATGTTTTTGCTTATAGACCTATTCCTCACATGTCTGTGTTTACGTCTCATATCATCTGCCTTTATCTGGATAATCCAGACCTGTTTGTTGTTAAACATTACACTGTAACTTATTTTACCGCTCCACACTCCTCACGTAGAGTGCGTTTTATGGCGTTTTCATGTGACCACCAGCACACAGGTTTCCTCCACTGTCTTTGTGTAACTTGGCAGACAGGGTTCATCATCTGGTCAGCAGACCCGGAGTCACTCACCGCTCACATGAAGCAACTTGGACAAAAGTTGCATCTGCTTTCCAGCCTCATGAATATTCATGTATTGTGGGCGTCGACCTTTGCCCACTGGCCTTAAATAGGCAGAGCATCTGTTCCTGCAGCACCCACTGAAACTCTGAGCATAAGGAGTTATCACCTAAACGGGTTCTTCTACGTCTTGCAAGTAAGTATTTTATATATTATAGATCAAATGGGACATTTCATGTCATTTTATTATAGTAAAATAGGCCTACAGTTTTTAGAAAGCTCACATTTGATGGTTTTCATTGAAATAATTGTTTCTTAATTTTTTTTTTTTCTCAGTTACGTACATTTTATGTCTCATATTAAGTTGCTAAATTAGAGTTTATTAGATTATTTTAGTGTCATATGTGTTACCATGATGGGGTTTTGTATCTGACACTGTGACTTTCTTTATTTTGATTCACATTTACTTGATTTTTTTTTATTTTATTAATAATGTTGCCTAGTCTTTATAATCTGTTTTAAGGTGGTTGGCAGTAGTTTATATAAAAAATAAAAAATATATTTTATTAATTTGGTATAGCCCAGTTAATGAAATATTCATATTTGTTCTGTGAATTCGTATTCAATATGCAAAACTTAAAATGTTGGGTAACACTTTACAATAAGGTTTCATTTGTTAACATTAGTTAACTACATCACTTAGCATGAACTAACAATGAAACGCATTTCTACAGCATTTATTAGTTAATGTTAAAATCAAACATTGTATCTTAACATTATTGAACCTGAACTAAGATGAATTAAGTTGTATTTTTGTTAATTAATGTTGACAAAGATTAATAAGTACTGTAAGGAATGTATTGCTCATTGTTAGTTAATAATAATTCAGGCATCAACTAACCTTAACTAATGGAACCTTATTGTAAAGTGTTACCAAATGTTGCTTTCAGGCTTATTTTCTTAAAGGGATAGTTCACCCAAAAAGGAAAATTCTGTCATCATTTACTCACCCTAAAGTTGTTCCAAACCTGTATGAATTTCTTTCTTCTTCTGAACATGGGGTGAACTATCATATAAAATTTTGAGTTTATTTCATGAGATACGAAAAGAAACTGTTTTGCGAACAGCGTTTAATGTTGATTTTAAGATAAGCCTTCATACTAGCAGTAGGCTACTTATAAATGCAATTCAGTTGATTGTGTTATATTTTCATTTCGTGACCTTTGACGCTCTTGTTTCCTTTCACAGAAGTAACACAACTGAAAATGGCCATGCATGAGATCATCCCTTTTGCTAAGGAGATGCTGAGGTCCGGTCCCTCCAAAGGCTGCCTGAAGGTCTACCTAGTGGGCGGCACGTTCGCCGTCCTGGGAATGGTGAGCGGTGTAGTGCAGGTCGCCGCTTCCCTCTTCCCTGATCACGAGGAGCCGGATTTCGGGATGCTAAAGGTGCAGGAGATCATAACAGAAAAAGAGCAGGTCCAGGAGCCACAAACCATCATCCCTGAAGATGATGAAATGGATGCTGCGATGGAGGCCAAGGCTAAGGAACTGCCCTTCAGACAGAGGCGGATGAGTTTCAGAGCTCATGCTTCATAATGCTCGCGCCCTGCTGCTGTTTATGCCTACATGACAAAAAGCTGAGCCAAAATGAAGTTCTGCTTGTGCACTGACCCGTCATGAGGAACCGTATGGACCCAGTTATTGTACTCAACGCTGCAGAGCAGCACGGAGAGGGAAACGACTTGATAGTTTACGACTGTTACGTATGTCTGTTCAGATGGTGTAATGATTTTTTTATCAGATGATAACTATTTATAAAGGATGTATAAAAGTCATGTGTAGAGTGTGTGCTAACTTTTACTGCCATTAAATAAATTCACATTTGCTCAATCTCTGCATCACTCTGTCGTACTGTAAGATGATACTTTGATTCTGCATCAAATGAGGGTGTTTTGTTGTTAATGTCATATTAAGAGTCTTCTCTCAGTTGTGCTTTTTGTGGAATTAATTCATTTATTATTACATAAACATGCTTGCATATGCATAAGGAGGAAAATCGGATAAAGGAATCTTCTCTGTTCGCTCTGAAAATAGTTTCTTTCAAGCCAAAAAAAAAAAAAAAAAGTGATGGTGATTAAAATATGCTACAAATACACTAAAAAATAAAGAAAGTTTGTCTATGTAGGGAATTACACCTTTTCAACCTTATAATTATAATTATAATTATTATGAATGCACTGATAACACTTTTTACAGAACAAGTCCGATACCGACACTTTAATTGTTGGTATACTTGCCGATACCGATACCTGTATTTTCACTGCATTTGTAATTATGAATCATATTAGTTGGCTTAATTTGTTCAGCAAATTTTCTTGCTTAATTAAGCCTAAGCCTTAATTAGTTTCTGTTACTTTCACTCTTCATTATATTGCTCTATCATATTTTCATTTAATTGCACAGCGCATATTCAGAGCTGTTTCAGCAGGGCTCAGTGCTAAGGACTGTGTCAGTGGTTCAAATGTTTAGATACTATTGAAATATCACAATTCTCTAGTATTTAGATACTACATAACTGTAATTAATGTGAATTTAAAACATTATTAAAGACAAGTAAGCAGTCAGTAAAACAATAAGAAGAACAAATAATCAGGTTATAAATAGCACAAATAAATACAATAGAACAAAGTAATCAAATGTGAAATATCATTGTATATTAATCACTGTATAATTTTGGTGTCGTTTTTCAAATCAGCTCGCGCACCACTATAAAGATGTTACTAAATTGCATTTAATATTCCACTAATTAGATACATTTACTTCATAGACAACTTTCTTTTTATTTTTATCCCCATTATACTCTCTGTTGTAAGTGGACACAAACACTGTAGGCTACACACACTGCGTAGTATCGGTTGTTGGTATTGGAGCATTTTTATGAGTAGGCTACGAGAGCGCAGTATCGGGCCCGATTCCAGTATCGCTATCGCATCCCTATATTATTATTATTATGGCTAGACTATGCTTCAGAATTCATAATCCAAGAACTCATAATCCAAAACATTATTTGTGTTAGAAAAACATTTTTATGTTTTTTTCTCACACAAATAATATACTCAAACAACACTACCAACAATAATAACAACCACATTTATTACAATTCTAGTCATTTTTAAGAGAAATAATCTAATTTAAAACATGTATTTTTTAATGACTTTCCTCGGCCGTGCCTTTATTTTGAAAGCAAAGCCGGAACCGGAAGTGAGGCCCGGGCTTCTTTAGGAAGTAAACAAACCCAGGACAGCTCAGACTTAGAGTTAGATTTACCGGACAAATTGTCGTGCTGTGATCGTGTTTCTTATTGTCAAGCAAACAATGTGAGTACAGTTGTATGACACACTTTAACTCTCTGTTCTCTTCAACAAACATTCTCATTCTGTCGTTTAATCACTGCCAAATCTGAGAGAAACTGTTTATCACGCGACATTTCTGACACATCACGCTGCTGTTCTCCTATCACTCTCTGTGTGATATTTGCAGTACATGACTCTGAACTTGTTCTTGTTGGATTCATTACTTAATTTTAAGTACAAACATTTCACATCTGCAAACATGATTCATTGGCTTCAGTGTGTATAGGTGAGTAAATACATAAGCACAACACTACCCATAATCACTGTTAATGACATTAGCTACCATGAGAGAAAATGATACACAGTTTCAACATCAATCTATCTATCTATCTATCTATAAATAATATGGTCTCAGATCATACCTGGGAAATAGGAACGTTTTATTAATTTAAAAACATAATAATTAACCAAATAAGCAAATTACTATTGTTACTGTGTGATAGATTTGACAGCACTTTTTGGTTACACTTTATTTTAAGGTGTCATTGTTACAGTGTAATTATATATTTAAGTACTGAGTAATAATGATTAACAACATGTACTTACTATAGGGTTAGGGTAGGTTTAGGGTTAATTGCATGTAATTATGTATAATTTACTCTTATTACTATGGTAAGTATATGTAACAAGGACACTGTAAAATAAAGTGTTACCCACTTTTTAACGTTATTTTGGTTTTAGCCACCACACATTTAAACCGTTTGAATGTAATCCTATATTCATGTACTATTAATTATTATTAAAAAGTTATGCTAAGTGTGTTTATTTTGATTGTGTCATATTAAATGTTCATTTTAAGCACTTCCCCTTGTCACAACTGATTTTGTGATCATTGATGTTGTGAATTTTATGATGTGTTTTAGGTCTTGCGTATGCGATAGATAAACGGCTGCGTCATCACTGAGTGTAATACAGCGCATCATCATGTCAAGGAAACAGTCAGGAAAGCCCATAAAGGGAAACAGGAAGTATGAATTGGAGAGGAAGAGAGACGAGCGGGCGGCCCGTCGGGCTCTGGCCAAAGACAAAAAGAACAGACCTCCAGGAGGGGAAGATGGAGAGGAGTTTGTCAGCTTCTCCAACCAGCTTCAGGCTCTGGGTCTCAAACTCCGAGAGGTGCCTGGAGACGGGTATGTGTGGGCTTTTTTGATCACAGGACGATTGTGATGATGACCATATACGGTTCTTTAAGGAGCCGGGCCTCTGTTTCTCATGTTGTCCCGCAGTAACTGTTTGTTCCGGGCTCTTGGAGATCAGCTGGAGGGACACTCGCGGGGTCACCTGCATCTGCGGCAGGAGACGGTGCAGTACATGACCACGCACAGGCAGGACTTCGAGCCCTTCGTTGAAGATGAAGTGCCGTTCACACAGCATTGTAAGAGAAGTCTCGAAAGTGTGTGTGTGTGTGTGTGTCTGTTGCCATAAATCCTCTTCTGGTCAAAATAAACTGGACTAAAATAATCAGATTGCATTGCAACTCGCATAAACTTCAGAAATGACTGTTAATCGTTAATTAATTAGTGGTGTTTGCTTAGTCAAGCATCACTATCAATATTGCTCATACTTATGGTTTATACTTTGAAAAAATAACTTGTCCCACATTATTTGTACTACAGTGACTTAAGCCACTTTAAAACTGTTAAAAAACATTTAGGTTAATTGAAAAAAATAAACGTTAAAAGGATAGTTTCGAAACACAAATGAAGATCTTTTCAATGAAATCTGAGAGTTTCTGGCCCTCTGTTGACAGCTTTGCAACTACAACATTTTTACGCTTCAAAAAGTTCATAAAGAGATCTCTTTATGATCAACTTTTTCAGCTGGAAAAAATAATAATTCTGAAAGTGATTCCAATGATATCGTTCCTCTGTGCCGTTCATCATTATAGTTGTGACATGGACTATTCTTTTAAATTTAGATCTAATTAAAACAAATAAAACTGACAAAAATAAATGGTAAAATTCCAAAAATGGGGATATGGAAATATGGAAAAAAAATTCCATGGAAAAATGGAAAATGGAAGTGGGAAATAAAAAAATAACTCAAAATTGTAACACTGTATTGATGATACAAAAAAAAAAAACAATGTTAAAATACAAAATAAATCAAGTTATAACTTAATATATATATATATACTAAATGTGAGTGCTGTGTTATCCAGCTATTCCAGTGAATTCCTGCAGGAAAGCTCAGTTATGTCATTGAAGAAATCCTTGTGATTTTTCTCTCTCTCAGTGTCGAACCTCTCCCAGCCGGGCATGTTTGCCGGTAACGACGCCATCGTGGCCTTCGCTCGCAGCCAACAGTTGAAAGTGGTTATTCATCAGCTGAACGCTCCATTGTGGGAGGTGATGGAGCATTAACGTATTTGATTCATGTGAGTCTAAAGTGTGTCGTTATTAATGCTTTTTTTTCTTGCCATTTAGATAAATGGTACAGAGAAGCCGTCATGCCGTGAGCTACACATCGCATATCGCTATGGAGACCATTATGACAGCGTCCGAAAGATCGGAGACAACTCGGAGAGTCCGGCACATCTACGTATAGAGGTCTGTCTGCTGAACAAACATCAGACACACACACAGCCGTTCAAAAGTTCTTGATCGGTACGATAAAAAAAAATAAAAAAAAAGTCTCTTATGCTCACCAAGGCTGCATTTATTTGATTAAAAATACAAAAAAATAGTAATATTGTGAAGTATTATGACAATTTAAAATAACTGTTTCCTTTTTTAATATATTTAAAAATGTAATTTATTCCTGTGATCAAAGCTGAATCTTCAGCATCATTACTCCAGTCTTCAGTGTCACATGATCCTTCAGAAATCATTCTAACATGATGAATGATTTTACATTCTAACATGTAAAATGTCTTTACTGTAACTTTTGATCAATTTAATGAATCCTTGATGAATAAAAGTATTGATTTCTTTTATTTATTTCCCCCCAAAAATAAAATAAGTTCGTACTGACCCCAAACTTTTGAACGTTAGTGTTTAATGTTACAAAATCTTTCTATTACATATAAATGCTGTTCTTTTGAACTTTATATTCATCAAATAATCCTGAAATACAAATTTAAATAACTGTTTTCAACACTGACAATAATGAGAAATGTTTCTTGAGCATCAAATCATCATGATTTCTGAAGGATCATGTGACACTGTAATGATGCTGAAAATTCAGCTTTGATCACAGGAATAAATTACTTTATGTTATTAAATATTCACATAGAAAACAGCTGTAAATTGTAATCATATTTCACAATATTACAGTTTTTTTTTCTTGGTGAGCAGAAGAGACTTCTTTTAAAAACATAAAAAATATGTACATGAACCAAATATGGACATTTTGTTGTTGTTACCATTCAGAAATGTGGGGTCAGGTTTTTTTGGAATGATATGAATATTTTTCTTCAGCAAGGACATATTAAATTGATCAAAAGTGACAGTAAGATTTCTATCTCAAAAGATTTCTGTCTCAAATAAATGCTGTTCCTTTGAACTTTCTATCCATCAAATTATCCTGAATTATTATTTTTTTTATTAAACAATTATTTAAAAATTGTTTCTTGATCATCAAATCATCATATTAGGATCACGTGACACTGAAGACTGAAGTAATGATGCTGAAACACAGCTTTGATCACAGGAATAAATAAAAAATTTAATTATATAAAAATAGAAAAAATTTTTTTTTATTATTATTATACAAATTATATATTTTTTTAATCAAAGAAATGCAAAAGAGTGAAAATGTGAGCAGAAGAAAAAAAATCTTACCAACCACAAACTTTTGATCCTAAGTGTATGTAGTGTAAGTGTAGTGTGACCCTCGTTATGATTTACTAAGCTCTTATCATGTGACTTTCTCAATCTTTTCTTTCGATAGAGTCTGAATAATTCCGGACGCTTTGGAGAGGGTCAGAAGGATAAGTCGAGAGGTGCCTCTCCCTCGCGCTCTCTCTCTGAAGATGAAGAGCTGATCTTGAGCGATCTCTGTGCCGACAGTCCGTCCATTTTTAATTCAGTTTTAATTCTGTTTCCCTTCACTCCCAACATGCTCTCACCACTGTTTTTTGTGTCCGCAGGTCAATCAGACAATCTAAGTCAATCAAATGACACATCACAGATGTGCCTCAGTGATTGGCTGGAGTCTGAACAGAACAACCAATCATCACAGAGAGATTCTGCTTCAGGGACACAGCCTTTATGTCAAGGCATGCAGGCTGAATGTAGTGAAATCATATCGCCAACAGAGGGCAGCATCTCACACAAACCCAAGGTAACTCAGATAGTTTTGAATGATAAAAATGTAATATTTGAGATTCTCAGCTGAAAATAATAAAGTATTTGTGTATTTGTATCCTTTTTAGCTCTCTAATAAACAACGGAAAGAGCAACAGCGTCTAGAAAAGAAGAAACGGCAAGAGGAGAGACATAAACAGAAGGTTTTACAGGGCAAAGGGTCACATGACCAGAATCAGAACGGACCTGAAGCCGTTACTCTTGTTCCAGCGCTCAACACCCTGAGCATCTAGAGCAAATATGAACCCTGATCAGTGTTGCTCAGTTTTGGGTGGTCCGTACACTGTGTAATGATCCAGTCTGAATGTACAGGAACTGTGTTGTGTGATTGAGCGCGTGTTTCTTTAGCATGAGGATGGCATTGAGATACGTGGAGCTGTACGCTGTGCTTGAGATTGTTGGTGGGTGAATTTTTTTTTTTTTTTTACAGAACATAGATTAATTAACCCTCATTAATGTCAGCCGACCCATCGGAGCTCAGCCAAAGAACACTTGGAAAGGGATCTGAAATATTGAGAGGAGAAAGAGTATAAGATTAATGACGGACCCCTATTTAAACCGGTTGGGGAATTTTTGATTCATTTGTTTAAAAAACTTTCGGTTCTGCCCCTACTTTCAGTTTTTGAAAGCTACTTAAGAATAGAGCATTCAAATAATCATGGTTTAGCGTTTCATTTCCAGACAGTTGGGTGACTTCATATTCTGCAATGAAATCCTATAAATAAACTTTTCAAATGGGATTTAAATCGTGTGGTATTCAAATTTTATTCACGACAAGGGTGAATTTTCAGGATCTCACATTTCACCTCAAAATATAAATCATATTTTGCTTAAAGAAAATGCTATGAAGCACTATTTAGAGTTTTTGCATTTTATGACAAGTGCTTTTATCATTCCTTTAACGTAAAGAATGTACACTTTTTTTTTAAACTATAACATTGTAAACGACTGCATTACAGGAATGAGAATCTAATGGGGGAAAAAAAACTTTAAAACATTGCATTAATTTAGGTGGAAATGTGCTTTATTGTCATGCAAATAATAGTTAATGGATAATAAAAGGCTTAATTTTCTTTATGCAGAAATATTATTTGTATTTACTATGGGGTGAAATGTGACTCATTTGCCTTGAGCAAGGGAAATGTGCTCTTTAAAAAAAACTATACACTCACCTAAAGGATTATTAGGAACACCATACTAATACTGTGTTTGACCCCCTTTCGCCTTCAGAACTGCCTTAATTCTACGTGGCATTGATTCAACAAGGTGCTGAAAGCATTCTTTAGAAATGTTGGCCCATATTGATAGGATAGCATCTTGCAGTTGATGGAGATTTGTGGGATGCACATCCAGGGCACGAAGCTCCCGTTCCACCACATCCCAAAGATGCTCTATTGGGTTGAGATCTGGTGACTGTGGGGGCCATTTTAGTACAGTGAACTCATTGTCATGTTCAAGAAACCAATTTGAAATGATTCGAGCTTTGTGACATGGTGCATTATCCTGCTGGAAGTAGCCATCAGAGGATGGGTACATGGTGGTCATAAGGGATGGACATGGTCAGAAACAATGCTCAGGTAGGCCGTGGCATTTAAACGATACCCAATTGGCACTAAGGGGCCTAAAGTGTGCCAAAAAAACACCCCCCACACCATTACACCACCACCACCAGCCTGCACAGTGGTAACAAGGTATGATGGATCCATGTTCTCATTCTGTTTACGCCAAATTCTGACTCTACCATCTGAATGTCTCAATAGAAATCGAGACTCATCAGACCAGGCAACATTTTTCCAGTCTTCAACTGTCCAATTTTGGTGAGCTCGTGCAAATTGTAGCCTCTTTTTCCTATTTGTAGTGGAGATGAGTGGTACCCGGTGGGGTCTTCTGCTGTTGTAGCCCATCCGCCTCAAGGTTGTGCGTGTTGTGGCTTCACAAATGCTTTGCTGCATACCTCGGTTGTAACGAGTGGTTATTTCAGTCAAAGTTGCTCTTCTATCAGCTTGAATCAGTCGGCCCATTCTCCTCTGACCTCTAGCATCAACAAGGCATTTTCGCCCACAGGACTGCCGCATACTGGATGTTTTTACCTTTTCACACCATTCTTTGTAAACCCTAGAAATGGTTGTGCGTGAAAATCCCAGTAACTGAGCAGATTGCGAAATACTCAGACCGGCCCGTCTGGCACCAACAACCATGCCACGCTCAAAATTGCTTAAATCACCTTTCTTTCCCATTCTGACATTCAGTTTGGAGTTCAGGAGATTGTCTTGACCAGGACCACACCCCTAAATGCATTGAAGCAACTGCCATGTGATTGGTTGATTAGATAATTGCATTAATGAGAAATTGAACAGGTGTTCCTAATAATCCTTTAGGTGAGTGTATATTAGACATATTTCTTATTTTTAGGAAATAAAATATAACTTTCTTAAGGTATAAATAATGACTTTATTACACAGAGGTTTAGAAACAAAAGCAGACATGGATTGAAATCGATCCTTTTTTTTTTATTTAATAACTGAAAACATTTTAAAAACAGTGATGTGTAAGACGTGCAGCCAAGCTGGGAATGAACAAGCACCTTTTCATAATACATAAAGCTTGACCTGCCATTATGATGCGACAAACAAAGACACAAAATACCAGATGCTGAATTTTCTTTTTTTTTGAATAGCTATAGAAATAGACTACAAATTCTTGCAGAATGACCCTAAAATAGGGATGAAAATGGTCTTGAATGATATGATGTAGAAAATTATTAACATCATTAAAAGTCAGAACAAAACGATGTATCTGTAAACACTATTTTAAGACCTTGATCCAGCCTGCGAACTTATGCTTGCCTGTTAAGACACAACTACAGAGAAAATAATTAATAAGTGATCAATCTAATCTACAGTATGCATGCACAGGGACAAGCTTGACCCAATGAAAGAGTCACTATTCTTCAAACAAACCAACCGTGGCCCTTTTGAACCACAAAACATCTGCGACCAACATCTGCAAAGTCTTAATACTTTAGCCACAGTGATTAAGATCCATGCCAGATTTTCAGTGTTTCACCGCCGAGAGAATCTGCAGCTATGGTAACGTGTAAGTTAAGCAGGGCTTCAATATTTGCATTGACCTTAAAGTAAAACCAGTGATGGAGGTCATTCAGATTCCCCCTAATAGTGTCTTATTGTTCCCTTTTTTAAAAAACTGTGTGGAGGAATCTAAAAACAAAAATACAGTAACCAACTATGTCTCTTGATAAATATAACTCAAAAAGCATTAGTAGGATATTTACAAAATATTGCTTCGGTGATATAACTCTTAATAAAAACTTGAATTTCTAATGCATAAACATTCTAGCAACTTAAAGGAATATCAAGGGTTCAAGACACAGCACATGCATGTTAAAATGCACAGTTTGGAAAGTATAGCCATGGTTAATTTAGCCTATTATAGTCATCAATGTTCATATAAAGCCGCGTAACCCTCTCACTTTTCACTCAATATGCGCGAGGATACTTCAAACTACTATTATAAGTGCATTACTGTAAATGGGAATTTTGCTTGTTTACAAACTGAGGGATGAGTCAAAATGATCTGTGGTAATATGCAGCGAGCCACAGATGCATCCAATAGTGCTGAACTCGTATTGAACCCGAAACATTCCTTTAAAAGTCACTTTTGAGCTCAGAGTCATTTAGTCTCTGTATTATAAGTGTCGTTTGGGGTGTGTGTGTGTGTCAGTGCATGTTGTGTTGCTGTGTTTAAAGATCACCATCTTTGGGTGACGAGTTTTCCAACAGAGTCCTGGACTCCCCTCTCCTCCCATCTGTCCATTTGTGGAAAGCTTTTGGTGTTGTTCATCCCTCCATCTTTCCTGTTTGGCAGAGCGGTGCTCCATGGTTCCAGCTGTGTAGAAAAACAATCAAAAGGTGCCGTTGTTATTATAATAAATGTGTGTTTATGCAGTGTAAAGAGCTTAACATTTCGCCTTTTTGTTTGTCCAACCAATGTATTTATGCAATTTACTTTACATTACTTTTAACCCTATAAATCCTGCTGGATCATATTTGATACGCAAATTTCTAAGGCCTCTAAATTATCAACATGATCCAAAATTAGCTTTGATAATTGATTATTTGAAAATTGATAATTCATACGTTTTAGCAAGTAAAATACATTTTAGTTTAATTTGAAAAGTTTTTTTTTTGCAATTCAAGCTTTACTGATTTTTATAAAGTAAACATAGAAATAACTATTATATTGCAAGTAATATTTCAATGTGAACATTTACTAGACTGAAGCGACTTATGGTTATCAATATATCATATTTTAAAATCAAACATGATCCATCAGGCTTTTGAGGAAGGTTTATTTGTTCATCTCTCAATCATCATTGTATTGCATTGTATGTTTTGCCCCAAAATAAAAACTACAGAGCTGTAATCATAAAACTAAGCACTTAACTCTTTCCCCAGAAAATATTATACTTTTGCCCATATAAATAAATGCACCAAATGTCATATTTTGCTCAGTTTGGGCCTCTGTTCTGAGTGTGAGCTCTGTGTTAACCTATATCATATTATGAGCAACAAAATCCTGATGTTTTCAAATATGATACTCGCACATGAAAACTTTTTAGATATATTTTTTATATTTATTTTAAAGGTTCAACAAACTGTTCCATTTCAAACATCGTGATATTTCAGACTATATTATGCCATATGCCAGGCTTTTTTCATATCCTAAAATAACCCATGTTTCCCAGACAGGCGTCTCACCGGAGCGCTTCACGCAGTGCAGCAGAGACCCTCCCCACGGGCCGTCCGGTACACCGGGGAGACGCAGACGCGGGCTCTGGAGGGCACGTGGGTGAGGGTGGTGGACAGCCGGTTGGGTGGTAAATACAGGGTGGAGTGCTGGCTCTGACCTCGCTCCCATGTGACCCAGTAACCGCGCAGGCCGTCGAAACTCCCCTTCCACCGGAGCTGCACTGACTCATTGCCCACTGTGGTCAGCTGCAGATCCGAGAGAGCTGGCAACACTGACAGAAAGAGGGAGAAAGGTCAAGCTTCCCGTTTCTTGCTGGGAATCAAAGCGAGGTGAGCGGATGTGGGAAGGATAATAGCAGGAAAGAGGAATTCCAACACTACTCCAGATGCTCCTAATGATTTTAAGGAATAAACTTTTTTAATTAACTTATAACTACAATAAGGGTGTGTTCAGTTTGGTTTTCTTGGTTCTTTTAAAGGCACACTATGCAAGATTTGTAACCTTAAAGGGACAATGTGTAGTTTTTTAGGTATTTTATTATCTAAAATCAATATTTTTATTCTTAAATATATGTCCTCAATGGTGTACAAATACCTCTGCCAATGATCTGACTTATCCTCGTAAACGAAGAATTTATTATCTTTAGATACATGGGACGGGTAGGTCCACGGAGGCTTCCATGTAGTTCCGCCATCTTGAAAAACTATAATAGCAGAGAGGGACAAAAAGTACTAGGCCAACGCGTTTCCACAACGCGTTTTCGTTCAGAGCCAGCGTCACGTGACTGAAGCCATCAGAAGCGGAGGAGCAGAGCAGTTGAGAGGCGCTTGTCACTGCCCCGGCAAGTTTAAAAGGCTGCACTGTACGGTTAGTCACAGGATAAGGAGTCCTCATCATCGAAAAAGTCCAAAGTAGACCGTAAAAACGAAACGTGACCGGAGATTACAAAAAACAAGGGTTAATGTCGGGATAGCTTTTTCCAGGTGGAAAGAGCTAATGCAGGAGAAAGCTTTCAAAAGAGACGCTGAAGTGTCCTGCTTTCTGCTCGACAGGTAAGTCAATGTTACGGCCTTAATTACAAGCTTTTTTTCATTGCTTGGTTGTGTACTTTATTATATAGACAGACAGTATAACACTGTTTTAACACTATTAAAAGACATCCTGTCATAGCTTTATGGTACGTAACGGCTACCGTAGATGCAACACGCATTTGAAAAAGCGAGGCGCTGGAGAGCATTATTCGTTTGAATGCAAAATACAATTTCACCACTAGATGGGAGAAATTCCTACACATTGTCCCTTTAATATAACAGCTTCGAAATAATTTCGATGGTAAACAAACTCGTAGTAGGGCGAATTATCCCAATAGCAAAGCGGGGGGGGGGGGACGCCGCTGGCAAAACCAGCAATGCAAGTTTGAGAGGTGGCGTCCCGACAAATCTCGCGAAAATCACGACTTGCTTTACGGCACGACGTCAGATACATCAACAACATATGAAGCAGCCTCTATGGAAGACACTAGCACGCATTTCAGACGTGAATCATGGCAGAGTCAACGAAGAAAACGAAGAAAGCGCGGTCGGAAGAGTGCAGAGATGGCTCTGCGTGACAGTAACATTAAATATAAGTACTCCAAAGCAACTCTAGGGGTCGCTGTTTGACAAAAACGGAAACTGCATAGTGTGCCTTTAAGTCCGGATCAAAAAAGTCCTGATACATTTAGTCCTGATTTGCTTAGCATTCACGGAAAGCTAGCGGAACTTGTCGAACATCCGAAACAGTGGTGTGTACCGTACCGGGCTAAACCTCTTTTCTTTCTGATGTACTTTTTTGGATGCTGTTATAAGATCAAATGTCTATGAATTCAAACAAGTATTATTAGAATAACCTTTTTGTAAGCTAAAAATAGAAATGGCTAACAAGTGTCAAACTAGCAGTCAAGCTAGCTCACATGAGATGAAAACATGGTTGGTGATACTGGGACGGTTGTAATGCCCCATTAGAACTGTCCCAGTATCACAAACCAAGTGTCATTTATATTTTAAAAACTAATCAAGCTAAAAAAAAAAAACTGCATAGTTTCCCTTTAATGTGCAAATTAAAAGTAAAATGTCATCAAATCACATTTTAAGGTAATTATCTTTTTTTATATAAAAAAATTATTCATAATTCATTTTAAGTATGGAAAAAAGGTAATCATTACTTAAAAACATGAAATGAATAGTCACAATAAAATGACTGATAAATAATATTTTTTCAATTTGAGTAGGCCTATATGATGGATTCATTATGTATATTTTAGACATGTTACGACCGGTTGTAACAGAGGAGAGACTGTATTAAAATCAATTTTGCAACATAAAACCACTTAAATACATTGTCTCAGCAGTTGACAGATTGAAGTTTATAATATAACAAATTGGTTATTCCAGTATAAATGTTTTTTGATGTATTGCTAAAAATGGCAAAAAGTGTTACAACTGTCCCTGGTCTCCCCCTACACTTATAAAGGCGTGCATAAGAGATGGGTTGGTCCTTACCCTCCTGTGTACAGGCTTTAACCGACATGGCTCTCTCTTTGCCGTTGGACTGCCTCGCGCTCACGGTGACCAGGAACTGTGTGTCGGGCTGGAGGTCGGTCAGGACCGTGGAGCTCTGGGTGTTACTGACGCGGGTGACCCGGAGCTGGCCTGAAGGAAGAGCTGAATACTCCACCTGATAGTCCTGGATGAGGTGAGGGAGCAGTGGAGCCCAGCTCACACGCACACTCCTGCTGCTCGACTCCGACACACTCACTGTGGAGAGGGTCTGCACCTCTGGCTGAGGATTCGCTGGAGGATGATGGGGAGACATTTCAAAGATCAAGTTCACTTTTTGTCCCTTAAAAATATATTGAGGGCTCTTTTGTGTCGCTTAACGTGTGTAAAGACAACAAGAAACTGTTCACATCCCATTTTACTTTTCAAAAGGTAACGTTTTTTGTATGAAGACAATGGGGGGATAATATGCACCCATTTTTAGTTCATGTTGAATTTAACAGTGAATATGCCTTACTTTTGAGTTTGTTTTTCAGAATTTCACAGTGATTCTCAATTCTCATTATTGTAATAGAGCCAAAATTGCATTTAAATATTAAATGATTCATATTAAATTAATAAAAATATTAATAAAATACGAACATTACATTATTATTATTATTAATACATTTTGTTCATAAAAAAAATATTACATTTAATTAATTAAATCTAATTATTGATAAAATATTAATAATAATTAATATTATTGTTATTATTAGCATTAATTAAACATTAAAGACACAATGAAAAAAGTACTGGCCATAAAAAGCATTCTTAGTCAGTATAATTTCTTATTTTTTTATATGTAGTATTATTATTATATTATTCATTATATTATTTAATGTAAAGTCAATGGTATTTAATGCTAATAATTATAATAACAATAATCATAATTATTTTTAATAATAATAATACTACATTTAAAATTCATATTTAATTAATGATATCAAATTAATGCTATTGATAATATTACTAATAACAACAATAATAATATATTTTATGTTCATATTTAATTAATGATTATTATTATTTTAAGCATGAATTAAACATTAAAGACACAACGACCAAAGAGTAATGGTCATAAAAATCATTCTCTGTATTCTAAGTATAATTACTTATTTTTTTTAGGGCTGTCAAAAGATTAATCGCGATTAATCGCATCCAAAATAAAAGTTTGTGTTTACATAATATATGTGTGTGTACTGTGTATAATTATTTTGTATATATCAATACACACACATGCTTGTATATATTTAAGAAAAATGTGTAATTTATATATAAACAAATTTATATTTATATATAATATAAATTATATATAAATATATACAGTATATGTATGCAAATATTTCTTTAATATATACATGCATGTGTGTGTATTTATATATACAAAATAATTATACACAGTACACACACATATATTATGTAAACACAAACTTTTATTTTGGATGCGATTAATCGCGATTAATCTTTTGACAGCCCTAATTTTTTTATATTTGTCATTATTATCGTTGTTGTTGTTATTAATATTAAATGTTAAGTTAATGGTATTTAATTCTAATAGTTATAATAACAATAATCATAATTATTATCATTATTAATACATTTAATATTCATATTTAATTAATAATTAATACATTAATACATTAATTAAATGTAATTAATAATATTACTAATAGCAGTAATAATTAATAAAATAATAGCAGTAATAAAATAATTTTTTCTTCTTCTTTTGGATGTGATGAAATATGATCTGGATATATATATATATATGTATTGACAGGCTTTATGAGATTCACACACTTCAGTTTGAATGATGATTAATCAGCATATTGAGCACCTGTCTGTGTAGTAAAGGTGGCTTGAAGCGAGTTCAGGAACTCCAGGTTGGCCTTCGGTGTGAGTGTGACTTTGTATGTAGTGTCAGGACGCAGGTCGATCAGCTGAGCCGAGCTGGCATCTCCAGGCCGGGTGATCCTCTGAAACGGACCCAAACCAGTGCCAGGACTGGTGCCCGGACCTCCAGCTCCTCCGGTCTGCCCTGTTCGGATGGGACCAAACTGGATATCATAGTAGCCAGTACCAGCCAGCACAGGCCTCCACTCCAACTGAGCTGAATTAGCAGTGACCGACTTCACCTGCAGCCTCTCGGCCCGGATAATCTCTGCGTTTGATCAGAGACAAAGACAAATCAAACATGGCATAAGTTAAATCATGTACTCTAGTCACTAAATCCATGCCTAGGGCAATTTCTAACAGGATAAAACCCCACCTGGTCTGAAGTATAGCGTGCAATCAATACGTTTGTTTATGTAAGTGTCTGGAAGTTGCACATGTGTAACGCCTTATATATGTGCGAAGGAATGGCCACTAATAATAGCTGTGTCTAGCGCTCCGGGGGGGGGGGGGGGGCGAAAAGGACAAAATCATTTCTGTATAAATAGCCCTCATCTCTCATTACAGTGTCTGCCGGTTTCTGTCCCCGTTTCCTCCTGGCACTTCTTATCTGTGAGCCGTCTCAAGCTATTTGTGTCGGAGTTGACTGGCATTCGAGATTCCTTCGGCACACTGGGGCGGACATCACACACACATCAGATCACTCTCCCTATTTAGAGAACACTCTCATATACTGTTACTCTGGGTGAAATATGAAATCATGGTCTACAGAGTTTCATAAAGTGTCAAGAATTTTGTGTTTTTTATTTGAATAATTCTCTTTAACTCTTTCCCCGCCGTTGACAGAATTTTCCAGCAATCCATGTTTTCACTGTTATACCGTAGGGGGCGCTATCACGCATCTTCTGAAAGAGCACTGAATCTCCTGATCAAAACACAGGCCAAGAAGAAGCAGAAACAAGCCATATCAAATGTAAGCAGATGCATATGCAAAATAACGCGTTCATCAAACATTAAACAGCATATAAATCAAAACTGTCTAATGTTACTGAATGAAACATTGATAAAATGGGGAAAAAACGAATGTATGAAACTATAGAATAAAATGTTTTTTTTCTTTTTTTTCTGTTCTTTCTTTTGATATATTGCATGTCCAGATATTCATACAACAACTAGCAACTTTTTTTTAAAGATGCTAGTGGGGAAAGAACTAAAATGATAATTTTGTCCTCATTTAGTCAACCTAATTTTGTTCCAAACTTGTATGAATTTCTACAAGTAAGATTTTTTTATGGTTTTAAATGAAATTTAAGAACTACTGAAAAAGTAAAAAAATCATAGTCATAATCGCAGTCATAATTATGGACTACTTTTATGGTATTTCTGTAGTTTTTATTAGGGAGGGAGGGAGGGGGGGGGGGATCAAACAAACCATTTCACTTTTGAGTTTGAAATTTTTATGATATAATTTTTTTCTTTTCTTCCATTAAATAGAAATTTTCAGCAATAATTCATAGTTCTCATTAGATTTTTGTTATTGTAATATAGTTACAATTAAATTTTAATATTACAAAAATATATTACATATTGAATGTGTAATAATTATTATTATTATTAATAATGCGAAAAAGTTTTTTTCCCCTTTTTGGAGCTTGACAGTCCATGTGTGGTCAATATTTGCTTTTGTAATATGGAATAAATGTATTCAACAGAATAACAAAAGTCAGATTTGGAATGAAATGAGGGTGAGTATGTGATAGATGTGATGTATGTATTTGCCATGGACTAATGCAGTTTTTGAGATATTTCGATGAAACGCACCAATAATTGCATTCCTCAAGTCTTCACTGATGATGTTGATATCGTCGATGTCCACAAAGAACAGGTGCTCCTCTGTGGGTGGACTTGTGACCTCTCTCAGCACCTGGTAGTTCCCGTGACCAGTGGAAACCACCAGTACAGCCACCCCTTCTTCTCGCAGCCTCGCCATCGGTTCCCGTACCTCGCCGGGATCCACTCCATCCGTGAGCCAAACCAGAACCCTGGGAAGATCCGGTCTGGCACCTCCCGGGACACCCTGTTTCAAAACCTGGTTGCTAGCCATCAGAAGAGCATCCACCGTGTTGGTGTCGCCCTTCAGCTGCTTAGTCCTCTCCAGGGCCGCCTGCAGGCCTCGCTGGGAGCGGTAGGCGTCAAAGCCGAACTCGAGATGGGGCTCCGTCCCGACCTGCAGCAGTCCCATCCTCACCTGATCCGGCCCCAGCGAGAACGGCAGCACGAGCTCTGACAGAAAGTCCACCATACGGGAGAACTCGTAGGAGGACACGCTACCAGAGGAGTCCAGGAGAAACAGGACGTCGCCCTCGCAGCAGTTCAAAACTGTAGGTGAAAAACAACAGTAGACATTTAAGTAAATGATTCATGGTTCAACATCTCAAGACGGGGGGGTGATGAGTGTTTATTTAGGACATACTGAAGCAGCACTGAAACACTCCAGACTTTTCAAGGCATGAGGAGAAGGAGTTTGTGTGTGTATAGTCAAGCTACTATGGTCGTATATTATCTGCCCGTTTTATTGTCCGCCGGCTGTAAATCGTCCAGTTGGTTAAAAACGAGTAAAAACACATTTCTCTTCAACAAGCCACATGATTTTTAGATATCATTTACCACAAACGAGCCCCACAAAGTTTAATATTTAAAGGGATAGTTCACCCTGTTCTGTAATCATTTACTCATCCTCATGTTGTTCCAAACCTGCACGAATGAACACAAAAGAGGATTTTGGAAAGAATGATTAAGTCTTAGGGTTTTGGACCGCATTGACCTTTCGTGGGAAATAAGGTTTATTTTTGGGTGAACTAAGGTTAGGGGTTATAGTCTTGTAGGGAAGCACAATTAATTAGATTAATTGAAATGTATTTATTTATTTGTTTAAAAATTAAAAAAAATCAGCAATAAATTCATAGTTTTCATTCAAGTTAAAATTATATTTTAATATATATAAATTTTTTTATTTAATATTAAATGTATTATTTTTTATATACATTATTAAAAAATATTAATACTTTTTCAATATTATTATTATTATCATCATTATTATTATTGATCATGTTTTTTTTTGGTCCTTTTTGGAGCTTGACAGGCCATGGTCAACATTTGCTTTCGCATTATGGAAAAGATCATCATCAACTTCTAAACAACAGAAGAAAAAGTCATACTGGTTTGTAAGGAAATGTGGGTTAGTATGCAAAAATCAGTTTTTGAAATATTTATGTGAATATTGAATTAAAGCAGTAATATGTCTTATTTGTTAGTAATATTTACTAAATAAAAATGTCTTAAATAGTAAGATTTTGTAGTAGTGGTAGAAATAAGTAATACTATTAATAAAGTTAATAATAATAATTTTGTATTATCATTATTTTAGCTATATTGATATAAAATCACAAAATTGTATGGCAAATTGTGCAGCCCTACAAACAAGCACAACATTTTACTCGCAATTCGATAATTTTCCTAAATCATGCAGCTCTCGGAAGTATTATAAGTGCACAGCTTCAGATGTTTACTATGGAAGTAGACAAAAGATTTTAAACTCATTAAATGTTTATAGCGAACACAATAAAACGAGGAGAAACTCTGAGAAAGAGCCAAACGAAGATAAGTGTGAAACCGAGTGAGGAAATTAGTCATTTGCGAAAGCAAGTTGGCTGGAACGGTAGATTCTTAAAATAAGGATAAGAAAACAGTAGTATGTATTAGGATAAGGAAGAACTGGGGGCTTCACAATATTTAAAGAGATGGAACATTTGATTTGGCCTTTGCAGGAATTTCCTGGCAGAGGAGCCCTTAACCTGGAGCAGCTTGATAAACATAAACAGATGGGGGAAGAACAGCCCTGCTACTGGATGTTACAACCGGACTGACGGGCATGCATGGAGAACAAGGGGGGAGGTGAGAATTGGCTGTTCCATATGAAGTAAAAGAAGGAATGTAGTGGCTATTCCCTGAAGAGGAAGAAAGAGTGTGTGCAGAAAAGAGCGAGTGGGCGAGAGATGAATGCTGCCAAGCGTTCGCCACCTAAGACACTCCAAAGTCGCCAACCTGCCAAGTCCTGTGAGAGGATCTGGAGGCGAATTCTATAAGAGAATCTTGCAAATCGCTTTCTTTGTAGCCCATTTTTTGTGATGAAGAAGGTCAGTTTCACAAGTGGAACCAATGAATTCTACTAACATCTAAAATTGTCATAAAAAGTTCGATAGTTTTCTTCCGCTTTGCTAAGAGAGAAGAGCCTATCGGGTCACTTGAACCTATAAGTGTTACCATTACCAGACGGATTGGAACCAGGGTGCGGTGGCATACAGACACGGCTGGAGTCAAAAGCAAAATGCTCAAGGCTCTTCCTAAATTACTCTCTGTGAGTCACTGTTGGTGTGTCTATAGTTTTGTTCAGGCAGGCATCAAAATAATTGTTTTATTTTTGTGGCAATCAGATTCAAATGAGTAGTTTACCCTTGAAACTCTATTCGTGTTCTGACTGGTTGTTTCAGTCCAACCACAGTCAATCGACCCCTCGGCTAGGGGTGTAACAATATATCGTGTCACAATATATCGCAATGCAAAAATGCAACAATGAGTATCGTGGATAGAGACAATATGTATTGTGTGTAGTTCACCCAAAATTAAAATGACCGTGTGAGAAAAAAATGTAAGTTTACAGAGTTTTAGTGTCAGTAAACTGTTCAAATAATGTTGAATATAATGTATAATAATGCAATAGGGGAATATTTGTGGGTCCTGATAATGACTGACATTATATTTAAATATGTCTGGTCAGTGACAGAGTTCAAGCATGTTCTTCTAAAATAATCCTGTAATTTCAGTTTCAGAATCATGAATATTTTTATTCTAGTGTCACCATTGTCCTGTGCATTGGGTTTCCAGCACCAAGTCCAAGCTTTGCTATTACTTTCCACCCTCAATGCAATACTAAAATTTCGCATTTTAATCAACAGTACATTTTTTGTTAACCTTTTACCATACGTCTTGGAGTATCGCAATAATATCGTATCGTGAGTTCAGTATCGTGATATATATATACACTCACCTAAAGGATTATTAGGAACACCTGTTCAATTTCTCATTAATGCAATTATCTAATCAACCAATCACATGGCAGTTGCTTCAATGCATTTAGGGGTGTGGTCCTGGTCAAGACAATCTCCTGAACTCCAAACTGAATGTCAGAATGGGAAAGAAAGGTGATTTAAGCAATTTTGAGCGTGGCATGGTTGTTGGTGCCAGACGGGCCGGTCTGAGTATTTCACAATCTGCTCAGTTACTGGGATTTTCACGCACAACCATTTCTAGGGTTTACAAAGAATGGTGTGAAAAGGGAAAAACATCCAGTATGCGGCAGTCCTGTGGGCGAAAATGCCTTGTTGATGCTAGAGGTCAGAGGAGAATGGGCCGACTGATTCAAGCTGATAGAAGAGCAACTTTGACTGAAATAACCACTCGTTACAACCGAGGTATGCAGCAAAGCATTTGTGAAGCCACAACACGCACAACCTTGAGGCGGATGGGCTACAACAGCAGAAGACCCCACCGGGTACCACTCATCTCCACTACAAATAGGAAAAAGAGGCTACAATTTGCACGAGCTCACCAAAATTGGACAGTTGAAGACTGGAAAAATGTTGCCTGGTCTGATGAGTCTCGATTTCTGTTGAGACATTCAGATGGTAGAGTCAGAATTTGGCGTAAACAGAATGAGAACATGGATCCATCATGCCTTGTTACCATTGTGCAGGCTGGTGGTGGTGGTGTAATGGTGTGGGGGATGTTTTCTTGGCACACTTTAGGCCCCTTAGTGCCAATTGGGCATCGTTTAAATGCCACGGCCTACCTGAGCATTGTTTCTGACCATGTCCATCCCTTTATGACCACCATGTACCCATCCTCTGATGGCTACTTCCACCAGGATAATGCACCATGTCACAAAGCTCGAATCATTTCAAATTGGTTTCTTGAACATGACAATGAGTTCACTGTACTAAAATGGCCCCCACAGTCACCAGATCTCAACCCAATAGAGCATCTTTGGGATGTGGTGGAACGGGAGCTTCGTGCCCTGGATGTGCATCCCACAAATCTCCATCAACTGCAAGATGCTATCCTATCAATATGGGCCAACATTTCTAAAGAATGTTTTCAGCACCTTGTTGAATCAATGCCACGTAGAATTAAGGCAGTTCTGAAGGCGAAAGGGGGTCAAACACAGTATTAGTACGGTGTTCCTAATAATCCTTTAGGTGAGTGTATAATCGTGACTTGTGGGTATCGTTACACCCCTAAAATCGACTCATCCAAACGAACACACTAAGGGTACTTTCACACTAGGTTCGATTGCCTGGTCTGAACCCGAGATCGATTGCTCCCCTGCCCCCGGCTAGAACTGTGTTCAGATTATATTATTTGGGTCCGATTTGGGTGTTTACCCCATTACTTAGTAACGACGGCGCAGGAGAAGTTGGGAAAATGCATAGCAGTGCCTCACTTTTATATTTTTACACACTTTTACACACCAAAAGTGCTAGTGTCAAAGCACCAGAACTCCGTGCCCTCCGCCTCCCCAGCACCACCTGCCTAGATCTGCTACGGGGGTCTAAACCACATATGCTGTTTGAAATCTGATTAAAGTCCAAAATGTTATGACATCAGCATGCTAAGAGTTCAGCTGTTCGAATTGAGCTGTGTTTGAATACGATAGTTTTTTCTCTCATATAGTGAACAGTGTGACATTCACTAGTGAGTCAGCAAGTTGGAAACAATACATGCATGAATTACTCTGTTGCTTATCTTTCATCAAGCGTTTCATGAGTGCAGTGGGATGTCATGATAGACATCAACAGAGGCAAAGTGTACACAATACCCCTATTTTCTGGCATTTATTTGGTTTCGTGAAAGCGGTCGATAGCCTAACATTAGTGAGTGACAGGAAGAATCCTTTAATTCGCACGCCTCACTCAATGTGCATGTCAGTGATGTGTTGACAAGAAGTTATTTCTGTTCTATTCACACTGCAAATACTCCCTGTCAGTTATAAGTCCTGAAAATGTAAGGGAGTGACATCGATTATAGAATTTTTTTGTCAATCCAAATTGTGAATGAAATATAACTGTATTTAACACAGCAAAATATGAGAAGATAACCAGACCACAGTCCAGGGAGAAAATGCTTTAATTCAATCAATTTCTTTTCTTTAACGTGAATCACTTAAACTTGGACCATGTGTTGAAAGAAAAGAATCCCCTAACACGATGTGTGAAGGAAAATGCTTTTACACACATGTTTCTCTTCTAGCTCTCATGTTTGTAATGTATGTCTGCTGGTGCTCCATCAGTCATGTTTAACAGAAAGTAATCCTCTGTAATGAAATAAAAGTATCTCCAGATTTCTTCTTTCAGTCACGTTATTGTTTAAAACGCTTTGAGATCTTGATGAATTAACCAAGAATAAAATGGTTACACTTTATTTTAAGGTGTCCTTGTTACAGTGTAATTATACATTTACCGTAAGTACTGAGTAAGATTAATAAACTATGTGTACTTACTATAGGGTTATGGTTAGGACTAGGTTTGTTGTAGGGTTAGTTGCATGTAATCATGCATAATTTATAGTTATTACTATAGTAACTACATGTAATATGTAAAAAGGACACTGTAAAATAAAGTGTTGCCTAGAATGCCCAGGTTAACGCTAACTCTGAGCAGTGGTCAGTGATTTACATTAGAAATTAGTATTATAGCACTCAAACTCAATGCATGTTTGTTCTGGAGAATGGGACTATTAAAGAAATAGTTAACACTTAAGGTTATATATGTTAACAGCAGTTAATGCAATAATAACTAACATGAAATTTCTTTTTGCTCTTGTGTGTTGCAAAATAAAAGATTATCTGCTCTTCTGAATCGGGTACTGAGTGATGTCTCACCTTGATCGGGTACTGACCCACATGACTCACCTGTCCTGACTCCTGAATCAGATGAATCACCTGTCCTAAAGCATGACTCACTCAAATCAAATACTGACTTCTGAATTGACCAATGTGCTTCATCGTATGGAGAACAATAATAATTTACCTAAATTACCTACAGAGTCTTGAACTAGACGTTAATCAGGTACTGAAAGCTGATTTAACCACTATAATCCACTAACATAGCCTACTGAGTCATACAGGACACCTTATCGTTCTGGTTTTGATCCGAATGAAATGCTTGACTCAAATGACTCGACTGAATCAGGCACCGAGTTTAGAATTAGCACATAAGACTCAAATAAAGTGTGTACCGCGTCCTGTGGATTAAAGAATACGATATCTCATACTTGAGCTCCGAATTAAAACATGACTGAAACGACTCACCTGAATCAGGTACCGAGTCCTGAGCGTAACCAGCCCACAGAAACACGCTGATCAAAACACACGTGAGCACTTTTCTGACCTCCATGGTTGACTTTTATGTCAAAATTATAGTCAATGCTGCACGTTTTAACGCGTCTACATCGCCTAGCACAATTTCTATTCGATTTATATGTCTAAAATCCTCACGGTTCACTTTAAAAGTCTCATTCAATGCAGGCAGTCACCAGAACTGCAATAAAATGTGCAGCTGCAGCACCTGCGCGACTAGGCTACTCTACATTCGCGTCGAGATCGGAACAAACACGAAACGTTCTGCCCTGCCATAAACTGCTCAGTGTGGATCAAAAGCAGTTTCGGATTAAAAGCCTCTCTCTCTCATGGCTACTGAATGCAGCATGTTCCTCCCGCCCTCGGTGAACTGCGCACTCCTCCTCTAGTACTTTAGACGGGTCCCAGCGTTACCATCTTGAACCTGTGCCCGGTTTCTGGTCCTTCTGATCTTTATGTCACAGTTATTTTCTTGCTAGGGAATGGTCATATAATATGTATCATTATGGGTAACTAGAACTGGCCACTTGAGAGTTCAGTTGTTGATAGTTCAGTAGAGCCTTTTACTGTAGTTGGCACTATAATGTATATGGTCCCATGACACAATTTTTTCTTTACACATATATAGTGATGAAATGCGTTTTGGTCATGCATTTGGATATAGGCTTAAATATAGGCCTAATTATAATGCATCATAATATAATATCATTTGCAATAAATAAATATGAATATTTGATTAAAGAAATACAGTAAAAACAGTAATATTGTGAAATATTATTACAATTTGAAATAATTGTTTTCTATTTTAATATATTGTAAAAATGTAATTTATTCCCGCGATCAAAGCTCAATTTTCAGCATCATTACTCCAGACTTCAGTGTCACATGATCCTTCAGAAATCATGCTAATATTATGATTTGCTGCTCAAGAAAAAAATCTGATTATTATCAATGTTGAAAACGTACATTTTTGATAAATAGAAAGTTCATAAGAGCCGCATTTATTTGAAATATAAATCTTTTGTAACATTTGAAGTCTTTGCTGTCACATTAATTAATGCATCTTTGTCGAATAAGGACAAAATAGCTGAAAATTCATCTTTGCATCTGAGGAATAAGTTATATTTTATAGAAAACACTTATTTTAAATTGAAATCATATTTTACAATCGTGTTTTCAGAGTATTTTTCAAAGAAATTCTGCCTTCTTGAGGATAGTGCATTAACTAAAAAGATATTTAACAATGCATGCTTCAACTGATATTTTCAGTTTCTTTCTGGAAGATATGCAGATGGTGAAGTGTTTGTTATCTTGATAATAACGTACTTGTGAACAGGGTTTCATTTTATTGTGTTTGCCTTACAGGTACACACTTCCAGACGCACCTAATAATAGACACACACGTGAGTCACTTCAATCTGAGGAGATGAGATAAAGTCTTATATAGAGTAAGGAAGTAGTAAAGACCACTTTCGACCGAACATTGTATTGGACCACATGCAGAAAATTTCGTATACAGTGTAAAAAGATCCCTTAAGCCGAGTTCACCATTACACACCTACTAAGCAAACAGATATGATATGACGTTTGCGGCGCTGAATTTACATTCAGTAACTTAACCGCAATTCTTCCTTTGAACTATCCCTGGGCAAACCCTGTGGAGAGTTCAAAACCTCTGCAGAGATTGTAAAATGAATGACTGGATATTGCAATTCATATACAAACGTAATCGTGCAACACAGTGTCGGGACAGTGTTGTGCATGGCACCCAACCAGTACAGACACGCACCCTCATAAGACTGTCATCATTTGTACACTGTCCAGTCTTTGAATCGTTCAAAAAATCAGGTGCACCTGGAAAAATGTTGCTCTGGAAGGAAAAATGTTGCTCTGGAATGTGTGCATACAGCTTTTTGTATTGACTTGCAAAGCAAGTTGTCCGGATACTCTGTTATTCTCATCGAAGGTGAGGTAATATCATTCCAGAGAGTGTCGAGAGTGGAAATAAAGTGGGAGGAGAGTGATTTGAATATCAAATAGCGCTGCAGAGCAGATTTTAATCAAGGACCAAGTCAAAAAGCTTGGACTTTCCACTTGAGGTGTGTTGAATTTCAAGAGCGCTTCATGAAAACACAAATAGGTGTCTGAGTTCTCAGCCAAAATGGCTAATGGCTGTTCAAGTGAGCATTGTCCTGGGAACTGCATGGTCACATGATCTCACTATAGGGCTTTTATTAACTGGATTGAGTCATTGGATGTGAGTGGGAATGAGGGAAGGGTACAGGCATGGCTCTCAGAGCTCCTCTGAGACGGCTCAGTTTTCTTAATGTGGACCAACATGTGTTGCTTTGAATGCCGGTTTGCTGCTGTCTCTATCAGGCTTTACTAACAAGAATTTAATGACTAAAAAGACCAAGCTGGTTGGTTGAGTAGATACTGTTAGTTTCAGCATGGCTATGGTGCGTCACCAGCTGGAAGAGTTGGAGTCTTGCAGAGATGTTGCTGCAAGAACGAGGGGAAGTTATTTAGATTAAAGATTATGAGGCACATGGATTTAAAATAAATAATCATGATGTGCACGGATAGATCATTTATAATAAATACTGCAATAATAAAAAAAATAAGAATTGTCCATTTTGATTTCATGGCGACTTTAAGACCGGAACGCTTCAATAAACTCACCATTTTCTTATTTTCTTTATTTAAAATGAAAACTGACAAGCTGGTTCTGGATCTGGAGGGTTTGTTATTGACTTGCATGAATCAGGCACAATCGAATTCACTCTGGTTTAAGCCGGGCTCTTCAGTGGTGAAGTGTACTGTAACCGTAAACCGTTCCCTCGGAAAGAGTATGTAATTGTGGATAATACTAGTTTTCTTTTTGGTGAATCAAAATCTGCCATTTCAGTTTTGTGCACAACATGCGCTCTCAGCTGTCAGACCCAGGGTCCTATTTTAAGGATCTAAGCGCATGGTCTAAAGCGCACGGCGCAAGCGCACTTAGGACGTGTCCGAATCCACTTTTGCTAGTGGTGCACCCGTTGCATGGTCTAAAAGGGTCGTCCCTATTCTCTTAATGAGTAATGGGTGTGTTTTGGGCGTAACGTGCAAAAAAACAATCAGAGTCTCATGTCCCGTTCCCTTTAAAAGCCAGTTGCACTAGCGCCACGGCAGATTCGCTATTTACCTGCCGGAATTTGCAAGCGGAAAAACTGAGCGCTTCTCCAGAGAGGAAACGGATCTACAGGACAAAGTGTACGTGCGTTTTGGACCCGCCTATAGGCGCATATTACTAATGCGCTCTTTAAATATCAAAAACAATACTACTCAGTTGGTATATTTCAGTTGCCTCAAAATATCAACGCGCCAACAATGCGCCCGAACACACTTTGTTTTCAGACCAGCAACCCCCATGGGCGCAAATGCATTTGCTATTAAACAACGTGGCGCAGGACGTGAAAATGATAACTGCGTCGGGCTGAAACTTGCAAAAAAACACTTGCGTCGCGCCTGGTGTGTATGATAGGGCCCAAAGTCTTCAAGTCGAAAGCAGCACCGTTATCGCAGGCCTGTGAACAAACAAAGCTGTTATCTGTTATCTGATTTCTGTTATCTGTGCGCAGAAATGCAGGCACGGCAAGTTGAGATCCGATAATCAGAAGCACTCGGCACAAGGAGCCCGTGAGGCCCGCGTTCACTAATGACAACCAGACAGAAGACATAAATGATCACCTTTCACGCGAAAGCTAAAAATACTGTGGGAGCGCAGAGGGGTTTCCCACGCATCCCGTATTTGTGAAGAGCTGCCTTCCTGACTCTAAGTGTGTGTCTTCAGTACCTGCGTCACTTTAACTTCCCTCTTTGTGGTCTGAATGACCTGACTTCCATTCCCTGCCATGCTCAAGGTTTGTCACGAGGGTTTGTTTGTGCACTACATGTTTTTTATGGCTTCCCATATGGGCCCCATGTGTAGGTATGTGTCTCCGCCTGTACATGGCTGGTAATCTGTGTTTGTTTTCCACCATGTACATGTCATTGCATGTTTTGTATCTATAGCAAGCAGTAGGCAATCATGGGCGTTATAGAGGTAATGCTGTTTTTCCATCCCTATAAGTTTCAGGGAAAAAGCAGCGGTTTCATCACAATTTCAGCACTCAGAGTTTCCCAATTTTATAGCGCCAACACCCACTTTACAACTTTTCCATGCAGCGCTCCCACACCGCATCTCCCTGCCAGCTGTACCGCTGCATCTCAAGAAATCAATCCATCACATCCATCGCAACAATCATGACACTGCAGCTACTAACCCGGGAACGAGAGTCCCTCATGTATTTACAGCATTCCTAAAAGCGTGGAAAGAAATCCTCAGTGGAAGAGGAATTTCCACACAAAAAAACAGCTATTATATCCATGACAAATACAATGAGGCCCTTGTGTCCTCATCTGGTGTCTGCTGAAGGATCCTTTATTAGAGCGTGTTTGTGCTAGAACTGATCGTTTTGAATGGAAACCACATAATGTCTGGGGTTAAAACTAGTAAAGCGCAAGTGATCTTTTTCATTCAGCTCGGATTTAGTCATCCGTTCGTGTGAGTAAGTGTGGATAAAGGGCACTGCATGGGCGGACTTAATGTCAATGGGTGACAGCTTAATTTCCCATGAGAAGCAGCAACAGAGACTGCATGCATTGAAGTCAAAGGAGAGTATCGATCCAGACGGATGTTTGTAAATGCACGCACATGCAGAGGGATTATGGTGTCAGCTTAATAATGTTTTCTGTTAAAATACTTTCTTGGTTCAGTATCATTTAAGCTTTGTCGACAGCATTTGAGGCATAATGTTGGTTAGCACACACAAATCTAAAAAAACAACAACATTTAAATAACAAATAATAATAATGAAAACAATAAAATAAAAATAAAAATGATTTTTTTAAAGAAATTATACCTTCACACTCTGGTTTTGTGATTTATCTTTTGTTTGTTTGTTTAGTGTTTTATTTTACTTTATTAGTTTATGGTTTATTTTATTAGTTTAGTTTAGTTATTTTATTTAGTTTAGTTGTTTTATAATTTTATTTTATTTAGTTGCCTATATTTTATTTTATTAGTTTAGTTTATTATTTATTTTATTTTATTTTATTAGTTTAGTTTAGATATTTTATTTAGTTTAGTTGTTTTATTATTTTATTTGATTTAGTATGTTTTATTTTATTAGTTTAGTTTATTATTTATTTATTTTATTAGTTTATTTTATTATTTAGTTTATTTTATTAGTTTAGTTTAGTTATTTTATTTAGTTTAGTTGTTTTATTATTTTATTTTGTATATTTTATTTTATTATTTTATTTTTTATTTTATTTAGTTTAGTTGTTTTATTATTTTATTTAGTATATTTTATTTTATTAGTTTATTTTTTATTTTATTTAGTTTAGATATTTTATTTAGTTTAGTTGTTTTATTATTTTATTTTATTTAGTATATTTTATTTTATTAGTTTAGTTTATTATTTATTTTATTTTATTTTATTAGTTTAGTTTATTATTTATTTTATTAGTTTAGTTTAGTTTAGATATTTTATTTAGTTTAGTTATTTTATTCTTTTATTTTATTAGTTTAGTTTTTTAATTATTTTATTTTATTAGTTTAGTTTAGTTTAGTTATTTTATTTAGTTTAGTTGTTTTATTCTTTTATTTTATTTAGTATATTTTATTTTATTAGTTTAGTTTATTATTTATTTTATTTTATTAGTTTAGTTTATTATTTATTTTATTTTATTAGTTTAGTTTAGTTTAGTTATTTTATTTAGTTTAGTTGTTTTATTATTTTATTTTATTTAGTATATTTTATTTTATTAGTTTAGTTTATTATTTATTTTATTAGCTTAGTTTAAAGTTGTAAAATTGTAGATAACTTTACACAGCAAAGGTTAGTAGCAGTTTTGTATGCTAAAAAAATGATCAAAATTAATAAATAAAAAATATCTGCCAAAGGAGTCGGAAAAAAACAACTTAATTTAAAGGGAAAATCAGATCTTTTTTCTTGGTTTAAGCATAAACTCACTTAAAATAGATATTTTTCAGCATACAAGACAAGTCATTTTGCTTGAAAATAAAATTTTTATGCAGTGTAACTTTGAATATTCCTTTTCTCTGATCAAATTTTAGACAAAAATGAAAAAATTGTTGACGTATAGTCAGAGTTATTGACATATAGCTATAAAACTAATATGACTAGCAGCTCGACTAATATGGTCTTGGAAGAATTTGATGAGAAATGTTTGAGGTCGTATTGAGATCCATGTTTTATTGTAGACTGAAATCTCTGCACATTCGAGCACAGTTTGAGACAAAGATGAGACAAACAACAGAGTCTTTTTACCCAAAGAAGCAAAAGTCTCCACTGATCTATAGGAGAAAATATTAAAGAAACCTGTTTTTGCACTGCTTTGCATTCCTCCATTTCCCCCAAGTCATCGTTAGTTCCTCATGCGTTTCAATGCATTTAAGCATTTTCCCGTGTTGGCCCGCAGTCTTATACAGCTGCGGTTTTCTTTTACATCTCTCTTTAGACATACCCTGACCTACTCTTCCACTCCCACCCCCATCATTCCCAAAAGACTGTCCAGCTGCCCTTTCCATAGAATCACACACAAAAGTCTCTTTCTGCACGTGCGTAAGAAGGCCAGACAGGCCTTGTGTGTCGGTACAAGGCCGGTGGTTGTTTCGAGAGCATGTTTGTGTGCTGCGAATGATCTTTTTGAGTTTGTTTACCTTATCCAACTGAGCGGATGTCAAGAGGGTGTATTCAGTTTATATTGCCTTTGATTGGGCGCCAAATTCCCCAAGAATCCCCCTGTTTCTGTGAGGCCTGTCTCGACAGATTCGCCTGCGGATGTACTGAAAACACACACTTACTGTAGAACAATGCTTGCTAAGACAGATCTTTATAAGTGTGTGTGTGTGTGTGTGTGTGTCTGCTCTGTTATCTCTCGACAGATGTGGGGAGCTCTTGATGACAGCAAACCTTTAGCTTTGAACAAACAGCTTTAGCACCTGAGCTCGGTTAAACGAGTCTCTTGTCGGCTGATGGGAATGAGATGGAGAAGGTGGGGAGCTGTGAATCGCTAAACCACAGTCTGTCTATCTAAACTGATATATCTGAATATCTGAGAAAAGAAAAGAATCTCAGTCAACAAACATAAGCTCAACTAAACATAGATGCTAAAGTGAGCCAATAAGATAAGATGCTACAGATAATAGAGATGCATAACAAATAACTAGACATTTGACAAGAAACCAGAAAGGGTTTAATTATTATTTACTTTTACTATTTATTTATTTATTTATTTATTTAACGTCATAAAACAATACGCTTGTATTTATTTATAATTTGTTCAGTTTAATATAATAAAACAATATAAATATTTTATGTTAAATAAAAAAATAAGTATCTATTATAGATAGAATACAATAATAATAATAATTATTATTATTATTTAAAAGTAATGTAATCCTTTTTTTTACAATATTTACAATTTAATAATAATATTAATAATTATGTATCATTATTATTATGTAATAGTGGTATGAAAATAATTGTATTATAATAAATTATTATTACTATAATATTAAGTATAATAATAATTATTATTGTTTTTAAATATATTTAATAGATAATAATTAAAAATATATTGCACTGTAAAATTAAATATGTCATCATAATTGTATTATTAAATATATAACAATTATTATTATTATCATTCAAATGTAATAAAATATAATATATTTAATAGATGTTAATAATAATCATCAATAATAATAATAATAATATTATAGTAATAATAATTTATTATAATATAAAGTATAATATAATAAATATTATTATTGTTTTTAAATATATTTAATAGATAATAATTAAAAATATATTGCACTGTAAAATTAAATATGTCATCATAATTGTATTATTAAATATATAACAATTATTATCATAATAATAATGTATTATTATCATTATTTAATTGTGGTATAATAATAATATGAATAATTACATTTTGTATTGTTATAATAATATTAAATTATTCATAATAATGATAATTTAGTATAATATTAAGTGTAATAATAATAATAAAATGAGTAGTTATTATTATTATTGTTATTATTATTATTATTTAAAAGTATTAATAAGAATATTGTATTGTGATATGAAATATATAATTACAACAATAACAAGTATTATTGTTATTATTATATTATTAGTATTATTATGTCATTTATTCAAATGAACATCTATATTTTGTCCACGGCTACTGTTTTTAAATTAAGGGAACTTTGTGAATCTCTCTCTGTGGATCTTCTGTTCCTGTGTGTGGTGAATGCTGGAATATATGCTCAGATGGTTTTACATTAAAGGAAAATGGAAAGAATGACATGCTGTGCTCTGTATCTCTCTCAGGCAGGTTGCATACAAACCTCTCAAGTGGAAATGGAGAAAGAAGTACAAATAAAGACGTCTGTAACACACATGTATAAACAGGAAGTTTAGACCTCAAACACACGGGTAAGATTCTTCACTGCATTTGTTTATGAATGACGGAGCGGGGTTTGCATTACTGTAACGCTGACGGCTAGTTCTTCCTCTCTCTCTTCTCCTCTTGACCTCGTAACCTCTGTAAAGAGACGGTACCAGGCAGAGAGAGAGAGAGAGAGAGAGAGAGAGAGAAATACAGACATGACACACACATTCTCTTGTTCCGAATGTCAGTTACATGTTGTGAAAGGAATTTAAATAGACATGAGTCTGTGTACAGACTTGTGAAGCTGTAAAGGCATGTTCATATTTAGCCGATGCTCCTATTGAGATTGTTAATCACATACCAAGATATGCTTTTTTGGTTTTTGGAAAATTATGTAATCATGCATTTCACAAACTGTTCTCCTGGATCATCCCAAGTATGGGCTTTTAGTGGAAATAGCAACAAGACACAGCAGCTCACAGACTTTATATAACAACAGGAGCCGTCAAGATCGTAATGCAAAGGATAACAATCAGAATGAATCTAAAAATACCAGTAGGTGTCAAAAAGTGAGCTATTGCTTGCAATGCGAATTATGTAACTCAGACAAATTGCTATAATCAATCAGAGACGGGTAATTACTGATACAATTATATATTCAGGGATGATTGTGTCATTACATACACATACACTACCAGTCAAAAGTTTTGGATTGGATTTATGTTTTTGAAAGAAGTCTCTTCTGCTCACCAAGGCTGCATTTATTTGGTTAAAAATACAGTAAATACAGTAATATTGTGAAATATTATTACAATTTAAAACAGCTGTTTTCAATGTGAATATATTGTAAAGTGTAATTTATTCCTGTGATCAAAGCTGCATTTTCAGCATCATTACTCCAGTCTTCAGTGTCACATGATCCTTCAGAAATCATTCTGATATGATGATTTGATGCTCAAGTTTCATTATTATCAGTGTTGTAAACAGTTATTTACATTTTTATTTCAGGATTATTTGATGAATAGAAAGTTCAAAAGAACAGCATTTATATGTAATAGAAAGATTTTGTAACATTAAACACTAACGTTCAAATGTTTGGGGTCAGTACAAATTTATTTTATTTTTTTGGGCAAAATAAATAAAATAAATTAATACTTTTATTCATCAAGGATTTATTAAATTGATCAAAAGTTACAGTAAAGACATTTATAATGTTACAATATATTCTATTTCAAATAAATGCAGGTCTTTTGAACTTTCAATTCATCAAAGAATCCTGATTTTTTTTTTTTTTTTTTTTTTTACACAACTGTTTTCAACATTGATAATAATAATAAATGTTTTTTGAGCATCAAATCATCATATTAGAATGATTTTTGAAGGATCATGATCAGCTTTGATCACAGAAATACATTATATTTTAAAATATATTAAAATAGAAAACAGTTATTTTAAATAGTCATAATATTTAACAATATTAAAATAATAATAATAATAATAATAGTAGTTGTTGTTGTTGTTGTATTTGTAATCAAATAAATGCAGCTGAGCAGAAGAGACTTCTTTTAAAAACATTAAAAATCTTACTGATCCAAAACTTTTGACTGGTACTGGGTATTATATGAATGCAGTTTTATATGGACCTCTAGTGAGCTCTGCCGGCCGCAAATGGCACTTCAACAATATTTCTGAAGGGCATATGTTTATGTATTTACTATATATTCAGTCTCCTATAACACAACGAGAAGGGCTGATTGATTACATTTATGAGGCACAACAACAACAATTAAAAACATAAATCTTCCTCAAAACATAAAATCATGTTTAAATTATATATTCTAAGAAGACGACTCAGCTTATGAATATTAATGAATTATTAAGGTTATGCAGTCTTTGCTTTCTAACCTCCCTAGAGCGTCAAGTCAAGGAACCCAATTCATATTAATATTCGACGTTGTCTCTAGCCGGAGGAAATACTTTTTTCATTCAATCCCAAGACAGTTTATACACAAATAGCTTAAATTTGTCAGGCAAAACGTCGACATTAATTATTAATTGCCATCATCAGAACGTTTCAAATAAATCTACAATCGTCACGGGGCAATTTTAAGTTTTAATCAGTGATCTGTATAAATTATTTTATATGATTTATAAATCAGTGTTTTTAAATCCAGTCATTCTGATAACATTCCGATACTCCTGTCCTCTCAAGTTACCTCATTCATATTCATAAGCCAATCTTACTCATTTGCCAGCTGACGACGCCAAAATGACTCCTCTGTGAACAACGTCTGCCAACGTGCCGTTTCTTATTAATATTCATAAGCCAATCCTTCGCTTTTAGGATTCGCTTATTTGCCAGTTGAATAGCGGAAACCTCACCAACTCTTGCAGTTCAGCCAATCGGTAAGGCCAGCTGGACGAACGTAACGTTGCGTAATGAATATTCATATACGAGTCCTTCATATGATTGGTGAATTGATTTGACCAATAGGGGGCGTTGCTGCATACAAGACAACTTTGTGCTGAACTTTCATCTGTCACGACAACAAACTAACAACTTTCCTATATGGAGTGAACAAATCTGCTGTTATTTACTGTAAACCAATGGAACCAACAAATAACAACAGCGAGGACCCGAAATTAACTCCAGGTACTCATAAACTTAACCAAGAGTGCAGTTTCATTTTTTAAAGGACTTTGAAAAGATTTGAGTTTTGCCCAACAGCGTACAACAAAATAAGAGTCTTTGGTTTTCTTATTCTTAACTCTTATTAGTTATTGTTCGTTATGTTGTATTGTATTTCATTTGATAAGGAGGCTATTATGTATTATTTTGTTTTCTAATGCTCGTATTTACATGCGTGTCCAACAGCTGCTTAGTGTTCAGTTCAGCTTTAATCACAGATGCAGGATAAGATCAAGGCCTAAAATATGTTTTGGTTAAACAAGGGAAATTTTAAGTTGCGTAATTATAACACACGCAGTTCTGATGTATTTCCCGGGGCTTTTAACTGAAGAAAGCTCGAGACCATTGAGTTAAATTACATATTACATACATTTACAGTGTCATAGATTGCCACATGTTTGTGCAAATTCTCAATGCAAAGTAATAATTTTGTGTGGTCTGTATCGTCAGAAAACATGCAAATCAAGTTTGCAAATATTAAGACCACAAATATTAAGCATTGCACGTCATCAAAAGCACAAAACCAGACTATCAAATGCACAGTTCTTCATGAGAAGAGGAACATGTGTAATATTTTAAGATTGTGCCTCAAAAGGGTCAACAGGGCTAAGCGATTATATTTTAAAATGATGTACTGGTTGCTATGCAATCAAAACATTAATGCATACCATAATTATGATTAAGTTAAGCAAAAAAAAAAAGTGATCATAAAATTTGTAATGTTTAAAAAAAGAACAAACATTTCTGCTTGGACTTCTATAATAAGCATGTAATGCAAATATGGAGAACTGGATTTGTTCTGACACAAATTCACAATCTGTATCTATTATCTATGCGCACACATTCTTCACAGACACTTTTTTTTGTGTTTTTTCTTTTTCTTGTGACAGACCCAGGAGGACAGAAGAAAAAGCAGTCGCCGGTAGAGAAGGTGTTTGGCCGGCAGCTGAGTGAACCAGGGAGGTTTGCGTACGCTGGGTTATGTGGCGTGTCCCTGGGACAGCTCTTTCACGGACATGAGCAAAAGTAAAACATTTAACAACACTTTAATGTACCGTAAAAAGAGTTTGGGGTCATTATGTTCTTCATTATGCATGGATGTTTCAGTTTAGTTTAGTTCACTGGGTTTTGGGCACCGTGAAAGTGGCTTGGCTTTTGGCTACATTCATTGCGCTTCACGGCTAACCTTTTTCTTACTGACCCCAAACCTTTATGTACTTCCAGCATATTGAGGTTTGGGGTTGTGACACTTCACTGTGATGTTTTCCCAATGCAGACGTTTTCGCGAGGCGTATCTGGAGGGTCTGGTTCAGTGGCTGAATCTCGATGAGTCGGTCATGCCGGTTATGCAAGCTTTCCTGACGGGACTCGGGTTCGAAGGCACTGACACCTTCCTGTCCATTTTGCACGCAGAGCCGCTGCTCCGAGCCGGAGCTTTACCCATCACTCATGTACGCATGTGACATGAACATAGCTGGATGATTGCATTGACATATAGATGCTCGTGCAACTCACTGTTTGTGACGTTCTCTTTTGTAACACTGTTTTTCAGGATCTCGTGTCTTTCTCTGTCAAAGATGGTGAGCTGTCGGTTCTTAGTTAGATTTTTTTTTTTTTTTTTTGCATTGGCATGCATAAAAAAACTATTATTTAAAATGATGAGTAATAAATAAATGTAATGTCCAGAAAAAATGCACAATAATATTTTGCATAAAGAAAATCAATCCTGTTTCATTAGCATTCATATATTTTGCATTTTAATTTTAATTTCTAGCACAATTAAGCACATTCACATCCCAATGCTTCTTATTTTAAATTATTATTTAAATTGTAAAAAACATTATACATCACAATATTATTTATTCTGCTACATTACTTTATGCTGATGTGAATGTAAACAAAAACTCGAATTACATTTTGTACTTTCAGTAGTAACGTCATGATACAAAACATGTTAATGATCCTAAAAGTCTTTATTTTCTTTATGCAAAATATGACTTTTTTTCACATTATCTTTGAGATTCATCTCCGTGTTATTTTAATATAGTTGAGATACTATTATAGTTTTTATGAATATTTTGAATTAGATTTTGTGTTTATGTTTTGTGTTTTAATTTTAAAATCAGTTGAAGTTTTAGTAATTTTGGCAACACTTTACATTTCAGTTTTTAACATTAACTAACAATGAAAAATACTTCTAAAGCATTTATTAATCTCAGTTAATGTTAATTTCAACATTTACTAATACATATTAAAATCTAAAGTTGCATCTGTTAATACTATTTAATAGACCTGTGCTGACATGTTGTATTAACTAACATTAACAAAGACTCATTGTTAGTTAATGCATCATATACCAATAACTAATAAAACCTTATTGTAAAGTGTTACCGAAATTTAGTTTTTTGTCTTTTTTTCATTGTTTATATAGTTTTTATTAATTATTATTACCTAAATTAAAATGGGAAATTGCCTTTTTTTATTTGATTTCAGCTAACGTTTATTTTATTCAGAATAAAAAATGTTTTTTTAATGTTTTTAGTGTAAGTCTCAGTTCTAATAACAACAACCCTGATTGATCTGTTACTTTTGTTTTGTGTGTGATGAGCATTTCTTAATTTCTTCTCACGTAGGACATTATGATGCCAGGGCTCGTGTTCTGATCCGACATGTCAGCTGTCTCCTGCGTGTGACCCAACAGCAGCTGGAGGATTTTGAAGAGACTCTCGGAGAGAAATTGAGAGAGGCAGGAGAGGAGAGCGAGTGAGTGAAACTTCCTCCGATCCTCAGCTGCTGCCTCTTTATGGGCTTTTTGCGAGCTTATCCTCATGTCTCTGAGAAACACACACTGGTTTCCCTGTTTTTATTTACACAAGATATTAATTTCTACAAACCCCACCTGGGTCATCTGCAGATTCACAAAGGAAAAGTCAATGCAAATCATACAGAAACACTGTGGCACAATCAATATCATTGTAAAATCAAATACTTTTAATGCATTTGCTGATTTCTGTCTTTTAATGTGTCCTCTGCTGCACGACACGCGATGTGTGCCACACACAGCCGTGAGTATTTTATGTTCCCTTTCGAAAGGGAACTCTACACTACGTCAGAATGACGCTATGGGGAACGCCTCAGGCGTGACAGGTGTCTGAAATAAATATCAACTCACGTCAATCATGTTGACCGGCGACAGCCTGTGCATCATCAGCTTGAATGATGAGCGCGCGACCTGGATGTATAAAGGGGAGCCTTGCACACATGACAACATCTTTTCGTCTTCAGGGACTGTTTGTCTGTTTTGAGAATATCGCTGAAGCGCGCGGGAGGCTCTCGAGAGAGCCTCTTGTGCAAACTGTGAGCGTTTTTCATTTAAAGATGCTCCGCTCTCGTCGGACCCTTTTCTCGAGGGAGGAGGGTTCAGCATCTGAGCCCCGTGGTGCACGCGATTTGTGAAACAATACTGTTTGGGTACGAGCCGTTCACAGCAGTTCCTGAGGGTGCTGACAGTGTTCATTAAGAAATATCTCGGCGCGCGTGAGAAAGAAAAAGTCCGTGCGCTGTCGGATGTTTCAACCTCGCGCCTGTTGACTTTCTTCTCGAGGGATGAAAGCCAAATATATTTTAACGACTCGTTCTCGCGCTTGCCGAGGCAGTGTGTAGATTACGAGAACGTATATTAAATATTAAAACAGTATTGTCTGGTGATTATGGCTGCATTTAATTCTATGAATTAAAATGATGGAATATTATCTGACTTTTAAGAAGTTAGATATTTAGTAATTCAGCCTATCATCCAGATCGCGTTATCCAGTGTTTTTGGCTGCATTTTAATTGAGGAATTAAAATGATGAGCAGCGAACAAAAAGAGCAGGTGTAATTCTGGTCTTTTTGTAAAATGTGAAATTAACATATTTCTGTTTCTTTTCAGACCACGTCTCCTGTTTTAGAGTCTGGGGCAAAATGTTTTGGGTAAGAAAATCTTGATTTACTTTTTCGATGGTCAGGTAGTAGGTCTTAACAGGCCTCCTTGACCATACAGTCCCCATTTTGCAACCGGACAGCGCTTGGGCCTCCCTGAGGTGAGCTCCCAGGATTTGACTGTCAAGGAGTAATGTGGTTATCAGGTCATAGGCCTCACTAGGCCTTCCTGAAAATAAGCTCCCACATACTGTGGTTGAATATGAGCTCCCACATTCTGTGGTTATCAAGTTATAGGCCTCACCAGGCCTTCTTGAATATGGGCTCCCACATACTGTGGTTATCAGGTCATAGGCCTCACTAGGCCTTCCTGAGTATGAGCTCCCACATACTGTGGTTGAATATGAGCTCCCACATACTGTAGTCGCCAGGTTATAGGCTTCACCAGGCCTTCCTGGTTATGAGCTTCCACATGTCAGGTTACAGGCCTCACCGGCCTTCCTGAATGTGAGCTCCCACATACTGTGGTAATCAGGTTACAGGCCTCATCCGGCCTTCCTGGTTATGAGCTCCCACATACTGTGGTCGCCAGGTTACAGGCCTTACTAGGCCTTCCTGAATATGAGCTCCCACATACTGTGGTCACCAGGTTACAGGCCTCACCGGCCTTCCTGGTGATGGGCTTCTACATGTCAGGTTACAGGCCCATCCGGCCTTCCTGAATGTGAGCTCCCACATTCTGTGGCCGCCAGGTTACAGGCCTCACCCGGCCTTCCTGAGTATGAGCTCCCACACACCGTGGTCGCAGGTCTTCCTAGTTATGAGCTTCCTCATGTCAGGTTATAGGCCTCATCCGGCTTTCCTGAATGTGAGTTCCCACATACTGTGGTCACCAGGTTTCAGGCCTCATAGGCCTTCCTGAGTATGAGCTCCCACATGCTGTGGTCGCCAGGTTTCAGGCCTCTCAGCCTTCCTGAGTGTTAAGCTCCCACATTCAGTGGTCACCAGGCTTCAGGCCTCCTAGGCCTTCCTGGTTATGAGTTTTCACATGTCAGGTTACAGGCCTCACCAGGCCTTCCTGGATGTGAACTCCCACGCACTGTGGTCGCTAGGGTATAGGCCTCACTGGTTGTGAGCGTCCACATGTCAGGATGCAGGCCTCATCAGGCCTTCCTGAATGTGAGCTCCCACGCATTGTGACTATCAGGTTACAGGCCTCGTCTGGCCTCCTGATCATTGGTTCCCACATGCTGTGGTTCCCAGGTTACAGGCCTCACCGGCCTCCTGGATACAAGCTCCCACATTCTGTGGTCGTCAGGTCACAGGCCTCAGCGGCCTTCCTGAGGATGAGCTCCCACTTACTGTGGTCGTCAGGTTATAGGCCTTACTAGGCCTTCCTGAGTATGAGCTCCCACATGCTGTGGTCGCCAGGTTAGAGGCCTCACCAGGCCTTCCTGGATTCAGAATGGATAAGTGCATGCACTTTCGTTTCATGCACTTTCTAAAATCCATATTTATGGTAGGGGTTATGCGCTGTACGCTTCGTTCCCTTTTTTATGTGTGGTTCAGACTCCGGTTTTTCACCTTGGGTCCCACTCTAGATGCGTCTTCTGTCGCAATGTTTTACGACAGGCGCTTCCCTTTCAAGCTATCTCCCACATTCTGTGGTTACAGGCCTCATTAGGCCTTTCTGAAGGTAGCCCCACATTGTGTGGCTGTCAGGTTACAGGCCTCTCCGGCCTTCCTGAATACGAGCTCCCACTTACTGTGGTCGCCAGGTCTCAGGCCTCACAGGCCTTCCTGAGTATGAGCTCCCACATACTGTGGTCGCCAGGTTAGAGGCCTCACCAGGCCTTCCTGGATTCAGAATGGCTAAGTACACGCACTGTCGTTTCGTGTACCTTCTAAAATCCATATTTATGGTAAGGGTTATGCGCTGTCCGCTTCATTCCCTTTTTTACGTGGCTCAGACTCCGGTTCTTCACCTTGGGTCCCACTCTAGATGCGTCCTCTGTCGCAATGTTTTACGACAGGCGCTTTCCTTTCAGGCTATCTCCCACATTCTGTGGTTACAGGCCTCATTAGGCCTTTCTGAAGGTAGCCCCACATTGTGTGGCTGTCAGGTTACAGGCCTCTCCGGCCTTCCTGAATACGAGCTCCCACTTACTGTGGTCGCCAGGTCTCAGGCCTCACAGGCCTTCCTGAGTATGAGCTCCCACATACTGTGGTCGCCAGGTTAGAGGCCTCACCAGGCCTTCCTGGATTCAGAATGGCTAAGTACACGCACTTTCGTTTCGTGTACTTTCTAAAAATCCAGATTTATGGTAAGGGTTATGCGCTGTCCGCTTCATTCCCTTTTTTACGTGGCTCAGACTCCGGTTCTTCACCTTGGGTCCCACTCTAGATGCGTCCTCTGTCGCAATGTTTTACGACAGGCGCTTCCCTTTCAGGCTATC
The DNA here is from genome assembly GCF_951802725.1 of Rutilus rutilus. Taxonomy (NCBI): domain Eukaryota; kingdom Metazoa; phylum Chordata; class Actinopteri; order Cypriniformes; family Leuciscidae; genus Rutilus; species Rutilus rutilus. Next base: position 11,560,267 of record NC_140218.1, on the reverse strand, counting down.
TCCCACATTCTGTGGTTACAGGCCTCATTAGGCCTTTCTGAAGGTAGCCCCACATTGTGTGGCTGTCAGGTTACAGGCCTCTCCGGCCTTCCTGAATACGAGCTCCCACTTACTGTGGTCGCCAGGTTTCAGGCCTCACAGGCCTTCCTGAGTATGAGCTCCCACATACTGTGGTCGCCAGGTTAGAGGCCTTACCAGGCCTTCCTGGATTTGGACTGGCTAAGTACACGCACTTTCGTTTCGTGTACTTTCTAAAATCCAGATTTATGGTAAGGGTTATGCGCTGTCCGCTTCATTCCCTTTTTTACGTGGCTCAGACTCCGGTTCTTCACCTTGGGTCCCACTCTAGATGCGTCTTCTGTCGCAATGTTTTACGACAGGCGCTTCCCTTTCAGGCTATCTCCCACATTCTGTGGTTACAGGCCTCATTAGGCCTTTCTGAAGGTAGCCCCACATTGTGTGGCTGTCAGGTTACAGGCCTCTCCGGCCTTTCTGAATACGAGCTCCCACTTACTGTGGTCGCCAGGTCTCAGGCCTCACAGGCCTTCCTGAGTATGAGCTCCCACATACTGTGGTCGCCAGGTTAGAGGCCTCACCAGGCCTTCCTGGATTCAGAATGGCTAAGTACACGCACTGTCGTTTCGTGTACCTTCTAAAATCCATATTTATGGTAAGGGTTATGCGCTGTCCGCTTCATTCCCTTTTTTACGTGGCTCAGACTCCGGTTCTTCACCTTGGGTCCCACTCTAGATGCGTCCTCTGTCGCAATGTTTTACGACAGGCGCTTCCCTTTCAGGCTATCTCCCACATTCTGTGGTTACAGGCCTCATTAGGCCTTTCTGAAGTTAGCCCCACATTGTGTGGCTGTCAGGTTACAGGCCTCAGCGGCCTTCCTGATATGAGCCCTCATGTACTGGAGCTCCCCACATGAGGGGGTCATCAGGTCTTAGGTCTCAGTAGACCTTCCTGGGTTTGAACCCTCTCTTACTTCCCCAGTGTTCGGATCGAGCACTGGGTAGACCCGTGGATTGAGTGGACGACTTCCGTCGTTTCTTGAGGTTAAGTCACACTCTCTGGGAGATCCCGTCTCTGTGATCCGGAACTGAATGGTTTCTGCCAGCTTTACAGGCCTTCAGTTTCTGGATGCCTTATCCAAGGCAACTTCCAGAGGCTCTGTCTTGGACAGACAGGCAATGGCCAGACTGTGAGTCTTAGTATAGATCACCAGGCCAGCCTGGTGGCATTTCAGGAGGCATGCTCCCCTGAATAGTGACTGGCTGGGAGTCCCTTGGGTCCCCTAGCCACACTCCCTAGAAGGGACCCCTTCTATTGGAAGTTGTGGTCCTAAGCCTTTGAGCTGGCCCAGATATACCCCCCATTAACTATGTTCTGGCGGTTTCTTGGTTCATTAGCTTGGGCTATGACCGGTAGGGAGTGCTGTCACTGACAGCCCGATGTGACCTAAGGGTGAGTGGTTCCAGTGTTTCTGATTTACTGGTTCGGACAGTTGTCACTGCCTTTGGGCACGCACTCCCCTCAGCATGGTGGCGTTGGTATATCGTTCCCCATAGCGTCATTCTGACGTAGTGTAGAGTTCCCTTTCGAAAGGGAACGTCTCAGGTTACGACTGTAACCTATGTTCCCTGAGAACAGGGAACGAGACACTACGTCTTCCTGCCATGCCTCGGGGCCTGCCTGCAACAGTCCCTTCAGACGATAGGATGTTGTCATGTGTGCAAGGCTCCCCTTTATACATCCAGGTCGCGCGCTCATCATTCAAGCTGATGATGCACAGGCTGTCGCCGGTCAACATGATTGACGTGAGTTGATATTTATTTCAGACACCTGTCACGCCTGAGGCGTTCCCCATAGCGTCATTCTGACGTAGTGTCTCGTTCCCTGTTCTCAGGGAACATAGGTTACAGTCGTAACCTGAGACGTTTTTGCAGTCTAGGTCAAGGTTTTTCCTTTCAGTACGGCGCTTTCATTTTAGTCTTGGTTTTCAATAGAATTTTGCCTCTGCCTAGAAAGACCTCTGAGCTTTAAAGGGATACTCCACTTTTTTTGGAAATAGGCTCAATTTACAACTCCCCCAGAGTTAAACAGTTGAGTTTTACCGTTTTCGAATCCATTCAGCCGATCTCCGGGTCTGGCGGTACCACTTTTAGCATAGCTTAGCATAGATCATTGAATCGGACAAGACCATTAGCATCTCTCTCAAAAAAATTACCAAAGAGTTTCAATATTTTTCCTATTTAAAACTTGACTCTTCTGTAGTTACATCGTGTACTAAGACCGACGGAAAATGTAAAGTTGCGATTTTCTAGGCTGATATGGCTAGGAACTATACTCTCATTCCTGCGTAATAATCAAGAAACTTTGCTGCCGTACCATGAGTGCAGCAGGCGTAATGATATGACGCAGCGCCTGAAAATAGTCCCCAGCTCTGTAACTTCCAACGTGACCGGGACTAAGTTTGTCTAACCTATTAGACCTATTTTCAGGCGCTGCGTCATATCATTACGCCTGCTGGACTCATGGTACGGCAGGAAAGTTTCTTGATTATTACGCAGGAATGAGAGTATAGTTCCTAGCCATATCAGCCTAGAAAATCGCAACTTTACATTTTCCGTCGGTCTTAGTACACGATGTAACTACAGAAGAGTCAAGTTTTAAATAGGAAAAATATTGAAACTCTTTGGTAATTTTTTTGAGAGAGATGCTAATGGTCTTGTCCGATTCAATGATCTATGCTAAGCTATGCTAAAAGTGGTACCGCCAGACCCGGAGATTGGCTGAATGGATTCGAAAACGGTAAAACTCAACTGTTTAACTCTGGGGGAGTTGTAAAATGAGCCTATTTCCAAAAAAAGTGGAGTATCCCTTTAAGCAGCTCCAATGAGCGTATTATCAATCAGATTGGCATTCTCTCAACAGAGAAGAGTCTTCAAGACGGCAGAAGAAAGAGAGAGGTCGTAAATTGCGCCGGTACTTGCTCATCGGACTTGCTACTGTGGGTGGAGGGACAGTAATCGGTGAGTCTAAATGCCACAGGACGTTTGTTTTAATCTACACTGGTCTCGCCGAGGTGATTAGGTCACTATCAATGTCACAGCAAAGTCCATGAAAACAATTTATTTATTATATTTTTTAATTAGAAATTGAAGCCTTTCAGGCTTTTCCCCCCTGGTTTAATTATATAATTATTTCATACAGTACTGTCAAAAGTTTGGAAACATTAAGGTTTTTAATGTCAGGGTTGCATTTATTTGATCAGAAAATACAGTAAAAACAGTAATAGCGTGAAATATTATTACAACTTAAAATAACTTGTTTTCTGTTTTAATATATTGTAAAATGTGATGTATTCCTGTGATCAAATCTGAATTTTCAGCATCATTACTCCAGTCTTCAGTGTCACATGATCCTTCAGAAATCATTCTAATATGATGATTTGATGCTCAAGAAACATTTCTGATTAAAAATCACAATACATTTATCAAAAGTGACAATAAAGACATTTATAATGTTACAAAAGATTTCTGTTTCAAATAAATGCTGTTCTGTTGAAATGTCTATTCTTCAAAGAATCCAGAAAAAATGCATCATGGTTTCTACAAAAATATTAAGCAACAAAAATGTTTTTCAACATTGATAAAAATAAGAACCATTATTAATAACTGAGCATCAAATCATCATATTAGAATGATTTCTGAAGGATCATGTGACACTGAAGACTGGAGTTTATGTATTTAATTTATATTCACAAACTTCCATTACTGTAATTTTTCCGGAGGTTTTATTTGTGAATTTTTATTCATTTTCTTTAATTATTTATTTTAAAAAATTATATAAATTAAAATGTTAAATTAATTTAAATTCAGTTCAATATAATAAATGATTTATGATATATATACATACTTCACAATTTAAAACATTAAAACATTATTTATGTTATGTTTATGATAATTGGAGAGGAAATGTGCTTAATTTTCATTAAACTTAATTTCATTATTTTTAAAATAAAAATATGATTTAATTATTAAATTAAAGAATTGTCATTATTTATCTCTTAGTTCTGTCTCTTAGTTGATGGGTGAAAGTCCAGGACTGATTTCATGAGATTCACCCTCTAATTTCGGATGTGTTTCCCTGGTCTGGTGTGAATGATCGTGTGTGTGTGTGTTTTGATCAGGTGTCACAGGAGGGCTGGCGGCTCCTCTGGTGGCTGCCGGGGCAGGAGCGGTGCTGGGAGCGGGTGGAGCCGCTGTTCTGGGATCCGCCACGGGCATCGCCGTCATAGCCTCGTTGTTTGGAGCCGCAGGGGCCGGGCTAACAGGTGCTTTACAGAATATAATACAAACTGTAGTAGAAAACCTATTATTATTTTTCTGGCTCTAAAATAGCTGATATATACACTAAAACTATGACCACATATCAGATGTACGGTATACAGTATACGGTTAATCTAATATGTGATCATCGTTTTAGTGTATATGTAAATGTATATTGTGCTCAGTTGCAGTGATGCTTGGCAACCATACAGTGTACAGTTAGGCTAATTAAATTACTTTCATAATATATTACTATTATAATGAATTGGGAATTATGCTCATAATAACAATAATAATAAAGTAATTAATAAAAATTAAGCAGCAATTTGTAAAACAAATCTTGCTCCATCCTTTATCATTACTCAGAGTAGTAAGAACGACAGGTAATCTGCATTAATAGACAGTTTTAGGTAATAGTGGCCCACAGATGATTAGCACAAGTATTTCAGTAATAACGTGAGTTAGCCGGTTAGCCGGAGACCTACACAATATAAAACACAAAACTGTATTTTGAACACCTGACATGTACACAACACAGCTAGAGCATTCGAGGGAGGGTCAAAGTAGTCGTTGTTTGCGGGCAGCCAATGAAGATCATAGGCGGGCATTATGCAAATGTGTTACCCAGTGACTTGTAGTCGTAAACAAAGTGGATTCGAATTACCGACGACGCGTTTAGGTGGTTCAGAGGTGATTCTTTCTTTTGAGAGATAATAACTTTATTTATCGTGCACTTTCGGCTTTACTACTTTGCAGATCGTGTACATAGTTTACAAACAGCTATATTACACACTGCATGAAAGGGAATATTCGAAAAAGCATAATAAGGGCACTTGTTAGAGGATTGGTATGTGAGCAGATCAATTAGCAGACTGACAGTCATACAGTTACAGTCCGTTTTCTGGTTTGGATAGAGTGTTGCTATAAGCGGAGCACATTGTCAGCTGCCATTTAAAATGAACTGAGCTCAAGGTTGTTGAAGTCGCTTGGTATTTCTTTTGTGTGTGTGTGTGTGTGTGTGTGTGTGTGTGTGTGCGCCTCACATTATCTCTATTTGAATGAATGAATATATTTGCAGATCAAGTTTTCTATATTTTTGTTTAAATCTCTTATATATATATATATATATATATATACACTCACCTAAAGGATTATTAGGAACACCTGTTCAATTTCTTATTAATGCAATTATCTAATCAACCAATCACATGGCAGTTGCTTCAATGCATTTAGGGGTGTGGTCCTGGTCAAGACAATCTCCTGAACTCCAAACTGAATGTCAGAATGGGAAAGAAAGGTGATTTAAGCAATTTTGAGCGTGGCATGGTTGTTGGTGCCAGACGGGCCGGTCTGAGTATTTCACAACCTGCTCAGTTACTGGGATTTTCACGCACAACCATTTCTAGGGTTTACAAAGAATGGTGTGAAAAGGGAAAAACATCCAGTATGCGGCAGTCCTGTGGGCGAAAATGCCTTGTTGATGCTAGAGGTCAGAGGAGAATGGGCCGACTGATTCAAGCTGATAGAAGAGCAACTTTGACTGAAATAAAAATGTAACTCGTTACAACCGAGGTATGCAGCAAAACATTTGTGAAGCCACAACACGCACAACCTTGAGGCGGATGGGCTACAACAGCAGAAGACCCCACCGGGTACCACTCATCTCCACTACAAATAGGAAAAAGAGGCTACAATTTGCACAAGCTCACCAAAATTGGACAGTTGAAGACTGGAAAAATGTTGCCTGGTCTGATGAGTCTCGATTTCTGTTGAGACATTCAGATGGTAGAGTCAGAATTTGGCGTAAACAGAGTGAGAACATGGATCCATCATGCCTTGTTACCACTGTGCAGGCTGGTGGTGGTGGTGTAATGGTGTGGGGGATGTTTTCTTGGCACACTTTAGGCCCCTTAGTGGCAATTGGGCATCGTTTAAATGCCACGGCCTACCTGAGCATTGTTTCTGACCATGTCCATCCCTTTATGACCACCATGTACCCATCCTCTGATGGCTACTTCCAGCAGGATAATGCACCATGTCACAAAGCTTGAATCATTTCAAATTGAACATGACAGTGAGTTCACTGTACTAAAATGGCCCCCACAGTCACCAGATCTCAACCCAATAGAGCATCTTTGGGATGTGGTGGAATGGGAGCTTCGTGCCCTGGATGTGCATCCCACAAATCTCCATCAACTGCAAGATGCTATCCTATCAATATGGGCCAACATTTCTAAAGAATGCTTTCAGCACCTTGTTGAATCAATGCCACGTAGAATTAAGGCAGTTCTGAAGGCGAAAGGGGGTCAAACACAGTATTAGTATGGTGTTCCTAATAATCCTTTATGTGTGTGTGTGTGTGTGTGTGTGTGTGTGTGTGTATATATATATATATATATATATATATATATATATATATATATATATATATATTTGTCAGCTGCCATTTAAAATGAACTGAGTTCAAGGTTGTTGAAGTTGCTTGGCATTTCTTCAAATGCAGTTTGTGTGTGTGTGCTTCATATTATCTCTATTTGAATGAATGAATGAATGTATTTGCAGATCAAGGTTTCTATATTTTTGTTTAAATCTCTTTATATATAATATGAAGATACCACAAGGTATATTTACTCATTTTTGCATTACTCATCAGGCTATAAAATGAACAAGCGTGTCGGCGCTATACAGGAGTTTGAGTTTCTTCCGATGAGTTCTGGAAAGCATCTGCATCTGACTATAGCCGTGACAGGCTGGTTGTGCAGCGGCAAATACAGTGAGTGCTCAAATTAACCATCATATCACCATCAAAATAGCATTTTCTCAGTTACTATTATGTTTTAAAGTCTCTTGTGTTAGTACTTTAACACGCACTGAATATATGTGGCATTTATTATTTATTAAAGGGGTCGGATGATGCTATTTTAAAAGTTTGTTATTTTGTTTATTGGGTGTAATAGAATAGGTTAACATGCTTGGATGTTCAAAAAACATTATTTTTCACATACTGTACATTATTGAAGCTCCTCTGTTCCCCTGTCTGAAAAGCTCAGAGTGCTCTGATTGGCCAGCTGAACCATTGGCCGGACACCTCAGGCGTGTCAGAAATGTAACGCCTCTTAAAGGTGCGGTATGTGATTTTTAGCGACATCTAGTGGTGAGGTTGCGAATTGCAACCAACAGAAGTTACGGTGGCCGACAGGAAAAGATGTCGTCATCGTCTGAGACAGCAGAGAGTAGCCAGTTAAGCAATGAGGTTTCTTTACAAAGATAGAAGTAAGTTTCCTTAATTATTCAGTCAAACGAAATGTCATTGCGAATATTGTAGTGACATGTTCATCATTGTGTCAGTGTTTTATTCGCTGACTTTAGCTAGCTCTCTGTTAGATAGAATAAGGCCAACATTTAAAAAGCATCATATGACCCCTTTAAAGGGCTGATTGATTATGATTTCACTTTTCTAACTTTAGTTAGTGTGTAATGTTAATAATCTGTAATAATGTATGTGTGTAATAATCTGCAAAGTTACGACGCTCAAAGTTCAAAGCAAAGGGAGATATTAGCTTTTAAAGAAATTGCTTTTTAAGGACTACAACAAACGGCTGGTAGGGACTCGCGACATTCCTCCCGGGTTAGTGACATCACCAATCCTAGAATTTACATAAACCCCGCCCCCTGGACACGATTTATAGATTATCAAGACAAAATATGTTTATCAATGACTAGAAGATAACTACACATAAGCTACATAAATTCATCAACTAACCATTCAGAAATGTCCTGTTGCTTCTACATGTTGTCACTTCTTCTTGAGTCTGTGCATCATTGACATCATCTGACTCCGGTTTGAACATAAAAGGCTAAAAGTTTTAGAAATTTTCAGTTTATGTCTGTGTGAGGTAAAAGGACACAAGCTGTTGAAGCTCCGCCCCCTGTGCTGGGAGCAGCAGCTCATTTGCATTTAAAGGGACAGACAAAACAGTGCGTTTTTGCTCACCCTCAAAAAGTGACAACTTTACCATGCTATATAAAAATATATGTGGGGTATTTTGAGCTAAAACTTCACCTACACAGTCTGGGGACACCACAGACATATTTTACATCTTGTGAAAAGGGCATTATACCACCCCTTTAATGTAAAAGCCCGAAATAGCCATGAAATATTGTTCACACTAAGGTTTAGTTTCGATTGCCCATCATAGGTTCGTTCCAGGCTCCCTGGTCCAGTCTAGGAGCGTGTGGCGAGCAGTACTGTCTGAAATGGGAGTCGCGTTACTTATTGGACCTGGGCTCTATTCTGGACTCATTATGGGACGGGCTTGTTAGTGTCTTTGCCCAGGAGGCCCTCAAATACACAGTGCTCTCAGGTATGTCTGCTTTACTATACCAATGCTGTTAAGCTATAAAAAGGTAGTACTTCATGGTTTGAGGAAAATAGAAAGTCACCTGTACTTCATCTGACCTTATTTATGTGAGTATTGAACTGTGCAGTCATATTAATTCACTTAAGTCTAATCCGATTGGACCATCTTTCACAGTCGTCCTGGCAGGAATGTGTCTAATACAGAGAAAGTGTCTCTAATAGTCAAATTGGTATTTCTGTTTCTTTCATGTGTGTGTTATCATGAATGACAATGAATCCAATGCTGGAATTTGTATTGTTTGGCTGAGTGGCCATCGCATTTCTGTCACATACTTTCAGACTCACTATATATATATATATATATATGATTATGAAATAAACCAGCTTGTATAATATTTTGTCTGTCCTCCTGAGATTGACAGTCAACTAAGTAAATGTTATACCCTGTTTATTGAGAATACCTCCAAATTGCTACATTTAATTGTAGCATAATGCAACAATGTCACACATTGCTTTACGGTGTCCAGAATAACCACATTGCTGATTGTCTTGTTCGTGCTCAGGCATAGTCACCGCTCTGACATGGCCTGCCTCTCTGCTGGCTGTGGCCAGTGTGATCGACAACCCCTGGGGAGTGTGTCTGAGTCGCTCAGCGGAGGTGGGAAAACACCTCGCACAGGTGCTCCGGAGCCGACAGCAGGTCAGAGTCCAGACAATGAGTCCTTCTAGATTCTCCATTAGTATTTGATATTTTCAGGTATTTTTTCAGGTATTTCAAGGAATGTTACAGGTCACATTCAATTATGAAAATTAGTCAATTATGATAGACAGCCTTTAGCCTCTTAGAAACAAAATGTGCGAGCAGAAATGCGTTTACAGTACATTGGACGTTTGCCCTACAGACTTCTATTGTAACTGCATGACATGCCACGTTTTAGTAAGATGTGTAAAACCATAAAAATGTAATGCTCATGGCATGGTTGTGGCATGTGGTGCAACATCCAAAGACGTTTGTGTGAATGTATGTAGCTGAAGAATTGATGCTTTAAAGGGGATCAGGTGTCATTTATTATTTAAAGTCCCCCTGTAGTCAATAATTGTATCCCTTAAAACTCATCTTTGATCACCAAAATGGCATATTTAAACGTTTTGTCGTTAAAAAAAAAAAAAAAATGCATGCCTTAAAATATCTTGAATGTAACTCTACACCCTTGCCTCATTTAGTATAGGCGGTTCTATGAATATGCAAATTAGCCCCGCCTCCACTCACTCACAGCAGCTCAGAGATCCACTCGTTGACGATCACACGTTGATCTGATTGGTAGTTTGTGTCGGCAAAAACACCAGTGATTTCAAACCGCACATTTAAGACTGTTTGGTTCACTGCCGTTTTAAGAAGAAAATACTCAGCAATGGTGTTGACTTATGAATGTACACATGGTTTATCTTAAAGCGTATTAAAAACACCACATATAAACACCCTCAGACAAAAAAAAAAGACAAAAAAAAAGTTTGCATGTGTTTTTTGTTGAATATCATATTTGAAAGGCTTTTATTATTCTTATAGTGTGATATAGGAGAATATGGGTCTAATAATCGAGGAAGAAAAACACCTCAATTTTATTCAGAGATCAAAACTGAGCAAAAATATGCAATTTGGTGCATTTGCTGATATTTATTGGGCAGAAAAGTACATTGAAATTCTGATAGCTTTTAATGTAAATCTTATACCAGTATACTGTAGCAGACTACTTGCATATAATGACTATTTATGTGCAATTTATCTCCCAATAATGTTTTAGTATTTAAATGATTATTTTTATGATCAAAGCTCTGCAGTTTTTAAACATAAAATGCAATGTAATACAATGATGAACGACAGATGAACAAATCAACATTTCTCAAAAGCCTGATGGATCATATTTGATACTCGCATTATAACAAATAAAAAATTATGTATGGATAATCACTTAAACTTAAGTTGCTTCAATCCAGTACATGTTCTTCTTGAAATATGGCAACGATTTAAGTTATTTTTATGTTTACTTTATAAAAATCAGTAAAGATTTCACTGCAAAAACCCTGAAGGTTGGCTTTTTTAGGCCTTCTACATGCTAAAAAAGTATAAACTGTCAGTCAGATTACAGAATGCATGTGATAGATTGAGTGCAACAGGTTTTTCAGCAAAGTTTTGATCATGTTGATTATTTAGAGGCCTTCAAATATGATAGATATACTGTATACTGCTAGAAATGTTCAAATTATTAGGATAACCCTGGAATATTTTTTTCAAATGTGTTTAATTATCTTCCTTTTTTCATCTTTGTGCAGGGAAAGCGCCCTGTCAATCTAATTGGCTTTAGCCTTGGAGCTCGTGTCATATACTTCTGTCTAGAAGAGCTCGCTAATGATCAAGGTAGGCTTTCTATTCATTGTACGGAGTGGGTGAGCGATGAGGGAACATCCTTTTGTCTTTAAGTAAGACCTTGCGTCTCAAGAAGTGTCGACTTGAGAGTGGCCAAATTTCCTGCAAGCCAGACTGAGTCATTTTCTCTTAATGAAAGATTAAATCGGAGAGGTGTGAGACTGTAAATGAGAATCTGTTCGCATGGAGCCGGTTGAAAGACATTCTGTCTCTTATTATCGGGCAGGTTGTGAAGGTGTGGTGGAAGATGTGGTGCTGCTGGGGGCCCCTGTGGACGGCTCCGAGAAAGCATGGAAGAGACTCTCCAGGGTAGTGGCGGGGAAGATTGTTAATGGATATTGCCGGTAAGACACTATTAGTGGTGCTTCTGTCCTGAATGATTTTAAGGATCGGGGCAGATGAAGCTGATCGGTATCGGCTATCCTAAGCCCGATCCATTATTTTTCATCAGCTGTCATGCTGGTTTTGCCAACTGGTGACGTCCATTAAAAGTAAAAGATTAAGCTCAAATGTGCGTGCGTGAACCGCAAGAACCAATGTGGTCTGGTCTAGCGCCTCACACCCAAGGTCAAGGTTCCATGTTTAGCATATTTGATGCACACTTTTGTAAGGAAACACTCAAAGTCATTTATGTACAATTTTTTTTTATCTTCCGTCAAACTATATGAGACGTCATTGCCATAACGCGTTGCATCTTGCTTCGGACTTGACTAACAGATGGCAGTCTGACACCACGAGAGTCATGTTTTCTATCCTTAAATCCACTTTTTTTCCCTTTATGTTGCAATTATTCTACTTATTGTACATATGTGACCCTGGACCACAAATCCAGTCACATGGGTCAATTTTTTTACATTTAGATTTATATATTATCTGAAAGCTGAATAAATAAGCTTTCCATTGATGTATGTTTTTTTGTTTTTTTTGGATATAACAATATTTGGCCGAGATACAACTATTTGAAAATCTGGAATCTGAGGGTGCAAAAAAATCAAAACATTGAGAAAATCGCCTTTAAAGTTGTCCATTTATCTTCGCGATTGTGCTGCATTCACTCACAAAAATAAATGTTTTATATATTTACGGTAGGAAATTTACAAAATATCTTAATGGAACATGATCTTTACGTAATATCCTAATGATTTTTGGCATAAAAGAAAAATCGATAATTTTGACCCATATTGTTGGCTTTTGCCACAAATGTACCCATGTGACTTGTGACTGGTTTTGTGATCCAGGGTCACATATAAACTACAAAAAGTTTATAACCAGTAGTCCCATATTCATAATTGTGACCACACAGTTTGTCCACCATTGTAACGTACCATTGTACATCTACCAATGTCAATATATTAGGACTATATATAGAGAGAGAGCGTACTGTATCTTATTATTAGAATATATATACATGTATCGGATTGGCAGATACTCAATATTCATTGACTCGGATCGGATCGGGTGCAAAAAAACCCTGATCGGGACATCCCTACATCTTAGGTATTAAAATTTGCCATTATGATTATGATTTTAGCAGTTTACCCAAATGAACTCTCTTTTTCTCTTATACAAAATGTTTTTAAAATAATAGTACAATTTAAAATAAATGTTTTCTGATTTGAATATATTTTCAAATGTAATTTTTTCCTGTGACCCAAAGTCATCATTACTCCAGTCTTCGGTGTCACATGATCCTTCAGAAATCATTTTATGTTGATTTTCTGCTTAAGAACCATTTCTTTAATATTATCAATATTGAAAACAGTTGTTTCAGGGATTTTTTTTCATTAACAGAATGTCTTTTGTAACAATATAAATGTATACTGTCACATTTGATTAATTCAGCAAGGATGCATTAAATTGAAGTATTCGTTTATAAAAAAAATAATCTTACTGACCCCAAACATTTGAACTGTAGTGTTTGTTCACAGTTTGTGCAATAATCATTCATTAAGTTCATTGTGGCAGATTGTCTGCTTATGAACTCAGACGTCCGTTCAGATGGGAATTAAATTACCACATATTCTGATTTCAGCATTTAGAGGCACTAGTTGGCAAATTTTACATGACATTGGTTTTCTTGCATTGATGAAGACTAAGCAACCAGAAAAGGGCTTAAGTAACACATTAAAGGGTTAGTTCACCCAAAAATGAAAATTCTGTCAGTAATTACTCACCCTCATGTTGTTCCAACCCCGTAAGACCTTCGTTCATCTTCGGGACACAAATTAAGATATTTTTGATTAAATCTGAGAGCTGGATCACTCCTCCATAGACTTCTAGGTGACCGAAACTTGCTGGCCCAGAAAAGTTATTAAAGAGATCGTTAATATAGTCCAAGTGACTACAGTGCCTCAATCTTAAGTTTATCAAGCGACGAGAATACTTTTTGTGCGCAAAAACAAACAAAAATAACAACTTTATTCCACTATTCATTTCCTTCTCTCTGGGCCTCGAGTGAGTTCACGTAGTGTTTTTGCGCAGCGCATTGTTCGTCACACGCATCACACACATGACCAGCGTCGGCCAATAGTGAGCCTACGTGGTGACGTACAACACAGACGCACTGCGCAAAAACACTACGTGAACTCACTCGAGGCCCAGATAGAAGGAAATGAATAGTGGAATAAAGTCGTTATTTTTGTTTGTTTTTGCGCACAAAAAGTATTCTCGTCGCTTGATATAGTTAAGATTGAGCCACTGTAGTCACTTGGACTATATTAGCGATCTCTTTAATAACTTTTCTGGGCCAGCAAGTTTCGGTCACCTAGAAGTCTATGGAGGAGTGATCCAGCTCTCAGATTTCATCAAAAATATCTTAATTTGTGTTCCGAAGATGAACGAAGGTCTTACGGGGTTGGAACAACATGAGGGTGAGTAATTACTGACAGAATTTTCATTTTTGGGTGAACTAACCCTTTAACTGTTTAGATTATTACATATGTTTAATTAAGAATTAGATTGTAATGGGTAATCAATTTACAAATCTAACTGAAATTAGACATTTAACAAATTACAGTCATTTTAGTCCACCAGATGTAATATTAGAATTGACACTTTATTTATTTATTAAAAAGTTACAGAATGTCTTGAAATGTTAATTTTATTGTTTTAATCACATTTATTTATTTTGATTTAATTATTCTTCCTTTTAGTTGACTTCATGTTTGTAAATATTTGTTTATTTTTGTCATTATTGGTTTAGAGGGGATTGGCTTCTTGGATTCCTGTATAGAAGTTCATCTGTCCAGCTGTCTGTCGCTGGGCTCCAGCCAATCAGTTCGCAGGACCGCAAAATAATCAATGTGGATCTGTCATCAGTGGTGAGTATCACATCCCCGATGTTCGTTTTAAATGTTCTTGGTGTCTGTGAGATGCATTTAGATTCACATTCAATTTACTGTCTGTGAGAGTAACTATTCAACACAACTTCACGGCATTACATTAGCGTAGAGTCAAAGTTTAATTTCCTTCAGATGACTTCAAACCTTAACCAACTGAAAGCTACTTTTTATAGACAAAAGTGATTTAATGCTTTTTGCTGAACACCCCCTTACATGAATAGAAAGGGCATTGTTAAATTGTCAGCCACAAAAGACCACAATTACTGTAATTACTGTCGCGGGAAGTTCCTCGTTAATATTCAAGTGGAGTCCTTAAATCCAGCCATGTTACATCATTAAAAAAAAAAAACACTCAAAAATGTGTCATTTTAATGCAATGCACAAATGTAAAAAGATAAAGACACTTCAACTTAAAATGATCCATTCATAACAATCCCTTCTAAGTTACACAGAGCAACAGATAGTCTGCACATCTCGACAGAGGTCGTCAGGCCCGCCATCCATGTGATGTATTGTAAACGAAGGACTGAATCTGAGATATTCCTTATCTCACAGACACAGAATACAGGTGGCATCACATCGGCCCCTCAAACCAGGACAAACAAAAAGACATGCTTGTGGTATCTTTGTGAAAGAAGTTATTCATACAAATTTAATTATACAGCTTAGATAAATTGGCAGAAGATATGGCAAGGTATTGGTTTTGCGACTGCAATGTGAGGCATGTGAAGAATTGCACCTTCATTCGGCATGTGAAGAAGAACTGTTAATGAGCAATTAAATTAGCATTTCCTGAAATAAATACCAGTGCTTGTAAGGCAGCGCTAGAATACAGTGTTACAGCTTTCAGGACTAATTTAGGCTTATCAGAGCCACTTTATACATGATGTCAAGGCAGCTATAGGTAATTAAATCAATTAAATAGACCAGTTCAGTATGCAAATATTGCAGTGACACCAAATGGTGGACATTAGCCAATGGGAGATTATCAAAATTAAGTCTCAAATTTCATAGAAGTATAAAGTTCATAAGAATTTTTTTATAGCACACCTAAGAATTAGATTATTAGGGTTTTTTATATGTGTGTTAAATTTGAGCTATTTTCCAATGTCAGTCAGCTAAAGCTAAAAACATGACTGCCCTCTGAATAGACTGTACATTTTATGCCCCTTTTTTACTTGTAAAAAATTAAATAGGGCATTTACTTACTGGTCTAAATCACAAGATTCCACCCCTAAATCTCTATATGTTGTTTCTGGACTCTTTTTTTTTTTTTCAAGTCTGTGGGAGTTTATTTCACCTGGCATAAAATAAAACGCAAATTTGATCGCTTGGAACAGTAATAGCATGCATTGTGTGATGTGAGGGATCATGCACACCTGAGTTGTGCCCCAAAGCTTGATTTTTCTGAAAAGTTAGCAAGCACCACTAAAATTTAAATGAGGATATTACTATAGTAATTTTTTAACTTGCTTTATAAATACTGACTATGTTCTGTCCAACTTTTAGGTGAAAGGACACCTGGACTACATGCGTCAGATGGACACCATCCTAGTAGCAGTGGGGGTTCCTACTAGGGAAGAGGCTGGAGCCATGAGTAGCAAATTACAGCTTGTTCATTTATCTCAGGAAAAACCAGGCACTCCAGAATCAGCTGGTCAGAGCACAGTCAAAGGGGAACCATCCATGGACATTTCAAACAAAGATACTTTAGATGTCCCATCATCATCAAATGTAGATCAATACGAGAGGAAGGACTCTGAGAATGGCTGGGATATCCCTGATATATCCGATTTACTGGATTCCATCAGTGAAAGTGATGGCATCCTTGAAACCTGTCAAGGTAATGCTGATTCACAGTGTGCTCTTGAAGGCGAGAACCATGTCGAACCATCTCATGACCAAAGCAAAATAGACAGAGATAATGAAAGTAACACGGACTTTGAGCACACGTCCTGGGACTGGGACGACACGAACTGGACTGCTGAACACACAAACACAACCAACCAATCGCACACTGGAGCACAGAACCAATTAACCAATGGCAAACCTGATTGTTCCGAGCCAAGATGACATTTCCATGGCTCACTCACAGAATGAATGGGTCTAGATGGTAAACCTCGCTCCGAGAAACTCTCCATGGAGTCACATTTGCTGCTACCAAGATGAGGGTTGGGGACTCAAATAAACACAGTGTTTGAATATCGCACGCGAGACTTTTAGCAGAAGAAGGGTTACCGTCTAGACACCACCCAGAATATAAAATAGCAATATAAGCTAGAACCAACTGGAACCTTGGCTTTTTGCCAGTCTGGAATCGCCTAATAATCTCATTAAGTTATTACTGGATATCGTCTGTAATTAATATCAACACTGCTGAATGTGATTTGTGATAAACTGCTATGTGAAAACTGTCAGTATTCTGTGTATACCATTTGCCCCCTTCATTAGAAGTGGTTTGTTGTTTAATTAAGATGTGAATTACAGCTCCACAGACAACCCACTTGACGTTGTGTGAGGTATTAGTGAGATTTCTTTCGCTCTCGTCTGCTTTATCCATCTGTTGTTTTGGTTGTTATGGTAATGAATGAAGTGGGATGCGTGTTGAGGCCGTACTAAATGTACAATCTCTGTGATCTGCCTTAAGGAGCGATGCAGCCTCCCAGTTTTTGCACGACTAACCCATTAACACATATCCCATTGATTTTTTTTTTTTTTTTTTTTTTTGCACGGTATGTTTTAACACATTTTCTCACAAACCTATAATAAGTCACACATCTTGCGGTCCACTGTATATTGCATTTCTTTTGTAGTCTCTACGGTGCATCAATCGTCCAGCGCATCGACCTGGTTGGGCAGCAGCAGAGGCAGGTCGATCCCGGCGTGTTCAGCGTCGAGAAGGTTAACGGCGTCCGTGGCCGTCGCTGGTAGTTGAGGCGGGTCAGACACGAGGGAGGGGGGTTCGGTGGGCAGTTGCGGTTCTCCTGAGTTGCGCAGAGAAAGGGAAAGTGGCAGTGATGGCCTACGAGGGGCTTGAGATGAAGAACAGCAGGGTAGAAGCCGTGCCAAAGCCCTCTTGAAATCCCTCATGAACATTGGATATATAATTGGGTTCATGGTGCTGTTACAGTAGCCCAACCAGGTGATGGCGTCGAAGAAGGAAGGTGGTATGCACTCACACACTGCCTGAATGTACAGAATAAAAGGTCTTAGATCACAACGTGAATACAGAATGGGGTTGAGACACAATACCAAAGAGGTGGGAAAGGTCAAAGATGTCTAGTTCATCGGAAGAGGATGTCAGGGATGCCACGGATGAAGAAAGTGAGAGTAAGAGACAAAGATGGAGTGCTATTCACACACCATATTGCGTGTGAAGGAGGGCTAGAGACAGGCTTGCCCAGAAGCTCAAAATCTGAGCAAAGTGAGGGACACAGATGGGGGGACAGGATCGTTGACAACTTGAGAGCAAGCTCAGGAATAATTGCTCAACTAAATAGGAACATTTCTCTTTGTCAATTTGTCATATTGCTATTAATTTTTATCACTTGTTCCGTTTTTTGTTGCATGCTTGTTAAGGTCAAGGTAGGGTTCACTTTCAACGTGAATGAGATGTTTCTTTAAGTGTGATTTGTGGACTGACCTGTGCCATGTTGGTGATAAAAAAGGGAAGCCAGGCACTGAAGAAGAGACCCAGGAGCACTCCCAGGGTTAGGCTGGCTTTCAGAGCTCTCTTCCTTTGCCTGTGTGCCAGTCTGCGCTCGCTGTTCACCGACAACTGAGAACAAGAGATGGGGAGAGAGAGAGAAGAATATATTCATAGAGATTTCACAGTGATTCGCCTGCCAAGAGATGGGAAATAATGTTACCTTGGCCTGGGGTAATTATTCATGTCTTTCCCTCTCTCAGATGAAAGCTTTTGAGAGTGCCTCGCAAGGTCTTTGCTATTGTCTTGAAAAGTTCTACCCTCCCTTTTCGCTCTTCCTCATCTTCGAACGTCTCTCTTTACTTTCTGTCCTAGTCCTTAAAATCTAAATGCCCTTTTCTGCTACATCTTTCACCTTTGTGTTTAAGGTACAAGGATTTCTCTACACTCTATCTACACAATGCGTTGTCAGCAATGGCACAGCCTTCACTTGCATAAATGTTGGGTTTTTGAATGAACAATAGGCCAATGCCTAGAATGCATACATTCCAAGTGGCTTAGTTTGTCGAGAGTTCACAGCAAGAATTTGCACACATACATAAAGCAAGACATCCATCACAATTTGCATCTAATAACTTTTTTTTTTTTTGGTACTTGCTACTTCACAAATTGAATTCCTGTCGCATGTCTTTCTCTGACTCAGGACTTCTCACCGGACCATGCCGTAGCACGGGTGGCTCCTGATGGCTGTAGTCGTCTCCATCATGCACGGCGTGACCGGGAGACGGAGGATGAGATGGTTCACCATGTGAGTGATGTGGGTAAGGAGGATGAGTAAGTGCCTCCACCTGTCGTGCCTGTCTTCTGGCCGCCAACAGGATCCGGCAGTAGGTGAAACAGATGGCCGTAGAGGGCAAGAAGAAGGTGAGAAAGGTCGCCACAAGGGCGAAGGGGAGAGTCACCCGCAGGCGGCACTGTGTGGACGGCGTCCCTGACGTGGAAAGCTGGAAGTATGAAGAGGGGTAGAAGGAACTCAGCGGCGAGACTGTGGCGTTGGCGGGATAGTGCTCGGAAAGGTCTTGCACGCGACCCAGGCTGTGCCAGTCCATCTTGATTGGCAGGAAAGACGTAAGCGCTGCCAACCCCCAAGCCCCGCCCACCAGCAGCAAGGCACGGGGCGGGGTCATGTGCTGTTTGTATCGCAATGGAGAGATAATGAGGAGGTAGCGGTCCAGACTGATTACACACAAGTTGAGGATGGAAGCACTACAGCACATCACGTCGAAGCAAAGCCAGACGGGGCAGAATCCAGGCGCCAGCACCCAGGTCCCGCACAGCACGTTGAGCATAGCAGGAGGCATCACGACCAGAGCCACCATCAAGTCTGACAGGAAGAGGGACACCAGGAAGCAATTGGAGGTGCAGCGCAGCGACCGATGTGCGAACACCAAGGCAATCAACAAAATGTTCCCACAAGCTGTCACCAGAATTATGAGGGAAAGCATGACTGCGAGAAGCCAGGGACCGCTCCCACTAATGCTCCAACCATCACCGATAGTACCGCTGTCATTGAAGCTCCTGTGAGCGTTCCAGGGATCTGCACCTGATACTGCCTCTACTCGAGGGATAGGTGAGCCACTCATCATCGAAGAGTTGAATAGGACAGTGTGCGCTTCCTCAGGTCTCAATGAAGCGAACACACATCCAGGGTTTTTCAAGTGCATTGAGAGAGTGATGCTGAATGTGAAACAGTTGATCTGCGGGTCAGACCACCTCAGGTGGTGAAAAAGATCAAGATGTCCCGTTTATAGTAATCCTTTCCATCTTTCCCTTTGGCAAGGTTGGTGATTTCACTCCCTCTGTGCGCCTCAGTCACATCAGTGCGAGGATATTCAGCTGCCATCACTCCATTTGTCAACATGAGATGAGCAAAGCAATAAAATGACACATTTCCTTGTCCATAGTCTGGCTTCTTCAGTGCTTAGCACCGGAATGAGCAATTCTGTGCCTGTCAGAGTATTTCAAAGCTACGTGTCATGATGACACTCTTTGGGGGAGGGCAACTGAGAGGTGGGTTTCAGTACAAGAGTGTGTGAGGAAGAGAGGGAGTGTTACAAGAGCAAGACTACCATTTAGATATTTTTAGATGAGTGAATTAAAAAACAAACTTACCTCGGTCCGGTTCTTCCCGTCGAGGTGGATTTCTATTTGCTTTCTATGCATTTTTATGAGCTCATCGTTCTTTACTCAGTAATTGTGTGGCTGTAATTGAGTAAAAGGGAGCGGACGAGTGCACTAGAGTTAACTGTGTTGGCGTCTTTGCTGTTCCTTTTGCCCTCCTAATCCCTGTATCGTCCACTTCAGGGTGCCTGCAGGATCCGCACTCTGCCGCTGGGCATAAAGCGTGTCTGAGTATTGTGCTCTTAATGCGACTTTATGCACATTCACAGCCAAACATTATTCAGGGTTAATTGAGGCACGCATTTAACATCTAACAAAAGGCTTATGTAAATGTGTGCAAAAAAATTTGTGATTGTTGATGATTAAAATGTTATTTTACAAGAATGTTTTTTCTTTCCTGTATCTTATCTAATTTCTTTTTTTTTTTTCATTGGTCATAGATTTCCAAATGCATAACTCATTGTTTCTTTTTGCAACCTGATTGTGTTCTGTAGTAATCAACTGCATGCTATAGTGCTTCATTTGTATGTTTGAATGGACATTTGTAATGTTGTTGATGATCTGAGAATTAGAACTGAGAAAGAATCAAAGGGTTTTGAAATTAAAGTTTATTCCAAAAGAGAAGCTGAAAAGACGGTCTTCCTAAACTGTTGTACAGTTGTGAATACCTTTGACAAATGCAAGAGATGATACATTTAATATTTGTAATTTTATCAGCATTAAACATGCCTGCAACCATTCACTAAAGACTTAATTCTGAATAATGCATGGGAACTTATTTCGATATGTAGTTCTAACTTTGGATAAAAGGAAAAAAATAATAATTATTAATTAAAATAAATGCAGTTATTAATAGCACAGCAGATTTAAAAAAAAAAAAAAAGTATGCATGTACTTCACAACTGGAGAA
Organism: Rutilus rutilus; assembly: GCF_951802725.1. NCBI lineage: Eukaryota > Metazoa > Chordata > Actinopteri > Cypriniformes > Leuciscidae > Rutilus > Rutilus rutilus. Next base: position 11,539,070 of record NC_140218.1, on the reverse strand, counting down.
CTGTCACCATGCCAACACTGCTCAGGACACAAAGCATGTTTTTAGCTTTGAGCATAAGTGCACTAGTTCTGCATGGTTGCCAAAAATCATCTTGGCCTGGGTCAAAAGCCAGATGACAACGTGGGTTGCTATCACCGATTTTTGAAATGATACTGTAGGGTCATATTAAAAAATATATAAATTAAAGAAAAAATAAAATAAAAATCACATTCATGTCATCCTTTGCAAACTTCAAATTTCCTTTATCATTTTATTAAATAACCACAGACTGTCCTGTACAAGAACATATATATTATGGAGAGAAAGACAACCACACTGACAAAGCAGTCAGGCTTCAAATAAGAAAAGGCAGATGACAGAATCCATAACTGATGCAACTCTACTGCTCCTGAAAGAGAAGAGAAAACAGCTGTCAGGATTTTAAACACTTCAAATTAGGGCTGCACGATTTGGGGAAAATGTCATTTTGCGATAATTGAGGTCAATATTGCGATTACGATTGCGATATGCGATATAATAAACAAATGGTTTCATGAGTCAACTTGCTTGGTTCTAAAGGAAAATAAATGCACACACAGATTAGTGATAATCAGCCTAAAGAAAAAAGTTCTTTAGTCAAGAGCAGTGAGTGTTTTTCTCTGTTCCCTTTGTTCTTTGATTAACTTTAGCGACAGATTTTTTTATTTTTTTAGTGCATTTTAACAAGAACAAAACATAATTTACATACAAGAGTACATATAACCATATATGTCAGGGGTAAGAAAAAAAAAAGAAAAAAAAGAATAACTTTAGCGACAGATATAATTAGTGGTTACTGTGTACTGTCCCTTTAAGACCAGCCGCTGTCAGAGACGCGGATCTCACAAGACTCATTCTTTCACGAGTCATCACAACTCTTCATGTTCATCATAAGACTACTCTTATGTTATGAAGACACTCGACAAAAAGACATTTTGGCATAATTGTGTGTGTTATTGTTCGTTCAAGCTCGAAAGAGAACTGTATTCTGTCATGCTGTTTTGTGCGCACGCACGATATTAGCGCGAGTCTTTCTGTGTGTCACAGTCAGACATTCACAGGCAGCGCGTTCATTTTGGCATACATGTGCGTTGTTCGTTCTACCGCGAAAGAGAACTTGATACTGGCGCGCGTCTATCTGTGTGTGTGTGTGTGTGTGTGTGTCAGGAGGACATTCACAGGCAGCTTGTTATGTCTTATTGCGCATGAATGGTTTAAAAGCATTTGCATTAATAAGTGCGTTAACAGCGCTAATTTGTTTTAATATAAAATCGCAGCATTTTGCGTCATATAATCGCGTAGGCTTGACATCGCGATTGCGATTGCGATACGATTAATCGTGCAGCACTACTTCAAATGTCTTGAGATTCCATGCATATGATCTTATGTTAAAGGTGACAAACAAATCAGAAAGACAGCACATAGGCTACAGTCCAATAAAGAAAAGCATACATACAGATTTTTTGCATTGGTACATTAGATGACTTGATTCTCAGGTGATTTTAAACAAAGCAAGTGCGTACAGTGATCATCATAAATCAAACGTCTAGTTTGAAGCTGTAGCTTTTTGGTATGGCTTTTAGAACTGATTAGGGTGAACAGGATTTAATTTAGTTGGTGTGACTGCATGTAATTGCTTTTGTTGTATTAATTATGCTGGAAAGCACTTTGGTAAATGGCCGTTTTAAATGTGCTGTAGAAATAAAATATGCATTGTATTGTATATTACACTGTCACATAACATGCCGTGTTCAGAACACATCCAGTGAATTTCTTTGAATATTTCATTTTAAAAACACATTGAAACAACTGAACATAATTGAACAAATTATTATATAGACGGGCAAAAGTACCCTTTTGTCACAGTGTTATCATTAAACTAAATTAAAAAACCCATTAAGCTAGCTATTTGCCAAGGAAACATTTCCCATTTTCATTTAGTTTAAGTTGAAGTACTAAAATAACAAACTTGATTAAAAACTACAATCCAATTCAAAATATTAACAAAACAGTTCATCGAAATGATCAAATAATACTGATTTTATTTTAGAAATTATTCATAAAAATATTTTTGACCAAGCACTGAAAGTGTTCGTTAGTTTTAATTTTCTTATAATAACAATAAATTATTATTATTATTATTATGGCTGTGGCTATGTACACCAAGTTTATATAGCAAAAGATTCTATTAACACTTTCTTTGCCGGTTAGTTAAATAGTTAGATGCTATTTATACATATAACTACTGGCAGATAGTATTTGCACCTCAGTGTTGTTGTAGATTAAACGGTTACAATAACAGTGTAAATGATTATGTTTATTAAAATTATTAAATGGATATCGCCTTATTGGGACAATAAAGCCCTCCCTACACCTAACCAATAAACACTTTATTATTAAACACGTTAGACACTTTATTTCCAATTTTCGAATATTTTCGTCATTTTTATTGAAAATAAAAGCCTTTCCGATCTGATATGTGATGGGAAAAGGGAGTAGAGTGAGTTCGGCAAAAGAAGGATTTTAACTCGGATTGATTTGCGTCAAAACTTTCTACCACGTGCCTTACCCCTACACTATTGTTACTGTGGACAATCCAGTGTCTTCCGTAATTTTGCCCAATCAGACATCAGTGGGCGGAGTTAGTGTAAATAGCCTCTGCCATCGAGGATACTTAATTATGTATTACATAAATACGTATTAATTATTCATGGAAGTGAAATAGTAATTGTAGGAAAATTGTCAAATTTGGTACACTTATAGAGGTGGTCCTGAATAGTAATCGGACCAACTTTGGGGTCTCTAGTTCTATGCGTGTTTTGACAAATGAGCCCAAACTGATGGTTTTACCGCATGGACATGAACTTGCAAGGTAATGCTGAGATTTGATGGTCTCTATAAATCAAAAACACAAACCTTAGCGACGTTACTGTGCAGTACATAATGTGACCTGAAGTCATTCTGGCAGTTGGAATACGCCATGCCAAGACCCAGTCCCGTACCAAAGGCAATGGGCGACGTCCGGCCTGCAAAAACATCTTGATATATTAAGATGGATGAAGACATATTCTAATAAGTCTGGTTTACATAAGGTATATACTTACGCTTGAAGAATACAACAGAGAACACAATTCCTAGACCCAGCCCAGTACCTACAAGAGAAAACCATTATATTACTGCCTGTGGCACTGTGATGGTGTTAGAGAGTGCAATACCATGGTACTTTGATAGGCATTGTATTTTAAGAAAATACCATGATAATATAGAAAAACGCTTCAAACCATGGATATACCAATGTATCATATCCAAAATACTACAGTAACTATTCATAGTACCAGTAGTGTGTCACTGCCATAGTAACTAACGTTAAGTTATGACGAGATTAGTAGAAGGCGGTCCTAGTAGGCATTCACGTAGCACCTTTTTTAATATAACACAAAAACATTAGTTCTCAAAGCCTAACACGCTGTCAAAACATACCGAGTTACAAACTTAGACAGGATTTATGGGTGTACCGCCGACTAGTTAGGGAGTTCACAACGTTTTGAGTCAAATCCGCTGTGCGAGTGAGCGTCTTATCTGATCAATGACCTGAGTGCCCTACACGGACTTGACCTCCTACCGTGAATTAAGCAGATTATTGAATAAAACCAATCCTTACCGACTTTAATAGCGCAGTCTGCGAGGCAGCGATCCCACTTTTGGCCGATCTCTTTCTCAGACATGATGACAGCAGACTGGATGACTTTAGCTTGAAGGCTGCACTAGAACGCTGTCATACTTTCCTTCGTCGACAGTGTAAGTATATTCGCGCTGCATGATGGCGCCACCAGCTGGACAGGCGGGGAAATACTGCACGTTTAGTTAAAGGGATAGTTCACCCAAAAATGAAACTTCTGTCATAATTTACTCACCCTCATGTGGTTTCAAACCGGTGTGAGTTTCTTTCTTCTGTTGAACACAAAATAAGATATTTTGAAGAATGTCGGTAACCAGACGGTTGTCGGCACGCATTGACTTCCGTAGCATTTTTTTTCCTACTATGGAAGTCAATGGTGCATCAACTGTGTGATTCCAAACATTCTTCAAAATATCATTGTTTGTGTTCAACAGAAGAAAGAAACTCCTACAGGTTCGAATCAACTTAAGGGTTAGTAAGTAATGACACAATTTTCATTTTTGGGTGAACTAACGTTATCCCTTTAATATGATTGATATCCATGTACAAAATTATATTACAAGGAAAATTTTCATTTTTAATGGAAATTTTGTATTAACCCTCTGATACATTTTGTATTAACCATCTGATTAACCCCCTGTGACCAAAAATAAATAAATGTTCGGAAATTAAAAAAAATTGCTACTTCATCGGAATGGTACGAAACTTTTTTTGGTACGAAATGTGGCCAAAAAAAAACGTAAGTTCAATGGTGGGAAAAAAAGATCACTTGTGTCACCTGTGTTGTTCACGGTCAAAAATGACCACCATATGAAATAGGCAAAGAATACGAAAAAAATTATCAATTATAGAATACAATATTTTTTTTTTGCAATCTACAAATCAGCCACAGCAATGGAGGGGTGACACTCTAACATATCAGGAGTGCAAAACAGAAATCAAGGCATTCTAATTATAGCTTGATAATCAGCCATTTTAATTTATATTCTAATTTTAAGTATTTTAAGCAAGCAAACTCAATAAAATGAGATTTATTTAAATAGACCCAGTCCTCCAGACTGGCTGTTTTGTAACAAAAGCAAATCATACTGTACGCACAAATTATTAAATGTAATAAAACGCTTGATTTCTGTAGATTAAAAGATTGTTTTTATAAATATTTAGTGAAATTAACTGTCGATGGTTCCTAAGTTTTGAAAACTACAAAAACATTCACACTTCATTATGATTCATCATATAAATATCAACCTTATAATGTAATATAAAACTCCCGTTTAAACTTGAATATTTCCATTTTATTTATTTTTTTACATATTGAGTTATACAAAATAACAACTGTGGTACACATGATTGCTTTCCTGAGATGAAAATACAACAATTTACAATAAAAAGACAATTTTAAGAAGATTCTGGTCACTGTGGAAGTGCGCTGAACATGTGACACGGCGTACAAGATCACCACATCAAACTGTTTACAGATGCGATACTGCGGATCCATACAACTTTCTTACGCTGAGGTTAGTTAATAGGTCTGCTAATAATCTGCTTTCACATGTACAGAATGCCCCATCAATTCAATCATGTGACCTAAGAAGACCTATAAACCTGCTGAAGGCAAAGCTACAACTCAATTTAAGCCAAAAAATCTCTTTTTTTTTTTGAAAATGCAAATAGAAATAGAGGCAGATTTGATCTATAATGCACATTTGCTTAAGTGTCTGTTATTAAAACTGAATTTTTCAGCATCAATAACAACAATAAGCATCAGAAAGTGCATCATCGGGCAGCAGGAAGCTAAACCAGGAGGACACTAGAAAACCCAATACAGATTTTAACGTCAGTGGACGCCAGGTCACCCGACATACTAACACACACACACACTGCCATCTAAAGCAACATTTCCTCTACTCGGAGTCCTGTTTCTCATCCGTCTCTGGTGGGTTTGTCTCCTCTCTCTTCGGCCTCACGGCGCTGCTGCTGATGGACAGGAGATCCCTCAGCTCCTTGTTTTCAATCTGCATCAACAAAAAGCTGTTTTATTAACATACACTGAATATTCAGCAATATCATTGGTTTGACTGCACTGACACTATCGGGTGAAGCTAAATAACAACACTAGCCTTCTGTAGAGATGCCTTACAGCAGAATTAAACTTGTTTCATAATGAACTGAACTGAATCAACACACTGACCTGACATGAACTGAATGATGACACTACTGTCTTTTTAGAGCAGCACAATTTGAATTAGTCTCATATTTGATGTTTTCCTCATTATTTCTGTTACTTTCAAAACAATTTCTACTGTATAAAGCGCTATATAAATAAAGGTGACTTGAAAATGACATACAAAAGCATAAATTATAAGCGTCTAATCGGACAAAATCAAATAAAGCCAATACTTCAAGCTGTGCCAGCCGCTCTTTGACCGAGCAGTAGTGTTGGTCGTCCATGTGTACAGCTTGACGCATAACTTGACCCATTTCACAGATCCGCTCCAACTGGTTTTGAACCTCCTGGGAAAAAAAAAAGAAGCTTATTTTAGGTTTCATTCTGACTGATTTTTGAACACTGAATCAGACTTATTTTAAAGTGCCTCTATTATGCTATTTTAAAGATTGCTGATTTTGTTTTGGAGTCTCCTACAATAGGTTTACATCGAAGTCAAAAAACATTTTATTTTTCTCATAATATCCATTGCAGCATCAGCTCTTTTCTCACAGTGTCTGAAACGGTTCAATACAGGATTCAGTCTCTCTAAACCCCTCCTTTCCGAGAGCTACTCTGCTGTGATTGGTCAGATGACAGTAGCCGCGTTTCCATTACCCTTCAAATTGCGCAAATTGAATACACCCCAATGGAAACACGTCCATTTCGCAAAAACTCCCATTTATCGCAAAAAAGTTTACACGCTCGCATGAGGAGGTTTTTCAGGCAATTCGAAAAATTCAATATTTCGCAAAACTGCAATGGAAACAGTTTTTGCACATTTACAGTCACTTGACTGTATGTATGTTTGGACAGAATACGAGACAGAGTGTTCTTTATTAAATTCATATTAAGACAAAAGAATTACAGGAATAATGGATTCTAAACCTCAAATAAATGCCAAAATCAAGACCTCGAAGCAGATATGAGGGAGAAACACCTCATATGTGCCGCTCTCAAGTATAAGGGCCGTTCCTCGCCATTAATGCTTGGAAAACACACATACATCTCCTTTGATTAATAATAATGGCCAGTGCAGTGGCTGGGATGTAGTACAGAAACCTACCAACGTCTGTTGACATGGTTTTTGGAATGACTTTTACTTATCGCGAGAGGAAAAAATTAAGTTTTAGTCGCATAACATCTTCATTTCGCATTTTGTCGACATTTAGAAGAAGAAAATAAAACTAAATTTTTGTTCTTTTTTTTTGCAAAAGTTTTGCACAAATCTGTAATGGAAACGTACCTTCAGTCTGTTATGATTGGTCGACCGCTAACAACGCATGTTCCGAAATCAAACGCTCATTACCATATCTGAATGGCGTTGATTTTACCGTATCAATTCCAGTGCGAGTCCTCATGCTTTGGAAGTGCAGCGACGTGGATTTGCTTTCTCAGAAAACAGCGTCTTCTCAACATGTCGACACACGAACCAAACTCTTCCAGTCTCAGCTACAACTACAGCGTTTGAGGCTCAAAGTAGACGTATTGTTGCATTATGCAAATTTGTTATAAACCTACGTAGGTTTGTGCAGGAATTGAGACTGGGACACTGAGAGCGAGACACTCTTTGAAACTTCGCAGACCTTTTACATTCACAAACAGCTGTATTACACTCTACATGACAGGTAATATTTGAAAAAGCATAACAGGGGCACTTTAAAGCAAAGACGTCTTATGTAATGAAAACTACTAAGAAATCAAGGGTTTGGCACCTTGGCATGATCCTGGTGAAGGTTGAGCACAGGTTTAGTATCCAGCTCTTTCTTTTCCATCATCAGCTGAAGCATCTGCTTTCGGTATCGGCCCATGATCAGCTCTAAAGCGTACTGGTGCTCCTCCAGAGACAGCCAGAGATCTGTGAACAGCACAAAGAGATGAATCAAGGATTCACTTTCAAAATGTGAGACTCTATGAAGAAACTCAAGCTGTCTTGCCTCTGTTCTCCTGCTGGAGATCTTTGATTTGGGTGTTCTCCTGGGTCAGCAGGACGTGGGGTTTGTATCTGGACAGCTCCTGATACTCGGTGCCTTCCTCTGTGTACTAAAGACAGGACAAATAGAGCTTCATATTGGGTAGTTATTGTTTATTCTTCATTTGGTGTCAGCAGGGATGTAACATATACAGGGTGTTCTGGGGCTATACAATAAAACTGCTCATGTAAATAATTAACAAAGATAATAATTGTATGTGTATTTATATATATATATATATATATATATATATATATATATATATATATATATGTGTGTATGTATACGTATATATATATATTGTTTTTGAGAGAAAATAATATTTAACTTTATCGAATTAATCAAGTAAATAAATAACAGAATAATACATCAAAATGATCATTAGTTCCAGGCTTGAAATCAGCATAAATTTTATTTAGTACCAAATGCAAAAAAATATATAGATAAAAGATAAAAGACTAGAATAGAACCTTAACAATATACTTATAAATATATACTAAAATATACTACCATTAAAATTGTACATTATCAAGTTTATTCCTGATTTCACTTTTCACAAAATTAAAGACTAATGTGCGTTTCAACAGTATTTATAACATTAGACATCATGTCAATTATCAGCCATAACACAAAAATAATTATCAGTTATCATCAGTCAAACCTCAGAGTAACCTGAGGTACAGCAAAAATTATGTTCTTACTCTATGTTTTTGTCTTGTTTTAAATTACAAATATCAAAAAATTATTAGGCTAAATCATCATACTTACAAACTAACTCAAGGACAAAAATGACATAAGTTTTGTTTTCTGAAAAAATTATCAAAATGTAGTTTATTCTTAGAATCTGCCCTTATAATATAAGGCTTTGAATTAAGTTTATTTTTCATACCCCAGTCATATTTTATTATTATTATTATTTTAAGCACAAACTTGCTTCTTTTTTTTAGAAGACTCGTTATCTGAAGTCATTAAACGTTAGCTTCTCAAGTAAAAAACACAGAGTAATAAAATCTTTTTTTTGCAGTGTCTACAACAACCTTTGCTCATCAGCCCAGATCTTACACACTATAAGCCACATGCTTTGCAGCAATAAATCATATTGTGCAATGTCCATGCAATAACATGCAAACAACTGTAATTCGTGCAGTGCATGCTTGTTTTTGTCATACTACAGGTGCTCTGTAGGGAGGTCAGTAAGAGATTCATATCATGCCTTGTCAGGGAGAGTGTTTCCGACCTCCTTCATGCTGTGTATCTTCTGGCTGAGGACGCTGGACTGATCGATGAGACCCTCCGCGGCGTTATCGTGTTCCTTCAGCCGCTCCAGGAGAGTCCTCGCGTCGCCGAGCACCTTCTCCAGCGAGCACGACATCCTCAAACTACACCGCTGTGCTTATCGAGCGCGACGCATAACAGTACAACTAGAACAATGTTGAGATATATTACATATTTACTTCCTCACATCGATCACAAAATGCAAGTCTAATAAGAGAATCGATTAAGGAGATCTGTCAACTAACTAACTAAAGGAACTTCCTGTACTAGTCAACGTCATACGTCAACGTCTTTTGAACAATCTATTTTCAAAATAAAAGTCTGCTTGGTAAAAAATAAAAGTACTCTTAACTTGATAAAATTTTCAGTATTCTAAATTTTTTGCAATTTTTTTATACTAAAATCAGCATAAATTCAGTCCCAAAAGCAAAACGATGCAATGGATTTAACGTATTTATTCTCCGCAAAATTTAAACGTCAATATTGTATATCATGTTTTTATTCCTGAAGACTACAGCTTTAATGTACATGACAACAGTATAGATCTATTATATTAGCCATCATATCAGTCATATCAACCATGACACAAAAAAATATTATCAGTTATCAGGCATAATTGTAAAAAGCCTGTTTGGGTGAAAATAAAAGTAGTCAAATTAACATGTTTTCTTTTTATTAATAACATCCTAAAATTACTACTATTGCTACTTGTAATAGTACGCAAAATGTACATTGCTAACAAAATAACATCTCATGCTTGTAAAAAAAAAAAAAAAAAAATTCGAACTTTTAAATTCACATTTGAGGAACAGTATGACTGTGTGTAATTTATGTTGGAGAACAAAACAGTGTTTACATTCTTCTGGAGAATTATTCTACAAATAGCATAGGCATAGTTGCCTCTGCATAATACGGTCAAATAGAAGAAAGTATTTCAACATCTAACTATAAGAAGTTCGTCAAGACAAACTATGATGTTGGTTTGAGAAAGCCTGAACAGAAAGTTTTAAAAGGTTTTAAAAGCTTGAAATTTGAAGGTTTTCAGTTTGAAGTAGTTTGAAGTTTAAAGTAGATTTAAAGGTTAAAGTTTGAAGATTTTGAAGGCAATAGCTAGACTGGGTAAACCCAGCCTGATCTGCAGGCGATTTGATTTCACCCTGCAGGCAGCGAATGTTCAGTCTTTAAAGATTGAGCTTGGTCTGGTGATAGCCAGACTAGGCAATAGCCTACAGTCTATCAGAAAACAGATTGATATATTGATAGATAGACAGATAGATAGATGGATAAGGTGTTTTAGCATGTTGTGTAAACATGTTTTACATTGCTAGCATGATTTAGCACATTGCTTTCATGTTTTAAGCATTTGGCTAACATGATTTAACATGTTGCTAGCATGATTTAACATAATACTAACAATTTATAACACAAATTAATACATTGCTAGCATGTTTTAGCATGTTGTTAGCATGAATTAATGCATTACTAGCATGTTTTAACACATTGTTAACATGTTTTAGCATATTTTTAGCATGATGTAACCCAGTGGTTCTCAAACTGTGGTTGGTCGCGCCCCCCTTTAAACCTTTAAACAAATTTGGTCCGCTGGAGAGGTGCTTTTCTATGGCGAGCAACTTCTATGTTGGGCTTGTTCCAACAGTGAAATGTCAACGGTCTGAAGAAAAACGATTCAGTGTATTTGACGTCCAATGCCGCTTTATAAAGGCAGAGTGCTATTCAAAAACTTTTTCTTTTTCTGCTGATCTCTCCACACTTTGAGAACCACTGCTTTAACCAGTCTATGGTTTTAACATTGTTAGCATGTTTTAGCAAATTGCTAGCATGTTTTAGCACATTGTTAGCACGATTAACATGTTATCATGTTTTAACATGCTGCTAACATGAATTAACAACATGTTGCTAACATATTTTAACATGCTGTTAGCATGTTGCTTGCATGTTTTAGCACAAAGGTAGTTGCTTGGCTTTGTTAAATCAAGCTAGCAACATGCAAAATCATGTTTTGAACATGGAATGAGCTTAAACAAACATGCTTGAAAACTCAAAAGATGAATATTAAAGAGCACAACAGTATGTTGGCTCTCTCAAGCCAACATAATAAACAACACACACACTTCACCTTTAACACTATACTTTACAGTAAGAACCCCACGGTGAACTGTAATTTAGAGATGCTTATTGCAAAATTATCTTTTACAACCACTGTAAAATAAACATGAAGCCCCTTTCAAATATGTCATTTCAGGAGTGAGAGTGAAGAAGAAACCATAGATACAAACATGTCATTTATTTAATGTTTTGCATAGATCACCGCAGATTCACAATATGAGGCATACATTAAAAAGAACCATGGAATTGTATTCAAATGTGAACCATCACTGTAACATCCCTTTATGGTAAGGTGTGAGAACATTTTGGTCTAATTTGCCAAAACTCATTTCTATTAACAAAGAACATAATCATAAAATATGGCTTCCAGCAGCTGATGCTTGTCACACAGTCACCATGATGTCACTGAGGTCCTTGCGTTTGAGGTCAGGCACTTTGGCGTCAGACGCAGGATAGCCAACAGGAAGCAGAATTAGAAGCTTCTCATTGGCTGGTCGCTGGAGGAGGGACCTCAACTGTGGACCACAGTTCAAAGGAGTGGTCGTCACGGTAACCAGCCCAACATTCTAAAACCACAAAATGGAATATCACATGAAATTCAAATTCAAAGATCCACAAATGTTTGATGTGTGCATTTCTGTGTTTTACCTGCAGGGCGGCCAGCAGAATCCCACAGGAAATCGACACACTGATTTCATTGTAATAGTGAGTCTTTTTCTTGCCGTTGGGCAGAAGTCCATGTGTCTGCTTAAACACTAGGATCAGATACGGAGCCACATCCAAATACTCCTTCACCCAGTTTGTCCTGTGAAAGAGGGTATTATAAATATGATCACTACTTCTTCTTATTATTATATTACTCTGTCTATACAGAGTAATATAATAATAATAATAAGTGATCATATTTATTTTTGATCATTACAACAACAAAAACAATAATAATCATAATTATTATTATCATATAACAGTGTATAATATTATAGTGTTATCAACTTTATTATTTCTAATAAATATTGTATTATATTACTGTGTACTGTACAGTATTACAAAAATTACAATAATAATAATAATAACGGATTTAATTATTATTATTATATTATAGTGTATCATATTATAAATATTTTTAATTTTATAAATATTATAGTATTATAGCATTATAAATATTATTTCTTATATATTATTATTATATCACTGTTTATACCATTACAACAACAAAAACAATAATAATAATAATAATTACTATTATTATTATTATTATATTAGTGTATAGTATTATACAAATATTATTTAAATCTTAATTATTATAGTATTATAAACATTATTATTTCTAATAAATATTGTTATTATATTACTGTGAACAGTATTACAACAACAAAAATATTAACAATAATTCTTATACAAAAACTGTGTAAAGTATTACAATAATACTAATAAAACATTTTAATTATTAATATATTTTAATGGATCACATTATAAATATATATTTTTTTATTTTATAATATTATAAATATAAATATTATTGTTTCTTATAAATAATATTAATAAATGACTGTATATTGTATTATAATCATAATAATTTCATATATATATCTTTTTTTTTTTTTTTTTTTTTATGTGACCTGTTTGAAACATTAACCATGGTAAAAAAAGGGATAGAAAAAAGTAACCACAAGGGGGCACTAATATCATAGCTAAATGAGTTTATCAACTCATATTACTTTTATTGTTATGTGTCTGTAATTGTTATATTAAATTATAATACATAATACATAACGTACAGTACAGCAAAAATAAAACTAATAAACATTATAAAAATTTAAAAAATATATATATATATTTTTGAAGCCTCTATTTGAAACACACCGAAGTCTCTTCAGGTCATGGACCCACTTGTCTCCCATCCTTTGCTTGTAGTTGATCTCCTCCTCTTCCTCAACGAGCTCTCTGATCTTGTGTTTCACATCGGCATCAGACACCACCACAAACGTCCAGGGCTCAGTGTGAGCTCCACTGGGTGCAGTGCCTTCCACACACACACACACACACACACACATACACACACAATGAGTGACGAAACGAAGGGCTGGCTTTGAATGGTTTCCATCACGGTTGCATTACCTGCAGTGCGTATGACATTGTCAATCACTTCTTTTGGAACCGGTTCTGGACTGATGAAGCGGACAGACCGTCTCAGATTCATGAGCGAGTAAAACTTCTCCGAGCGTTCCAGCATCTCGGCAGCAGTGTACTGAGCCGGAGTGTACGGGATGTGGACTAAGTTTTCTTCCTCTGTTGTGTCTAGCCTATCATCATCATCCTCTGTGCACAGACAACAGATTTAGCCAACAATGCCAATAAAAAGAAACACAAATTCACATCATGGCAGTCTCATCTGTCTTTTGTTTTTATTTGTCATCAGAAACTGTAATATATGCAAAATATGATTACTTATGAAAAATTATATATTGGGTAGCACTTTAGTTTAGGTAGCACTATTAACTAGTTGCTTATTAGCATGCATATTACTAGGATATTGGCTGTTTATTAGTACTTATAAAGCACATATTAGTGCCTTATTCTGCATGATCATATTCTACACCCCTTAATCCTACCCAATACTTAATACCACCTTACTAACTATTAATAAGCAGTAATTAGGAGATTATTGAAGCAAGTCGTAGCTAATACAGAATATGTGTACCCCAAACTAAAGTGTGACCAAATATTGCATATAAACAGTGCACTTATTTGTTGAACACACTAGACACATTTTTGAAAGTGGGCTGTAATCGAGTATGTTGCAACATCTTCAGCAAGACTTTTTTGGACTTGAACCTTTGCATTGGGTTCATAACTCTGTGTCCCAGCAAACGTTGAGATCTCTTCAAACGTTCTGGATCTTTGCGCTGGACTTCCCTCTTCAAAGGCATCTTCACTTTAAAGCTCTTGTGTGGAGTTTCTGTTTGCTCTCCTCTTGTACTGACTCTAACCATCCAGACAGTTTCAAGTACTCAAGATGACACTGATGATTTTCAATATATTCAGTAATAAATGTTTTGCACATTGCAGTAATCATGTGCTTTATTGTTTAGATACTGGTCTACTTTTTTTTATATGGTCTATATATTTATATCCATGATGGGTTTTGCAAATTTTTGGGGGCATGGCCAGTATGATTAAATTATTATATGACATAATATAACAATATTACTATACATTAACTTGAATTATAATTAGAAAATATGTCATAAAAATATGTAGCATGTATTCTGATTCTGAAACTCTATACTAATGTAAAAATAATGCATCTATACTAATGCTGCTTTATTTATTTAAATGTTTACATAATATTTTATTATTAGTATTATTGTAAGTATTATTGCTTTTGTAGATTGGACAATGGGTGTAAAACTAAAATAAAAAGTCAAGTTCCTGTCACTTACTACTTTATTGTTACAGTAAAATATAGCATAGTACAGTACCGTTGTGTTTCCTGCTGATTTCTGTGTCGTCCTGCAGATCCTCATCCACCCATGGTCTGGCTGTCTCTCCTGAACTCTTCTGCTTGGATCTGCTCTCTCTCCTCTGGGAGTTTTTGAAGAGAAACCCTATAATAACGCACAAAACCGCCACGAACACCGGAGTAAGAGCCGAAAACACCGCCATGATGGACGAGTCAACTCAGTCTGAAGGAGTTCCACAAAAGCGCAGTGAAAAGGGAGGGACTCACTTATCTCACTTTCTTTCTTCTGTTAATATTCAAACAGCTCAAAGGAAACATAAAACCGCACAGTTGTCTCTACTATCAGCGTGCACGTCTCGTTTTAACACTAGCATTCATATCTGTAATTGTTATAGCCTACTAATTTTAAACTTAGATTACAATAATTAATTATTTAATAATAATAATGATAGATTAATACTAATAATAAGCAATGCATTATTGTTGTTGATATTATTATTCAATAAACAATAAAAATGCAATTACGTGACTGCCCACTACATCGATTCGTCAGTAGGTGGCGTATTCTGACCGTCTATGAATCATGGAATCATTAATTTAAACGATTTGTTCAAAAACGCGGATTCAGTCAGGAACGAACAATGACGTCTTGGTGAATGAGTCGTTGAATCATTAACTCAAAAACGATTCGTTCAAACATGTTGATTCAATCAGGAATGAATCACCAAAACACCTGTCTTGAAGTGATGCACGGAAACGCGCACAGTCGATTCTGTCATGACTTCGTTTGGAAATATTTTCGTTGGCGGAACAAAACGGACGAAGTAGGCTAACTGTCTAAAATGTAAGTTAGCCTACACTATACCTCTTTTTGTTCAAAATTTACAAAATGTATTTAATGATCCGATCGAGTTGGCTACACCATGAATTAATCTTCCCAGCTGTGATTTTGTCTTATCCTGAATCACTACGGTACGCTTATAATAAGTGTTTATATTCGGACTATTTTAGACCAAGTGGGGACAATCGCTGAAGAGTAGCCCAGAACCTGGGTGACTGGTCAAATACTTAACCCTACTCGGGTTCTGTAACGAATCGTTCCCTCGCGGGTCAAAATGACCCGAAGCTTGTAGCCTACTTAATTTTTTTCTTTTCTTTTTTTTGTCCAGAAAGCTTATTTTATTTCATTTTGCGAATATATTTTCTATTTTTTTATGCATTTTTTGGGGGAGATTTTCTTATTTTATTTACCTTTAAATTACTAGATTTAATAAATAAATAATAAATAAATAGTAATTTAGTAATCTAAATTACTAGATTAAATCAATAAATAATAAATAAATAGTAATTTAAGCACATTCTTTCAACTTAAATTCAAAATAACTCACAATTTCATGCATACACATTTTAATTCAGCTCAAAACATCTTACATTGGGTGTCTTTGCCGCCCTCTTGTGGAAAAAAATTATATAACATGATATTTCATGACTCTTGCCACTAGATGGCCTTATAGCTCTAGTCTATTTGGAGCAAATGAGCTGTTCCGCTGGGTCCTAAAGTCTTTATTTTCTTCAGTATGCATTCACATACATGTAGACATAAAATAATTTTTTGGTAAAGTTTTAGCTTTTTTAGTTTGAATTGAGCATTTTTAGGTTTTTCTGTGTACTGAAGCATTCCTCGCATTCCATTCATTCCTATGGGGGTCAAATTGACCCGCGAGGGAAGGATTTGTTTCTTTTTTAAATTTCAACCACAAAACTCCTCGAATCCATTACATTTTTTTTTTTTGTGTATTCGTTGTTCAATTGCGACAAAAGTCCTGGGGTCTTGAACCCCTCCGATGAACACAAAATCTTTAACATTTTAAAAAAAAAAATTCGGGGCAAAATGACCCGAGGGAAGGATGAGGGAGAGAAGTAGTTCCGGCTCCAATGTTCTTTCGCAAGACGCACCTTTAATATGAATTTATTTATTGAACTGTTGTATAAAAGCAATGGCTCGGCACACTTGCTTGTGTGTTACTGCTTATATATAGTTATTATTAGCCTATTATTCGACTATTTTGTTGTTGCTGCTGTTATTATTATCTCTATTTATGTTTATAAGAGTGTGTCTGTGTGAAAAAGAAAATCTGGCCCGTAATTCGGAGAAAAGAGAGAGAGAGAGAGAGAGAGAGAGAGAGAGAGAGAGAGAGAGAGAGAGAGAAGGCTTATTGGAGGCACTGCTGTCTCATTTAAATCCTCTTAAAACATTCTCGGCATCAACGTTAACAAACAAGTATATTTTTCTTATGAATGCATCTGATCTCTGGACAAAAGCGTCCGCTAAATGACTAAATGTAAATGCATCTTTCCCAGAAAAATCATGAATATCCATGCTGCAAAGCAAATTACACACGGACAGAATTATTAGACGTTTCAGTGCATATTTCATCTTTACATACATCTTTACATGCTACAGCAGCAGCTTTATCTTCAGCAGAAACAAACGAAATATCCAAGCCACAGCACTGCTGACACGAGATTTATTCATTTAATTGGAAATCTTTCTCACTCGCCATGAAACTATAATGCGGCCGTTCACATTTGAATGATGAGCTCGGAGTTAATTTAATGATATCAATCATAATATCAGATTAAAAATAAATAACACAAGTCAAAGGTTCTCTTCATACCACAAAATGAAAATGATGTCACTGCTGCACTGTTGCCATGGTGACGACAGTTTCCCTTTGGAAACAAAAGAAAAACTTCTGTTCTGATTCAGCAATTAATGATATGAAGGCTTACTTAGGAATTTATTTTTGGTCATTTAAAGTTCACACAAAGGTTATTTTGTAGTAGATGTTGTTCTCTTGTTGTTTTCATCTCATTTGCGTCACTGTTTTCCTCACAGACATGAAATAATCAAAACAGATGGCAATATGCCCTGTCTTGACTTTGTCTGGAATAGTATCACACACACACACACACACGCACACACACACACACAGACAAAGGCACTTGTTTACGTGTGTGTGTTTTTAAGAGCTGTTAATCTTCTGTACAGTAGCATCTGTGAGTACACTGACCCTGAACAGCTAGACGACCTATATAAACCAATCAGATCAGTGTATGTCATTAAACACACATGGAGTTCTGCCCATTTAACCACAGTCAGATTAGATATGATAACGTGTGTGTTGTTCTCAGGAAAGAGGAAACAGTGCTATTTGTGTCCCCATGACTTACTAGTGATATAATTAAGATTATTTGATACATTACGTCTGTTAAGTGTGAATACGAGAGAAATTTTAATATACAACATTAGAAACGCAATCAATCTCTGACAATGAGAAGTTCAACACATGTTGTTAGTTTCACCGTTTACTGATTCAACACAGTTATGCTGCGATGTTTAGAAGATCTCAGAAACTCATTTGTGATAATTATATTTCAGTCTCTCAGTCGTGTTTGAAAGGAGCGACGAATTTTTGCCCAGTCAAATTTCAGCATCACACGTCCATATCACAACCATTTCATGCTTTTCCATCTCAGTATCACTCTAGAAGGGAAATATGCAACCTGAATGAGCCCATTAAGAAAGAAAGAGAGGTGGAGAACATATCTTCATCATACTATGAAGGTCTCAAAATATATTAAATTATATTAAATGATCAGTGAAATGCAAGTTAAATCAGAGTTGAATTGCAGCTGTTCAGTGTGGCTTTGCTAATTGATCAATAATATGACTAAATGACTCGGTTATGGCTAAATACAATATGTCTATTTTATTATATTCCCTAAAGTTGATACAAAATCCTTTCATTGCCGCTTTAGAGTCATTTTATTGTGTTATTGATACTTAGCCGAGGCCATGGGTTCAGTTTGAAGTGTACAGTATGTGCACTTTTCACATAATTTATCTATTTACAATTTCTAACAGTAGCCTAACATACAGTACATGATCACAGGAGATTTTTTTTTTTTTTCTGAAGTCATTATTTTCTGAAAGTCATTTCCACCATGTGTTGTATTTTATAGGGTGCAATGGTGAAAAATATATTTTTGAAATAAAATGTCAGACTCTTTTGTCTTGCTGAGCCCTGAATACACACAATTAAATAATATTTTTACACTTTTTTTTTTTTTTTTAACAAAAATACAGCTTGGATTGAAATGGCACACTGCAAAAAAAATACTTTTCTTACCTAGTATTTTTGTCTTGTTTCCAGTCCAAACATCTAAAAATTCTTAAATCAAGATGCATACTTGACAAGTAAAATGGCAAATAAATAAATAATAATTCTTAAATCAAGACGCATTTACTAGACAAGTAAAATAGCAAATAGATATTGAGTAAAATAAATAAATAAATAAAAATAAAAGTGAGTTTTCGCTTTAAACAAGCAAAATTATCTGTCAATGGGGTAAGAAAAATAATCTTAATAATTGGAAACAAGACAAAAATACTAAGTAAGAAAAGCATTTTTTTGCAGTGCATGCATACAATACAAATACTTTGCTCACAAGTGATATTTACCTTGAATTTTCTTTGTTTTTGTCATATTTAATTTCAAGCCTATTCTTCTTCACTTTTAAAAACACTTTTTTAGGGGTAACATTTTTGGTTGAGACCAAATGAAAAAGTGACAGCACAACTATATATATTAATCTGTGAAACTGTTAAAATGGATGTAGATCTTTTTCACTGAAAATAATGATAGCTTTATAGTGTGACCTTCAAATAACAAAAAAATATATATAAAATCTTAGTTTTAATGAAAATCTTGGTTATGTGAACGTTAAAGTCCCCCTGTGGTGAAAATCAAGCTTTAAATGTGTTTATATGTCTATGTGGTGTTTTTAATATACTTAAAGATAAACCAAAGATTAAACAAATTCATAAGTCAACATCATTGCTGAGTATTTTCTCCTTAAAACTGCAGACAGTCTCAAAAACACAAATCACTGGTGTTTCTGACGTCACAAACTACCTTGTAACCAATCAGATCAACGTGTGATCGTCAAGGAGTGGATCTCTGAGCAGCTGTGAGTGAGTGGAGGCGGGGCTCATTTGCATATTCATACCGCGAACCGTGCATACTAAATGAGGTAAGGGTGTAGAGTTACATTCAAGATATTTAAAGGCATGACAAATTATTTTTTAAGAAAAAAACGTTTAAATATGGCATTTTGTGATCAAAGATGAGTTTTAAGGGTAAAACGATTGATTACAAGGGGACTTTAAGGGAACATTCCATTTGACCATTTTGTAAACATTATGGCAATGTTACATTCGAAGGTTTTCTGAACATTCTGAAACAATTAGTATCATTCAAACATATTATGAACGTCCAACTAAAGCGTTTCAGAAAGAAAATGTTCTTTTGGATGAACGTTTTGAGAACATTATTAAAGACCAGATAACTTTGAAACAACATTCTTTTTACGTGACTGAAAGAACATTTGTTTATAACTTTCAGAGAACCTTGGCCTGAGAACTTTCCCTCTTAGCTGGAATAGTAGTAGTGGAGCAGAAGAATTTGAGCATGGCGTTAGTCTAATAATAGTAGCAGTAGTACAAGTGAAGTGAAGGCTGCTGTAATGGCTGTGAAGTGAATGGAGTCTGCAGCAGTGGCTCTGATAGCACTAGAGGTATTCCAGTACTTACATGTCTCTAGAGACAGACTGTGTTTACTGGAGTGAAATAAACCAATTACAGTACACTCACACCATACACACGCAGACCGTCGCGGTCACGTGACAGCAGTGTGATTGTGCGTTCCTGAAGAGCTTTCAGACCCGGGGTTTCTCCACAGATCTGGGTCAATGCTGGGCAAGTCAAACATTAACTAATAAAAACACAAATCTGCCCTTCGCTGCTCAAAATCTACTGGCCACTGCGAGTAAGATTTTCTTCAAAAATAAAACATGGTTAGAGTTTGTGGTTAACGGTCACACGTTATCTATTCAGATTTTTTTTTTTTTTGTAAATGAGATCAGATCCCGAAACACTGATTATTGTTCTTGTTTTCATGCTTTCTGTGTATCTTTAGATAAGATGGTGGGTGAAGATTTATGGGGCTACTGTTCTTTTGATTATCCCAGAATGCACCAGTTTCTTAAATGGAAGATTCTTCTTACCAGAACAAGAAGTTTGAGTTTGAATCCTCCTCATGAAACCTTTTTTATTCAGTGACTCTATCTGCGGGTTATAAGTTCGCCAGTAGGTGGCGACAACTGTATGAGTGAGTCATTGTTTCATTCATTAAAACCTATTTGTTCAAAACTTTGATGAATACAGGAACGAAGCAAGTAAGTGTGTTTGACTTTAGCGGCGCTTTGCAGACCGATCGGTGCACATCAAAGTACCGCGATAGCGATTCGACAACCTGTCTCATGGGAAATACGTACCTCTGCACACTTTTTTTGCAGCGCCACAAATATGTACCACCCGGTACGTATGGCTACAGTTTTGAAACACAAACGTCCACTGGGGTCACTAAAGAGTGACTTTTAAAATTTTTTTATTCCTTTTACAAAGAAGAAACAGCACTGCATTGAATACATTAACAAAAAAAATAGAACATATATATATATAATAAAACATATATATAGCGACCCCAGTGGACGTTTGTGTTTCAAAACTGTAGCAATACGTACCGGGTGGTACATATTTGTGGCACTGCAAAAAAGTGTGCAGAGGTACGTATTTCCCATGAGACCAGAGTCGAATACACCTAGGCTGTGTCGAAATCGCCCCCTATTCCCTCATTCATTATTCCCTTCATTACTCCACTAATAAAGTTCAGTTGAAGGACTGAATGAAAACGAGTGAGTGAATATGGACACTGAGTGCGCCGGAAGTTCTGCCGCTTTTGCATAGTTTGTCCTTGCTGTTTAAAAATTATTTGACCCTTACCAAACTGGCAACTCCAGTAGAAATGCAAAAATGTATCTTGAAATGTATCGTCATGGAAACTAGCGTATATAAACCTTAATTAAACCATTTAATAATCAATTAAGGATAAACAAAAAAGGAATATCTGTATGATATTACACTGTAGCCACATTGGACCTGCGGTTTGGAAAATGAATGGATGGATGATTCAGCTGCGGGCGCCATCTTCTGGTCAGACGTGAGAATTAATTTGGCACGACCCTCACAGTGCATTATAGGTGTTCTCTAGCTGTTGAGCTGTACATCAGTTGTACATTCATTGCTGCGGTGCATTGTGGGATTGAATGAGTGCACTCGATAATGTCTACTATAGTTTCGGACATCACAACAAGTGGCTGTCCCCTCAGGGTGTGTTCACACTTGGCATGTTTAGTCACAACGAACTCTGGAGTGATTGCTCTTAAGTGGTTCTTTGAACAAGTGTGAACGCTGCCATCCGAACCCTGATGCGCACCAAACAAGTGGATCGAGACCGCTGAAAAGATGGGTGTCTGTTCGCTTCCTAACGAACTCTGGTGCGCTTCGACTGAAATATGAATGCAACACTAAACAAAAACAGGAAGATGAGACCCAAAAAGGACAGAAGGCTCCCTCATACCTGTTTTTTCTCATCATAACCGCAATGTTGTCCATCACAGTACAGTACGCAGCAGATCTTCGTTTGTGTGTGACAGAGGGATTCCTGCCGCTGTTTTTCACAAGTTCTTCACGAGTTCTCAGCTCAAAATACCATCATATGTAGGCTACGCACATACAACGAATGCATTTGCACACAGCATTGTTTTAGTTGGGGGCCTGAAGCACATAAATAGGTAATTTTGCGCAAATTCATCTAAAAGCGCCAAATTTGGCACAGATGTAGCTCAGGTCATACCGAAATGATTTAGCTAGGGCGCCGGAGCCAGCGACCCTCGAGGCCAAGATGGCGGCCAAATCCAATATGGCCGCTGCCCGAAAAGGGTTCCGGCTTTAACTTTTGAACCACATGAGTTACAAATACAAACTTGATATGTTTTTCAGCTTAATTGATCATGGGAAACACATAGGAATGTTTATATTTATGAACCAGTATATCTGGACCCCAGCTAGGGGTCGCTGGCTCCGGCACCCTAGCTAAATCATTTCGGTATGACCTGAGCTACATCTGTGCCAAATTTGGCGCTTTTAGATGAATTTGCATGGAAATGTGCTTAAGGCCCCCAACTATTTTAGATGTTCGGTAATTTCCGTCTCAAAATAGGCAATTAAGCAATAAGCCCTGCGAAGCCTTGTTTTACAGTGGATTTAGAACAGCTAAGGGGCGTTGTTAGCTGTTCTAAATCCACTGTAAAACATGACTTCAAGGGGCTTATTGCTTTTATAAAATGGTTACTCCATAAAAATATTCATTGTAATATTTATTTTATTCATAAAATAAACATCAGCAACAAAAAAAATTATGTTATAACACATTTATTCCTCCGCCAAGCAATGTAGTTCCAAAGAGGTTGCTAAGCAACACATGCAGCAACAAAGCATCACAAACAGCAGTTGCGCAGTAACACTATATGTAATGCGGTCACAGGTGTGTGTTTGTTGAGTAATTTACAACGGCTTCGAACGCGGCTCAACCAATCAGAATCAAGGACTGGAACTATCCGTATTTTATAATACGTTATAAAAGCTGACCGATCAGGTTGTGAACATATCCCTATGCCTTTAGGTTCGGTATGTCTTTTTCTTTTGTTTTGTTGGTCTGGACCAAACGAACCAAGCGAACTGAACTGTGAACACACCCTCAAATAGGCGATTTCGGACACAGCCCAGTGACTCTTATTAGCGAGTCATTGAATCATTCACTCAACCAATGTGTTCAAATCACTAATTCATCCAATAACGCCATTACCGCGTGTTGCTTAGAGACGTGTAGCGGTTGCTTTGTCTGAAACTATTTAATTTTTGTTGGTGGTATAAATATTGTCCAAAAATGTAACTTGCTCATATTAGCTTTTTGTGTATTGTCTGTTGAATAAAAGCAATATCACACTCGCAATAATGTTGTGTTTACGATAATGAGCTGTGATTACCTGCACTGGATTGCCAACAGCACTCTCGTGATATGGCTGATATGTATTTAATCATACATTTATAATCATACATATATCATCATAATCATATTTGCTTAGCACTCTAAACCAACAATATCCAATGTGTGTTGTGGTGACATCTCTGGTACTTTGAGGCTGAGGTGGGAAAATATAATTTCTTGGAAATTTAGCAATAAAATGTCAAATGATAAATGATACAACCAAGTGTCTCTGTTTCCTCTCTTCCTCTTTCTGTCCTTTTCTGTGTTCTCCCCTGTGGTGTTTGCCTCTCTTTATGGCTGACTGCAGCGTAATGCCAAAGAAAAAAGCGCATTCATTATAAATAGATTGATTTTTAATGCTAAATGTAACCCATGTTTTGATCAGTGAATGATTTTTTTTCTTCTTTGTGACAGACAGTTTTCGGAAATGCACAAGTGCATGAATGAATATTTTGTCTTCATGATGGGTTTGGGAAATGCAGAGAGGAATGTGTGTTTTAAATTCTGCTTCATGTGGCTTTTTAATCTTCCTCGCATGGCGAATCTCTGATTGCATTGCTGGGTAGCAGATGCTTCAGTACTGTCTTCTTCTGTCCTCTGGCACAGGCACACTAACACTGGCATGCTAGATATGAGAGAGTTAAAGAAACAAATGAATGAGACGAAGGCTGGGATTCAAAGATGGAAGAAAAAAGACATGCCAAGAGGACAACGGTGCACAAAAAGAGCAACAGAGATGTCTGAAGGAAAATGTAGGGGGAAGATGAGCATGCTGACCAGTGCTTTTACAGAATACATTAGCTGGAGAGAGTTAAACTGGGCTACTTCAGTCAGCCCACATCACAATCTTAACATAATGCTATAATGGTCGACAACAGCACTGATGACAATCAAATTAGACCTGATTGGATCGTTTACTTGCAGAGAAACCCTGATACCCTTTCAGTCTAGATGGTTGATTGATTGTTGCACATCTGGAGGGCGCAGAGCCAGAGCACGCGCCTGTCATCAGACATTCTCCTCACATGCACCGCCGAGTCTCCCTCGTGAACGCGCCTGCATAAAGTGGGTCAGGAAATTTAAAGGGGAAGCGTTGCTACGAAGCGATTTCACAGTTCATGTGTTTGTAATGTATCGGTGCTCTTTAAAGAGATAGATCCCTCAAAAATTTAAAATATCATAATTTACTCACCCTCATCACCCAAGTTTCTTTGTTCTGTTCAATGTGAAAGAAGATATTGCTGATCCCCATCATACTATGGAAGGTATAGGGCACCAGAAACCGTTTGGTTACTAACATTTTTCGAAATATCTTTTGTGTTCAGCAGAAGAAAGAAACTCATAAAGGTTTAGCTCACTTGAGGGTGAGAAAATTCCAGACTATTTAAGTGCTGTGCAAGCAATCTCACTAGCTGCATGATCAGAAGCTAATTATATATAACAGAAACAATTTAATTGCATAATAACTGCATCGCTGGTGTCATACACGTTCTAGAAAACAGAAGGAATATATAGAAGAGCATGAAAATGCATTAGAATTACAGACAGATAACAGAATCATGATAGGGACCACAAGATGAGCTGCCTTAACTGTGGCAACGAAGCGGATTAATACATTTTAAGGATTAATGTGACACGTTCAGTAATTAGATGCAAATTTGTGACTATAACAGCCCAAAGCGAGCGTGTTTTTCACAAATAGGCCTGCTTGTAGTATGAGGATGTTTGATATATTGTGCATTTGTGTGAATAAAATTAAGCAACACTGATGAATGTGTATTATAACAGTTCAGACATTTTGCCTTTATTGTAAGTAGAACAGCACAAAAAAGACCACACTTTACATATATTTAAAAAAACGAAAAACAATTAAAAACACCCAGAACGCAGATATACAGTCCTTAAAAATGAATAAAAAGTGAATTTAATATTTATAAGAGTAATACTTGTAATAATGTATAAAAAGACAAATCATCGCTTTAGTAAGCAATCCAAAAATGTTCCTCATGCCAATAAAACATGCATAAATAAAGCTTTCGCACACTCAAATACATTTTAGAACAAACTTAATAAACCAAAATAAAGAGATCAGCCTAAACCCTGAATGTTCTTCTCGGAGAGAAGGGTCAAACTCTTTAAAATCCACAAGGATACTAGATGCAGGCCGACAGAAACTGCGATATCATAAAAAATAGAAGAGTCTTCCAGAACAAGAGCGAATCTCTATATATTTTTGCACTTTCTCTCTCGGCCTGCAAAACGCATCATCCATCCACGCTGTAGAGGGTTAAAAGTTTAAACAGCACCATAGTTTTTTCTCCTGGATTCCTTGTTATACAACTTACACCATCAAACACAAATTTTGACCCATGAGTATGACACCAACCGACATGAAGATTAAATGTTCGTTATAGCCAAACATAATATACCAATTTACACCCATAGCACTTTATAATATACTAATATTCAGCCACTTAACAGTATATTCTTTGGCAGCCTCCGTGTGAAACCGTACGAGGATAAGGAGATAAAAGCCTAGATTTATGGGATTACGATAATGGCTTGACTCAAACTAGACTTCCTCATCCAGCTATCATTAGACTTTATCATTAGATGAACACTAACCATCATCACAATATGTCTGCTAATAAGATCAACTGTCAGGCAGCCCTTGTTATCTCTTAGTAGCATTCAAATCTCAGGCCACGTTCGCAATAACATACTAGAATACTTCATAATAAATAGTTCACTATTATTTAATTCCGAATATAGCCTTATTTCCTTACTTTCTGGCAGCACATCCCACCCAAAATCTTTAAACTTTTCACATTCTACAATCATATCCACTCTATGAAAGTAGTTATTTTAGCCATGTTGTTTGAAACCCAATTTTGGGTCAAATATGGACAAACCCAACTGTTGGGTTAAAAATGTAACCCAATGGCTGGATTTGTCCATATTTGACCCAAATTTGGGATTTTTTTTAGAGACCTGTCAAAAATCGGTTCAACATTCTTGAAAGATTAGCATTATCAAAATACAATAATGATGGTAATATGACAGACTGATATGTATTCTGGCCAATTATATGACTTAAAACTGAACATTACACAATTTAATAAGACCACTTTTGCTCACTGCAAAAAAATGATTTTAGCCTTGTTTTCCAGTACAATATCTAAACATTCTTAAATCAAGATATATTTACTTGAGGAGCAATGCGATGCTTCAAAACAAAAATAAATATCTTCCAATGAGGTCACAAAAAAAAAAAAAAAAAATCTTATTTTCCCTTTGAATTAAGATATTAGTTCTTGTTTTAAGCATAAATTCACTTAATTGTGATCAGAATACAAGACTCAAGATCATTTACTTGAGAAGCAAAATGACTTAAGAATGTTTAGACTGTTTGCAAAATTATGAAAGTCAATTTAACTGGCCAGATATTGGTGAATATTGGCCATCAGTACAGGACAGTGATTGGACAAAAAAAAAAAAAAAAAAAAAAAAAACCTATTCTGAGATCAGCAGGAAAGGCCAACAGGTGTTAAAAAGCCTGTTGATTAAGAAACATATTAATAATAAAAAAAAATTGGTTGTGACTTTAACAACTTTGCTTACAAGAAAGACAATATAAAATATAATTAATAGGCTATATGAAATAGCTTAGTCAGTTGTGGTTTCACACAAATAGCTGTAATACTGCACCAAACAGTGTACTAATGTATTGGGCCTGTGAGACCGACTGAGAGGTTGAGGGCAGGAACATCAGGCTGTCCCGATCGGCTGCTGAGATTGTTTTTAGATTGCATCCCGGATGAACTTTGCACTCTTGGATTGATTGTGTGATCTATCTGAAATGAAGGTGGTCTGAACAAAGTTGCTTTTTTTGGGATATGGGGTCCTTGGAAAAATGAACTCTGGTATATTGATTCTGGGCCAGAAAGGAATCCTGGGATATGGAGTCCTTGAGGGCTGTATGTGGACTCTAGACTGAGTGATGGATTGTGGGACCTGTAGTCCAGGTAGCTGGATTGTCGTTGGCATTTAGGAGCACTTAAAAGCTTTTCTTCTGCGGAGCGCTGAGTTTTCTCATTCCTCTTATCCTGCCGAGGAGCTCGCGCACGAAGACCTGGTGTAGAGAGAAAGAGAGACTGTGTGTAGTAAAATTCTTCAAGTCTCGTCTACTCATGTTTCCGCATCATTCATTCGCTGTGTAAAGCTTGTGGCTGTAGGTCAGCAACAATGCTGCGAGGTCTTTGATTCACAAACTATGTGCTTGGGTTTGATGCACAATACACACACACTCAAACAAGCACGCATGATAGTTCAAGCATCTGTGATTAGATAAGAGAGGATTGTAAGAGTGTGCTTTTAATCTAATATAAACACCTATGGCTTGATGAGGACTCTTCTGTGTGTCTGTGTTTTGTAATTTTACATTTCCATAACTTTTTATTTTATATAGTACACACACACACACACTCACACGGGTGTAAACATGGGTGTTATTGGATTAAAAGCATCTGTATCTGTGTTTGTTGGTCAGTGGGTTATTGTGTCTGCTGTCTTATGCATTGTGATTTTCATAATGTTGGATGGATTCTTTGAGCACACACACGTTTTCAGGTCAGTGCACACTCATATGAAATCCACTAGCATGTCCTAAAGCACTGTGTGTGTGTGTGGTACAGCATGAAAGACAACATACAGATGTTAGCAAGTCTCAGTTTGTGTGGAATTTGTGGCTCTGTTTCAAACACTTATGACTACATAGGCAGCAGCCTTTTAAGGTAGTATTTTGATTAAGATGCCGCCTTAGAAGTTACTGACTTTTTTTTTGTCCAAAAAAGGATGCATGTATGCATGCATGTATGCATGTATGCATGTATGCATGCATGCATGTATGTATGTATGTGAGTGCACGTAAAATACTCCTTAAAATGCTGTCTACGTAGGCAGCTCACTATGTTTTGGAACAGAGCTGTAGGTTGGTGGCCTATATTTTATGGTATGACTTACATCAGTGGGCTTGAAGCAGTCTGTCAGTGATTCCTGAGGAAAAAAAAAAAAAAAAAAAAAAGGAAGATATCATCCGACTGAGACACACACAAACAACTTCAGAACCCTAAACATTTACAGACACATACGTACACAACGTGAATTTTTGGCACATGTTTTTGTGTTACTGTGACAGTAAAAACCCTCAAGGAGGTGCTAGAGTTTATTTTAATGTCTCTATCAATAAAGCAGATGTTATTATTCAGACAGTATAAAAACACTTTAAAGAGGACCTTGTTGCTGTTTGACATTGAAAAAGGTCTGCAAAGTTACAAAGCACAAAGTCACTCCGGCGGGAGTTATTCTGTATATCAGTAACGGTTTCTGAACTCCCTGAAAAGACTCGAGTCTTGAGTTTTCTTCCGGGAACGAACACGCCACAATACTCCTCATTTAAATAATTCCCGCTCAAGGCACACGTAAAATAAAGGGGCGGGGCCTCGTTTAGTTAATTAGTAGTGTGTTGAAACTCATGGTTACGGTAAGGGTCGGGACATTTCCAAAACACACTTGACCAATTATAACACACTGATCCAGCCGACCAATCAGAGCACATTGTGCTTTTTCGGAAAGAGGGGCTTCATAGAGACAGGAACTAAACGGGTGTGTTTCCAGAAGCCAACTATAGTTGCAAATTCCATCGTTACCAATTCAATTCAACAGAACTTGCGATCATAGTTTGCCAACGATGCTTTTGGGAAACGCACCCCAGACCGTTACGGACAGACTGGAAGAGAAGTGCTGCAACAGCGTTATTTAAAAAAAATATTATTATATGACACATTTTTGAAACCTATGCTAGTAGAGCCCAAAAACGAAAATCAAGACTTTGTAAAAGGGATAATACGGCCTCGAGAACTAATTTTAACTAATTACTCAGCAAGATTCTCTTAATGCCGCTTTCAGCAGCGCTGTAATGCAAAATGAACATTGCATTATGAATTGCATTCTGATAAATTTCAGAACATCATGAAACCAAGCATAGCTAAAATTGTTTGCATTCAAGTACAATGTTTTGGCATTAAATTCTAAACTCAGTGTTTAAGGGGCTGTTTACACCTTTTACAACCAAAATCGGAAAACTTATGCATTTTGACAGTTCAGTGACACAACAACGCTGCGTTGGGGGCCTGAAAACGCTAACTTTTGAAAACTAGCTTCAAAGTGCATACAGTTATCGTCTCCATGTAAAAAAAAGAAGAAAAAAGAAGAAGCCACAATCGCCAACAACTGGCCTGGCAGCATAATACAGCATTTTTAGGCATTTTCGCAGATCCGTGTGGAATGGGATCATTTTGACAATATTGTCGTCTGAACACGAAAAATCCGAAGGAAAAAATGTTTCCATTTTTTAGTACATCGTTGTCGTGTAAACGTACCCTAACAGAAAAATGCATTATTTTCTGAATGCACGCTCACGCAGGAGTTTACCTGTAGTTTTACAGCTCTCTCATCTTCACTGTTCACCTCCAGGAGATCATCAATGTCAATCTCCACCTCTGGCATTTCCTCTTCCTGTACAAACAGAGATCACACATAATAAGTGAGTGGAAGCACATAAAAAAAAAAAAAAAAATCCCCAAATAAGATCTCTTTTATGCCTGAGTTTTAAAGAAACATCTGATACTTAAATGAAACCACCACGAGACCTCCAAGTAATTGATTTTCCTTCATTAGTGCAGAAATTCTTACAGATTGGATAGATGTGGTCTAGATCAAATCAGCAGCCAAGAAATTGTGAATTATATGTTCATCAGGGCTATTTGGGGAGCGAGAACATCAGGAAACACTCCAGTCACAAGCTGAGGTTAATCTGAAGGCTGTGCCACTGTGATGACAGACAGAGGCACACAGGCACGATGAGATGAGGTCTATAAATACACTCCCCAGTTTAAAGGTGAGAGGAAGAGAGGGGACTATTTTCCATGTGGTAATCGCTTGGCTCGTTTGGCAAATGAGAGAGATAGAATAATATACACCATCAGTATGAAAGCACATATGTCATTATTGTCTGTGAGTGCCAGTTTGTCAGAGTGTTACAGCCAATTCTGCATTTGCTTGACAGATCCAAGGACAAATCCAGGATTTACTTCCCAGATTTACTCTACTTCATCAAATGTGCATGAATGGTTTTTCGCATGATGTAGGATTTTGTTCAGTTTTTTCATATACGTTAGTACAATGGCATTGATTTATTTTCAATAATAATAAAAAATATTCACACAAAAAGCATTATACCAATGCATTATTTATATACACAAAAAAGTAAGAACAAAAATGTAGGTGCAGCAGTTCAATTGCATGTTAACACAAATATCTAATCAGCCAATCACATGGCAGCAAGGCATTTAGGCATGTAGACATGATTGATCTGCTGTGGTTCAAGCTGAGCATCAGAATGAGGAAGAAAGGGGATTTAAGTGACTGAATGTGGCATGATTGTTGGTGCCAGATGGGCTGTTCTGAATATTTTTAAAGGTCAGAGGAGACTGATCAGACTGGTTCAGCTGATAGAAAGGCAACAGTAACTCAAATAAGGTTCACAGAAGAGCATCTCTAAACACATCAAACCTTGAAGAAGACGAGCTCCAGCAGAGAAAACACACCGGTGAAACTCCTGTCAGATAAGAAACTGAGGCTATAATTCACACGGCTCAACAAAACTGGACAATAGAAGGTTGGAAGAACGTTGCCTGGTCTGATGGGTCTCCATTTCTGCTTCAGCGTTCAGATCGGTCAGAATTTGGTGTTAACAACATGAAAGCATGGGTCCATCCTGCCTTGTATCAGCGCTTCAGGCTGCTGGTGGTGTAATGATGGTGGGATATTATCTTGCACACTTTGGTTCTCTTAGTGCCAATTGATCATCGATTAAACTCCACAGCCTGAGTATTGGTGCTGGTCATGTCCATCCCTTTATGACCACAGTGTATCTTCTTCTGATGGATACTTCCAGCAGGATAACACACCATATCCTAAAGCTCAAATCATCTCAGACTGGTTTCTTGATCATGACAGTGAGTTCACTAAACTCAAACCTCCACAGTCTCCAGATCTCAATCAAATAGAGCAGATTTGGGATGTGGAGGAACGGGAGATTCGCATTATAGATGTGCAGTTGATAAATCTGCAGCAACTGATGCTCTCATGACAATATGGACCAAAATCTCTGAGGAATGTTTCCAGCACCTTGTTGAATCTGTGCCACGAAGAATTAAGGCTGTTCTGAAGGCAATCGGGTACTAGCAAGATGTACCTAATAAAGCGGCCGGAGAGTGAATATAGGAGAGTGAAAGAGAAACTGATTTAGCGAGAAGCAGGTCAAAATGATTAGTGCTGGTCTGCAGAGTTAATAAGGATGAGTCTCGCTCCGTGTGTGTGTGTGTGTGTGTGTGTGTGTGTGTGTGTGTGTGTGTGTGTGTGTGTGTGTGTAAGAAATTCACTCTATAGTTCATACTGTGAGGAAAACAATCTGACAATGACGCTTTTAGAATTGTTTGTATACATTTTAAAAGTGAGATTTCATTACAAGTGAGATAATATATAAAAAAAAAAAAATTCCCCCTCTAGAGTTTCTAAAGAGATCTCAATATTATCAAATTATCTTAGCGGTTCTAAGATATACACACAGATGAATATAAATCTACAATGGGGTGACATTTTCAGAAAGATTATGACACACTTTTACATTTAACGACAAATACAAATCAATATATTAACACTATAAATCTTCAAAAACAGACACACTCTCATATGCGCAACAAAAGAAGATTTAGAACGACATCATGGCTTCTTATTAGAGCTGTTTGTTAAAATAATGATCCAATCAGTCGCCTAGCTGCTGTCAGATGAGCGAATACATCATGCGTTTACACATTCACCATTACAAGGACTATTATTTTAGACCTTTGTTTCTGTGTGTGTGTGTGTGTGTGTGTGTGTGTGTGTGTGTGTGTGTGTGTGTGTGTGTGTGTGTGTGTGTGTGTGTGTGTGTGTGTGTGTGTGTGTGTGTGTGTGTGTGTGTGTTCATTCCCGAGTGTCCTAGTCAGGAAAATAGCAAAAAAAAGATAATGCCAGCTACAAAGACTAAATCAGATAAAGCTAAACCATCAGCAGATCAGTCAAGCTAGCCGCCAAGACATGGCCAATCAATCACAGACTGATCCGACATCAATCAAGATAACCTGACACAGATGCAATCAGCCACCTCAAACAATCATTTCAGTAGCTATATTTCACACCGGTTCACCAAGTCAGTAAGAAACCACTTTGCAACCACCCAGACAATCCTAGCAACATGCTAAAACCACATTTTCTTAAGATCTATCTATCTATCTATCTATCTATCTATCTATCTATCTATCTATCTATCTATCTATCGCAGTTGTTTTATAAAGACTTCTTGTCATTTTTTTTTATTGTTTTGAGCCATCATTAATGGCCACTACAGTATAAAGCATTTTTCATTCCAGCTGTACAAATGTGCTTGCATATAATGTATGTGTACTGTGAATGAAAAGCCCTGCAGGTGGATTGTGGGTACTGAACGTGTGTGCTGTATGAGCTGCAGAACCAGCACAGACACCTTCACTTGACCTATTTGTTCACGGTGCCTGAAAGCGCAGTCGACTGGTGTCTCATCTGCAAACACAAAGCAGAGGGACGCAATCTCTCTCCCTCTCAGAGCAGACATGTCAGACCACTGAGGATTTCAAACAGGCGTTAGTGTGAGAGAGGACTTGCAGGAAAGCGCGAAAATGTACACACAAACGCCGGCAGCAATGCTCAGAAATCACACACAAACTCCCACACACATAACACCATTTGCATACCAACATAAACAAGCAGATTGTACTGTACTGCGCACATATGTGCTCATAAAAACACCATGCACATGCATATTCTGTGTGTCACAGATGATTTACGATCGGGCTCCTTCAGTTGGCAGAATAAAGATGATAAAATTGCTCTCTACAAGGCAGGAGTGACATGAACCCATTTTTTGAGGGAGCATCAGCTGCGTTTGTGGTTTTATTAGTGTCACTGGTAAGAAAAAACAAAACAAACATAATTCATTATATAGCCTACAAATAAAATATGTTTCTCTAGTCATACAGTTGATTAGTAAAGGGACCCGAGTTCAAATTTTGACCTAATATATAGTTTTTAAATAAACGTAGCAAAATTGTAACTAAACTTGCATCATGCATTTTTATCAAAAAGTCAGATGCTTGGAATTATGATTTTTTAAATGTTTTTGAAAAAAACATTCAAATATTCTCAGAAAGGCTGCATTTATTTGACCGCAAATGCTGTAAAAACAGTAATATTGTGGAATATGATTACAATTTAAAAATACAGTTTTTCTATTTGAATGCATTTTAAAATGTAACTTTTTCCTGTGATCAAAGCTGAATTTTCAGCATAATTACTCCAGTCTTCAGTGTCACATGATCCTTCAGCATATTACAATAATTTCTGAAGGATCATATGACACTAAAGATTGGAGTAATGATATAAATAGACTCACTCTTAAGCATTTGCCTATTTAAATCCAAACAGCAACTTTTTTGGCCGGGCAGAGTATTATATTATAATATAATATAATATAATATAATATAATATAATATAATATAATATAATATAATATAATATAATATAATATATGAAGACAAACTTTTTTTACATACAATAATTATGCTTCTTAATGATCAACATTACAAAAAAAAATCTTTTGGAATTTGCATTTAAAATAATTTTGTTTCAAAAAGATACGATGCTTCTGCTACAAGGTCAGATGGAGATTAAAATACAACATAAACAAATGCAGACAGGATCCTCTCTAATACAAAACACAAACACGCTGAATCAATACAAACAGTCGAAGTGAAATGCAATGCAGTGGCCATGATATCAGACAGATAGACAGAGCCCTGAGGCGTTGAGCATCAAAGACGAACCCCTTCCCCCTCGCTGAAGAGAAAGACAGCAGAGAGGGGGGGTTGCGGGTATCTTTTGCAGACAGGGGCATATTAGCAGAACCCCACTGGGCTGAATGTAGAGGACATATTCTCGCTGCTTCTTATGCGGTGTTGTGTGTCAGTACAGAGAGAGGGTTTTGCAGCCATTCTCAAAAAAACGTCTGTATGACTCAGTACTGATATAATTAACAGGAGACTGAATTTAGTCACAATATTTGATAGATTGCACCATTTAGTGCATAATGCAAAATACCCTTTTCAAATATATCCCATTATATAAAAAAAATATATATAAAAAAACCCAATTATGCTTAAATTTTGCTTTTATCACGATTAAAATGTAACGCTTTAACTGTATTTATTTTTTTGTAACATTCAACACCTAAACAGAATGTAACAGGGTCTGCACAAAACAGGTTTTGAACAATAAAATGTTATGGGCTACCAATTTTTCCCACCATTATAATGTGACTCATTGTGAAAGTGATTCCAACAGTATCATTTATAGGCCTAGTGCCGGCCCGTTATCATTATATTTGTGGTATGGACTCTGCTATTCTTTTACATTTAGATTTTTTTAAAGCGACATCATTCGTCCTTAGTGTGAATGGGCCTCAAGTTTAAAAACCAGCCATAAAAAAAAATGAAAACGCATGTTTATTGAGCACTAATCTTAATATTTTGGATTAATGTTTAGTACAGCAGTGTTACTGAATGAGCTTTCACATCCTATCACAGCACTATTCATCCTTGATTCTCACACAGAGAATCTGCATGCTTGCAAACTGCTGCCCTGTGCCTGAAATAGACAGAATCCTCTGCAGAAAACAGCTTAGGCAGCGGTTTGTGACCGTCATTGATTTGAGGACTCCGTTAGACAGAGGACTCCATCATTAGCTCGCACGTAGACCACCTCATCTCTGTGTTCAATACGCTAATGAACTCCAGATGGACCTGTTTTACTAAAGCAAAGCCCATCAAAGAGCTCTGACACACATGTACATGCAAATCGCAACGAGAAACGTCCTACATTTGTTCTTTGTAAGCCTTGTAAGCACAGCTGAGGTGCTGAGAATGCAGACATCATATGAACACACACTTTTAGTGTTTCTCAGAGGGTTGTTAGTGTGTGCATGAGATGACATGCTGTTTTACCCGAGGCATGAAATTGATTCAATTCCAAGTCCAAAATTGCCTTCTTTTCCTTTGTTTTACCGTCCACTAAACGGATCCAATTCTAATTCTATTGTGTTCTTCCTTACTGCTTTTCCATTACTTTCCTCTCATCTTCCGTTCTAATTTCTGCTCTAATTCCTTTTCCCCAATCCTCTTCTCCCAGAAGTCACAGAAATTAACCTCCAAATATCCTGATAACGTTCCACCATTTTTTCCTTGCTCATCCTTTTTCTCGCTTTCGCTCTGTTGGATACATTCACTCACTGTATGACCACCAAGTTCATCTAATCCACGCTGTGCTGTCACTCATTCAGATCGGTTGGGGTCGGAGTTCAGCTCTGTGACGTGTGCTTTAAAGTGTGAGATCTGACGCTGCGCCAGGCTCAAATATTAGATCTATGCATTGTAAGCGCTGTAAATGCTTAAAGCATTCTTGGATTGCACTCAATGGGGTGATAGAGCAACCTTCAAATGATTGCACTATTAAACCAAATGTTATTGTTCAGCTATAAACTAAGTTTGCTATTAAAGTAGAACAACGACTCTAGAAGGTACACAAATGCATGCAGTTCCTCTCGCAGCCGAAAGGATAAATGATCAAATTTTCAATGCATGAATTGTATTTTGGCATATTTGGGAATGCAACGACGCATGCAATCAAATCTGCATTGCTAGAAGCAATTGCAAAAAGCATGTGCATTCATGTACTAGAGAATCAATTTCAGGCCTCAGGGTTTTGGTTGAATTCTATCAAACTTCTCTAGATCTAGAAAACCTCCACTGTCTAGCAAGTAATCCCATGCTGACCTACTCTTCCTTAAGTAGGTCTATAACGTGTCATCACCTTACACTAACCCTAACGGCCATATTGCACAATGGAGATGTTGTTGTTAGTGAGTTGCACGCAAATCCAATCAGCTAAACCTGCTAAACACTTTCCCTTAACTCATTTAGCTGTGTGAGAGAGAGACGTATTTAAATAATTTCAAACAAGCAAGCATGCTGCTAGCGAATATCAAAATGGCTTTGGTCATTTTTGCTCAGCCAATTAAAAGAGATGATAATGAGAGCTGCATAAGAGCTAACAAACATGAGATGACATGAAATGGAAGTCATGACGGATATCCAAGTGAAATGGCTTCTCGGACAAGAAAATGTCGCCGCAAGAGGGCGTGGAAGTTATTTTGATTAAAGATTACGAGGACATTTAAAAAATTATAATTAAATTTATAATAAATACTGCAATATTTCAAAAAAGATTAGTCAATTTTGATTTCATGATGACTTTAACCCAACACTGCCATATTACAAATGCAACAATCTCACTCTTACTCTTTTAATAAAGCTCTAAATACACTGCTGAAGATTATTTCTCACAGTGTTTATTAGTGCAGCTGACATGCGCTATATAGTCTAATTCAGGATGCTTTTGTTTACATGAAGTCTTTTGCCTTTCATTGCAACCTGCTATTAATGGGTGGCCAGGCATTGAGCTGTGAATGGTTATTGGCTATGTGTGACTTCCTTCTCGTTTATAGTGCAAATGTGACAGGTCGTTAAAATACACCTGAGTAAACACATCTTTATTAGCTCACATGCTTAACCTAATTAGATGCCTTATCTTGTAAACAGCATTCTATTTGATGTTATGATTAACACCACAAATATAATGCTTGTTTTTTTTTGGCACAAATGGTAACTCACTACTGCCATAAGATGTTCGACTCTAAAGACCCACAAGATGCTGCTGGGAATGTGTGTAAAGTCTAGAGAGACCATGTCAAAGGTTAATTTACCATATGTGCATGTCTGCTTACTTTGAGGAAGATACATGCAAAAAAAACAACACAGCATTACATTAACCCTATAATCCACTACCCTAAAACCAACTTCCCCCAGACCATAACTCAATACGTTTTATATATTAACATAGACACTAAACACTAAAAATGTAAACGTCCATTAAAATATAAGAAGTATTTGACACTATTTTTGTATCTGACGGTGTTAAGAGAAACACATTTTTGAATGAAAGGGTGAATACCTCTGAACATGTTAAACAGATGTATTATTTAATTATAATTAGTGCTGTCAAATCGATTAATCACATCTAAAATAAAAGTTGGTTTATATGTGTGTATATATGCATACATTTATTTCCAAAAGGTAAATTAATATAAAATACAGTAAAAAAACAACGTATATATATACATACATACACTTACATACATACACAAACTTTTATGTTAGATTAATCGATTTGAGACCACTAGTTAGAATTATTAAAACTGAATGAATCCAAAATATATATAATTTGAATAAGAGAACTGTTCTCAGGTTTGTGTCCTGTTTTGCTCAACTACTCAAGAATCTGTGCTCCTGTAAATATCACTTCCCTTATTTTTACTCAAGAGTTTGGAAAGCTCACAGAATCTAGCTTTTAACAGGGTCAACGTTATTCTGCCTCACGAGACAAACTAGCGGTTTCTCTCTTTCTTGTCTCGCTAAGGCTAACACAGCATCAGCAGAAAAAAAGCGAGCTGCCGCAGAACAGAAACACAGAGGGAGACAGATAGAGAGAACAAAAGAGGATAAGAGCAATAAGACACCTCACAGAGGTCAGCAGAATGACATTTTGTCATCTTGAAATGAGGACCGATGCTAAAGGATGCCACGCTTTAAAGACTCCTAGCTGTATAGTGCCATGCATTACATCGCTGCTTTAAAGAAGACAAATGTAGGTCACACAATAGACAAACACAATTTATCAACCTGTAAACCCAAGGGGGTGGTGAACTGTAGCTTTGAGATTAAAAATCTTGCTTTGTGACCTTTCAGGTCAGAACCCCACAAGAGCAGATTCACATATCATCGCCACTGTGCCCTTTATCAAGACATTTAACCTCAAGTTACTCCAAGAAGACTGAACCAGTAATACTGTAAAACAAAAGCTGAAAATAACCAATCATTTTGCCTAGCTGATAAGTGATATGTTGGTATAAATATCTATACTCTGTTGTGTTTCTAAAAGATAGCATTCACACAAAAGAGCCAAAATGTAAATTATTATAAAAAAAATAAAAAAAACTGTAAAAAAGGGTCAAAGTACTTGAATAGATGTAAGATGACTTGTAAGATGCTTTACATAAATGCTAATCAAAATCAATACAATTATATTATTCAATATATATAAAAAATAATTTATGTTACTATTTAGGCTACATTTAGTTAATTTACTGTTTAATTTACTATTACAATCTGAATTACAAAATTTTTTTTTTTTAGAAACAAATGATACTAAAAATAAAATAACCTATTCACATTTTTTTTTTATTATAATTATCAAAATTAAACTATATGTACAATAAACTAAACTAAAGTATCATTCAATAAAATTCTAATTATCAATAATTAAGCTATCTAAATTAAAGTTCCGGTTCTGGTGCGGTCTTACCTCACAGTCGTAAAGTTCGCTCAGCTGTTCAATGATCCAT
Source organism: Rutilus rutilus (assembly GCF_951802725.1). Classification (NCBI taxonomy): domain Eukaryota; kingdom Metazoa; phylum Chordata; class Actinopteri; order Cypriniformes; family Leuciscidae; genus Rutilus; species Rutilus rutilus. The sequence continues at coordinate 11,499,603 of NC_140218.1, read as the reverse complement.
TCCTCCAGGATGAGTCTCTTCCTCAGCTCCTTTCTGTCGTACTTCACCGTCACCTTGCCCTGCTTTTTCTGCACCGGGTCATCGCGTGGCATCGGTCCGGAACCGGCGCAACCCACGCCAGCCACGCCGGGCTGGAAGAACACCCTGGCCGCGGCCGGGGGAAGCTGTGCGCTCGTCTCAGCTGTGGCGGTGGACATTGCGTCGGTGATGGTGGCGATGAGGATGATGATGGTGGTGTCTGAGGAGTGTATGTTGCAGGACACAGTTTCTCACACATGCTATTTAAAGCGCAGCGCGAGCATTTAAAGGACGACCGGCGCGTGGGAGGGGAATGGCTAGCCAATGTGCGCGTTCGCGTTAACGCTGTGAGTGCCAGAACGCGCACAGTATTGGTGAAACGGGAATCCCTCTGCGCTGGTTGGACAGTATCAGATGCATAGTTTGACAGCTACCATGGTATTAAATTATTAGCATATTCATAGAGGCTACCATGTATGTATGTATGTATGTATGTATGTATGTATGTATCTATCTATCTATCTATCTATCTGTCTGTCTGCCTATCTATCTATCTATCTATCTATCTATCTATCTATCTATCTATCTATCTATCTATCTATCTATCTATCTATCTATCTATCTATCTATCTATCTATCTATCTGTCTTTCTGTCTGTGTGTCTATCTATCTATCTATCTATCTATCTATCTATCTATCTATCTATCTATCTGTCTGTCTGTCTGTCTGTCTGTCTGTCTGTCTGTCCGTATACATCCATCCATCCATCCATCTATCTATCCACAACAATATACAATGCAATACATAATAAAAGCAATACAGAATACAATACAATAAAATAGCGTACAATATAAAATGTAATATGCGGTACACAGGTTTCTTTTTGGATGGAAATTTCATTTACACTCATTCTTTAAAAAAGTTTGATACTGGTTTGATATTTGGCTTCATAATGATACATATATGGAGGCCATTGTACTTTGATACAACATATGCGATACTAAAAATGATACTGCAGAATACAATACACATACAGGTGGAGTATAAGTAAAACAAAGGAAAACAGGTAAACAGGAAAACAGGTCAAACATGTCACACACACACACACACACACACAGGATTCTTGCTAAACTGGTCCTCGTTGACATAAATCAAATGCATATTGTCACCTAACTCAGAGAAAGAGTTGCCTGTGTTATCTGTCTTTTATGTTGATCCAGATGTTTGTACTTGTACGTTAGAGATAGGAGCTGAGGTGGGATAGAGAGCACAGTGAGGAGAGAAAGTGATCAGGGTTTATGTAACGTAATGAAACTCTCACTAATGAGATGGCCCAATCCCAAAACAGCAGTGCTGCTCTAGAAAGAGAACAAGAGAGACTGAGGGAGAGATTTAGTACCACCATGTTCTCATTTATCTACTTTATAATGCTTCCTAATAATCAAGTGGGATGCATGTTGTGTGTGAGCTGCCAGGATGATGGATTGGTAGCCAAAATGCATGGTGTGTGTGTGTGTATTTGGATTAGAGGTTATGTGGGGATATTCAATATTAAATCATCCAATCCAAAAATACACGGCTTATTGTGCTGTTTTTGTACGTTCTGCATTAAGCTGATCAGGACAATTCTTAGAAGTAGTTTTTTCTGACATTTTATGCATTTGTTTGTGTAATAGAGAGAGATGTCAAATGATGTCACGCCCAAAAATAACAACTGGCTCAGCGCAAAAATTCACACACACACACACACACACACACACACACACACACACACACACACACACACACACACACACACACACACACACACACACACACTTACTTAAAATCTTTATTTGAATTAGAGGATAAGCATATGGCATAATCCAAATTTGACAGAAAGGTACAGCAGCCAATATCTCAGTCCATTATGCACATTAAGGGTAAAAGTGGCACCTACGCCTCCATATGTAGAGGCTACCAATTACTGCTGATACAGAGCAATATCTTGTATCACAATAACACACACACACACACACACACACACACACACACACACACACACACACACACACACACACACACACACACACACACACACACACACACACACACACACACACACACACACACACACACACACACACACACACATATATATTTTATAGACATAGATATATATATTAATAACCCTAACCCTAAACCTAATTCTCACAGAAGCTGTTTTTCAAACAGTCATGTTCAGATCATGGAGGCCCAGATGGGACATATAGGCTACCCTTTACATAGTTTGAAATTGTGAAAATGTACTGTAAATTGGTGCCACCTTCTGGATATGTCATAATATTACATGGAAAACACATAAACACTTGTAACATTAAAAATGTACACTGTTAGAAAAATCTGTAGAAATTACAGTATTACTGGCAGCTACTTACCAGTAACTTACTGTAGATTTAAATTTATGTTATTTACTGGTAACAATTTGTTCAAAATTGAATGAACATTAAACATTAACAAGTCTTTATCTTTACAGAATAAAACTAAAACAACAGCCTCATGCAAAGCATTCTGGGAACCAAAATCGGAAGGAAAAAAAAAAACAGAAAAAGGTTGATGAAGATTTCTGGTTCCCAGAATGCTTTGCATTAGATTGTTATTTTATAGTTTTATTCTGTAAAGACAAAGACTTGTTAATGTTTAATGTTCATTTAACTTTGAACAAACTGTTGCCAGTAAATAACATAAATTTAAATCTACAGTAAGTTACTGGCAAACAGCTGCATAACTACAGCAAATTTTTTACAGTGTAGGTCATTCAAGGCTACAGTAGACTACTCTAAAGGCCAGTTTTACAATTAAGCACAATGAATTGAGCAATAAAATCCTAAATTAAAATGTGGCCATGTCCCACGCAGTATTTACAAATTAAAGAGCCCATACAACAATACTTTTAAATCTCACATTTCCCAAAGCTTTGGTGTCTAAGGAGAGCAGAATTTGATTCACCAACAAATAACATAAAGGTACAATATCCCTAGATGGCAACGCATTCACGTAAGTGCATGCTAAGTGTGTTAATTAAAAATATTTAATGTATTTGTAGATATTCAAATGTTTTTATTAAAATAGCCTTAGTCGTAATACTTATTATAATAAATAAATAACAATTATAATATAAATATAATAAATATAAACTATGGAATAATTAGAAAATATGAAAACATTATAAATAAAGCATTAAACACATTTTATACAATACAAAATAAAATAAATAATTTAAAATTAAATTCATTTCACATTTCACAAATAACCAAAAAAAGTGTCTTAATTAAAAATATTTAATATATTTGTAGGTATTCAAATGTTTTATTAAAATATGCTTAGTCAAAATACTTATTAAAATAACAATTATAATATAATGAATATAAACGATGGAATAATTAGAAAATATGAAAATATAATAATTAAAGTATTAAACACATTTTATACAATACAAAATAAAATAAATAATTTAAAATTAAATTCATTTAACATTTCACAAATAACCAAAAAAAGTGTCTTAATTAAAAATATTTAATATATTTGTATAGGTATTCAAATGTTTTATTAAAATAGCCTTAATCAGAAAATATGAAAATATTATAATTAAAGCATTAAAAAACACATTCAATACAATACAAAATAATTTAAAATTAAATTCATTTAACATTTCACAAATAACCAAAAAAAGTGTAGAATATTTTGTTAAAATAGCCTTAGTCAAAATACTTATTATAATAAATAAATAAATGAATAACAATTATAATATAATAAATATAAACGATGGAATAATCAGAAAATCAGAAAATATTATAATTAAAGCATTAATTATGCTTAATTAACACATTTTATACAATACAAAATAAAAAAATGTAAAATTAAATTCATTTAACATTTAAAAAATAACCAAAAAACAAATAAATAAATAAATAACAATTATAATATAATAAATATAAACGATGGAATAATCAGAAAATATGAAAATATTATAATTAAAGCATGAAACACATTTTATACAATACAAAATAAAATAAATAATTCAAAATTAAATTCATTTAACATTTCACAAATAACCAAAAAAAGTGTCAAATGTTTTGTTAAAATAGCCTTAGACAAAATACTTATTATAATAAATAAATAAATAACAATTATAATATAATAAATATAAACGATGGAATAATCAGCTAATATGAAAATATTATAATTAAAGCATGAAACACATTTTATACAATACAAAATAAAATAAATAATTCAAAATTAAATTCATTTAACATTTCACAAATAACCAAAAAAAGTGTCAAATGTTTTGTTAAAATAGCCTTAGACAAAATACTTATTATAATAAATAAATAAATAACAATTATAATATAATAAATATAAACGATGGAATAATCAGCTAATATGAAAACATTATAATTAAAGCATTTAAACACATTTTATACAATACAAAATAAATAATTTAAAATTAAATTCATTTAACATTTCACAAATCACCAAAAAGCATATAATTGTATTTAATAAAATGTATTACAACTAATAAAAATAATGAATGAAACTGAACATTAGCAAAAAGCTCTTGCAGACGGACAAGATTTATAGCCAGACGATGTTTGTTATATTCTGCACCTGTCCGCTAGAGGCTTTTGTACTAAGCGCGCGCTCTAATCTAATCCTCTCATGTGACGTCGGTGAAATGGCGGATCGGGATGGAAGCGACGTCTGTCAGAGTTCCAGCCAAGGTGAGTTTATTTATATAGCGTAAAGTTTGTCCTAAAGTACTATCCCGCTTCCAAACGAGTGTACCAAACTCTCCTCTATGTTTAAAGCTGGTTGGTTAAACTTGTCACGAAATAACACTTTTTTTTTAACCTCAGAAGCAGCGCGAGCCGGTCAGAGGAAAGGGATTAAATCAGTAAATCAGCCTAAACGCTGAGCCAAAGCACTGCCAGTTGGTGTTTACATCAGCTTTCACGCAGAAATCACCATTGGTTTATGTTTTTATATGACACTGGCTCTGTATAATAAGTTTAAACGCGTTTAAATGCCGTTGAAGCAGTTTTGAGCGGAGCACCTGTTACGTGCGCGCGCGCGTGCGTATCCTACGCGATCACACATCTGATGTTTTATCTCTGTTACTTGTGTTGTTGTGTTATTTGTACAGTAACATAAATATCGCGAAACCAGCTCAAAATAGTCTATCTTAATGGGTCTTGTTTGTTGGATAAGTATTCAGTTGAGTGAATCACGTCTGTAAATGTAGGCTAATCATCTCGCCCACGTAATCTTCATTTCCCGCTTATTATCTACTATAAAATTGTCTTATTCGTCTTAATCCTGGTGACTAAATATGACTGATCCAACCCATATCACTTCGAAAAACTATTGAAAATATAAATGAGCTAAGGCAACTTGAGAAGTAAAAATATGATTCAAAAATTTGTATGATATGACATGGTTTGTTTCTGACTAGTTTTGTTTTTGCATTAACTCAGTAAACCATATTAGATTATGATGAATAAAGTTAGACCGATATGTAGATATCTGTCCATTCCTAGATGAACCTTACCCAATTCGGTCGATTAACAGAGATATTACTTTCCCTTTCTGGCTCCAAACTCTACCTCACAGGGTTTTTTTCTCAGTTGATTGTAGGCACAGACAACAACAGTGTTACTAGTTAAAGTGTAAGGTTACTGTCTGTTACTGGGGCTGGAGGGGCAAAGATCAGATTCCTGTGCCACCTCCTTCTCTGTTATGAATTGAGAAAAATAAGACAGAAATCGAGTGATAGAGTAGTTGCATGATAGAGTTTTATAGATATATAGATCAATGTGCTAAATCTAAAGATATTTGATTATTTTCAGATTATCAACATCAGCTCATAACCCTACTTGCTTTGCTGATCATAAACATTAAAGGGTTAGTTCACCCCAAAATGAAAAATATCCCATAATTTACTCACCCTCAAGCCATCCTAGGTGTATATGACATTCTTCTTTCAGCCAAACACAATCGAAGTGATATAAAAAATATCCTGACTCTTCCAAGCTTTATAATGGGAGTAAATGATACGTCGGGTCAGAGGTCACTCTTCCGCCTGACCTAGACTTGTGTACGGCCAGTGATTATAGTTTCTAAAGTTATAAATATGGATTTTTTTTTTGTACAAAAATGGATTGCTTCAATTCAGAAGGCCTTTATTAACCTGTGCGCCGTATGGATTACTTTTATGGTGGATGGATGTGCTTTTTTGTGCTTACTTTTTTTTTTTTTTTTACCATTCACTCCCATTATAAAGCTAGGAAGAGCCAGTATATTACTTAATATAACTCAGATTGTGTTTGGTGGAAGGTAATATACTCCAAGGATGGCTTGAGAGTGAGTAAATCATAGTTCACCTCAAAATGAAAATTATCCTAACACTAACTATCCCTTCCCTTGTGTATACAATTTATAGTTTCCGATGTTTTTAAGTAAATTTCTAGTAAATATTGTGTGTTAGTAGCCTGGCTAACGTCAGACCTCGTCTCATTGAGACGTGGTCTGGGAACCACATGTTCATTTTCTCGTATTTGAGGCGTGGTTTACGAATGCCCAGAGCCGTTTATTGGGCGCAACGAATGTCTATCAAATGCGCCTGTACGTAGCTCATAGCCAATCGTTTCAATTATACCAGATGACGTATGTAGAGCGACAGAATTTCGACGAGGAAGAAGACGATGGGTCAGAGATTTATGTGTACACGATGGCGTTCAGCGACTAAACTACTTAACACTATCTAAGGCTGCATCGAAAGGTAACTTCGCGTCTGCTGCCATGTTGGATCCATAGATATAAACAAACTGCTTCGGTGTGTCGCATAGACGTCGTCATCGTCTTGCTGCTCCTTCGCCGTTCTGTGATTGGTTCCCTTTTTGAGGGGATCATCTGGTCCATGGTGTCCAGGCTGCCTAGCAGCGTGAATAAAATCGCGCAGCGCGCAAGGCAACATGGGGAAACCCAGGCTAGTGTATTAGGGCATAATGGAATCAATTGTTTTTGTAATATGACTGAAACATGAGGTGTAGATGATGCTGCATCCTTTTCTATGAGGAGCTCTGATGTCGGCTTCATTGTAGCTATGCTAATTGTATCTCCCCCCCCCCCCCCCCCTCTCTGAATATGTGAATGAGTTAGCATCTAAATGAATCAGACCTTTCCATTTATGATTGCTTAATGCACATTTTTTTGCATTTATTTGCTCAGGACAGTAAGCAACGTGAATAAATGACACATGAGTATAAATGCATTCTCAGTGCTACCAGATCTAATCTGAAATGGCCACGCAGTTCATCAAAAGCTGTTAATCTCACTTTCAGCGTTTGAATACTGTATTTAATGTTTGCCAGTAAAGGTGGATGGGCAATAATTACACGAATCTGTTTGCTTATGCAGTTTTATGGATTCGGTACACAAACGTTTAGCAGGTATTGGCTTATTCGTGCAACATGCATTGAAGATTTGTGCTATAGTGCATGTTAAGTGTCGATATGTTAAATACCATATATCACACATGAGTTTGTTAACAGAATATGTGGGAATAATTGTGTGTAGAATTTATGTATAATAGCCTTATTTATATTGGTGGTATAGTGGATTAAAGAGTACATTTGCGATTTATAGTGGTTGTAGTCGACTGTGCACTGTTAAGTGTGTGGGAAAAAATTATCAGATTGCTGTAGCATACAAAAATGTTTTTGTGTTTGTGTGTGAGAGTTATATATGATGCTTTCAGTTTGCAGTAGGTCGTAGGTTGATGATCTTTACGTGTCATTCACCTGTTGGCTGTAAACTGACTATCAGCTGTTTCTCATTCATAAACACACATGCCCTTATCCACTGGCAGTAAAGAGTGGGACACGAGCAATAACTTGTCTGATGGATTCAGTATTTTTTTAGACTGATTCAAAAAAACATAACTTTTCCAATTCATTAAAATTGGTATTTTATACAAATGTCTATCTAATAAACAAACAAACAAACAAAAAGACCTGGCTCATTAGTCGTTTGTTTGTGAATCAGACTGTTTTGGATTTGCATGCAGCCAGCAAATACAACACAATGGAAGGATGTTGTCGTCCCCAATCCTTTTGACTCATCACATTCAATTTGAGCAAACTCGCAGCTCTTTTGATGTTCAAACACTGTTAGATGACTAGGCGATCATCCCGACCCATCCCTAGTTTGAGCATCATTTGTTTGAGGGCATATGTGAGCCGCATCTAGTGTTTAAAGTACAATGTAAAACACACTTCTTCTCACTGCTAAAGGTGCGGTCACATTAGCGGCATATTGGCAAACTTTTGCTGGCAGAAAGGTCCATTGTATGAAGCACAGCTCACAAAGAAGTCACTTTCAAAACAAGCAGCTTTCTGTTGGATATCCCTAGTCTGTGTATTTGTTTGTGAACATATGAGGTGGGAAGACTGTCTTATGGTGTGTTAGGATTTACCGTTGTTTGATTTCCGTGGGCAAAATTATTATTTCATTGGGCTATAATTCATCTCTTTCCAGTCCATTTTATCCCACTACTCTGTAAGGGTGCTCCGATCGATTGGGCACCGACCGTTATCGGCCGATAATAGCTTTATATAGTTTGATTTGTGGTCTCTATAAAGGCTGATCAGATGACGCAGAACTCGTGAGACAATTTTTCTATGCACATCTAAAATTGCTTCACTATATTCAGTGATCTGGCACTTTTACCATGTTTCTGAAAATGACAATAAATTTAAATCTTTGCGGAGAGCGGAGACATCGCATTAAGCCGTGAAAGTGAACTGTTCCTCAAGCGGCTTTCTGTGCGTGCAAAGTGAGCTTTGATCTTCAGGTTCTCTTCTCGCCTAAACTATTAAATGCTTGCACACAGAAATATGTTAAAATTCCCCATCTTAGTGAGTATTAGGGATGTGATGGTGAGGATATTTTCCCACCGGTTAATCGATGTGTGAGAACACTGGGGGCTTTTAAATCGCTAGTAATCTGAAGGCGAAAGTTAAAGGGATACTCCACTTTTTTTGGAAATAGGCTCATTTTACCACTCCCCCAGAGTTAAACAGTTGAGTTTTACCGTTTTCGAATCCATTCAGCCGATCTCCGGGTCTGGCGGTACCACTTTTAGCATAGATCATTGAATCGGACAGGACCATTAGCATCTCTCTCAAAAAAATGACCAAAGAGTTTCGATATTTTTTCCTATTTAAAACTTGACTCTTCTGTAGTTACATCGTGTACTAAGACCGACGGAAAATGAAAAGTTGCGATTTTCTAGGCTGATATGGCTAGGAACTATACTCTCATTCCTGCGTAATAATCAAGAAACTTTGCTGCCGTACCATGAGTCCAGCAGGCGTAATGATATGACGCAGCGCCTGAAAATAGGTCTAATAGGTTAGACAAACTTAGTCCCGGTCACGTTGGAAGTTACCGAGCTGGGGACTATTTTCAGGCACTGCGTCATATCATTACGCCTGCTTCACCCATGGTACATTTTTTTGAGAGAGATGCTAATGGTCTTGTCCGATTCAATGATCTATGCTAAGCTATGCTAAAAGTGGTACCGCCAGACCCGGAGTTCGGCTGAGTGGATTCGAAAACGGTAAAACTCAACTGTTTAACTCTGGGGGAGCTGTAAAATGAGCCTATTTCCAAAAAAAAGTGGAGTATCCCTTTAAATGCGCAGGCCCACACGGGCATTCATAATGGTGTGGAGCAGAGCGAGCGTTTTCAGTTCTGTTCTGCTCGCTCCGCACCCGTGGACACGTGCGGCCGTGCGCATTTTAGTTTCGCTTTCAAATTAGTGCCAATTTAGGGGCGGATTGCTTGAATGGTGAGTTCATTAGCCTATTATTCTTAATGAATAACACAACAACAAAACAGTACTTCGCTTAAATAGGCGCTTTTACATTTCGCTTTGACCAACTGTTCAGATCCGATTTGTGTGTCCATGCTGCTCTTTCGTTTTCCGGAATATCTGCATTGGTTTCTATGGCAATGGCGTTGCGTTGGTAGGTATACGGCAAAAACAACAACAACCGCAACATGGAGGGGTTTGCAATCGAGATGTTGTCTTATTTAAATTTTACAACATGATAATGTCTGTGTAGCCGTGCACACGACTGTTTCCACGCTGTCGGCTCCACCTGTTTCAAAATATGTCTCCGTTATATTGTCATTTTCTGCTCGTCCGGCATTTTGCAACGACACAGCATTGTTTCGGCAGCGACTTTCAGCATGCTTACTATAACAAAGTCTGACGTTTACATTTTACGTGTCGTAAGTAAGTCACACAAACCACGCGAAATCCGATCAGAGTGGTCAGACTGAAACTGATTTCCAGTATTACGATTTGAATAGGATTTCAAACCACATTTTTACACGGATTTTTACATTTCATGTCACTTTTTGTAGCTAATTATAGCTAATTCTGATCTGATTTCAATCGGATATGCACAAAAATCGGATTTTGACTGATTGACTTAAAAAAAAATCACTCGCTGCTATTTAGTAGCCTAGGGTTAATCTAGGCTATATTTACTTTATACAGTGAAGCCTATGCAGTGTTGTTTTACATTTGATTACTGTCTGTTGATAAAGTCTGTTCTGTTATTATTATTATTATTATTATTATTTTTATTATTATTATCAATAATAATTTTACAGGAATGCTAGGCTATATTTGTTAAGCTCTAAGCTGTATAATCACCTCAAAGAAAGGGAATGGAATATATTACACATGTTGCTTGCCAATAAATAAAGAGTTGCCAATTCATGATAATCTCTTATTTTGTATGTACTCAAAATACGTTGGTGTTAAGAATAGTTGGCCTATTATTTATTTTAGTGATCGGTATCGGCCAATACTGCTTCCAGGGATTGGTAATCATTGATTGGACCCAAAAATCCCGTTCGGAGCACCTTTACTATTCTGTGTGCCATAGCTGTCATGGTGTCCGTTAATCGGCTGGATCACCTTGCTGGTCTTCATACTGAATATTTCAGTAGGAAACAGAGAGCTGCGTGCGTGTGTAAGGCAGTGTTTCAGTGTATTTGTCAGTCTGTGTTACTTTCTCTACAAGGGCCTGAGAGAGAGCGAGAGAGAGAGAGAGAGAGAGAGGGCGAGACAGACCTGTAGAGAGACAGTGGCAGCATCAGCATCAGCAACTGGAGCAGTCGTGTCTCTCAGGCTTAAGGAGGAAGAGAGCCGGCCGTTTCTGTGGATTACAGGAGCGTCAGTAAGCTGGGCTGCACTGGAGTTTTGGCTCATCTCTCCCTTTCCTTTCAATCTGTCTTGCCGCATCTTGCAGCTTTTACTGTGTCTGTCACTCTTCCCCACTGCATGCTGTATTATCCGAGAAGATTCAGAGGAGATGTGTGGGGTGTTAGCTGTTAGCAGCACTGAGTACTGAGAGAGAGAGGAGAAGAGGGGAGAATGCCGGCCCCCCTCAGGATGAGAAGGGGGGCTTGTAGATCGGCTATCCCGTCTCTCTCCACCATCGCTGAGGAAGAGGAGGGACAGCGCAGTCGCAAGAGACGCAGGAAAGGAGGAGGTATGTGGGAGGTCAGGGTAGGAAAGATTAAAAAAGCTGATACAAGTCTCTCTGGGGTTTTGCTCTCAGGGGTGCTAAGCTAATAATTGGCCTATTAAGATGGTTTGATTGCATGTTTTGGTATCAGCTTTTGTTGTTAAAAGTTAACAAGTGTTTGACTTTGAACTGGTTGGTAGGATCAGATAACGGCATTGAAGTGCAGGGTTAAAGATGTGTGAATATTTATTATATTTTATTATGCTTAATTAAACTTATGATGATAAATTATATATAAATAGTACATTTGTTTGTTATTTTGAGAGACTACATGGAATATATCTTTTAAATGTACTTGTCACTATTGTAAAAGTGCACAAAAACTAAAAGGTGATTTAAAATGGTGAAACTTTAACCTTTATCATCTAAATAATCTCTATAAATTTTAGTCTCGATGAAAACCATACAAAGTGCATACAATTCAAAATCTCTTGAGAATTCAGGACAACCTCATTTTAGAGCCCTGAATGATGTGCGTAATGAAAGTGTGGCCTTTAATACTCATTTGCTAATGTTTTGTGTCGGTCTGCATTGGCATTTCTTTTAGTCTATGGCTGTGTGTCAAAACTAAGTGAGCTACCAGCCGAGACAGCAGTTGTGGACATCAAAGATGTGAAGCTTAAAATGGCAGTCTAGTTAGGCGGCTCACAAGGCTTTGAGATTGAGACACACCCTTTGCTCTTAACCACTCATGCGTTTGACCTAAATACAAAAATGCTTTGTTTATATTAAAATGTTTTTTTTTTTTTTTACTTAGTTAATATTAGGTTTTTTAGTATCCTTGTAAGCTAATTTCTGCTAGTATCTGTGCACATACACAAATATCATTGTTAGTTTTGTGAGTACAGAAAATGATGTCAGTCTATGGTGAGCGTTAACATCATATCTATTACACTGAAGAGGCGAAAAACACATATATCCATTTTGAGTGTCTAGTGTTTCAGCACCACTTCGACTGATTAGGAAAAGATTTTTGCTCTCTTTTTTTTTTTTGTTAGGTGTGGCTGTTTTGCCCCACCCATTGTCGCCACAGTGGCAGATGACTGTCAAGTTGGACTGGATGTCCTAGGCTGTGGGTGGGTCACATGACCACCGGTAGGAGGAATGTAAACAGCAGCTCGGTTAGCTGACTGGAAGGCTCAACATAAAGGTGGATGCTGTTCAGACTAAAAGCTGTATGTAGTAATAATTATGGATGTAGATTAATGGCAGTATTCAATATTTACATTTCTAAATCTGAAATGACCGATCTCTTTTTATAGAAGAATCACGTAAGCTTTCTAATGACAATTAGCCTAAACCACCTCACATTTAAAATGTAAATCAAACACAAGTGCATGTGGATGTTAGCTCTTCAACCTATGAGGAATGACTCTTCACATGCTCTGATTTTGGTCACAAGACTGTGCAGTGTGGCTCAGCTGGGTCAAAAATCCCTCAGATCTCAAAACGCTGCTGCCTCACTGGAGCTAATGCTTCTGGTGCTCGAGTGAGTGACTCTCAACCCTTTCGTCTCCGTTGTCCACAATAATATTTGAAGGCAACATGAGTTTTCCGGTTATTTGTGATTTACTGGATAAGGATGTTTAAAAAATATGTGTACTAAATTTTTATAGATATTAAAACCTAGGAAAATTTGTCAAATATATATATAGTAAATTCACAAAAATAAGATTTTACTAATTATGACCGCCGCTAGCGTAGCTAGCGAAAGCGGTCATATAGGGATTGTTAAAGGTTTTTTTTTTTTTTTTTTTTGTCAATCTACTGAATTTTCCGTCAACGATACCAGGGACACAGAAACACCGGGGAACATGAAATTTGGTGAGCATGTAGCCCCACTAGACTTTTACGGAAAAATTTCGTTTGGTCCCTGGGGGCCACCCCCCCCCCCGCGCTGGGCCCCCCCAAACCCAAAAAATGCAGTTTTTCCTAAATAACTACTTGAACCGTGGAACCGAGGATGAAGAAATTTGCAAAGTATGTTGGTCTTAAGGGCCCACATCAACCTAGCCCATAATCGATTGTCAAAGTTTTTTAGTTTTTTTTTCCCGTCAATCTACTGAATTTTCCGTCAACGATACCAGGGACACCGAAACACCGGGGAACATGAAATTTGGTGGGCATGTAGCCCCACTAGACTTTTACGGAAAAATTTCGTTTGGTCCCCGGTGGCCACTCCCCCCCCCCCGCGCTGGGCCCCCCCAAACCCAAAAAATGCAGTTTTTCCTAAATAACTACTTGAACCGTGGAACCGAGGATGAAGAAATTTTTATGGTATGTTGGTCTTAAGGGCCCACATCAACCTAGCCCATAATCACTCATTTGTGATTTGCGCCCCTCCCATAAAAAATGAAAATGCAATATTATTCTGCTTTAATCGCCCCTATCTTCAGTGGAGATGTTCAGAACTGCACCATATTTCATGTGTATGATTAACTTGACATCCTCTGGGGGTATGCTAAGTTTCGTAGAATTTCATCCATGGGGGGGTATAAAATAAATTCATTTATGTGCACATTTAGTGACTGTACACTCATCGGCCTGTAGATGGTGCTGTTGAGCGAAGGGTTGCTGGTTTAGGATGATACTGTCACACACACACATGCAGGAATACAAACAAACGCAAACATGCACACACACTGACATCCACACGCACAGACACAGACACACACCCATACACACGCACAGACACACACCCATACACACACCCATACACACACATACACAGGGGTACAAACAGCGCGCTTTTCGGCGCCTCCCGCTTTTTTCACGTCAGTTTGGATGACTTGTGTGAATCGTGCAGATCCGAAGAGGTTTTTTTAGGAGGGGGGGGGGGGGGGGGGGTCTGATGGTTTGAGAGGGTCTGATTATAATTTATATCTATATATATTATATCTGATTAGAATTTAACCAACAGTAATTCTGGATTGCGTCCACCAACAAGTAAATAGGAAATAAGCGAATCAGAACACTGCGCGCCAAACCAGCAGTATGTGCGCAAACGTGTTTCTGTCTCACTCTGGATCTGCCGCTGCATCACATTTCTCTCTGCGTGGCGTGGAGTGTCCGTTTTTATGTCGGCTCTCATGTTAACTGGTTAAAGCTTGTGTTAGAGCACAATGCCTGCGTGACATGCACACTTCTCGAGCCGCGCCGAAACCGCGTGCTAGAAATAGAACCGCAACCGACGCCTATTTTTCACGCGACACGCACGAGTGTTGGAAGTTTTCAGACAAAATAGAAGGCGCAAATACATATTAATAAATTACATTTTGATGCTTGAAAGTTTCTCGGTTTTGACAAATGCATATATAATTGTAATTTAAAAAATAGGCCTAATTATCGATTTTCAAATATTGCCCCTGTCAATAGGCCTACAGAACGAAATATTCTGTAGCCTATTTTGCCGTCAATACTGCCGACGTTGTCTTTGCTGTATCAGGCTATATATATTATGTTTAACATCCAAATGTAGATGGTCTGTCGGCGCACAGAGCCACGCAGTCGCAGACAGCACGTGAAGTTCGTGAACACCGAATTCCCTTTTCTTTCTTATCTATTTGTGTTTGAACAGACGTGCACGAAAAAATAAGCCAGTGTCCGTCTCAACGAGTTTCCCCGTAAACGCAGTCAAAATAAAACTTAATTACCGGTATTAGATACGTGCATTCGTCTTAAAGGGACAGCACCCAATATAGCTGTTTGTGTCACCAAAGTTAATCAAACAACAAAAGAGAAAGAGAAAAATCACGTTTTGTCAAAAGGTAAACTGTATTAATACTTAATACAGTTAATTTACCTGAAAAACATAAAGCACTGCTTTATTTCTCGTGTATTTGTGTTTTATTGTATTTATATTTGTATTTTGTTTATTAGTTTCTATGCAGATGCACTAGGCCTACCCTACACAATTACCCCAATCATCCTAGAATTATTAATTCTTTACAAAAAGAGCTAATCAAATCATCAGGTGAAATTGTTTTCAGGAAGTAGCAGTAAAGCAAGAAGAAGAAGAAGTGCAAGATAGTTTTTCTAAATTTCATTTGACTCTATGTGCCTATAGGGGTGGGTTGGGGATGGTGGCAATGTAGTATGGATATTTGCCGCGGGACGAGGGCTTCGATTACCTCTCTCTTTTTTGACCATACATGTGTTTGCACCCCTGCATACAAATCCACATGCACAGACACACACACACAAACACACATGCGCACACACAAACACACACACATACACACACACACACACAGACAGACCTGCACATACTACTACTTTTTTTAGGTATATACATAAACACGCAATACAGCCAAATTGCTCCACGTCATTTATTTTTGTGGAAAGCCAGTGCAGGCCTGAGCGGAGGTCATATTTTGTACCGCCATGCGGTACATCTAGTTAACTTGACTTTTCCAGGTCTATGGAAATCACGTTTAAAATTTGCCTACCTCATTTATGAAGGTTTTTCAAGACAGTGGGAACACTGGTTCTGAAAAGAAAAAACAAAACAATACAGTTGTTGACGGGGTGAATACAAATTAGAAATTGATTTTTAGTTGTAGTATAAGTCATTTTGAGGGCCCCTTGCTAGTTTTCTGAGGCCCCCTAGTGGACCCCGGCCCCCGGTTGAGAACCACTGCTCTAGACATTACAAACACTTACACTTAGGCTAAATAAAGCTGAAATTTTGATATGTGATTAACAAATCACAAAGGCTACAATGTGCATTAAATTAATAGCCTGCATGTGCTGCGTGTGGAGTGAAGCTTGGCTTTGTTTGTTTTTGTTTCCAGTGTCTCAGAAGGGCTTTTGAAATAGTTAACCCTGGGTCATTCTAAACCCCAGGTAAATGAAATCCTGGGTTATCCTGCCTCACGTTTCACAATGTTCATAATTTACCTGGGGTTATCAATTAATCCGGGATATTCGTAAACTGACGTTTCACACTATACATTCCTAACCCTGGGTTATTGTTCTTATTTGCTTATTTGCGGTGTCAGTGTCATTTATTGCAGCACGTGACCTGTTTGCATAAAAGTTATAGCATTGCGCATCCTAGTATTGCCGAGGTTTAATCTGAATGGGCATTTCGGAATATAAAGATAAGAATGAAACGGTCTCTTCTTCACTCAAATTGTCACAGTTTCAGTCAGCATTTTACTCTCAAATGCTGAATTTACTGTTTATATGGCCTACAAATGCAGTGTTTTCGTGACTGTCCAAAGCACGCGTATATGAGTACTCGATTGTTTGTCTGTTGCTAGCTGTAACATTCTGACACCGCATCGTTTCACACTGTACAAGTTTGGCACCGCAATACAGGGTTAACACAGGGTTAACGTTTCATAACCCCAGGTAAAAAACATTGCTAAACATTGCTAAGTGTGAAACATTCCTTTACCTGGGGTTAAAAGCAGTGTTTAGAACGACAATAACCTGGGGTTAAGTACAATGTGAAGTCCTAGTGTGGCTCATTATGCAGTTAAAGTACTCCACATGAACTCATCTCTGCATGTGCTATGTGCCAACCATCTTCCAAAACTTCTAATGAGAAGCACTTGTAAACCAGCTGTTGTCAACAAGAGAGAAGCTAGTGGTTTTCTGCCAAAATAAAAGGTTAATGTTTGAAAATGAAAATGAAGAAATGTAGGCCTAAATTAAGGCATAGGCCTAAATATTAGTATTGTTCCACTGTAAAATACATTTATTTTTATTTTATTTTTCTTAAATACTTAAATATTTTACAGTAAAATAGTTTATTTTTTCATAATATTTTCATAAATTATTTAATAATTTAATCAACTTTCCCCAAATCGTGCAGCTTTAGTTTTTCAATAATTGAGAAAGGACAGGTATTTGAGCTACTTCTGTTAGCTGTTGTATGAACAGGACATTTCTAGAATCACGCTTGTTAGTATGCAGTTGTCAACCCCATATTGAATGTAAACATAGCCTTATTCTGTACTGTTATTCTGTGTTAGTGCTACGGTTTCTCTCTTGTTCAATTCCCAAAGTGTTCAATGGATAAACTAGCACCCTGTTGTTTAGCAGGGGAGGAAGGGCAGTAAATCTAGTCAGTGCACTAAATGTGTCTAAGCTGGTCATTGATCACTTGCTGAGAGAAAAACTGCATTCAACATAAGATTCAAATGTGCCAGACAAAAAGATAGGTCTACTTTATTGATCCCCATGTCAAAATCCAACTCAAAATGACTGTCATTTCACATTGTTTTGATGAGTCATAACTGAGAGGCCCGAATATTTGGTGGCTTAAAATTCTGCAGATGTTGTCACACGAATAACGAATAGGAATAACGAATAGGGCCCTATCTTACACCCGGCGCAATGCAGCGGCAAGCGCGACGCAAGTGTTTTTTGCTAGTTTCAGCCCGACGTAATTATCATTTTCACGTCCTGCGCCACGTTGTTTAAATAGCAAATGCATTTGTGCCCATGGGCGTGCTGGTCTGAAAATGAGGTGTGTTCGCGCGTTGCTATTTTGAGGTAACAGAAATAGACTGCGCTGACCAACTGAAAACTGGTCTAAAGTCAGTGGCGTAATTATTATAATTTTTTGTTATTTAAAGAACACGTTATTAATGTGCGCCTATAGGCAGGTCCACAACGCGTGTACACTCTGCTTATTAAACACACAGGGACGCACAGCAGCACACAAACATGCCAAATATTAAAATTAAAAGGATGACAATGTAAAAAATTATTATTGTGTACATAAAGATATGGTGGAATCCGGCTTGTCCCGTAGATGGTCTACTCGCGCACTTTAACCTCGCGCACGAGCAGATCCGTTTGCGCTCTGGAGACGGCTTCGGTCTTTCCACTATCAAATTCCGTCATGTAAATAGCGAATCTGCCATGGTGCGAGCACAACTGGCATTTAAAGGGAATGGGAGATGAGACTTTGATTGGTTTAACGCACGTAAATCCCAAAACACACCCATTACTCATTAAGAGAACCCTTTTAGATCATGCGCCTGGCGGGCAGACCATTTTTCCCGTCGTTAAACTAGCAAAAGTGGATTCGGACACGCCCTAAGTGAACTTGCGCCTTGCGCTTTAGACCATGCACTTAGATCGTTAAAATAGGGCCCATAGTGTTAAATTGCGTTTTTTCTGAATTGTCTTGTACTGGTTGGTGAGGGTAATGCTCTCTCTTCCTCTCTCTGTAAGCTTAGCATTAGCCACTGCTAAGCTGCTCAGATCTCTGAGCCTTCCCACTCCAATACACTCAAACACACACACTCACACACATACATACACACTTATCCTTGTGCCATGTGGAGAATTGCACGCTAATCGCTGATCTCTCTCTCTCTCTCTCTCTCTCTCTCTCTCTCTCTCTCTCTCTCTCTCTCTCTCTCTCTAATCTTGCTTTTTTTTCTGCACTGCACACACAGCAATCACACACAATTGTGATTTGTAATCTGACTTTTACATGCTCAAACCGGGGGATCTACTGTCTCCTCTCGATCAGTCTCAGATTGAAGGGGTGTGGTGAAAGTCTCATCCATGTCTCCATCACATATTCTTCTCTTTTATTTGTCAATGAATCAGCACACACATTTTCGTCAGCCTGTGATGGATGTCACGTCCTTTGGACTTTGGTGTATGCGTGAGGCTTGGGTCTGATGTATTGGATTAGGATTTCTTCCTTGGCAATGTAGACGAGTTTTGCATTGGGTTTTCCAAAATTCTCCAAAACCATGAGTGAAATTCAAGGTAAGAGCTGTCAGTGATGTGCAGTTCACTGTTTCTTAGAGCAGGGGTTTAAGCTTTTTAATGCCAAGATCCCCCAATTATGAAACTCTTCCTAAAATATAAAGGCAAGGCTATATTAATGCATACAGACCCATTTATATTGTGTGTGGACAAATCGTAAGCATAAACAACATTTGGCTATTTTTCTTTTACATAGATATTTTAATTTCACAATATAATTTCTGAAAAACATTTTTGTAATGCTTTTCATTTAGAATATGCATATTTTGGTTATTTTTTTGCTGTTAAAGTGCATTAAAAAAAAATTTGTTTTCTGTGGACCACCTAAACCTTGAGGTCCTCTTTGAAAACCCCTGTGCTAAAGAAGTTAACTGATTCTTTGGTCTTGTATAGGTCATGAAGGACAACAGAAGTTATTAAGGTTGAGCTTTCAATCACTAAACGAAGCAGTATGTTTCTTATAAAAATGAAACATGTAAGTGTTCAAGTTTAACTGTTTAGTTGAGTTGGTTGCTAACGTTAATCAAACAGAAGGTGCCTCAAGTCCTGATGGAATCAGGATTGTGTTTGTTGACATGATTGTTTAAAGGCTTGGTTACAAGGTGTGTATAATTTAAACTTCCTTATTAAATAACTCCACCAACAGTAGCTGGTCAGTTTGGATACCTTGCACTCTCCTTCCAGTCTCTTCTGAACTCTTCCCTCTCTTCATTAAGACTCCAGGTGAAGGGTTGCCAGTAGGGGTGTAACGATACCCTCATGTCACAATTCGATATCACGATAGTGAACTCACAATAATATATTATTGCGATACTCTAAAGTAGGGCTGGGCGATTTGGCCTAAAATCAAGATCTCGATTAATTGAACATTTTAACTCGATTACGATTAATGAACGATTATTTTATTTATTTTTTATTTTTTTGCCCTCATGGTTCACTGACAAGTTTTTTACAGTAAATATGCTCACATATTACAAGTGAGAGATTTTTTAATGAAGGGTGCATTACTTGATTTTAAAATAATTGAAGGAAACACACACTATCTACTATGATTATTTATTGAACATCAATGTTAAACAACTTAAATTAAAGCACACATTGTCAGTTATTTCTTTCCATCTTCTTGAACTCTTCTCATACTGTGTGGCATTTGTGAACGCTTGTGTTAAAGACATCTGCTTTGCGGAGGCACTTGTTGCTGGGCGCTTGTCAGTCTCTTTTAGATTTTTTTGAGCCATGCACTTGCACTGTTCATAATCAGTAACGTGATTGTGCTCCAAGTGCTGGAACAAATTGGTGGTGGTGTTACCTTTGGACGTCGAAACTGTTTTTCTACAGTGTCTACATCTGACTTCATTTTGTTCGATGTCATCCTTACTGAAGCCAAAATGTCTCCAAATGACAGAGACTGCGTTTTTTTTTTTGGTACAAGCTGCTCTTGTTGCTCAGTTGTCTCAGTGATTAAGCTCTCCATGCTCGACATGTCGGCGGAATAACGTACTGTAAGGGAGCGGGGTCACGTGACTCCACACGCGGTAGTGTTTTAAAGGGAAAGTAATCGAAATAATCGACCTGGGAAAATTTGATCGATTATAGGTTCTTCTGAATGTCGATTTCGATTACTTTTCGATTAATCGCCCAGCCCTACTCTAAAGACATATGGTAAAAGGTTAACAAAAAAAAATCTACACAAAAATCGGCCACCTGATCGATTTTCCAAATAATCATTAGTTGCAGCCACTTTGAATGAACTGTTTAATGCAGTACACTAATATTTTGCTCACTGCACCCTCTTTGTGGCCTCAGGAGACAAGCCAAAAGCTTTTTTCCCCCTTACTTAAAGGGATAGCTCGGCCAAAAATGATATTTAACCCATGATTTACTCACCCTCAAGCTGTTCGAGATGCATGTCAATCTTTTTTCAGACGAACACATTTTCAGTTATTTTAGAAAATGTCTTAGATCTTTCAGTGGTTATAATGTGAAGCTATGGGGTCCACCTCCTTCAAGTCCCAAAATGTGCATGCATCCTTCACAAAAGTAATTTTTGATAAAATTAATAATTAATTAATTAATTAATTAAAAACTTTATAAACGAAAATAACTGGCTTCCGGTAGCGGTCGACGCGCTTTCACGGAGATGGATGCTGGCGTATGACGTAGGACGTAGCGTAGGAAGCGTCGTGACGTAGAACGAACGTGACAGCGCAGCCAGAGAGCAGAGCAAAACAAAACTCTACGCTCGTTCTACGCCACGACGCTTCCTACATCATACGCCAGCATCCATCTCCGTGAACGCGCGTCGACCGCTACCGGAAGCTAGTTATTTTCGTTTATAAAGTTTTAAATATGTCTATTTTTACGACAAAACCGCACGGATTACCCTCAGAAGGCCTTCGTTTATCCCCCTGGAGCCGGGTGGATTACTTCTGTGAAGGATGCATGCACATTTTGGGACTTGAAGGAGGTGGACCCCATAGCTTCACATTATCACCACTGAGAGATCTAAGACATTTTCTAAAATAACTGAAAATGTGTTCGTCTGAAAAAAGATTGACATGCATCTCGAACAGCTTGAGGGTGAGTAAATCATGGGTTAAATATCATTTTTGGCCGAACTATCCCTTTAATATAATTATATAGGGGTGGGCGCTATATCGGTATGACCGTGACTACCGGTATAATGTTGTGCAATGATATGGGTTTTGCTATACCGTGAATAGCCTACCGTTACATATTCATGAATTCTAATTTTGCATTTATATTGTTTTGTTAAATTGTGTCCTTACCACACAGTGCATCTGAAAAATAGCTGATGCGGGGAAAGTGCATCATCCTATTTGTCCTAAACATGAGCCATGCTTTATATTAAGGGCTTTAAAATAACTGGTAAGATAAAACGCGTATAGTTTAAAGCGGCTTGCCCCGTCAGATGCTCTGACGGAGCGCAATAGAATAGGAGCAAAATAATTCTGACTAAAATATACATATTGCTAAAATATTTGTTGTTGGACAATAAATGTGCCATATGTTGAATTTTAAACCTACAAGTAAGTGAATTTGTATGATAGCAGTAACTCTAAGGTGACTATTGTAATGGGGTAATCAAATGTAGGTTAATTAGTCTGTGCTTTTGATTGTATTTATTTTTATTTTTAGTGTAGTGAATTTAATAATAAATGTTACAATGTTAGAATGTAATGTGATTTTGCACATAATATACCAGAGCCTACATGGTTTACTATATTTGTTTTCATAGCCTTCAATATGAACATTGTTTGTAGGACAACACTGGGTAGGATGTGAAATAAAACAATAAATACAGATATTTTCTTTTAATCCAAGTAGAAATGTTTTGAAAATATATATATAGATATAGATAGATAGATAGATAGATAGATAGATAGATAGATAGATAGATAGATAGATAGATACCATATACCGCCATTCAACCAAAAAATACAGAGATATGATTTTTGGCCATATCGCCCAGCCCTATAAATATATATAATATAATAAAAAAATTAGTATAATAATTCAAATTTAGTTAAAGCATGAAGATGTTTGCCATTTACCCGGATTAAATATGTGCCGACTAGAAGACATGTTATTGGTTGCATTTGATTTCAGAGTCTGTCTGCTCACAAACAAGTGAACTCAAGTTCAGCGACACTAGGCTCAACTCTGACCTTTGCCCTTAAAGTCGTATCATCTAACACCTGGGAGACGCTCCTGGACTCCATATTCCTTTGCAATGCTACGTTCAGCACACTGTTATTTGTGATGCATTAATCCTAATCTCAGATATTATTTCGGATGGATTGTGTGCAAATTGGGATGTTTTCCATCTCATTTTGCAGCACATTCAATGTTGTCTAGTAAGCTGGTAAACAAGCGTTTGGTTTTAACAGGTATTTCTTTCTCTTCCTCCCTTTATATATTATCTTGTGTATCAAAAGCAGTCTCCTGATTTACATAGTATTTATCTGATGCTTTGTCTTCGGACCTCAGCTTCACTCTGACTCCAGCAGTTCTGCTTCGCTACACACACTGGCATGGAAACCGTTCACAGAGGAGCCAAGATGAACAACCTTGACAAGAGTAGAAAACAAGACTATTGCTATAGAGTGTCACACCGGATGTGTTCCTGTATTTGTGTTTTAGTTTGCATATCTGTCTGTTTGTTCTTATTTGATTATCAGAGAGCCTGAAGGGAGACTACAACTACATTTTTTGTGAATAAAAAAGAAAAAGAAAAAAGTGATTAATTTGGCTGTTACTTTGTATATGTACAGTATATCGTCAAACCTATGAGATACTAACTAGCTAAACAAAGCCTGTAAGTCAAAGTCCAAGAAGTGTAGAGTCCAGCGCACATTGACTCTATGGGTTAGAGTCTAGGGTTAGGTTAGGGTTACCCTGACTCTACCAGTGTCTCATTCGAGATTTTGCATATTACGGTATGTAAATATACCACCCCTAAAAGCCTGTATGTCGTCATATCTTGAGCCCTGTTCATCATTATCATTCTGCGTATTTGTTGTCTAAACAATCGTTCAAAGGTTTGTGTAACTACCTCAAGATGATGATTTCATTAATGCTGTTTGCTGCTGTAGATGGTTGGTGTCTGTGGATCTTTCTGTTTGTTCTGTTCTGCCGTCACTATATACTTAACCAGCCTGTTCAGCCCTGCATTCAGGACACAGATTAGTAAGCTAATCAGGCATGGGCCTCAGACCAAAGTTTCATGAGCTGGTATGTTCTGTGCAGGAATGGAGAGAAAATGCTAAAAGGAGAGTCCAAAACCTGCTGGAAAGGGGCTCAGTTCAGGCATTTTGTGTCTAATCTCGAGAGGAAAGATGTGATTGTAACTATGTAGCCTATCTTTTGTCATCTCAAAAGAATGTATAGACTAGATAACATTGACTTCGTTCTGAGATTTGATTGTTTTTGCACCCCTTGGGCATTTGAGTAAATGCTATGTGTCAAGTGAAAAGCCTTTACTAGCGAGCTACATCAAGGCAAAATCAGCTGTTCACACAAACACACCCCACAGGTGTCATGTTAAAGTTTCACCACCACAATAGCCTGAGGTTTGTTTAGATGGCGCACGTATCGGATGATTTCAGTCTCGTTTGGCTTCCGTTAGAGGCATTCAACAAAGATCAAACCATTTAAGGTGCAGCGATGTAGGATATGTGTTTAGGATTGTCTTTTGCAAGTAGCGCAGCACAATATGTTGGAGCATGAAGTGTCCATTTCACTTGGGCATCTGGGCTTATGATTCACTGTCAGGTATTTTCTAGGTTAAACACCACTGGGTCTCCCTCACCGATAAGTAATGAGCCGCTGCCACACACACACACACACGCACGCACACAGACTCATTTTTTGGCTTTACATTCTCTTAGGGATTTATAAACCTGTATTCTGCGTTTTAATAAGTCTCAGTAGAGAACTGATGACTCTAGATTAGATTGTATAACTGTAGTATTGAAGTCTGTGTGTGTCTGTTCAGGGCTGGTAGAAACTGAGTGTATTCTGACTGACTGAAATATGAAACAATGAAGAAATTCATCAATGTCCCTTTTTCTGGAATATAATGATTTCAGAAATTGCCCTCAGTAATCATTTGAGACCTTGCCCATTGTTTGTCTCAGAAAGGTGATATCCTGCGTTTTCGGTAAGTGGGTAAATTGGGTCGGACGGAGTTTGGCCTGGGATAAATCAGGAGCAACATTGTCCTGAAATCTAGAGCAAGTGCCGGCCGTCGCCTCCTCAGGGATCGCACACGGAAATAGATTGAATAATATCACAATGGCTCTGCTCCAACGCATAACAAGCTAGGCAGTTCATGAATTCAGAGACACACCGAACATTAGTGGTGCAACGGATCACAAAACTCACAGTTCTGATCATTTTTATGGTTTTTGAGTTATGGATCAAATCATTTTTTGGATCAGCAAAAAAAAAAAAAAAAAAAAAAAAAAAAAGGGGGGGGGGGCTTTTCTTTTCATTTATTACTTAAAGTTCATTTTAAGTACTTTGATACCACAGCTAAAACTACTAGCCTAACTAATAAAGTTCAAACATTATTAAAGACAAGTGAACAGTCAGTAATAAAATAAGAACAAATATAAAAATTACAAGCTTACATAACAAAGTATTCAGGAATTCAGGTATAGAAATTTCATAGTTAGGCCTAAATGTAAAATAACACTATTTTTACTGTAGAAATTAAATATAGGTTCATCTTTGTTAAAGCTGTATTATTTTATTTGATAAACATTAATGACACAGACAACAGCAGGAATATTAGGCTGCTGTCACTTTAAGACCGAATGCACGGACCGAATATACTGATACACATCCGGTTTCTTTTTCTCAACTGTTCACTAATGACATAACCGAGAGAATACTTGTTGAGACGGGTGTTTTGACATCATTTTGTGTCCGTTTAAGCGCGGATAGACGTGAAAGAGGAATCAATTCGGTGTTCGAGCGCTGTCTGAAACGCATCTTTATCTCTGTGTGCGCGCGCTTCGAGTGTGTGCGGCTGTGCACAGAGATTACAGCGCCCGAGTCCCGATTTTTACCTCTTCTTCTGTATTTAAAATCGTTTGAATGTGTAAATTGGCAAGAAAAAACACATCCAAATGATAGAGTTTCACTCTATGCTGGTTAAACTTAGCAGTTAATCCGCGAGTCACATGCTTGCTGAACCGTGAGTCCAGATCGTTGCACCCCTACCGGACATTCATTTTTAAATAGCTTTTTGCAATTTAATATTTACAGATCACGATTCGATTAATTGTTCAGCCCTACTTTTAATTTATTCATCCAAAATTTGCCAAATTCTGGCATTCAATAAATTCCATTTTTGTCAATGAACTCTTCATGGTTTCCTGTGTATTTCGAGTATTATGTAGAATAGGGTGTTTTTGTTTTTGGCCAATGGTCGTCAGTGACTTTTGCTAAAATGCAGTGACTTATGTCTTTGCTTGTTGTGATTGTTTTTGTCCTTTATCCATTCCCCCCTCGTCTAGACGCACCATCTGCCCATAGCTTGTTTATCCCCTCCTCCCCCACAGTGGAATTATGGGTAGCACTCTTTAAAGATCAGTATTTGTGGGAGCCATAATACATGCTATTATGTGGGTGATGCATAGGTGTAATTTGCGGGTGGGACGGGTGGGACATGTCCCCACCACTTTTTGCTAAGGTCGATATTGTCCCCACCACTTTTGAAACATCTCGTGGCACAAATGTACCAATACAAATAAACAAAACATCTCCAGTTAACTAGCAGAGCATTCATTTCGCTCGTTTGTTAAATAAGAGGCGATCTAGAGCTGAAATGTTTTGTTTTTTAAATCAAGTGATCAAAGTGCTTGTTGCCGCTGCGATCAGTGGCGCTGATACTGTCTTCACTCGGACGTGCGCTTCAATCCGTTGTGGAGACTCTCTATTCGTTCCGGTGATATTACAAAACAAAATGCACACAAACGTGTCCCTGCCTGATATACAACCACTGATAAACATAATCGGTTTTGATGATGAAAAAAAAGAAAAAAAACCTATACGAGTGCGGATTAGAACCCAGAACCTCTGACACGCTTGGCAAAAGTTCTACCCCTGGACCATTTAAATACACGCTTAATATAGTCGGATCAACATATAATAGGCCTCATTAAACGACTAATTAAACCCAATCAATGTACTGTTTAAATCGATTGCTGGACATCATAATTTTATTGTACATACATCTGTTTTATGATTTAGCATTGAGTTCCCCACCTGTCCCACCCACTTTTTAAAACAAAGTTTCACCACTAGGGTGATGTCATGTAAAGGATGGCAATACTTTTCTTTTTTGCCATTGAATCTTCCTTTTAAGGCTGCGCGATATTGAAGAAAAACGTGATATGCGATAACTCATTAAATAATGCGATATTCGATACGCGATACGATAATGCTTAAAGGAGAACTCCGGTCAATTTTAACATTGAGCTCATTTTTTTGTACATTTGGAGTGCTGTCAATACAGAGAACAACGACAAAAATCGGTGTTGCCTACACCGAGTTATTCTATTTTTAAAATTTGCACCCTATTGACTTCAATAGGGTTCACGCGCGTGATCATAGGTACTAAACCTATGCGCGTGAAATCGACAATCGATTACTATGGCCTTCCACCGAAAACAGGATGTAAACAAAGGTATGAGCGCTGGCTGAATTAACTTCATTTTTATTAATATTTCTAACATCTACTGCAGTCAGATCCACCCGTGTTTACTCGGAAGGAATCACTCACATTTTCTGTGCACTTGTAATGACACTTAAAGGATGTTAAGAGGCTAAAAAGAGGCTTACTACTTGCCCCATTGAAGTCAATAGGGTGCAAATTTTAAAAATAGAATAACTCTGTGTAGGCAACACCGATTTTTGTCGTTGTTCTCTGTATTGACAGCACTCCAAATGTACAAAAAAATGAGCTCAATGTTAAAATTGACCGGAGTTCTCCTTTAAAGGGTGTAAAATAAACTTAAATTATCTTTAAAATATATTTACATTTCACATTCTTTTTTTGACAAGAAAACATCCCTACAACTTCTGAAAGTGAACAGCAGTGTTTTACTGCGGCATAAGAAGTGTTATTTTAACATCAGTGTAAACCACAGGGTTTAGGGTTTCAGGAAAGCCTTCATTAGGTTTATTTAACAACAGAAACTGAATAATCAAATATAAAAATAAAACACTGCTTAGTTTTCACCGTATGTATTAAATATATACTGATTCTTATTAAAGCTACAGAAGTTATTCAGCCAAGAGCAGTGAGTGATTTTCTCTTTGTTTTTTGTTCATGACCCCAGTTATTGCAAGCTGTTGCGAAATGCATATCACGATATATACAGTACAGACCAAAGGTTTGGAAACATTACTAATTTTAATGTTTTTGAAAGAAGTTTCTTCTGCTCATCAAGCCTGCATTTATTTGATCAAAAATACAGAAAAAAATGTAATATTGTGATATATTATTACAATTTAAAATAATTGGTTTTCAATTTATTATACTTTAAATTTCATTTATTTCTGTGACGCAAAGCTGAATTTTCAGGATCATTACTCTAGTCTATCAGTGTCACATGTGACATCCAGTCTATCACATGATCCTTTAGAAATCATTCTAATATTCTGATTTATTATGAGTGTTGGAAACAGTTCTGCTGCCTAATATATTTGATGAATAAAAGGTTAAAAAGAACTGCATTTATAAAAAAAAAAAAAAAAAAATTCTAATAATATAAATCTTCTTTACTATCAGTCTTTTTATCAATTTAACACATCCTTGCTGAATAAAAGTATTGATTTATTTCAAAAAAAGAAAGAAAAAAAATACTGACCCCAAATTACTGACCAGTAGTGTATATTGTTGTTACAAAAGATTTCTATTTTTAAAACATTTGCTGCTTTTTTTTTATTATTATTCATCAAAGTATCCTAAAAAAGTATCACAGGTTATGAAAAAATATTAAGCAGCAGAACTGTTTCCAACTTTGATAATGAATCATCATATTAGAATGATTTCTAAAGGATCATGTGATAGACTGCAGTAATGATCCTGGAAATTCAGCTTTGCATCACAGAAATAAATGATAATTTAAAGTATAATAAATTGAAAACCAATTATTTTAAGTCCGATGACTTTTTAATCTCATGATTGCTACAGAAATGTGCCTCATTTCCAAAAGTATTATTTGGGAGATGTCAGATGCCTAACCTCAACGGAATTGAGGAACATTGTGCCTGCAATTTCTGTATTACAAGTTTGGATTAAACGAGCATAATGTGTAACAAGAAAACATAACTAGGCCTATTATTGATTGGTGTGTGAGATGACGCACACAGCAGGAGACTGATTGGTTTTAGCGCAGGAATCAATAACAGTTTAACCAGATTGCTGATTCTGATGTGCTGTTTGCTTCAGTATCTGTCACTGGTCACAGGATGCTTGCAGATGTAGAGACCTGATTATAGGAACACTACAAATACACTTTCTGTCTGTGGATGGTTAAACATCTCAAGCCATATATTTTTATGTTTACCCATGGATGCATAAGCCTATTTGGCATCTGTTTTCAAGGAATTGTTTCATTTTCAGGCTGAGATCTGTCAGGTCATAAACCTTCTCACAGTCACTTCCTAAAAGAGTGTGTGAGGGGGAATGATCTCAGGTGCTTAAGTAAATCAACATGATGTAGAGCAAACAAACTTTTGCAGCTTCTTTAACACTATGTCTCGTGTATATCACTGTGCAAATAAAACATACATTTGATGTACAATATGAGACTAGTATGTGTTTGTTTACACCTGTATAAATATTGGATATCTCTCCATGGTTGGCATGTTAACTTTATGAAATCAAAGTATGTTTACAGTTTGTGAAAGTTGTAAAAACAATTCTTGGTGACAATTTATTGTTTTAATATATATCATAAATATTTAGTATTTTAAAATATTTGATATATATATATATATATATATATATATATATCTATTGAGTTCAGATGCAAAAGCCTCTAAGTGCCATCTGAAATTTTCTTCTAGAATGATCATTTTTATAAAGCTTGTATATTTAAGTTAAGTAATTTCACTTAAATGACAATTAATAGGTAATTTGCATTGCCATTTAAGTGAAATTATTGAACTTAAATATACGAGCTTGATAAAAATGATCATTCTAGAAGAAAATTTCAGGTGGCACTTGCATCTGAACTCTCAATATTGTATTATTTTAATACAATTATATTATATTATTTTTAATGATAATTTAATATTTTTTGTTCAATAATATTAAATCTAAAAACAATATAAATATTTTTGTTTATATTTAAAAATTAATTTAAATTAATTTAATATTCATTAAGATTATTATTAATATTAAACAAAAATATTTTGTGTAATTTATTATTGATAAAAATTATGTAATATGATTTATGTAATATTTAATATTAATAAATGGTTTATATTCCTATTATATCCCCTTTTTAAATTATTTGATGTCTTAAGAGCACTTATACAGTTGACAGCGATATACCTAGATGTTTCCAAAATAATTAAAGCACTTTGTATTTTCAATTCTCTGAAGAGTTAACAGTTTCCCCCTTCCCTCTATCTGTGTCATTCAGGCTCTGACTACCTTCTCAGAGCAGATGAAAAGTCATCATCATGGAGTCGGCCGGACTCATCTGTCTCGGGACAGTACACCTACACCATTCCCAGCCCTACAGAGACACACACCATTACCAGACCAGGTCACACACACACAGCCTGTGCACTACTGTTAGCTGTATATATATGCAAACATCACCTCCCAGCTTTACTGCCTGAACTCATCCAGCATGTGTGCTTGTGTTTGCAGAGCCTCTCATGCAGAAGATCGATGAAAGGCAGAGACTCGCACGTGAACGGAGGGAGGAGCTGGAGAAGCAGAATGGTAGGACAAACACACACATTGTTATTAAAGACAATGTCAGAGTGCCTTTGCAACACATTTAACTTCCATAACGTGACACATTTCAGAATGAAGCAGTATATTCAATGTTCAGTTGGGTGGACGGGACTTTAAAAAAAAAAATCATGATTGCTTTTTATCATGATTTGATTGGCATTTGAATGTTAAGCTTTGTTTACTGTTATTAGTTTTTTGACAACTTAATTTTTCTCTTTTTAACTTTTTAAAGGGATGGTTCGGAGTAATTTCAACCTAGGGTCCTTTGCACCATGACCTCGAGCCAAACACCCCCCCAGAAGCCTTTTTTCCCCTTGGTCGAACATTATTCAAGTTAGAGCTTATTTTGAGATATCAGCCGTATGGCTTAGTGCAGGCGCTAATGGATCCAAGGATCTATCTCGTAAATTACCCCACTAATAATGCCCAGAATGGTACCAAACTTCTACAGTATTTTCCGCACTATAAGGCGCACTTAAAAGCCTTTAATTTTTTCAAAAAACGACAGTGCGCCTTATTATCCGGAGCGCCTTATATATGGATCTGGCGCCTTATATTAAAGTCTGTAAAACAACCGCTGACTTAAACTTTGTTTATACTTTCGCCTGGCACCGGAGCGCGAGCCTCTGCTGACTGCGTGCGCACCTCCCCAAACAGACGAGGCATTTATACTTGACGCAACTGTTTTGTTTTAGACTGAACACCAGACCGTACAACTGATTTAGACGCGCAAACTGGGTGCCGGTGTGATGAGATGTACTAATATCCGTCTGCTTGGGCAGATTCGGCTCAAAGTCGTGCATCTTCGGATGCGGAGGCAGACGAGCAGACGGATATTAGTTTTTTTATTACCTTCGCGCTCATGCGGACGCGTCAAGTATAAACAAGGTTTTACAGCTCAGCCACTTGTTTTTTCATAATTTTTTGCAAGTGGTAGATCTTGGTTTACATTTGGACTTTGGATGTGATATTAGGCTTGAAAAGGTTGGTGACCACTGCATAACGCAAACCCAGTCAAACGTTTGACTGCAGTATCTTCTATTCTATGCGCCTTAAAATCCTGTGCGCCCTATATATGAAAACAGTTCTAAAATAGGCCATTCATTGAAGGTGCGCCTTATAATCCGGTGCGCCTTATAGTGCGGAAAATACGGTAGTACAAATAGGTTCTGTACTCATAAAACGAGGCATTGATTTGTAAGTACATCAGGAGTCTATTTAAATAACACTTGCCTTATGGCTTATGCTACCGCTAAACCTGGACGTTGAGGTCACTTCCGTGAAAAACTCACAAGTGTAAGGGAAAAGCTAGTGATTTTAACACTCCATAGAAATGTATTGATAACTGGATGATATTCGAAATACTTTTTAAGTGTTGATCTGAAAATACAATAAAGCATATATATTTTTGTTGATCTCTTCTGCTGTTCTCTCGCTTCTTGCTCCTTCACTACTTTACTGGTAGTCTCTTTCGGCAATAGATGTCGTGCTCTGTGCGGGATCTCGCGCGATCACCCTGTTTTGCTGAAAACGTTTTTAGGGGTGTAAATCGGACAGTTCATCACGATACGATATGATATCGATTATCTCAGCCAGCGATACGATATTTGCCGATACCTCAAAAAATTCTGCGATACGATTACGATTACGATTCGATTCAGGGCTATATCGATCGATTAATCGATATTTTGATATTATGTTCACACAACCAGTTACGTTTTTAACTCACAAATGCAAACAAAATATATAACATGAACGTTTAATTAAACTCTTTGAAACCCTCTCCCAATTGGGACATCTACAACAGAAGAGATCATTTGCAAGTACTCCGTTCTTGTTCATTTTCATAAATCATGTTTTTATTATTATTATTGTGCATTCCAAGTAATATCAATCAAACTGCAGCTGGGTTGTTTTGATTAATAATAATAATAACTTAAAAAATACAGGTAAATTACTAAATTAAAGTTAATTGAAAGTATGCTTTAATATGTTAAAAGGTTGTTGTTGTTTTTTTTTAGCAGAGCAGATACATTCACATTTCATCTTTCTGAGTCAAACAAAACCAAGTAATTGCTATGATAAATAATACAACACTCGGTTAATCTTTGTAACGTTAATCTCCTCAGCTGACATAGACGCCTGACAAACTTTGTTATTGTGATTACGTACACGCAATACAGTGAGCTTTTCCCTCACCACTAAACGAGCTGCTTTAGTAAGGTTCCGTGAAAATGTTTCAGCTTTTATTTTCCTTTTACACCCTGAAGAAGATATCACGGGTTCATCAAGTTCATTGAAATTATCCATCCTCGATCACTTTTAGTAGTCATATCACTTTCATATTCTTTAACAGGGGTATTACATTTGCTGACTTGACTCGAATGCATCTTAATAACGGGGCAGTTATTAAGATGTACATGGGTTCAGTTTTGATTTCATGGTGGAGTGTCAGTGGTTTACTATGCAAACACACGGATACTGTTGAACTGACCTTTGATCAGAGACTCACTCAGTCATAATGAATGATCAGTTTAGTATAAGAAGCAGTTACATGTTCACGTGTTGTTCTTGTTATTTTCTGTGAGTTGCTGGAATGTGTCAATCATGTGAATTTGTCAAATCAAACCTTCTTCACCATGTAAAGCTCAGGGTTACACTTCTTGCACTTTTTCCTGATCTTGCCTTTTTTTTACACATTTTGCTCTTTCTTGTGTCTGTCTGTTTTCCCTGTTTGTAACTGCATGACTAACTTGAAGGGGCAGGTTGCTGTGGCGAGGTGCAGTTGTTTTGTAAACTCTTGGCAAGGTTGTTACCAGGACACCCAGTTTTATGTAAGGGGTTATAGGCACAGACAGAGCGGCCAGAGAGAGATTGCCGGATTAATTTCGCTCGCTTTCGATTACTGGAGTGCTTGGTTGCAAATAAAATTGATAATCCACAATGTTGATTTTTAACTTCTGCCTTTCTTATTATTCAGTACATATTCTTATAGCTTTAGCATTACACTTTATATTTAAAGGGATAGTTCACTCAGAAATAAAAATTCTGTCGTCATTTACTCACCATCTTGCCGTTCCAAACCCATAAGACTTTAAAAATATCTTAATTTGTGTTTCAAAGATATATTTTCACACCAGTATATAAACTTGAGACAACACCGGTATTACCAATGTCACCGGATGCTGACAGACTACTGCAGCAAGATTAAATGATAACTGATTTCAATTTCTGGGGTAAATATCCCTTTAAAGACTTAGTTATAATCAGTTATAATCTGCTAATCTCTGTGAAATTAGTAACAATTCTTACAGGTTTTGAGGTCCAATGTAGTTGGCCAATGTGTTGCCCTGTCCTTCAATGACAGCCTCTTTGCAAATCTTAAATATGACTGGTTGAACTTACATTATCAGGGATCCCTCTTTCATTTTGGGATCCTCATCCAGGAACAGAACATATTTGGTAGGGCATACCCACATCTAGATACCAGCTGGGCTATTTAGGAATAATATTATCTATCCTCTTTCCTTCCTTCCTTCCTTCCTTCCTTCAGTGTTTCAGTCATGACAATGTTAAAAATTGTGATTTCCAGACCTCCTTAAGTTACACTGGAAAAGTTGTGTTAGAGTTGAAATTATAACCAAATCACTATGCATAAGTCTTTCTGAATTTGGAGTATATGTTATAGGGCCAGCAAAAAATCCTCGACTTGACTAAGGGAATTAATTGTGTGTGTGTGTGTGTGTGTGCAGCTGCACGGGGGTCCAAGTGGTTGGAGAGAGAGGAGAGAGCCCGACAGTTTCATGAGAGACAGCTGGAGGAGCGCAGGAAAAGGATGGAGGAGCAGCGGGTGAAAGAGGAGAGGAGACGAGCTGCTGTGGAGGAGAAACGACGGCAGAAACTGGAGGAGGAGAAGGTGAGGACATCGGGAAAAACCCTTCTCTGGAGTTGAATTGTTCACACCCTGTACCTTTAGTTTTCATTATTTATCTTTATATTTCTCATCAGTCATTATTAAAGCAAATGTGAGACAACGGGTCTTCGCAGGCCCGCTGTCCGGCAAAACAAAAAAATTGGGTTCGCAAAAAAAAAAAAAAAAAAAAAAAAAAAATGATGATGGCAATACTCGCAGAGGTGTTGGTATAAAGTGCTATTTATTTACAGTGCTCGAGAAGGGATACAGTCAACAACAACAACAAAAATGACCAAAGGAAAAATATTCTTCAAGTAAGGAATTGCTCACGGCACTACAATTGCCTGCTCGTTCGCCAGGTTAACTGACATCCTACATGAGTTTGGGGCCCCTTTTTATAGTCCAAGCCCCGCCCCTTTAGTTAAAACCATTACAAAACCTTTATGAGGTAAGTATATAGTTCAGTATATACATTTTCCAATATATATATATATATATATATATATATATATATATATATATATATATATATATATATATATAGATAGATGTACATATATACTCATTAACAAAAGCAGAAACAAAAAGGCAGACAAAATAACAAATACAAATAATAAACTCATAATAATAATGCCACATTTACATAATCCCCCCCTGTTAACACAAACAATGGACGAGCCGACTGCCGGTATTTATCCAGGCCACTAGGTGGTGCTCGGGTCTGGCCAGCCGATAGACACAACACAACACGAAAGACCGGCAACGCAGACGCTGACAAACACTGAACACATGTAAGTGTTAAAGTAATAAACTAAACGAAAAACAATAGACAACTTAGATGTGTGCGTATATGTATAGCAGGGATTTCTGTCAGGGATGGAAATGGAGTGGATATGTTTGCGTGTGTGAAAACCAGCGTGCTAATGGCGTGTGTGTGCACCCACATCGCCCCAGCAGGGAACGGAGGAACGAGGCAAGATGAAGTGTGTATGTGTGTGTATATAAGTGCTGCGCAATCCAACAGGGACAGGTCACTCTGTCACATCACCTCCCCCCTCTCCAGGCCGCGAACTGACCGGATTCCGAGACAGGTAGTCGGCTATTTTGTTTTGGGGTCCAGGTCGATGTCTGACCTTAAACTGGTAAGGTTGCAGGGAGAGATACCATCTGGTCACACGAGAATTATGATCTTTCATCATGTGAATCCACGTCAGGGCTCTGTGATCTGTCTCTAAGGTAAACTCTCTCCCTAGCAGGTAGTATCGGAGGCTCTCCAAGGTCCACTTGATTGCCAGACCTTCCCTCTCCACTGTGGAGTACCGGGCTTCTCTTGGCAGCAACTTCCTGCTCAGGAATGCAATGGGCCTCTCTTCACCCGCATCTACCTGGGCCAGGACGGCACCTATTCCCACAGCAGAGGCATCTACCTGAACGATGAACTCCTTTGTAAAATCTGGACTTTTGAGGACTGGGCCAGAACACATCTGCTCCTTTAGTGTGTTGAAGGCTGCTTCACACTCCTCAGTCCAGATAATCGGGTTCTTGACGTTCTTGCAGAGCAGGTTAGTCAATGGGACTGCGGTGGAAGAGAAGTTGGGGATGAAGCGTCGATACCACCCCACCAGTCCCAAGAAGGATCGGACTTCCTTCTTTGTCTTCGGTCTTGGGCTGCGTCGAACAGCTTCTACCTTGTCCACTTGAGGTTTTAGCTCTCCATTTCCCAGGTGGTAACCAAGGTAGTTGGTATCTGACTTCGCCCACTCACATTTAGCCACGTTTAAAGACAGCCCAGCCTCTTGAATCTTGCTCAGGGTCTTTTTGAGGTGTAGAAGATGGTCCTCCCAGGTCACACTGTATATAACAACATCATCCAGGTATGCTGCTGACCACTCCTCACAGCCTTGGAGGACTTGGTCCATCAGTCGTTGGAACGTTGCAGGTGCCCCATGCAGCCCGAATGGTAGGACTGTAAACTGGTATAGCCCCAGCGGGGTACGGAATGCAGTGTAGGGTCTGGACGCCTCCTTCAGGGGTACTTGCCAGTACCCTTTACATAAGTCCAAGGTTGTGATGTACCTGGCTTGGCCGATCCTCTCCAGAAGATCGTCAATGCGTGGCATTGGATATGCATCAAATCTTGACTGAGCATTCAGCTTTCTGAAGTCAATGCAGATGCGCAAGGTGTCATCTTTCTTCGGAACAATAACAATTGGGCTGCTCCACTCACTCTTTGAGGGTTCAATAACTCCCAACTCCAGCATCATCTCGATTTCTGCCTTCAGGGGAGCCACCAGCCTCTCGGGAATACGATATGGCCGCTGTCGTGAAGGTGTTTGATCCAGAAGGTGGATTTGGTGCTGTACCAGGTTAGTCCGCCCAGGCCTCTGACGGAACAACGAGGGATACCACCCCAGAAGGTGGTGCAGCTCAGCCTGTTTGGATTCTTCCAGATGAAACAGATCAACGCCTGCTGGCTGTGCTGACTCTCCCACCTTCGGTTCTGGTTGTTCGTCCCCCTGATCCTCTTCCACTTCACGGATCAGCAGCGATGTTTCCTGCTTGCTGGGTTGCTCTTTCCATTCCTTCAGCAGATTAATGTGGTAAGTCTGTGTCGCCTTGCCCTTGTCGGGGTGATGAATCTCATACGTCACTGGTCCCATCTTGCGAATGACTCTGTAAGGTCCTTGCCACTTCATCAGCAGTTTGTTCGTAGATGTTGGGAGCAGTAACAACACATTTTGTCCAGGTTGCAGTCCTCGGGATCTTGCATGTTGGTCATACCAAGTCTTTTGTGCCTTTTGTGCCAGTCGGAGGTTCTCTTGGGCCTTCTCCCTGTAACTCTCTAGGCGGTCTCTCATCTCAAGGACGTACTGGACAATGCCCTTCTCAGACTTTGTCTGTTCTTCAGACAAAGGGGCCTCCCACTTTTTCCGCAGGAGATCCAGCGGCCCTTGGACCCGCCATCCATACAGGAGCTCAAATGGAGAAAAACCTGTCGATGCCTGTGGTACTTCCCTGTAGGCAAACAGCAAGAATGGTAGCCACTTGTCCCAGTCCCTTCCAGTATCTGACACAAACTTGCGGAGCATGTTCTTGAGCGTCTGGTTAAAGCGCTCCACCAGCCCGTCCGTCTGTGGATGGTATGGGCTGGTCTTTATTGTGGTGATACCAAGCTGACGGTGAAGTAGCTTCATCAGCCGTGATGTGAAATTTGTCCCTTGATCCGTGAGAATCTCATCTGGTATTCCCACCCTGGAGAACAGCTGGACGAGAGCATTGATGATCTTGGGTGTAGTGATGGAACGGAGAGGGAAGGCTTCAGGATACCTCGTTGCATAATCGCTAACGACCAGGATGTATTGGTGCCCTGCACTGCTCTTTTCCAGAGGCCCCACAATATCCATGGCGATGCGCTGAAAGGGAACAGATATAACGGGCAGAGGATGTAAAGGTGCCCTATCCCGTCGACGCACAGCACTGGTTTTTTGACATGTGTGGCATGTGGTGCAGTATGTCTGTACATCAGTGTACATGGAGGGCCAAATAAATCGGGAGCTTATGCGTGCATATGTTTTTTGGAGTGCCATATGTCCTGCCCATGGAACACTATGTGCTAGGTGTAACACAAGTGGACGACAACATGTGGGGACAACCAAACGGGTGGAATCAGGTGTTTGCATGTACAATATATCATTGATAATAACATATTTTTCATCACACACATCAGCTTGTCCCTCCAACACTTTATCAAACAATGGTTTTAAAGACTTGTCAGCTCTTTGCAATTCTGAAATATTTTCTGGGACCTGCCAGTCATGGATTTCAAGACCCTCAGTTTGGATCTTAGGGGCTGGAGTACCAAGACCTTTTTCCAGTCGCCGTTGGCGACGGGTCTTTCTGGGGCCCTTAGTCCCGCCTTGCAGCAGACTATGGTGTAAGTCTGGCAACGGCTGCAGACCTGTTTTAACCTGGGCTCGTGTTACAACAGGACAAGCAACATCTACATTTACCAAGGTGGTTACACAGTCGTTAGCGGAATGCAACAGTTCAGTAAGCACTGGTAAGTCTCTCCCCAAAATCAGGTCAACAGGCAAGTCATCTACAATAGCCACATTCAACAGGTAAGTTTGGTCTTGTACACACACATTCATTTCGGCTTGGGGGTACTGCTTAACATCCCCATGAACACATTGTACACTGACCAGGTTATCAAACGGAACATGTGACATATGACCTTTTTTAAGCAATGACAATGAGCTTCCAGTATCCAACAGAGCATTCATACCTTGTCCATTCACAGTCACT
This sequence comes from Rutilus rutilus, assembly GCF_951802725.1. NCBI lineage: Eukaryota > Metazoa > Chordata > Actinopteri > Cypriniformes > Leuciscidae > Rutilus > Rutilus rutilus. Next base: position 11,460,470 of record NC_140218.1, on the reverse strand, counting down.
TGAACATATTGTGTTTTGCGCACATTGTTCATATTATTGTCCTCCTCTCTTGGGACATAACAAAAGCCAGTCAGTTTAGCTTTACGCACCGGACACACAGTGGCCTTGTGACCCGGTTGTTGGCAATAAAAGCAAACAAGTCTTTTTTCAGAAACTACTTTCTGCGACTGAGCAATATTAGAGTCAGCCTGAGGTTCCCCAGAGCCACTGGAAGAACCTCTAAAGTTACCTTTTGTGGGTTGAGATCGCTGACTACCACGGTGAGCGTTGACGTACTGCTGAGCCAGTTTAGCAGCATCTAGTCCAGTTGTTGGCTCCCGTTCTTTCACCCATACCCGGATCTCATAGGGCAGAACACGAAGTAATTGCTCCAGGACTATCGTCTCAGCGATCTCCTCCTTGGTGTGCAGCTCAGGTCTCACCCAACGACGGTATAAGTTCCGCAACCGATGATAGGTTTCAGTCGGTGTCTCTCCGCTTGGAGTCGTAGTGGCCCGGAACCGCTGACGGTAGGTCTCTGGCGAGATGTTGAATTTTTCCAACAGTGCCTCCCTCAGGTCTTCATAAACCTCCGCTCGGTCCTCGTCCATGGCAAGGTAAGCCTCCAGTGCTTGCCCCGACAGCAGTGGAACCAGACGATAACTCCATTCGTTCTCTGGCCATCTCCAGGTTCTGGCGAGACGCTCGAAACGGCGCAAGAAGTTCTCAATGTCCTCCCCCTGTTGGAAGACTGGTAACCTTGGCTCCGTTCGTTGCGTCGGCTGACTGTTGTACTGCCTGTCAGTTGGTGAGTCGAGATCTCTCTGGTAAGGTGCGCTTCTGCGCTGTGCTGGCGTGGGAAGCTCCATCCGTGGACTCTCGACATCACTCGACACCTCTGCTGGCCGTACAGCTTGCAGAATCGATTCCCGCAGATTCTGTAGCTCCATTACATAGCGTTGCTCTCTTTGCTCTTGTGCACTCAGGAAGTCACGCATCACAGCAATCATCCCACCACTAGATGTTGCAGCATCAGAGACGGGTCTGACTTGAGGTGACGTAGGCTTGGGACGAAACGGTGGGTGATCCTCCTCTGTCTCCTCCTCCGTGGACTCCACAGTGTCCCAGGGTACCTTCTCCTCAACCATAGCTTTGGTCTGGGAACGAAGCCCCACTCTAGGCTTCCTGCCTCTCGGCGCCGTCCTGCGAGTAGCCATCCCACTTCTGACACCAAATGTGAGACAACGGGTCTTCGCAGGCCCGCTGTCCGGCAAAACAAAAAAATTGGGTTCGCAAAAAAAAAAAAAAAAATAAAAAAAAAATGATGATGGCAATACTCGCAGAGGTGTTGGTATAAAGTGCTATTTATTTACAGTGCTCGAGAAGGGATACAGTCAACAACAACAAAAAAAATGACCAAAGGAAAAATATTCTTCAAGTAAGGAATTGCTCACGGCACTACAATTGCCTGCTCGTTCGCCAGGTTAACTGACATCCTACATGAGTTTGGGGCCCCTTTTTATAGTCCAAGCCCCGCCCCTTTAGTTAAAACCATTACAAAACCTTTATGAGGTAAGTATATAGTTCAGTATATACATTTTCCAATATATATATATATATATATATATATATATATATATATAGATGTACATATATACTCATTAACAAAAGCAGAAACAAAAAGGCAGACAAAATAACAAATACAAATAATAAACTCATAATAATAATGCCACATTTACATAATCCCCCCCTGTTAACACAAACAATGGACGAGCCGACTGCCGGTATTTATCCAGGCCACTAGGTGGTGCTCGGGTCTGGCCAGCCGATAGACACAACACAACACGAAAGACCGGCAACGCAGACGCTGACAAACACTGAACACATGTAAGTGTTAAAGTAATAAACTAAACGAAAAACAATAGACAACTTCGATGTGTGCGTATATGTATAGCAGGGATTTCTGTCAGGGATGGAAATGGAGTGGATATGTTTGCGTGTGTGAAAACCAGCGTGCTAATGGCGTGTGTGTGCACCCACATCGCCCCAGCAGGGAACGGAGGAACGAGGCAAGATGAAGTGTGTATGTGTGTGTATATAAGTGCTGCGCAATCCAACAGGGACAGGTCACTCTGTCACAGTGGTTCTCAACAGTTTTGACTCCAAGACTCCAAGCCCCTGTTTGACCACGAATATATTTGAAGGCCATGTTAACAGTATCTAAGCCCTTGTGGTACTTCTGTTGTAATAAAAATAAACATCACTTTTTTTTATTTTATCTTTTATTATGCTTTTTCAACTTTAGTTAGTGTGTAATGTTGCTGTTTGAGCATAAAAAAGATCTTCAAGGTTACAAAGCTCAAAGTCCACTCCAGAGGGAGATATTTTATTTTACAGAATCCACTTTTCAAGAAATACAACGTGCTTTTTCCAGGCTTTATGAAGTCACAATGTTACTCATTTAAATAATCCCCGCCCACAGAATACGCAAAAAAGGGGACGAGGCCTGGTTGAGCTGCTGCCATGTCTAAGCTGTTTTTTCAACCCCTTTTTCAAAACTTATTTGTTTGATCTTCCTAAGGCTGAAGACAACTTAGATTTTGAATCAAATTTATTTTAAACACTGTTCCTGCACATTGCAAGGTTTATCTGTCCTGTGAAATCCGAGCTTGAAATTGGTTCTGCACGATCCTCTTGTTCATTAACATTGTCAGGGTCTGAATCAGGCTCGAATTGGATTGAAATTGCCGCCATCCTTAATATTTACACTAGAGCAGAACTCACAGTTATGGAGGGGTGGGACATTTCCTGAACACACGCTAAGCTGTGCCAATCACAACACACTTGGCCAGCTAACCAATCACAGCACATTTCGTATTTCAGAAGGACGGGCTTTATCTAAATCAGCGTGTTCGAGACAGACTGGGGAGAGAGGTGCTGTAATGTAAAATATATGTAAAAATATGTGAAAAATAATGTGTGTTTTTTAACAATCAAGCATGAAAGCATATTCTAGTACCCCTCAAAAACAAAATCAAGACTTCGTAAAAGGGCGTAATTGGACCCCTTTAATAGTGCTTGAGAACCATTACATTGTCATCACTGTGAAGGTATTCAGATACCCTTTCCTTATTATTGTAATACTAAAGGAAATAATAAAGGCAAGCCATACCTCTTGTAAAAAGATCCCAATAATATAGAAAAATGTAAGAACATTTAAAAAAGGATGCGTTTATCCAATAAAATGCTCTCTGGATAGAAAATGTCCTTGTGTGTTTCAGGCACGGTATGAGGCTGTTATCAGGAGGACCATGGAGAGGGGTCAGAAAGCCATGCCGAAGTCGAACCGCTGGAGCTGGGGTGGAACGATCTCCGCTAGCACGTCACACAACAGCGGTAAACACACATGTGCACAGAATTATTCAGGGTGTGTAGAAAACCTACTACAATTAATTGTGGTTCCCTGATACAAGCTCACGTTAGCCTGGTTTTCAGGATTTGAAGTTCTAATATTAGTGCCAATTTACTAATATCAGTAAATTGAATAGGTTTATGTATGCAGAACAACACATTTATTTTATTCTCTGCTCACATTTGCTGACTCAGAGCCATGAGCTCACTGCACACCCCCTTTGTTTCCTTTATTTTCTGCTCCATCAATATCTCTCTCACTCTCTATGTATGGTTCTGCATTTCTCTTCTTCCCTCTTCCTTTCACTGCCTCTCTCTCTCTCTCTCTCTCTCTCTCTCTCTCTCTCTCTCTCTCTCTCTCTCTCTCTCTCTCTCAGGTTTTGATGATGCTGCTCTCTTTCCATTGGATCTAGCTGGGCTTGAGCACTATCATGGTGTTTTCAGCTTAACACGTCAGCAGCAGTTTCGCTCTCAATGTGAATATAACCGGCAGTGTAGAGCAGCCGACTAGCACCATTAGCTAGAACTTGTAGCACTACCTATAAATGATTAGTTTCCTTTCCCGTAAGCAGTTAGCTTGGAGCCAGAAACATAAACAAACTGGTTAACAGTAGTATGTTAGATGACTCATAGCCATTTTGTAGTGTCTGTTTTAAAGGGGACATGTATCTCTTTATTGATTGTCACATTTTTTGATTATAGTCCACTTTTTGCACCAACAGCTTTTTTTGCTTTTACACCTTTAAGATTTTGTGTACAAAACAAACTTCAAGTATTAAAGCTTAAGGCGAGACACTACAGGTGAATAGGGTACATTTTTTAACTAGCAGATATCACCATGAAACTTTCCCAGTTGATTACCTACATTAAGATGAGAAAAAATGTATTAGAAGTTTTCTGTAATTTAATGTTTAAATATGCAAATTAGGCAGTATCTAATTAAATATGCGCTAATTTGCATATATTTAAAAAAACGAAATCTGATTATTGAATAAAGCCAGGTTAAAAAAAAAATGTTCATTGTGTTCACATATAAGATGGGAAATAAAATGACAGAGGGATTTATGGATATCTACTTTTGTTATCCTGTAAATCAGAATATACTGTCAATAGCCTTAAAAAAATGATTTTCGCCATGTTTTTTGGAATTAAATGTTATATAAATCAGGCTAGGAATAATATATTTACAAATCCCTCTGTACATGTCTTCATAATATAACTAGGTACAAGACTGGAAAGTTTGGTGTATATAGGTGCTACTGAAGTGGAGATTTCGGGCTTGGAGTATCAGAGAAAAGTCATTTTGAGAAAACGGGCTTTAAAGATGTATCATCAGCCAATGAGATTGCGCATTCAGCCCTTTTACTTTCACGATTGGTTGCTGATAATAAGGAAATGACCATATTTGGATCCGACAGCATTGTACAGGAGAGAGAGAGCTTTCCAGCAGTGCATGTGATGATAGGCTGACGGCAGAGATCGCGGACCAGCATGTTGATTAAGAACGCCAACTTTTGTTGAATTTATGAGAAATCTACAGACGCAAACAGACAAAGTGTAATAAAATAAAGACCTAAATGTGTATTTCGGACTTTTTTACCACAAGTCTGAAAGAAGACATGTTATTGAAGACAAATATCCAAAAATCTCAAAATTGACCAGTAAAAAAACCCGATGTTTTTGCCTGCCGTGTCTCACCTTAAGCCTTTAGATCACTTTTTTTAAATGTATATATTGTGAGGAACATTTCAGGTGTGTCCAAACTTTTGACTAGTTCAGTACATCAAAAGTAGTTTTTAAGTCTTTGAGGAAGAAACATCCTATTGTCCATGATATGACCCCTTTAAAATCAGGTAATATCAATATAGGTGATATTAGATCACAGATGTCCTGTTAGTTTTAAAGCCGTCAGTGTGTCTGTCCATTTTGGGACACATATGGAAGGCAGGTTGTGATAAAGTGCCGTCATCCTCAGTAGTCTTTAGTACACGGAGCTTAGCACTTTTCCTCAGATCTAACTTTTAAAAATTAGCATCCATTAGCTGCTTCAAGCATATACACAGTAGAAAAGGTCTCAGTAAAGCCTCTAATGCCCTCTTCCCCGTTTTCTATCTTTCTTTAGTCCTTTCTTCAGTGCATTTTTCTGTATTACGCCTTTAAGTTGTATTAAGTTTTGCATCTCATGTTGTATTTTTGTGTGTGTGTTTGTAGATGCTGACAGAAGGTCAGTCTCCACTATGAATCTGTCCAAACACACAGATCCAGTCATTTCCAAACGCCTGTCATCTTCCTCGGCCACCTTGCTGAATTCCCCAGATAGAGGTAAAAAATCTGAACACAATCTCATAGCCAAACAAGTCCCTTTTTAGATGAATATTTTACCATGGATCCCCTTTTTGAATTGACCCATAATTTATATTTTTTGTGTATGTGTTTTTGTGTGATTTTGCTGTACCGTCCAAGCCTTACAGAAGCGGACATCTCTCTCGTCATCTTGCTTGATTAAAAAAACACTATCTAAATCCCAAATATCCAGAGAGAAGATCCTTCAGGACAAACCAGCAGGTGGATTTTAGAAATCCAGAAGTCTTTTTTGCTCTTTTACTGGGTTCAAACCTGTGCTACCCAGGGCTTCAGACTAAATGAAGCAACAAGCATGAATGAACAGTTAAAAATAGAAGATCATTAACGACAAATTACAGAACCTTTGTTTTGATATGTGACTTCAATTAAACATACGTTTATTCTGTTTCAATCTAGGCACTACCATAGAGTGCAATAGTGCCCACTTTTTCAGTGGCATTGGTTCTGGAGTATTTTTTTTATTATTATTATTTTTAATTTTTTGGTATTGGTAAGTAAAAAAATACTTTATAAGCCATGAATCAAACCAACCAGCAATGAGGCGAATCATAACATTACAAACTTTAATTTGTAAAAAAAAAAAAGTATTTGATATTCGGACAAAACGGCAAAGAGAACACTGTGTACTTAACGGCTTTAATGAGGGAAAGAACTTTAATCCCATAGAGCATTGCAAATGACATAATCAGATTAAAAGTAATGATGAGATCTAAAAAATATTCAAAGTTGTTGATTATACCTACAGAAACAATATAATTTAAGTGTACTGAAAAATATGTATGCGTGTATGCTTTTAACAAAAGCATATACCATTGATTTAATAACCTCTGAACTCACAATAAGCCTGTCTTTAAATTTTTAAGTTATCGTTAAAATAAAAATCTATTTCCATATGGAGAAAATGTTCGAGTTTATACTCAACATGTTGCACTTTATTGCATCCACACAATGTAAACATGACCAAGTGCTTCTAAACTAAATAATAGCAAATCTATAATCATGCAGTTCTGTAATTTGTCGTGTTTAGTCTTGAGCCCTGAGTCATGCAGTCTCTTCCAGCATTATTGCATGTTATAGTTTTAAAGGGTTTATACATTAGTGAATAATCGTTAAGCTATAAAAATAGTGGGGAAGAGTTGTACTGTGTGTGCTTTGCTGCATGCTTTATTTGAGGACTTCACTGGCATTTGACTGTATATTGTTTTTGATATTTGGTTCTTGCATGTTTTTTTCCCTACAGCAGTTGGACACCTTTTTTTAAAGACAACATGAAAACAAAACATTTATTTACTTTTTTTTATTTTATGTTATTGTGCACAATTAATCAGTGCATGTTATTTTAAAAGAACCACTTGTTTTCAGGAATTTAATGTAGTAACTTAGTTTTTTGCTGCGCGACTGGCCATGTACGGTAGTCAAAATATTAATTTCACGATGACTTTTCATAATCAAGTCCCACCTTGAAATATTATTTCATTTAGACATTAAATGGGGTGTTATTGCAGTTTCATGTTGTCTTTCCACTGGTGGTTATGTTTAGGGTTACTTACTCTGTTTTTCCTTGATCGGTTGGTCTCACTTAACTCAAAACATTTTAAAACATGCATGATTCACTGTCACCAGCAGATATATGCAAATGGGTAACCTAATCTGGGCATATGAAGTTATGAATGCATGTGATGGGATTCATATGTCAAGTGCTTTACTTTTGGATGTTTACCCTGCTTATTTAGGACTTTTGTTGAGAATGTGCATGTGTGTGTTGTCCAGGTACGCGTCGCATGCCTCTTACCCCATGGGAGAATACAATGATCACGCGACTACAGACACCAACACACTCCTACCTGGCCAGGAGTCGCAGCGCCATGTCTTTGTCTGGAGAAGCAGGTAGAACACAAACACATGCACAGCATGAAACAATCTAATACACTTTTTTTTATGTTAATTTTGGTCACAGATAGGGTGGGAAATTAACTTTCATCAGCTGGTTAATGGCCAATTTAACCAGCAACCTTTTACATTTTTTATTCAATTTTCAATTCAAATGTATAAAATAACATGCTACAAACCTGTAATTGAATTGTGCATGTGTTGCTTTAAATTCTTGTTAAATGTTAAGCTAAGAGACATCTTACTGGTTTTCATGCCACGTTGGTCGGTACATACGCAAAATGACCTGACACTGCACAAGTGCCTGCATGTCTCTGGTGGCAAGTGTTAATTTTACACCCTAGCTAGTGAAGCGTTCTGTCAGACCTGACCAGTGTTGAGGTAGAATTGTTTCTTATTTAACCATGTTTTAAAAATAGTATAGCTTTTCAAGCCATCTTCTGAGAAGTTACGATGAGGTGTGACTAGAAAAGAGAAACAAATATTATAAAATCATATAAAAGCTATACAATTTTTTTTTTTTTTACATCTGAGTTACTGTTATGCTTCTAAAAAAACGTATATAGCTTCAGTGTTGTTAACTAACTAAACTTTTTGATAGTAACTTGTAGAATAGCTAGAAAGTATGAGAAGCTCATAGCTTGACAATGACAAGATGCATTTTCAAAGTAGCTTTTACTTATACAATAGCTGAACGTCAAGATGTTCAGTGTGAAAACACATTTACAAAGAAAGAGAGCAGAGAAAGAGTACTGGAGAACTGTGAGCTGTTTCTGGCAAGGCCCCTGTCTTAAAACAAAACACCTCTTTTAGACAGACTTCTTTCTGCAACAGCTTTGCCCAGTTACTGCCCTCTGCATCTAAAACTGGTGTGTGTGTGTGCACAAATAGAGCTGATGCTAATCTCTTGTGTGTATTTATATGTTCTGTCTTTTTCTTGCTAATTGTTTGGTTTTTTTTTTCTTCTTCTGTTTGGGGATTCTGTTATCAACTGATTAAATTAAAGGCTTCTAAAATGGGCAACTGCATCATCATTTGACTATGAGGATTTGAATTGTCTGCATTCAGAATGAAATACTACCCTACTGCCTGCTGTTTTCATAATAGTGTGTGAAACACTTCACAGTGCAAAAAGAAAAAGTATGCTACGTTGTTGTCAACCTAATCATTTGTGAGACGTCCAGTTTTTGTTTAGGAATTAACAATGTTATTTTGCGGTTTTATTCCAATTTAAGTTCACATTTAGACAAATGGCAATGCTTTGCATACAGTAAATGTACATATTAAACAGTATACATTATAAATTGTATGGTAGTATGCCATTACGAACATGCTCTCAGATTGTCCTCCATCAGTGATGATCAGCGTTGCCTAATTTCTGTCTAGACTCTAGAGCTTTGTAGATACTAATACACACTTTCTTCTTCTTCCCTTTCCACTTTTCCACCACTCATTCATCCCTTTTTTTACCTTTTTTCTTTTGCGCACCCTACTTGCTGTCACTCCTCTTGTCCACAATGGATCAATTTAATTTTTTCATAATACACCCTGGTTGGTTAAACTTGATCGTGGTACAGTGACCCCCGTTTGTCCTCGCTCAGCCTCCTGTCACCCAATGAGCACCATGTCCTTCAAGTCCATCCAGTCACGCAGCGCCGAGCGACCAATCAAAGCAGGCCTTAATTTTGAGAGACCAATCAAAGCAGGGTTCATCCCTTCGGACGGCAGCTCTCGCAGAAAGACCACCCAGAATATCCTGGTATGGTATTGGTGTAAATATGTACTTAAGAGTCTGTGTAGGGCAATTGCAACGTGTTGATCTTTGCATAATGTAGTATGGAAGTACTCTCGAAAGATGTGTTTCGTGCCTCTGTGTATAGATTGATAGGAAGGATAAGGACTATGTGAGGAAGTCATGGAGTAACCTGTCATATCCCACTCCCAGTCTGAGCCTGTTCACACCCAAGAGATCTCCCTCTCCTGTCAGTGATCGCAGCAGGGTCACCAATCCATCCCCCAACAGGTATAAGCACCATTTATAAGATGAGGAATAAGAGTATATTCAGTATTTCATTCTGTCTGAAGATGCATCTAATTTTCACAACCAACCTGGAAATTTGTGGAAATATTTGCACAATTTGTTTTGATTTTTGGATGTTTTGTTGGGTAAACAGTCAACCAGGGTTAGTAAATTAAAAACTAAAATAATTACAAAACTTCATAATCATCCTATGTTAAAACCAATTTCTGATTTCTATAGTTACTTGTATTACATATTTATTTATTTATTTATATTTGCTGCGAGTTTTGCTGGACAGAATGAAAAGGACTAAAACTTTTCCCTCACTGATTAAATAATTATTTTTTAATTTTTTTGGTCTGTTCCTCAGGGCCTCCACTGCTAAACCCTCTCAGAAGGCGTTTAACCCCAAAAAGTCCAGGTCTCCTCCTCCCCCAGCATCAATTCCACTGTCTCCTAGTAACCCCTCCTTATTGCCAGGCAATCTCAGGCCCAACAGAGTGACATCAGAGAGCCCGAAAGTTACCCCAGAACGAGAGGGGGGCAAAAAAGAGGACGTTGAACCTCCTAAAATTGAACCAGAGGCTCCTGCAACTAAACCAGAGCCTTCTGCTGGTCTGTAATACTGCGCAACCATACATGAACCATCAAGTTCGATTGAACTATAGCATCATATATTATATTCCTGTGGCTCTTTCTCTTTGTAGAAGGTTCTGGAAGTTCTCCAACAGCACGGCCCTCTGCGGGCACAACAGATCCCGAGGAGGCATCTCGTCTGCTGGCTGAGAAACGACGGCAGGCCAGAGAACAGAGAGAAAGAGAAGAGGAGGAGAAGAGACAGCAGGAAGAGGCTGAAAGGTGCGTGTGAGAGATTTTCATGAGCACTGTTATTATATCCACTGTTGGGGAAGCTACTCTAAAACTAGTTGCAATAACAGCCCTGCATTTTGACAAATATTTCTGCTGATTTGCACCAAAAAAAAAAGCCTGATCGTATTACCTAACTTTATGATGCTGTCTTCAAAAAAAAAAAAAATCAACAAAAACGTACCATCATGAATACACACACACACACACACATACAATATGATACATATGTATCAGTTTTAATTCACCCACAGATATAGCAGGAAACATCTGGGTCAGGATTAGGCATAAAATAATGTCATACATGAGAAAATTAGATAGTTGTCAGGGCTCGCAAAATTTCAAAATCGCTGGTAGCCCTTCGGGCAGGCACTCTTCAGATTTTGGTAGCCCGAAATGAATTTTACTAGCCCAGAAAAAAAGAAAATTTTATTAATGTAGAAAATTGGTTAGGAGTCAAAACAATGAATCAAAAACTTTTTCAAACCACAAAATATCAACAAATATGCATCTGGTTCTAACTGAACTGATAGGTGTATGACCAGTATGGAACATGAATCAGTCTGTGTCGGTGGCTCAGCCCCCAGTGAGGGTATGATAAAATAAAGTAACACTTTAGTTTAGGGTCTAATGCTCACTATTAAGTTTCATTAACATGCAGATGGCAGTGTTTTATCATCACGGAGGTCCCGAATGTGAGGTAGGCTAGTGAGGGGGGTTCAGGGGCACCCCTGAGAATTTTGATTTCTCTTATCTACATATGTGCATTTTAAGATGTTTTGAGGGCCAAAAAAATTGGATAACAATAGCTTTAAAACCATGTAAGTGGGCAGCTGATTATTTTTCTCTCCTCATCAGCATCACACTCCTATTCTCTTTGTTTTTCTCTTGCTCTGTCTCTTCCCCTCCTAAAGCTGAGCTTTGACTGATATAGGCTTTTCATTTTTGTCTGTCAGTGAAGTAAACTTAGGGTCAACTGATAGGTTGATTTATGAATCATTTTCTCAGACGCATTAATTTACTGAAAGCTACTAGGAAAGCTAGGTAGCCTAACTAAGTTTATTCAATTCATTTACAGTATGTACACATTCATTATTGCTCTTACAGGGCTTTATAATCAAATAGGTCCTACATTTAAGGTTATTAGGGGGTTCAAATTTTTTATTTCTCTGATATGTCCATTTCAAGACGTTTGAAGGCCAAAAAAGGATAAGAAATAGCTTTAAAACAATGTCAGTGGGCAGTAGATTGTGTCAATACCTGCTCTCACTTCTTATCCATCACTCTCTCTTTTTCTCTCAGTCTCCTCATCTTGCCCTGTCTCTTCCCCACCTAAACCTGAACTTTTTTAATTTACTGAAGGCTACAAATTGTATATTAATTCTCAACATGTACACATTCATTATTAATCTTGTGCCTAACATGAAAACGGCTTTGTTAATGCTCTGTTAATGTCCCCTCACAATGACAGTAAACTAATTATTATTCACGTTATATAGGCCTATTTTCAGTTCAAAATGGCGAAATTCGACAAAAGTATATTCGTTTGTCTGATTATTTTTGTCATTCGTTTCACATTTATGACCTAAAAAAGCTGTCAAATATGAAATGTTTAGTTTAGCTACTTACATCTTATCTCGCACTTGACCGTAAACTGAAGCGTCAGTCGCTCTGCTCAAATTCGCGCTCAGCAGCTTCTTGTGAACATAAAGCCCGCCTACTTTGATTTGATTGGTCATCTCAAATATTCTGACATTGACCGACCAATGAGACTCAGATGAACACACACACACACCTTTCTGACGTGCGCTCTGCTCTGCGCCGCTGCGGATTGAAGATGAAAAACGCGCTGAATCTGATTATAACAACTGAAGCGAACACTATTTCAGATAGCCCATCGGGCAGGCCGGTTATGCATTTTGGTAGCTCGACTGGAAAACACAATAGCCCCGGGACGTCGGGCAGGCGATTTTGCGAGCCCTGGTTGTATTGTAACCTGGCTCAGAGGAAGAGAGGAATCATGTATCTGTGGCAGTTTTTCAATAACTGATACAAGATTTCTTCACCTTACAAATGGATGTTGAAATCAAAAATGCTATGAAATCATGTTTTGGGGGAAACTGTGATGTGCTTGAGCAAAACTTTAGTAATAATTCATTCATCAAATATGTTGCAGGGTTGTGTAATCTAGTGTTGTCTAAATGTACACTGAACACAACCAAAGCACTATACATTAGTTTATTTTGAAAGAATCTTTTGAATGATCATGTGCCTGTGTGCGTGCAGGCGCAGCAGGGAGGAGATGGCCCGGAGGAAGGCAGAGGAGCGAGCCAAGAGAGAGGAGGAGGCGCAGCGGCAGGCAGAAGAGAAGAAGAGACGAGAGGAGGAGGAGGAGAAGCGATTAGAGGAGGAGAGAGCTCAGAGGGAGAGAGAGGAAGCTGAACGCCTGCAGAGACAGGTACACAAACATATACAAACAACAATCTCATTCATTAATCACACCAAACCGATAAATAAACGCACAACACTCAATATGTGCTTATCAACATTAGGGCTGTAAATAGATAATTCAACATTGATTGATTTTGGTGGAATTTATTTATTTATATAGACTACTGTTCAAAAGTTGGTGGCCAATAAGATTTCTTTTTTTTTTAAAGATGCATTAATTTGACCAGAAGTAACAGTAAATGCATTTTTTTTTTTATATATATAAAAAACACATTAATGCTCTAAATTTTCTTTTGAACTTCAAAGAATCTTGAATAAAATTGTACAACTAAATAATATGAAGCAGCACAGCTGTTTTTAATATTGATAATGGCCAGAAATATTTCTTGAGCAGCAAATCAGCATATTATTATGATTTCTGAAGGATCATGTGACACTGAAGACTGGAGTAATGATGCTGAATCACTTTAATCACAGGATTAAATTACATTTTACAATATATTCACATAGAAAAGAGTAGGGCTGTAATCAACCAAAGAAAATCTTGGTCGACTGAAGTCCTGAAATTTTCGACTAAAAATTACGTTAGGAAAAAAACTTTAAATTAATTAGCTGCGCACTGTGCGCAGTACTTGGTAGACTTGTTGTCCGACTAAATGAATTATAAATAAACATAAAAAACTAGTAGGCTATTTGCAGTATATTAAATCTTATTAAATCTTATAACCTAATTATTTTGCACTGAAATGAGTCTGACACACGAGTCTGTCGGCTCTGACAGCGTTGCATCACGTGCACCTGTGCAATATCATAGCCTATGATTTCCGAAAATAGTACTATGTTGTCAACTAGTGATATCATCATAAGAACTTTTGAGGAATATGCAACATAATTTAGACAATTGTTTTTGTCATATGTATTATAATAACTGACAGACACTATAATTTCAGCCGCTCTGTGCAGCCACTCTGTGGAGCTCAGCTTCGCGGCTGAGACACGAATAGACTATTAGCTGCTAACTTAAAAAAAAAATGCTGCCACACTTCCGATGTCTTTGTTGACATGGTAGAAGAGGACTGACTGACTATGAATTAAACGCTCTCACAATTAAATAAATAATATTCAGCAAACCTTCTAGTAGCCTACTTTCTTCAGTCTGTCTCTCTTCTCCAGTGGATTGGGCTAATCCAAAAGAAGTGAAAACAAGGGGGGTGTTCTGAAGATAGACTGTTACCTGTGAAACAGGGGTGCTCTGAAAACACCCCCATTAGCAATTAGTGCTTTCCACCTGATGAAATGAACGCGGCAAAAAATCGACCAATCAGAATTTTGGTCGAGCCAGAACGTATCGACCAAATAATCGACTAATCGACTGGGAGATTACAGCCCTAGAAAAGAGTTATTTTAATTTGTAATAATATTTCATAATATTACTGTTGTTTTTGATTGTGGAACTTACCGACCACAAACATTTGAAAAGTAGTGTATATATGTATATAATTTTTTTTTTTTTATAAAATACATATATAATGCATAATATGTATTATTTGAATGCATATGAATATGAATATAGTCCAATTAAATTTGTACAAACAATATATTGGCACTTTCTAAAGCCACTTTTTTTGTAATATGTGAACTAACCAACATTTTTCACTTGATTAATCTCAAAAACATGTTAAGTTTGACAGCCCTAAAGTTAATGCATGCTGAATAATGCATATACTGTACGTACAGTTTCAAATGCCAGTGTGTTTTGTGTGGCCCTGTATGTGCAGAAAGAAGAAGAAGAGGCTCGCCAGAGAGAAGAGGCAGAGCGTTTACGTCTGGAGAGAGAGAAACACTTCCAGAAAGAGGAGGCTGAGAGAATGGAGAGGAAGAAGGTAAACAAGTTCATTTTATTGAGTGACTTTTAAGGTAATTACAGGATTTTACAGTTACCTGATTGTGTTCTTGTCTGTCACAGCGCCTTGAGGAAATTATGAAACGCACACGCCGATCTGATCAGGTAAAGATGTAAAGTAATTGCTGCTGCCTTACCCATTTGCTGCTGAAGTGCTGGCTTTTTCTCTAACACACTTTCTGTTTTACACATCTTGTGTTTTGAAGAAAGCCACCCCACAGAGAAATGGAGATGTCAGCCAGCAGAGCGGACAGGATTCAGGTGAACTGTCATTTTTACATGTACATGTGCTCCATAGTGTTTCCTCCCTGACCTTACCTCTTCCTCTTAATCTGACATCATTAATGTCCCTCTCTCTTGTCTGTCTCAGTGATTTCAATATCCAGCAGTCCCTCAGTGAGTGTGTCGACCCCTCAGGCTCCGGAGACCTCTGAGACCGGACGCAGTGACAGTAACGGACTCTCGGACCCCAGCTTCATCACACCCATACTGCCCACATCAGGTCACAGGTGAGATTTCTTTCACAATTAATCATAACAAACATGAAAAGCCGAGCCCTGGTAGTTGACGTGATTTGAAACACATGTTCAGTTTGATTCCAACTTGCATAATTTCCCATTCTGTCCAAAAATGTAATAAACAAAACACAATGTAAAAAATAAATTATATGTATTTATTATTAATAATAATAATAATAATAATAATAGTTAGTTAATTAATAATAATAATAATAATAATAGTAATAATAATTTTTTTTTTATTAATTATTAATACAATAGTTTATTAAAATAATGGCTATCTATCTATCGATCATATCTGTCATTGTTTTTGTTGATCAGTCTGTCTCTATCTATCTATCTGTTAAATCTGTCATTGTTTTTGTTTATCTATCTATCTATCTATCTGTCATTGTTTTTGTTTATCCGTCTATCTATCTATCTATCTATCTATCTATCTATCTATCTATCTGTCATTGTTTTTGTTGATCTATCTATCTATCTATCTATCTATCTATCTATCTATCTATCTATCTATCTATCTATCTATCTATCTATCTATCTATCTATCTATCTATCTATCTATCTGTATTAAATAAACACCTTTATTTGTCTTTATATTAAGAAAGCAATATAAAAATCCCACATTGCGATGCTTACTGTACATTAGGTATGTGCTATTCTAGTTTACTATTGAAATTGCTTTGAATTGTCCTCATTTCAAAGTCACTTTGGAAAATTGTTTCTAGTTTAATGTAGAAAATGGTCTGACACTAATGTTGATCTGCAGCTCTACTGTCCTCTACTGGTGACAGGAGGAAGTCCAACTTTATTTTGTATAAGCTTTTGATAATTCATTAACAGACAGTATGAAAACTATCTGCATTTATTCATTAAGTAAACACTTTTATCCAAAGCTACTTACAAATGAGAATACAAGCAGAAGCAGTTAATTCAACAATATGCTTAATCAGAGAAACTTGAACTTGATCTATAAAAAAATAAATAAAAAAACAGTTTGTAATCTGTGACTTTTTCTTCACTGCAAGTGTGACTGCCCAACTCAGAGAAAACGGTGGTGTCACAGAAGCCTTCGAGGAGGTCATAGAGCTTCCCATGGCGAACAAACTATCCCGTCAGGATGGAGATGGAGAGGAAGTGGAAAATGAGAAAGACGAGGAGAAGAGGAAGGTTCCCATATTAGCTTTCAGAGAGAATGGCAGCACGCATAACGTGAGTGGACCGGAGGAGGACCCGGCACAGTAAACACTTCTCTCAGGTCAGTCAGTCTGGACACAACACTGATTTTATTTTTAATTTTTTTTGGGTGACATACCATGTCCCCTTTACCTTATTTTGATTTAATTTAATTTTTTTCATTATAGATATATGAACATTTATAAATGTGGAAGTGCAACCTGCAACACAGGAAATAGAGTCCGAGGGAGACCCCTCACTGTACTTCCCTTCATCTGACACTTAGACACCTAAAATGGCAAAAACGAAACGTGTCCTCGCAGCTGAGACCGATCTCTTGGCTTCTCCTTCCTGTAATCAGCTCCTGTCTCCCCAAACTGAAGTGGTACGCTCCAGGAAACCACATCTTCCGTCATTTGGGGAGTCGTGGTGACTGTGAAGGCACATTTAGTACTTGAAGAAAAGTGTCGCCGCTGTCGTGGAAGCTTCCTGTGAAGTGCTAACCATAAGGAATGTGTGACGAGAGAATGATGTTTGTTGTGTTTGGGTAGATTTATGGCGAAACCTCGTAGTTTTGCTCTCGTTATGCCAGCAATTGAGTGGCTGAACTCTCCGCTTAGTTTTATAATTAATGTTCGAATGAAGAGAACTTATTTTCTGCCCTCTTTGTAAAGCTTGAACAGATTTTTGCCTCTTGAATTACGTCTCATTCCACTCCAATGTACAACGCAGTCCGAGCGAAGCAAAGCTTTCATACTTGATCTTTATTTTCTTCCTAATGTGGTTGGGTGATTTTGAATCTCATGCAACTTATCAGGAACATATCCATGTTATATTTAACTTAAAATTAAATGGGGAAAAAAAGTCATTTTTTTCACATTTTGTTAAAATTAAGCACATCCTCACAATTTCTCATTATAGTAATAATGCAAAGTATTTATATACCATTGCAACTGTTCTACTGCCTTTAATCAATACTGATTTAAACAAAACAAATTGTATTACTCCCCCCCCCCCCCATTAGATTTTAGGTTGAAATGTGACCTGGATGTGTTTTTGTGAGATTCACCCAGCTGATGGTTTGCTTGCCATGTCGTTTTGTTTAGCATTAATCACAGACACCCGAAAGCAACTTGTAATATAGAGACTTACGCGTATATGAAGAGGTTACGTCTATTTAATCGGTAGAACCCATACAAGCTAATCTTTAAAATCAAGAGATCTTTCGAATGTAATCATAACGTAATAAATAAATCTGAAATGCTGCTACCTATGTCTTTCCTCTGCCTTATCAGATGAAGTGAAGTTTTGAGGATTTGTTTGTAGAGCTGTTGTTAAAGGGCTGATTTGTTTTAGTGTTTTTTTTTTTTTTTTTTTTTAATCCTCTGTTCATCAATAGGCTCGTAACACATGCTGTCGGTACAGCCCTGTAAGTGCTGCTGCATCATGTAGCTGTTTCCATCCCGGCCCTATGAGATACAAATAATCATTATGTCATAGGGCTCATGGAAAACCAAGTATCCTATGTAGGACATATTATGAAGCGATTTCTCTTGTAAACAACAAAAGACTATCTCTGTTTTTGTTGTGATCAGTATCAGTGGATGGTCAGTGGACACCATGCAAAAAAAAAAAAAGAAGCAGCAGGGATCAATTAAATATCTTGAAATGAAGAAACTGTAAATCTTGATATGCAAACACTAAAAAAGTATACATGAATGTTGCACCAAATCTGTTAGCAGAACGGTGGGTGAAGGTTTAAAACAAGCACAACTTGTTTACTGAGACGTCAGGGACCGATTTCTCAGTGAAGACTTATTATTTATAGAGCACTTCTCATAAAGCACCCATGTGCCCTAGACCTAATCAACAGCACTGAGTACCACTTTAAAGAACTGAAGCGTTTTCTCCCTACCAAGTCGATCTATATATGCATGTACAAATGATGAAAATCAATAAAACTTTTTATCTGGAAGTGACTTAAGACTGCTTTGTGTTCCTAGTGTTACAAATTAAGTTGTCACAGTAAATTAGGGCTGTGGTTGTATGATTCTGACATTTTGCTGGCCTAGATTAAACTTTTGCATGTGGAACGATGTGATGTTTAGATCCACCAGTGTTTAATATGGTGCTAGTGTGAAGCTGATGATCTCTCTGAGGTTTAGATAAACATGTAAACATGCCCCCAAACGGGTATCTGGAAATTTTCAGTGGCTATCAAATAACATACCACAGATGATGTCGATGATGTGGAATATAATTTTTTTTTGCTATGAAGTGAAACGAGCAGTGAAACCGCTCCGCTCAGGATCCAAACGATAAAGGGAGCGACTGAAAAGCATTGAGACAGAGGATGAACCACTGCCATGTAACGCTGAATGGTCATGAGCGTTAACAACAAGGCCGTTACGGATGCAGCTTAACGCAACCACGAATGAGACAAAGAGCAGACTGAGAATGGATCCAACTTTCACCACTTCATCTTTGCGACACAACAACTCATCGTATTCTGAGTCATAGTTGTCAAGAGTGTTCATTGTAGACCGGATTCAGTGTTTCCTCTTCAGTCATGTTGTTCTGCAACATCACAAACTGTTGAACTCCCCCAACAGTTTTTATTTGAAAAAAAATAAAAATAAATTTGTGTGAGTGTGTGTGTGTGTGTGTTAGATAGAAGATAGATAGATAGTAGGTGCGGGGAGAGAGTATAGGGACGGGGAGTTAGGAGTGCTGTCGCTACTCTGCTGAATGCTGATGCTATTGAATTGCAAGAGCCTGGCTCACATTTCCCTTCACTGAACCGTGTGGAATCTTGTTTTGGGCCAGAAAGCTTATTTTATTTCATTTTTGATAATATTTTTTTGGGATATTTTATTTTATTTTATTTCCCTTTAAATTACTATATTTGATCAATAAATAAATAATAAATAAATAGTAATTTAGTAATTTAAGCACATTCCTCACATTCTTTTAAATTAAATTCAAAATAACACAATTTCATGCATAACCCTTTTAATTTAGCTCAAAATATCTTACATTGGGTGCCTTTGCCGACCTCTTGTGGAAAAAAAAATAATATAACATATTTCATGTGTCTTGACACTCTTATAGCTCTAGTCTGTTTGGAGCAAATGAGCTTTTCCGCTGGGTCCTAAAGTAAGTTTTGCTTCAGTATGCATTCACATACATGTAGACATAAAATAATTTTTTGGTAACGTTTTAGCATTTTTAGTTTAGTATTTTGAGCATTTTTAGGTTTTTCTGTGTACTGAAGCATTCCTCGCATTCCATTTATTCCTATGGGGGTCAAACTGACCCGCAAGGGAAGGATTTGTTGCTTTATTAAATTTCAACCACAAAACTCAAATCCATACATTTTTTTTGTGTGTGTATTCGTGGTTCAAGTGCGACAAAAGTCCTAGGGTCTTGGCCCCCTCTGATGAACACTAAATAAAAAATAAATAAAAAGACGAGTTGGGGAAGGGTGAGGGTTAAAGGAGAATTTGCATTGTTGGCCCATTTGGAGGCGCTAAATCTCAGCTGCCTTTGAGGGTGCGTTAAAAGTTGCACTGGGTTCTTATCATAGACAGTAAAAGAAATGGACACAGTGACCGCATTGGATTCAAAGTGAAGTCAATTAGAAGCACTCACTTCCTGATGGCTGAGCGTACTGCGCAGACTCAAACTGAGCTTGATGACGTAGATGTGACGCGAGCAACCCGTCTGTCTTCTAGTAGCTGTGCCAAGAGAAATCTGAATCATTCCCTTCCGAAACTTGCAGAGACGGAGAGTGTGAGTAGGAGCTGTCCATGAGCTAGGAGCAGGAGAAACTTTTGCTAAGTATTCTGATTAATTATTTTGTCACGTCCCCCCGATTGCCCGCTAGCTTCTCCTCCTGTCCATACGGTAATTTCTCTACTGTGCGACAGAGAGTCGCGTGGTTATGACGCAATCGTTAGCCTATTTTTACAAAAACTGCTTCTACGGGGCCATAACGTAAGATACAAGGTAATGGAGCCTTTTATACATTTTCGTGTTTCTTTAGAAATAAATAATGGACAAATGGAGTTTTTAAACGCCTCAGATGTAAAGTTATTCGCTGTCAAAGTGACGCCAAAATGAATGAGAGTCAATGGGATGCTAACAGCAGATGAGGGTCTGCTAATCAATGGCTGCCCCGGGGAAGCTTCAGTTTTTTCTGAAACATTACCCTCTTGGTTCTTATACAAATGCTATTGAAACCTGGAGACCCATGTCATATGTAACTTTAGAGACGGTCCCTAAATGTGTGAATGAGGCCAACTTTATGCCAGTAGCCTATTTCACTGGGAAATGCTTAGCGTTAAACTTTGCGTGTTACGTTTATATGCTGAGTCAATCTGCTTTGCCTTTACCGTCCATTAAGCTACTTTAAGCGTCCTGACGGCAGGAGAATAGCCTATGACATATTGAGGAAACCTTCAGTACTGCAGCACAGAGGTGCGAAATAAAGTTAAAGAAACTAAACAACCTAGATCAATATATGTCTACTATCTCAGATTTACACTTCTATTCACCGATCTCGTTCACGGTAGAAAGCTGCTCACGTACAAAAGTAACCGTGACGTGAAGACTTAAATGTAAATTTAGCTTTTGTCTTTATCAGCTTTTCCATTTACATACTGGCCTTCATAATCATCACAAATTACCGCTTGCTCCATTTCTGTAAATCCGCTAATAACTCTTTATTTTGATCGTCGCTGAAAAGACATTCTACTGACTCAAGTAGCCTAATTTTGCAACTATGTCAACATATTTTACTAACCTGAATCCTAACACCTAGAGTTAGTTTATGGGGCGCCGTTTGTAAAGCGGCTCACGCTGAAAATAACAGCAACATTTTGTCACATTTAGCTTCAAAAAATGTTTAAAAAACTGGTATGAATTTTTGACTGTCACTTTTTTAGCACATTTACAACAATATTTGTCAACTTAGAGATATTTTAAATAGTTAAATCTAAATATTAAATGTTACACCTAAATGTTAAATGTTAAATCTAAATGCTAAATCTAAATGTTAAATCTAAATCTAAATG
This sequence comes from Rutilus rutilus, assembly GCF_951802725.1. Lineage (NCBI taxonomy): Eukaryota > Metazoa > Chordata > Actinopteri > Cypriniformes > Leuciscidae > Rutilus > Rutilus rutilus. The sequence continues at coordinate 11,438,816 of NC_140218.1, read as the reverse complement.
TTAAATCTAAATATTAAATGTTACACCTAAATGTTAAATCTAAATGCTAAATCTAAGTCTAAATGTTAAATCTGAATCTAAATCTAAATGTTGAATCTAAATGTTTCTGGTGAAACTAAATATTTAACTAATATGCAAATTAAAAATGCTGGTAACCGGATTTAGATTCAACATTTAGATTTAGATTTAACATTTAGATTTAATATTTAGATTTAACATTTAGATTTAGATTTAGATTTAATATTTAGATTTAATATTTAGATTTAACATTTAGATTTAGATTTAGATTTAATATTTAGATTTAACATTTAGATTTAGATTTTACATTTAGATTTAGATTTTACATTTAGATTTAGATTTTACATTTAGATTTTACATTTAGATTTAACATTTAGATTTAACATTTAGATTTAGATTTAGATTTTACATTTAGATTTAGCATTTACCGTAGATTTAACATTTAGGTGTAACATTTAATATTTAGATTTAACTATTTAAAATATCTCTAAGTTGACAAATATTGTTGTAAATGTGCTAAAAAGTGACTGTTTAAAAAACTGGTATAAATTTTTGACGTTGAAGCTAAATGTGACAAAATGTTGCTGTTATTTTCAGCGTGAGCCGCTTTACAAACGGCGCCCCATATTAGTTGACAAGTAGTTGCAAAGTTACTTATAGTCAATAAAACGTCTAAAGTGGACCATTGAAATAAAGTGTAACCTCATTCTAATATCCTTCAGAAATGTTGAAAACATCTGCTTGATGTTTTTGTGAATATTTGTTCAGGATTCTTTGAGTAAAATGTTATAAAAGCAGCCCTTATTTGAAACCTAAGTATTTTGTAACTTTATAAATGTCTTTCTTTACGGTCACTTTTGATGTGTTTAATGCATCCTTGATGAGTAAAATAATTAATTTCCTTGATCTTTTGGAACTTTTGAACTGTAGTGTAAGATGTAATGTACATTGTTAGAATTCTTGCTTTTAACAAACACAATAAATAGAAAATAAATATGCAATTCTTATCAGGGTAGAGCAGAATTGCTTTATTTTGCACACATTTTCTTCAGTATCATCCGTAAATGTTTCTGGAATTTTTCTCCAATTAAAGCATAAAGCACTGGGTTTAAGCAGCAGTGTGAAAAAGCCAACAGTCGGCAAGCGTAAAATGCATAATCAAGATGAATGGATACCCTACAGACTGTAAATGGAGTTAAACCATAATCCTGGAAAATTCTCAAGAGCATCACAATGTTGTACGGAGCCCATCCGATGAAGAACATCAGGCCGATGCAGAATATTAGTTTGATAGTCTTGTTTCGTAGCCTTGTTCGGGCCTGCCTTATTGTCATAAACATCCTGAAATGGCAAAATCCCATGATGCAAAATGCAATCAAGAAAAAAATGCTTTGTAAATAAACTGCGACATGTTTTACTCTAATACTGTCAAATTCACAGTAAATCTTATTATCGTGTTCCAAGACTTTGCTTCTGAGTGAGACTAACAGTGCAGCCGTTCCGCTCAGGATCCAAATGATGAAGGGAGCGACTGAAAAGCCTCTCCATTTCTCCCAGTCAGACAGAGGATGAACCACAGCCATGTAACGCTGAATGGTCATGAGAGTTAAGAACAACACGCTGCTGTAAAAGCCAACATAGAACAGAAACTTCACCGCTTTACAGCCAATATCTCCAAACGTCCAACCCCAGATGAAGTACGAGGCCCAGAATGGAAGTCCAAAAGTGAACAGCAAATTTGATAGAGCCAAATTGAGAATGAACACGTTGGTCAGGGATTTGATGTTGTTGTAGAGCGCCAGAATGACCAGAACAAGGATGTTACCAATGCAGCTTAACACAACCACTAATGAGAAGAAGAGCGGAATGAGAATGGATCCAACTTTCACCACTTCATCTTTCTTACACATATGGTCTTCATAGTACAAGTCATAGTAGTCACTGTCCATTGTGTTCTCATCAGTCATGTTCGTCCTGCAATCACAAACTGACAAGATCCAATTTGTCAAGGTTCATTTTTTTGCTCGTTGTATGCTAAAAAATAAATAAAAAATACTTGGAAACTATTTTTACTAAGAAACTGCATGTACATTTTTTAAATAATTACAAAGAATTGGTGTTACACTGAATTTCTTTTCTTTTTTTTTTACAGTAGAGGATGTGTATGAAGAGTCATTAATGCAATCTCTGCGTTTTCATAAGAGGAAAAAGAAGTTATACAAGTCAGTTTAACTCGAGTAACCTAGTCAAATGCTAAACAAGGCATGACCTACCTGAATTCTTGATGATATGGATCTTGTAGTGCACAATGATGATCAGAACAGCACATTACCACAACAATATCTAGTATAAAATTAACTGGAATTTCATGAACTTTGTACATCCATGGTCACATGAAGCAGTTTAGATTAGATTAGATTAGATTAGATTCAACTTTATTGTCATTACGCAAGTACAGGTACAAGGCAACGAAATGCAGTTTAGGTCTAACCAGAAGTGCAATAGCAGCAAGTGCAGGATATACAGTGGTTCCATAAGTGCAGAACATGGATATGTACTGAATAAATATAGAGTTGAATACTATTATAAACAAAAATTTACAGATAGATTGTCCTATGAATATAATATACAGATAACTATTACTGTGAGCAGAATTTACAGCTAGATATGTACTGAATATAATATACAGATGGCTGTTACTATAAACAGAATTTTACAGATAGATATGTACTATGAATATATATACAGATGGCTATTACTATAAACAGAATTTTACAGATAGATATGTACTATGAATATATATACAGATGGCTGTTACTATAAACAGAATGTGAGCATAATATACAGATGGCTATTACTATAAACAGAATTTTACAAATAGATATATGTATAAGTTAGGCTAAAATGAGCAGTATAACAATGGATTTAAAGTAGTGCAAATTAAGTTTGGACAGGAGCTATCCGAGTGAAAGTGCAGTGGAAAGTAATTGCATATTACAGTTAAAGTACGGTATTGCAATGTATATATAAACAGTCGGTACTGTAATAAACAGTCGGCAGTGCAAATTGAGCATATTCCAGTCAAGGTAGTAGTGCAAAATGCATATGTAAACAGTTGTTACTATAATAACAGTCAGCAGTGCAAATGAACATTATAGTATTGCAAAAAACAAAATGGAGGCAGGTGTGAGGAGGGAGAGGAGAGTCAATCAGTATATGAGGGGAGTGGGATCAATGAGGGTTAGAGTTTAATAAAGAGACAGCTCTGGGGAAAAAACTGTTCTTTAGTCTGCTGGTCCTGGTCCGGAGGCACCTGAAACGCCTGCCGGAGGGCAGGAGAGAAAACAGTCTGTGGGCTGGGTGAGAGGAGTCCTTAAGAATGCTGCGAGCTCGATGCAGACAGCGTTTCCTCTGGATGTGCTCGATGGCAGGTAGTGGAGTCCCAGTGATGCGCTGGGCGGTTTTCACCACCCGCTGCAGTGCCTTGCGCTCTGCAACAGAACAGCTCCCATACCACACTGTAGCACAGTTGGTCAGGATGCTTTCTATTGCACAGCGATAGAAGTTCACCAGGATAGTGGAGGAAAGCTGATTCTTCCTCAGTGTCCTCAGGAAGAAAAGGCGCTGGTGAGCCTTCTTGACCAGGCTGGAGGTGTTGGTTGTCCAGGTCATGTCCGCCGAGATGTGGGTCCCCAGGAACTTGAAACTGGAGACACGCTCAACAGCCATTCCATTGATGTGGATGGTGTCGTGTGTGCCTCTTGACACTTTCCTGAAGTCCACGATGAGCTCCTTCGTTTTGGTGGTGTTGAGGAGCTGGTTATTTTCGGTGCACCATGTGGCCAGGTGCTTGATCTCCTCCCTATAGGCAGTCTCATCGTTGTTGCTGATGAGACCAATCACCGTAGTGTCGTCCGCAAACTTGACGATGGAATTAGATCCGTACACAGGCTTGCAGTCGGAGGTGAAGAGGGAGTAGAGAAACGGGCTTAGCACACAGCCCTGTGGTACACCAGTGTTGAGTGTGATGGACGAGGAGCAGTTGGAGCCTGATCGAACATTCTGGGGTCTGTTGGTCAAAAAGTCCAAAATCCAGTTGCTCATGGAGGTGTTGAAGCCCAGGTCTCCAAGTTTGGCTATTAACTTAGTTGGGATGACAGTGTTGAATGCTGAGCTGAAGTCAACAAACAGCATGCGTGCATAAGTGTTCTTATTGTCCAGATGTGTGAGTACAGAGTGCAGTGCCATGGAGACTGCATCCTCTGTGCTCCTATTGCTACGGTAGGCAAACTGGTGTGAGTCCAATGTGGATGGTAGAGAGTCTTTTAGGTGTGCCAGGACCAGCCGCTCAAAGCACTTCATTACGATGGGTGTGAGTGCTACAGGGCGGTAGTCATTAAGGCACTTCGGGCTGGAGTGTTTTGGCACTGGCACAATGGAAGTGCATTTAAAGCATGTTGGTACAGCTGCTTGGGCAAGAGACAGGTTGAAAATGTCTGTAAAAACCCCAGCGAGCTGCTCCGCACATGCCCGGAGTACGCGTCCAGGGATGTTGTCTGGTCCAGCAGCCTTGTGCGCGCTGATCCTGCTAAGTGCATTGCAGACATCTGTGGAGGAGAGTGTGATCGGTGGGTGGTCAGCTGAGGATTTGAGCTTGGTGGCAGTTTCTCTGTTGTCTCATCAAGCCTGCATTTATTTGATCAAAAATATATGTAATATTGTGATATATTATTACAATTTAAAATAATTGGTTTTCAGTTTATTATACTTTAAATTATCATTTATTTCTGTGATGCAAAGCAGAATTTTCAGGATCATTACTGCAGTCTATCACATGATCCTTTAGAAATCATTCTAATATTCTGATTTATTATGAGTGTTGGAAACAGTTCTGCTGCCTAATATATTTGATGAATAAAAGGTTAAAAAGACCTGCATTTATTCAAAATAAAAAAAATATTTTCTAATAATATAAATCTTCTTTACTATCACTTTTTATCAATTTAACACATCCTTGCTGAATAAAAGTATTGATTTATTTCAAAAAAAGAAAGAAAAAAAATTACTGACCCCAAATTACTGACCAGTATAGTGTATATTGTTGTTACAAAAGATTTCTATTTTAAAAAAATGTGCTTCTTTTTTTTTTTTTATTCATCAAAGTATCCTAAAAAAGTATCACAGGTTATGAAAAAATATTAAGCAGCAGAACTGTTTCCAACTTTGATAAAGAATCATCATATTAGAATGATTTCTAAAGGATCATGTGATAGACTGCAGTAATGATCCTGAAAATTCAGCTTCGCATCACAGAAATAAATGATAATTTAAAGTATAATAAATTGAAAACCAATTATTTACCAACTCCTGATGTACTTACAAACTTTCCAATGCCTCGTTTTATGAGTACAGAACCTATTTGTACTACTGTAGAAGTTTGGTACCATTCTGGGCATTATTATTGGGGTAATTTACGAGATACAGCCTTGGATCCATTAGCGCCTACACTAAGCCATACAGCTGATATCTCTAAATAAGCTCTAACTTGAATAATGTTCCACCAAGGGGAAAAAAGGCTTCTGGGCGAGTGTTTGGCTCGAGGTCATAGTGCAAAGGAGTGCATAGTGCATTTTACTCTGAACCATCCCTTTAACAAAGACACATTTTCTTTGAGGTACTACATACAAAACAGATACAAATGACAAAGGATGCATATATAGTATGTACTGTAAGTGATGTTTTGCATCGGAGAATGATGGGAAATGTAGTTTAGTCATGCAAGACTGTCATCTCATAAATAATATAAATGAGTAGTGCTTTCTAGCAAGCTTCATCCACAGTTCCAGTACACAAAATGTAAAAAACAAACAAACAACAACAATCTGCTAAAACTTATGAATAATATCAATTCGCTTTTGTTACATATTCTTTAACAGGGGTATTACATTTGCTGACTTGACTCGAATGCATCTTAATAACGGGGCAGTTATTAAGATGTACATGGGTTCAGTTTTGATTTCATGGTGGAGTGTCAGTGGTTTACTATGCAAACACACGGATACTGTTGAACTGACCTTTGATCAGAGACTCACTCAGTCATAATGAATGATCAGTTTAGTATAAGAAGCAGTTACATGTTCACGTGTTGTTCTTGTTATTTTCTGTGAGTTGCTGGAATGTGTCAATCATGTGAATTTGTCAAATCAAACCTTCTTCACCATGTAAAGCTCAGGGTTACACTTCTTGCACTTTTTCCTGATCTTGCCTTTTTTTTACACATTTTGCTCTTTCTTGTGTCTGTCTGTTTTCCCTGTTTGTAACTGCATGACTAACTTGAAGGGGCAGGTTGCTGTGGCGAGGTGCAGTTGTTTTGTAAACTCTTGGCAAGGTTGTTACCAGGACACCCAGTTTTATGTAAGGGGTTATAGGCACAGACAGAGCGGCCAGAGAGAGATTGGCGGATTAATTTCGCTCGCTTTCGATTACTGGAGTGCTTGGTTGCAAATAAAATTGATAATCCACAATGTTGATTTTTAACTTCTGCCTTTCTTATTATTTATTACATATTCTTATAGCTTTAGCATTACACAGAAATAAAAATTCTGTCGTCATTTACTCACCATCTTGCCGTTCCAAACCCATAAGACTTTAAAAATTTCTTAATTTGTGTTTCAAAGATATATTTTCACACCAGTATATAAACTTGAGACAACACCGGTATTACCAATGTCACCGGATGCTGACCGACTACTGCAGCAAGATTAAATGATAACAGATTTCAATTTCTGGGGTAAATATCCCTTTAAGGACTTAGTTATAATCAGTTATAATCTGCTAATCTCTGTGAAATTAGTAACAATTCTTACAGGTTTTGAGGTCCAATGTAGTTGGCCAATGTGTTGCCCTGTCCTTCAATGACAGCCTCTTTGCAAATCTTAAATATGACTGGTTGAACTTACATTATCAGGGATCCCTCTTTCATTTTGGGATCCTCATCCAGAAACAGAACATATTTGGTTGGGCATTCCCACATCTAGATACCAGCTGGGCTATTTAGGAATAATATTATCTATCCTCTTTCCTTCCTTCCTTCCTTCAGTCTTCCAGTCATGACAATGTTAAAAATAGTGATTTCCAGACCTCCTTAAGTTACACTGGAAAAGTTGTGTTAGAGTTGAAATTATAACCAAATCACTATGCATAATTCTTTCTGAATTTGGAGTATATGTTATAGGGCCAGCAAAAAATCCTCGACTTGACTAAGGGAATTAATTGTGTGTGTGTGTGTGTGCGTGTGTGTGTGTGCGTGTGTGCAGCTGCACGGGGGTCCAAGTGGTTGGAGAGAGAGGAGAGAGCCCGACAGTTTCATGAGAGACAGCTGGAGGAGCGCAGGAAAAGGATGGAGGAGCAGCGGGTGAAGGAGGAGAGGAGACGAGCTGCTGTGGAGGAGAAACGACGGCAGAAACTGGAGGAGGAGAAGGTGAGGACATCGGGAAAAACCCTTCTCTGGAGTTGAATTTATTCAGCTGTTTGATATATTCACACCCTATACGTTTAGTTTTCATTATTTATCTTTATATTTCTCATCAGTCATTATTAAAGCACAATTACATCAGTGGTTTTGACTCCAAGACTCCAAGCCCCTGTTTGACCACGAATATATTTGAAGGCCATGTTAACAGTATCTAAGCCCTTCTGGTACTTCTGTTGTAATAAAAATAAACATCACTTTTTTTATTTATTTTTATAGCATTTTTATCTTTTATTATGCTTTTTCAACTTTAGTTAGTGTGTAATGTTGCTGTTTGAGCATAAAAAAGATCTTCAAGGTTACAAAGCTCAAAGTCCACTCCAAAGGGAGATATTTTATTTTACAGAATCCACTTTTCAAGAAATACAACGTGCTTTTTCCGGGCTTTATGAAGTCACAATGTTACTCATTTAAATAATCCCCGCCCACAGAATACGCAAAAAAGGGGACGAGGCCTGGTTGAGCTGCTCACATGTCTAAGCTGTTTTTTAACCCCTTTTTCAAAACTCATTTGTTTGATCTTCCTAAGGCTGAAGACAACTTAGATTTTAAATAAAATTTATTTTAAACACTGTTCCTGCACATTGCAATGTTTATCTGTCCTGTGAAATCCGAGCTTGAAATTGGTTCTGCACGATCCTCTTGTTCATTAACATTGTCAGGGTCTGAATCAGGCTCGAATTGGATTGAAATTGCCGCCATCCTTAATATTTACACTAGAGCAGAACTCACAGTTATGGAGGGGTGGGACATTTCCTGAACACACGCTAAGCTGTGCCAATCACAACACACTGGGCCAGCTAACCAATCACAGCACATTTCAAATTTCGGAAGGACGGGCTTTATCTAAATCAGCGTGTTCGGGACAGACTGGGGAGAGAGGTGCTGTAATGTAAATTATATGTAAAAATATGTGAAAAATAATGTGTGTTTTTTAACAATCAAGCATGAAAGCATATTCTAGTACCCCTCAAAAACAAAATCAAGACTTCGTAAAAGGGCGTAATTGGACCCCTTTAATAGTGCTTGAGAACCATTACATTGTCATCACTGTGAAGGTATTCAGAGACCCTTTCCTTATTATTGTAATACTAAAGGAAATAATAAAGGCAAGCCATACATCTTGTAAAAAGATCCCAATAATATAGACTGCAGGATACATTTTTGAAATTTAAAAAAGGATGCGTTTATCCAATAAAATGCTCTCTGGATAGAAAATGTCCTTGTGTGTTTCAGGCACGGTATGAGGCTGTTATCAGGAGGACCATGGAGAGGGGTCAGAAAGCCATGCCGAAGTCGAACCGCTGGAGCTGGGGTGGAACGATCTCCGCTAGCACGTCACACAACAGCGGTAAACACACATGTGCACAGAATTATTCAGGGTGTGTAGAAAACCTACTACAATTAATTGTGGTTCCCTGATACAAGCTCACGTTAGCCTGGTTTTCAGGATTTGAAGTTCTAATATTAGTGCCAATTTACTAATATCAGTAAATTGAATAGGTTTATGTATGCAGAACAACACATTTATTTTATTCTCTGCTCACATTTGCTGACTCAGAGCCATGAGCTCACTGCACACCCCCTTTGTTTCCTTTATTTTCTGCTCCATCAATATCTCTCTCACTCTCTATGTATGGTTCTGCATTTCTCTTCTTCCCTCTTCCTTTCACTGCCTCTCTCTCTCTCTCTCTCTCTCTCTCTCTCTCTCAGGTTTTGATGATGCTGCTCTCTTTCCATTGGATCTAGCTGGGCTTGAGCACTATCATGGTGTTTTCAGCTTAACACGTCAGCAGCAGTTTCGCTCTCAATGTGAATATAACCGGCAGTGTAGAGCAGCCGACTAGCACCATTAGCTAGAACTTGTAGCACTACCTATAAATGATTAGTTTCCTTTCCCGTAAGCAGTTAGCTTGGAGCCAGAAACATAAACAAACTGGTTAACAGTAGTATGGTAGATGACTCATAGCTATTTTGTAGTTTCTGTTTTAAAGGGGACATGTATCTCTTTATTGATTGTCACATTTTTTGATTATAGTCCACTTTTTGCACCAACAGCTTTTTTTTGCTTTTACACCTTTAAGATTTTGTGTACAAAACAAACTTCAAGTATTAAAGCTTAAGGCGAGACACTACAGGTGATGATTTTTTTTTTTAACTAGCAGATATCGCCATGAAACTTTCCCAGTTGATTACCTACATTAAGATGAGAAAAAACTGTATTACAAGTTTTCTGTAATTTAATGTTTGAATATGCAAATTAGGCAGTATCTAATTAAATATGCGCTAATTTGCATATATTTTAAAAACCGAAGTGGAGATTTCGGACTTGGAGTATGAGAGAAAAGTCATTTTGAGAAAACGGGATTTAAAGATTTATCATCAGCCAATGAGATTGCGCATTCAGCCCTTTTACTTTCACGATTGGTTGCTGATAAAAAGGAAATTACCATATTTGGATCCGACCGACAGCATTGTACAGGAGAGAGAGAGCTTTCCAGCAGTGCATGTGATGACAGAGAGCTGACCGCGATCGCAGAGCAGCATGTTGATTAAGAACGCCAACTTTTGTTGAATTTATGAGAAATCTACAGACGCAAACAGACAAAGTGTAGTAAAAGAAAGACCTACCGGTAAATGTGTATTTCTGACTTTTTTACCACAAGTCTGAAAGAAGACAAATATCCAAAAATCTCAAAATTGACCAGTAAAAAAACCCGATGTTTTTGCCTGCCGTGTCTCACCTTTAAGCCTTTAGATCACTTTTTTTTTTTTTATATATATTGTGAGGAACATTTCAGGTGTGTCCAAACTTTTGACTAGTTCAGTACATCAAAAGTAGTTTTTAAGTCTTTGAGGAAGAAACATCCTATTTTCCATGATATGACCCCTTTAAAATCAGGTAATATCAATATAGGTGATATTAGATCACAGATGTCCTGTTAGTTTTAAAGTCGTCAGTGTGTCTGTCCATTTTGGGACACATATGGAAGGCAGGTTGTGATAAAGTGCCGTCATCCTCAGTAGTCTTTAGTACACGGAGCTTAGCACTTTTCCTCAAATCTAACTTTTAAAAATTAGCATCCATTAGCTGCTTCAAGCATATACACAGTAGAAAAGGTCTCAGTAAAGTCTCTAATGCCCTCTTCCCCGTTTTCTATCTTTCTTTAGTCCTTTCTTCAGTGCATTTTTCTGTATTACGCCTTTAAGTTGTATTAAGTTTTGCATCTCATGTTGTATATTTGTGTGTGTGTGTGTTTGTAGATGCTGACAGAAGGTCAGTCTCCACTATGAATCTGTCCAAACACACAGATCCAGTCATTTCCAAACGCCTGTCATCTTCCTCGGCCACCTTGCTGAATTCCCCAGATAGAGGTAAAAAATCTGAACACAATCTCATAGCCAAACAAGTCCCTTTTTAGATGAATAATTTACCAAGGATCCCCTTTTTGAATTGACTCATAATTTATATTTTTTGTGTATGTGTTTTTGTGTGATTTTTGCTGTACCGTCCAAGCCTTACAGAAGCGGACATCTCTCTCGTCATCTTGCTTGATTAAAAAAACACTATCTAAATCCCAAATATCCAGAGAGAAGATCCTTCAGGACAAACCAGCAGGTGGATTTTAGAAATCCAGAACTCTTTTTTTTTTTTGCTCTTTTACTGGGTTCAAACCTGTGCTACCCAGGGCTTCAGACTAAATGAAGTAACAAGCATGAATGAACAGTTAAAAATAGAAGATCATTAACGACAAATTACAGAACCTTTGTTTTGATATGTGACTTCAATTAAACATACGTTTATTCTGTTTCAATCTACAGTAGGCACTACCATAGAGTGCAATAGTGCCCACTTTTTCAGTGGCATTGGTTCTGTAGTATTGGTATTGGTATTTAAAAAATAAAACTTAATTAAAGTGTTAAGCCATGAATCAAACCAACCAGCTATCATAACATCACAAACTTTAATTTGTAAAAAAAAAAGTATTTGATATTCGGACAAAACGGCAAAGAGAACACTGTGTACTTAACGGCTTTAATGAGGGAAAGCACTTTAATCCCATAGAGCATTGCAAATGACATAATCAGATTAAAAGTAATGATGAGATCTAAAAAATATTCAAAGTTGTTGATTTATACCTACAGAAACAATATAATTTAAGTGTACTGAAAAATATGTATGCGTGTATGCTTTTAACAAAAGCATATACCATTGATTTAATAACCTCTGAACTCACAATAAGCCTGTCTTTAAATTTTTAAGTTATCGTTAAAATAAAAATCTATTTCCATATGGAGAAAATGTTCGAGTTTATACTCAGCATGTTGCACTTTATTGCATCCACACAATGTAAACATGACCAAGTGCTTCTAAACTAAATAATAGCAAATCTATAATCATGCAGTTCTGTAATTTGTCGTGTTTAGTCTTGAGCCCTGAGTCATGCAGTCTCTTCCAGCATTATTGCATGTTAAAGTTTTAAAGCGTTTATACATTAGTGAATAATCGTTAAGCTATAAAAATAGTGGGGAAGAGTTGTACTGTGTGTGCTTTGCTGCATGCTTTATTTGAGGACTTCACTGGCATTTGACTGTATATTGGTTTTGATATTTGGTTCTTGCATGTTTTTTTTCCCTACAGCAGTTGGACACCTTTTTTTAAAGACAACATGAAACCAAAACTTTTATTTACTTTTTTTTATTTTATGTTATTGTGCACAATTAATCAGTGCATGTTATTTTAAAAGAACCATTTGTTTTCAGGAACTTAGTTTTTTGCTGCGCGACTGGCCATGTACGGTGGTCAAAATATTAATTTCACGATGACTTTTCATAATCCAGTTAAATCACGATGGATAAAATGAAGTCCCACCTTGAAATATTATTTCATTAAGACATTAAATGGGGTGTTATTGCAGTTTCATGTTGTCTTTCCACTGGTGGTTATGTTTAGGGTTACTAACTCTGTTTTTCCTTGATCGGTTGGTCTCACTTAACTCAAAACATTTTAAAACATGCATGATTCACTGTCACCAGCAGATATATGCAAATGGGTAACCTAATCTGGGCATATGAAGTTATGAATGCATGTGATGGGATTCATATGTCAAGTGCTTTACTTTTGGATGTTTACCCTGCTTATTTAGGACTTTTGTTGAGAATGTGCATGTGTGTGTTGTCCAGGTACGCGTCGCATGCCTCTTACCCCATGGGAGAATACAATGATCACGCGACTACAGACACCAACACACTCCTACCTGGCCAGGAGTCGCAGCGCCATGTCTTTGTCTGGAGAAGCAGGTAGAACACAAACACATGCATAGCATGAAACAATCTAATACACTTTTTTTATGTTAATTTTGGTCACAGATAGGGTGGGAAATTAACTTTCATCAGCTGGTGAATGGCCAATTTAACCAGCAACCTTTTACATTTTTTATTCAATTTTCAATTCAAATGTATAAAATAACATGCTACAAACCTGTAATTGAATTGTGCATGTGTTGCTTTAAATTCTTGTTAAATGTTAAGCTAAGAGACATCTTACTGGTTTCCTGCCGCGTTGGTCGGTACATACGCAAAATGACCTGACACTGCACAAGTGCCTGCATGTCTCTGGTGGCAAGTGTTAATTTTACACCCTAGCTAGTGAAGCGTTCTGTCAGACCTGACCAGTGTTGAGGTAGAATTGTTTCTTATTTAACCATGTTTTAAAAATAGTATAGCTTTTCAAGCCATCTTCTGAGAAGTTACGATGAGGTGTGACTAGAAAAGAGAAAAAAATATTATAAAATACTTTGGTTTTTTTGTCATATAAAAAAAAAAAACAAAAAAAAAAACATCTGACTTACTGTTATGCTTCTAAAAAAAACGTATATAGCTTCAGTGTTATTAACTAACTAAACTTTTTGATAGTAACTTGTAGAATAGCTAGAAAGTATGAGAAGCTAATAGCTTGACAATGACAAGATGCATTTTCAAAGTAGCTTTTACTTATACAATAGCTGAACGTCAAGATGTTCAGTGTGAAAACACATTTACAAAGAAAGAGAGCAGAGAAAGAGTACTGGAGAACTGTGAGCTGTTTCTGGCAAGGCCCCTGTCTTAAAACAAAACACCTCTTTTAGACAGACTTCTTTCTGCAACAGCTTTGCCCAGTTACTGCCCTCTGCATCTAAAACTGGTGTGTGTGTGTGTGTGCACAAATAGAGCTGATGCTAATCTCTTGTGTGTATTTATATGTTCTGTCTTTTTCTTGCTAATTGTTTGGTTTTTTTTTCTTCTTCTGTTTGGGGATTCTGTTATCAACTGATTAAATTAAAGGCTTCTAAAATGGGCAACTGCATCATCATTTGACTATGAGGATTTGAATTGTCTGCATTCAGAATGAAATACTACCCTACTGCATACTGTGCCATACTTTTCACTGCCTGCTGTTTTCATAATAGTGTGTGAAACACTTCACAGTGCAAAAAGAAAAAGTATGCTACGTTGTTGTCAACCTAATCATTTGTGAGACGTCCTGCAGTTTTATTCCAATTTAAGTTCACATTTAGACAAATGGCAATGCTTTGCATACAGCAAATGTGCATATTAAACAGTATACATAATAAATTGTATGGTAGTATGCCATTACGAACATGCTCTCAGATTGTCCTCCATCAGTGATGATCAGCGTTGCCTAATTTCTGTCTAGACTCTAGAGCTTTGTAGATACTAATACACACTTTCTTCTTCTTCCCTTTCCACTTTTCTTCTTCTTCCCTTTCCACTTTTCCACCACTCATTCATCCCTTTTTTAACCTTTTTTCTTTTGCTGTCACTCCTCTTGTCCACAATGGATCAATTAAATTTTTTCATAATACACCCTGGTTGGTTAAACTTGATCGTGGTACAGTGACCCCCGTTTGTCCTCGCTCAGCCTCCTGTCACCCAATGAGCACCATGTCCTTCAAGTCCATCCAGTCACGCAGCGCCGAGCGACCAATCAAAGCAGGCCTTAATTTTGAGAGACCAATCAAAGCAGGGTTCATCCCTTCGGACGGCAGCTCTCGCAGAAAGACCACCCAGAATATCCTGGTATGGTATTGGTGTAAATATGTACTTAAGAGTCTGTGTAGGGCAATTGCAACGTGTTGATCTTTGCATAATGTAGTATGGAAGTACTCTCGAAAGATGTGTTTCGTGCCTCTGTGTATAGATTGACAGGAAGGATAAGGACTATGTGAGGAAGTCATGGAGTAACCTGTCATATCCCACTCCCAGTCTGAGCCTGTTCACACCCAAGAGATCTCCCTCTCCTGTCAGTGATCGCAGCAGGGTCACCAATCCATCCCCCAACAGGTATTAAGCACCTTTATAAGATGAGGAATAAGAGTATATTCAGTATGTCATTCTGTCTGAAGATGCATCTAATTTTCACAACCAACCTGGAAATTTGTGGAAATATTTGCACAATTTGTTTTGATTTTTGGATGTTTTGTTGGGTAAACAGTCAACCAGGGTTAGTAAATTAAAAACTATAACTTCATAATCATCCTATGTTAAAACCAATTTCTGATTTCTATAATTACTTGTATTACATATTTATTTATTTATATTTGCTGCGAGTTTTGCTGGACAGAATGAAAAGGACTAAAACTGATTAAATCATTATTTTTTTATTTTTTTGGTCTGTTCCTCAGGGGCTCCACTGCTAAACCCTCTCAGAAGACGTTTAACCCCAAAAAGTCCAGGTCTCCTCCTCCCCCAGCATCAATTCCACTGTCTCCTAGTAACCCCTCCTTATTGCCAGGCAATCTCAGGCCCAACAGAGTGACATCAGAGAGCCCGAGAGTTACCCCAGAACGAGAGGGGGGCAAAAAAGAGGACGTCGAACCTCCTAAAATTGAACCAGAGGCTCCTGCAACTAAACCAGAGCCTTCTGCTGGTCTGTAATACTGCGCAATCATACATGAACCATCAAGTTCGATTGAACTATAGCATCATATATTATATTCCTGTGGCTCTTTCTCTTTGTAGAAGGTTCTGGAAGTTCTCCAACAGCACGGCCCTCTGCGGGCACAACAGATCCCGAGGAGGCATCTCGTCTGCTGGCTGAGAAACGACGGCAGGCCAGAGAACAGAGAGAAAGAGAAGAGGAGGAGAAGAGACAGCAGGAAGAGGCTGAAAGGTACGTGTGAGAGATTTTCATGAGCACTGTTATTATATCCACTGTTGGGGAAGCTACTCTAAAACTAGTTGCAATAACAGCCCTACATTTTGACAAATATTTCTGCTGATTTGCACCAAAAAAAAAAAGCCTGATGGTATTACCTAATTTTATGATGCTGACTTCAAAAATAAAAAACGTACCATCATGAATACACACACACACATACGATATGATACATATGTATCAGTTTTAATTCACCCACAGATATAGCAGGAAACATCTGGGTCAGGATTAGGCATAAAATAATGTCATACATGAGAAAATTAGATAGTTGTATTGTAACCTGGCTCAGAGGAAGAGAGGAATCATGTATCTGTGGCAATTTTTCAATAACTGATACAAGATTTCTTCACCTTACAAATGGATGTTGAAATCAAAAATGCTATGAAATGCACATCATGTTTTGGGGAAAACTGTGATGTGCTTGAGCAAAACTTTAGTAATAATTCATTCATCAAATATGTTGCAGGGTTGTGTAATCTACAGTGTTGTCTAAATGTACACTGAACACAACCAAAGCGCTATACATTCGTTTATTTTGAAAGAATCTTTTGAATGATCATGTGCCTGTGTGCGTGCAGGCGCAGCAGGGAGGAGATGGCCCGGAGGAAGGCAGAGGAGCGAGCCAAGAGAGAGGAGGAGGCGCAGCGGCAGGCAGAAGAGAAGAAGAGACGAGAGGAGGAGGAGGAGAAGCGATTAGAGGAGGAGAGGGCTCAGAGGGAGAGAGAGGAAGCTGAACGCCTGCAGAGACAGGTACACAAACATATACACACAACAATCTCATTCATTAATCACACCAAACCGATAAATAAACGCACAACACTCAATATGTGCTTATCAACATTAGGGCTGTAAATAGATAATTCAACATTGATTGATTTTGGTGGAATTTATTTATTTATATAGACTACTGTTCAAAAGTTGGTGGCCAATAAGATTTCTTTCTTTTTTTTTAAAGATGCATTAAATTGACCAGAAGTAACAGTAAATGCATTTATGTTTCAAATTAATGCTTTTTTTTTTTTTTTTTTGCTTTAAATATAAAAAACACATTAATGCTCTAAATTTTCTTTTGAACTTCAAAGAATCTTGAATAAAATTGTACAACTAAATAATATGAAGCAGCACTGCTGTTTTTAATATTGATAATGGCCAGAAATATTTCTTGAGCAGCAAATCAGCATATTATTATGATTTCTGAAGGATCATGTGACACTGAAGACTGGAGTAATGATGCTGAATCACTTTAATCACAGGATTAAATTACATTTTACAATATATTCACATAGAAAAGAGTTATTTTAATTTGTAATAATATTTCATAATATTACTGTTGTTTTTGATTGTGGAACTTACCGACCACAAACATTTGAAAAATAGTGTATATATGTATATAATTTTTTTTTTTTTATAATTTTTTATATATAAAATAAAATACATATATAATGCATAATATGTATTATTTGAATGCATATGAATATGAATATAGTCCAATTAAATTTGTACAAACAATATATTGGCACTTTCTAAAGCCACTTTTTTTGTAATATGTGAACTAACCAACATTTTTCACTTGATTAATCTCAAAAACATGTTAAGTTTGACAGCCCTAAAGTTAATGCATGCTGAATAATGCATATACTGTACGTACAGTTTCAAATGCCAGTGTGTTTTGTGTGGCCCTGTATGTGCAGAAAGAAGAAGAAGAGGCTCGCCAGAGAGAAGAGGCAGAGCGTTTACGTCTGGAGAGAGAGAAACACTTCCAGAAAGAGGAGGCTGAGAGAATGGAGAGGAAGAAGGTAAACAAGTTCATTTTATTGAGTGACTTTTAAGGTAATTACAGGATTTTACAGTTACCTGATTGTGTTCTTGTCTGTCACAGCGCCTTGAGGAAATTATGAAACGCACACGCCGATCTGATCAGGTAAAGATGTAAAGTAATTGCTGCAGCCTTACCCATTTGCTGCTGAAGTGCTGGCTTTTTCTCTAACACACTTTCTGTTTTACACATCTTGTGTTTTGAAGAAAGCCACCCCACAGAGAAATGGAGATGTCAGCCAGCAGAGCGGACAGGATTCAGGTGAACTGTCATTTTTACATGTACATGTGCTCCATAGTGTTTCCTCCCTGACCTTACCTCTTCCTCTTAATCTGACATCATTAATGTCCCTCTCTCTTGTCTGTCTCAGTGATTTCAATATCCAGCAGTCCCTCAGTGAGTGTGTCGACCCCTCAGGCTCCGGAGACCTCTGAGACAGGACGCAGTGACAGTAACGGACTCTCGGACCCCAGCTTCATCACACCCATACTGCCCACATCAGGTCACAGGTGAGATTTCTTTCACAATTAATCATAACAAACATGAAAAGCCGAGGCCTGGTAGTTGACGTGATTTGAAACACATATTCAGTTTGATTCCAACTTGCATAATTTCCCATTCTGTCCAAAAATGTAATGAACAAAACACAATGTAAAAAATAAATTATATGTATTTATTAATAATAATAATAGTTAGTTAATTAATAATAATAATAATAATAATAGTAATAATAAATAAATAAATTATTAATACAATAGTTTATTAAAGGGACACTAAGTAGGAATTTTTCCCATCTAGTGGTGAAATTGTATTTTGCATTCAAACGAATACTGCTCTCCAGCGCCTCACTTTTTCAAATGCGCGTTGCATCTACGGTAGCCGTTATGTACCAAAAAGCTATGACAGGATGTCTTATAATAGCACTTCGAGTTTTTCTTCGGGTGAACAGGTTTGTTATTTAAAACAAACTGAAACTTGAATCAACGAAAAAAAGAATGTTACAGTATAAATTACTGACTGTGAAAACATTAACTATGGTAGTTAGTAGTAGGGATGGGAACGACACGGGATTTGGGAAATCGACTGTCGAGGACCATGTGTCGACTTTTTGTCGGATTGTCGGCCTTTCTTTTCTTTTTTTTTTAAAGGGGGGGTGAAATGCTCATTTTCACTCAATCTCCTGTTAATCTTGAGTACCTATAGAGTAGTATTGCATCCTTCATATCTCCAAAGAGTCTTTAATTTTATTATATTTATAAAAGACAGATAGGCTGTCCCGAGTCTTTCCGCAAAAAAACGAGCGTCTGGAGGCGGGCCGTGTGCTATAGCTGTGCTAACCGAGCTAACAACACACAGAGACATTTTTTTTAAGCAGTTTACTCACCGAATGCGATCGCGAAACTTTATCATTGTGACTGCTCGATCCGCATTAGACGATCTGCAAATCCGTCGATCTGGGCTTTGTTTATAAAACAATCATTGTCAAAATGCAGGGAACAAACAGTCTTACACAGCTCCGTTGATGCTCTGAAAAAACAAACTCCATCCACTGGTCCACTTAACGCTGGGTTCTTTGGGAATCTGTGCAGGGTTGTCTTGCCCTGGCATACAAAAACACACTTCTTTGGTGACATTGACCTCCAAAACCCGAGCACACAGCGCTTTGATGGCGTACTGCTTTCGCTATCTTGCTCTGGTCTACGAGTGCGCGCGCGCGTCTTTCCGGGAGAAGTGGGGTCAACGGTCAAGTGGCGATTCCATTTAGAAAAAATTGATTGTTTTATTTAAAATGTTTTATTTCATTATGGGAAAAGTGCCACTTTATGATGTGTATTTGAATAGGAAATGTAATAAATTAAAAGCCAAAAAAAAAAAAAATGCAATTTGGAAATCCCACAAGCCCCGCCCCCTCGACATGTCGACACTCTATTTTTTTTTGTCGAGTGGAGCATGTGTCGAATGTCGGTCGTTTTGTCGACAAAAAGTCCCATCCCTAGTTAGTAGTAATGCCGCCTTTATTCGTTATATTTTTGAAGTACGTGCATTGTTAGATATCATCATCATCCGTGCCTTCTCTAAAGTTACTTTACTCAATAGCTGCTATTCATCAAAGAGCCTGTTTAACTTACTATGAATAGAATAGATAAATAGATATAACTATAAATGTTCTACTATCTATATAATAAAGTTCATAACCAAGCAATGAAAAATAAGCTTGTAATTAAGACCGTAACATTGACTTACCTGTCGAGAAGAAAGCAGGCAACTTCAGCGTCTCTTTTGAAAGCTTTCTCCTGCATTAGCTATCCCGACATTAACCCTTGTTTTTGTAATCTCCGGTCACGTTTCCTTTTACGGTCTATTTTGGACTTTTTCGATGACGAGGACTCCTTATCCTGTGACTCATATGTATGTATGTATGAATGAACGGTGTATAAATAACCGTGCAGTGCAGCCTTTTAAACTTGCCGCGGCAGTGACAAGCGCCTCTCACTGCTCTGCTCCTCCGCGTCTGCTGGCTTCAGTCACGTGACGCTGGCTCTGAACGAAACGCGTTGTGGAAACGCGTTGGCCTAGTACTTTTTGTCCCTCTCTGCTATTATAGTTTTTCAAGATGGCGGAACTACATGGAAGCCTCCGTGGACCTACCCGTCCCATGTATATAAAGATAATACATTCTTCGTTTACGAGGATAAGTCAGATCATTGGCATAGGTATTTGTACACCATTGAGGGCATATTTATGAATAAAAATATTGATTTTAGATAATAAAATACCTAAAAAGCTACTTATTGTCCCTTTAAAATAATGGCTATCTATCTATCTATCTATCTATCTATCTATCTATCTATCTATCTATCTATCTATCTATCTATCTATCTATCTATCTATCTATCTATCTATCTGTCATTGTTGATCAGTCTATCTATCTATCTATCTATCTATCTATCTATCTATCTATCTATCTATCTATCTATCTATCTATCTATCTGTCATTGTTGATCAGTCTATCTATCCATTAATCTATCTATCTATCTATCTATCTATCTATCTATCTATCTATCTATCTATCTATCTATCTATCTATCTATCTATCTATCTATCTATCTATCTATCTATCTATCTGTTATATCTGTCATTGTTTTTGTTGATCTATCTATCTATCTATCTATCTATCTATCTATCTATCTATCTATCTATCTATCTATCTATCTATCTATCTATCTATCTGTATTAAATAAACACCTTTATTTGTCTTTATATTAAGAAAGCAATATAAAAATCCCACATTGCGATGCTTACTGTACATTAGGTATGTGCTATTCTAGTTTACTATTAAAATTGCTTTGAATTGTCCTCATTTCAAAGTCACTTTGGAAAATTGTTTCTAGTTTAATGTAGAAAATGGTCCGACACTAATGTTGATCTGCAGCTCTACTGTCCTCTACTGGTGACAGGAGGAAGTCCAACTTTATTATTTATAAGCTTTTGATAATTCATTAACAGACAGTATGAAAACTATCTGCATTTATTCATTAAGTAAACACATTTATCCAAAGCTACATACAAATGAGAATACAAGCAGAAGCAGTTAATTCAACAATATGCTTAATCAGGGAAACTTGAACTTGATCTATAAAAAATAAATAAAAAACAGTTTGTAATCTGTGACTTTTTCTTCACTGCAAGTGTGACTGCCCAACTCAGAGAAAACGGTGGTGTCACAGAAGCCTTCGAGGAGGTCATAGAGCTTCCCATGGCAAACAAACTATCCCGTCAGGATGGAGATGGAGAGGAAGTGGAAAATGAGGAAGAGGATGAGAAGAGAAAGGTTCCCATTTTGGCTTTCAGAGAGAATGGCAGCACGCATAACGTGAGTGGACCGGAGGAGGACCCGGCACAGTAAACACTTCTCTCAGGTCAGTCAGTCTGGACACAACACTGATTTTATTTTTTATTTTTTTTGGGTGACATACCATGTCCCCTTTACCTTATTTTGATTTTATTTTATTTTTTTCATTATAGATATATGAACATTTATAAATGTGGAAGTGCAACCTGCAACACAGGAAATAGAGTCCGAGGGAGACCCCTCACTGTACTTCCCTTCATCTGACACTTAGACACCTAAAATGGCAAAAACGAAACGTGTCCTCGCAGCTGAGACCGATCTCTTGGCTTCTCCTTCCTGTAATCAGCTCCTGTCTCCCCAAACTGAAGTGGTACGCTCCAGGAAACCACATCTTCCGTCATTTGGGGAGTCGTGGTGACTGTGAAGGCACATTTAGTACTTGAAGAAAAGTGTCGCCGCTGTCGTGGAAGCTTCCTGTGAAGTGCTAACCATAAGGAATGTGTGACGAGAGAATGATGTTTGTTGTGTTTGGGTAGATTTATGGCGAAACCTCGTAGTTTTGCTCTCGTTATGCCAGCAATTGAGTGGCTGAACTCTCCGCTTAGTTTTATAATTAATGTTCGAATGAAGAGAACTTATTTTCTGCCCTCTTTGTAAAGCTTGAACAGATTTTTGCCTCTTGAATTACGTCTCATTCCAGCAAAGCAAAGCTTTCATACTTGATCTTTATTTTCTTCCTAATGTGGTTGGGTGATTTGAATCTCATGCAACTTATCAGGAACATATCCATGATATATTTAACTTAAAAATTAAATGGGGAAAAAAAGTCATTTTTTCACATTTCGTTAAAATTAAGCACATCCTCACAAATTTCTCATTATACAAAACATTTGTAAATTGTGACGTATTTATATACCATTGCAACTGTTCTACTGCCTTTAATCAATACTGATTTAAATAAAACAAATTGTATTACTTTCCCTCCCCCCCCATTAGATTTTAGGTTGAAATGTGACCTGGATGTGTTTTTGTGAGATTCACCCAGCTGATGGTTTGCTTGCCATGTCGTTTTGTTTAGCATTAATCACAGACACCCGAAAGCAACTTGTAATATAGAGACTTACGCGTATATGAAGAGGTTACGTCTATTTAATCGGTAGAACCCATACAAGCTAATCTTTAAAATCAAGAGATCTTTCGAATGTAATCATAACGTAATAAATAAATCTGAAATGCTGCTACCTATGTCTTTCCTCTGCCTTATCAGATGAAGTGAAGTTTTGAGGATTTGTTTGTAGAGCTGTTGTTAAAGGGCTGATTTGTTTTAGTGGTTTTTTTTTTTTTTTTTTTCATCAATAGGCTCGTAACACATGCTGTCGGTACAGCCCTGTAAGTGCTGCTGCATCATGTAGCTGTTTCCATCCCGGCCCTATGAGATACAAATAATCAATATGTCATAGGGCTCATGGAAAACCAAGTATCCTATGTA
Source organism: Rutilus rutilus (assembly GCF_951802725.1). Taxonomy (NCBI): domain Eukaryota; kingdom Metazoa; phylum Chordata; class Actinopteri; order Cypriniformes; family Leuciscidae; genus Rutilus; species Rutilus rutilus. The sequence goes on along the minus strand of NC_140218.1, from coordinate 11,415,891 downwards.
GGACATATTATGGAGCGATTTCTCTTGTAAACAACAAAAGACTATCTCTGTTTTTGTTGTGATCAGTATCAGTGGATGGTCAGTGGACACCATGCAAAAAAAAAAAAAAAGAAAGAAGCAGCAGGGATCAATTAAATATCTTGAAATGAAGAAACTGTAAATCTTGATATGCAAACACTAAAAAAGTATACATGAATGTTGCACAAAATCTGTTAGCAGAATGGTGGGTGAAGGTTTAAAACAAGCACAACTTGTTTACTGAGACGTCAGGGACAGATTTCTCAGTGAAGACTTATTATTTATAGAGCACTTCTCATAAAGCACCCATGTGCCCTAGACCTAATCAACAGCACTGAGTACCACTTTAAAGAACTGAAGCGTTTTCTCCCTACCAAGTCGATCTATATATGCATGTACAAATGATGAAAATCAATAAAACTTTTTATCTGGAAGTGACTTAAGACTGCTTTGTGTTCCTAGTGTTACAAATTAAGTTGTCACAGTAAATTAGGGCTGTGGTTGTATGATTATGACATTTTGCTGGCCTAAATTAAACTTTTGCATGTGGAACGATGTGATGTTTAGATCCACCAGTGTTTAATATGGTGCTAGTGTGAAGCTGATGATCTCTCTGAGGTTTAGATATACGTGTAAACATGCCCCCAAAAGGGTATCTGGAAATTTTCAGTGGCTATCAAATAACAAACCACAGATGATGTCGATGATGTGGAATATTACATTTTTTGCTATGAAGTGAAACGAGCAGTGAAACCGCTCCGCTCAGGATCCAAACGATAAAGGGAGCGACTGAAAAGCATTCAGACAGAGGATGAACCACTGCCATGTAACGCTGAATGGTCATGAGCGTTAACAACAAGGCCGTTACGGATGCAGCTTAACGCAACCACGAATGAGACAAAGAGCAGACTGAGAATGGATCCAACTTTCACCACTTCATCTTTGCGACACAACTCAGCGTATTCTGAGTCATAGTTGTCAGAGTGTTCATTGTAGACCGGATTCAGTGTTTCCTCTTCAGTCATGTTGTTCTGCAACATCACAAACTGTTGAACTCCCCCAACAGTTTTTATTTGAAAAAAAATAAAAATAAATTTGTGTGAGTGTGTGTGTGTGTGTGTGTGTGTTAGATAGAAGATAGATAGATAGTAGGTGCGGGGAGAGAGTATAGGGACGGGGAGTTAGGAGTGCTGTCGCTACTCTGCTGAATGCTGATGCTATTGAATTGCAAGAGCCCGGCTCACATTTCCCTTCACTGAACCGTGTGGAATCTTGTTTTGGGCCAGAAAGCTTATTTTATTTCATTTTTGATAATATTTTTTTGGGATATTTTATTTTATTTCCCTTTAAATTACTATATTTGATCAATAAATAAATAATAAATAAATAGTAATTTAGTAATTTAAGCACATTCCTCACATTCTTTTAAATTAAAAAAAAAAAAAAAAAAAAAAAAAATTAAATTCAAAATAACACAATTTCATGCATAACCCTTTTAATTTAGCTCAAAATATCTTACATTATATAATATCTCCATATCTTACTTTGCCGACCTCTTGTGGAAAAAAATAATATAACATATTTCATGACTCTTGCCACTCTTATATCTCTAGTCTGTTTGGAGCAAATGAGCTTTTCCGCTGGGTCCTAAAGTAAGTTTTGCTTCAGTATGCATTCACATACATGTAGACATAAAATAATTTTTTGGTAACGTTTTAGCATTTTTAGTTAGTATTTTGAGCATTTTTAGGTTTTTCTGTGTACTGAAGCATTCCTCGCATTCCATTCATTCCTATGGGGGTCAAATTGACCTGCGAGGGAAGAATTTGTTACTTTATTAAATTTCAACTACAAAACTCAAATCCATTAATTTTTTTTTTGTGTGTGTATTCGTGGTTCAAGTGCGACAAAAGTCCTAGGGTCTTGGCCCCCTCTGATGAACACTAAATAAAAAATAAATAAACAGACGAGTTGGGGAAGGGTGAGGGTTAAAGGAGAATTTGCATTGTTGGCCCATTTGGAGGCGCTATATCTCAGCTGCCTTTGAGGGTGCGTTAAAAGTTGCACTGGGTTCTTATCATAGACAGTAAAAGAAATGGACACAGTGACCGCATTGGATTCAAAGTGAAGTCAATTAGAAGCACTCACTTCCTGATGGCTGAGCGTACTGCGCAGACTCAAACTGAGCTTGACGACGTAGATGTGACGCGAGCAACCCGTCTGTCTTCTAGTAGCTGTGCCAAGAGAAATCTGAATCATTCCCTTCCGAAACTTGCAGAGACGGAGAGTGTGAGTAGGAGGTGTCCATGAGCTAGGAGCAGGAGCAACTTTTGCTAAGTATTCTGATTAATTATTTTGTCACGTCCCCCCGATTGCGCGCGAGCTTCTCCTCCTGTCCATACGGTCATTTCGCTACTGTGCGACAGAGAGTCGCGTGGTTATGATGCAATCGTTAGCCTATTTTTACAAAAACTGCTTCTACGGGGCCATAACGTAAGATACAAGGTAATGGAGCCTTTTATACATTTTCGTGTTTCTTTAGAAATAAATAATGGTCAAATGGAGTCTTTAAACGCCTCAGATGTAAAGTTATTTGCTGTCAAAGTGACGCCAAAATGAATGGGAGTCAATGGAATGCTAACAGCAGGTGAGGGTCCGCTAATCAATGGCGGCCCCCGGGGAAGCTTCAGTTTTTTCTGAAACATTACCCCCTTGGTTCTTATACAAATGCTATTGAAACCTGGAGACCCATGTCATATGTAACTTTAGAGACGGTCCCTAAATGTGTGAATGAGGCCAACCAGTAGCCTATTTCACTGGGAAATGCTTAGCGTTAAACTTTGCGCGTTACGTTTATATGCTGAGTCAATCTGCTTTGCCTTTACCGTCCATTAAGTTACTTTAAGCGTCCTGACTCCTGACGGCAGGAGAATCCTGGAGTAGCCTATGTCATATTGAGGAAACCCCCAGTACTGCAGCACAGAGGTGCGATATAAAGTTAAAGAAACTAAACAACCTAGATCATGTCTACTATCTCAGATTTACACTTTTATTCACCGATCTCGTTCACGGTAGAGAAAGCTGCTCACGTACAAAAGTAACCGTGACGTGAAGACTTAAATGTAAACTTAGCTTTTGTCTTTATCAGCTTTTCCATAGGCTACTGGCCTTCATAATCATCACAAATACTTACCGCTTGCTCCATTTCTGTAAATCCCCTAACTCTTTATTTTGATCGTCGCTGAAAAGACATTCTACTGACTCAAGCAGCCTAATTTTGCAACTATGTCAACATATTTTACTAACCTGAATCCTAACACCTAGAGTTAGTTTATGGGGCGCCGTTTGTAAAGCGGCTCACGCTGAAAATAACAGCAACATTTTGTCACATTTAGCTTCAAAAAATGTTTAAAAAACTGGTATGAATTTTTGACGGTCACTTTTTTAGCACATTTACAACAATATTTGTCAACTTAGAGATATTTTAAATAGTTAAATCTAAATATTAAATGTTACACCTAAATGTTAAATGTTAAATCTAAATGCTAAATCTAAATCTAAATGTTAAATCTAAATATTAAATGTTACACCTAAATGTTAAATGTTAAATGTTAAATCTAAATGCTAAATCTAAATCTAAATGTTAAATCTGAATCTAAATCTAAATGTTGAATCTAAATGTTTCTGGTGAAACTAAATATTTAACTAATATGCAAATTAAAAATGCCGGTAAACGGATTTAGATTCAACATTTAGATTTAGATTTAGATTTAATATTTAGATTTCACATTTAGATTTAGATTTAGATTTAACATTAGATTTAACATTTAGATTTAGATTTAACATTTAGATTTAGATTTAGATTTAATATTTAGATTTAACATTTAGATTTAGATTTAACATTTAGATTTAACATTTAGATTTAACATTTAGATTTAGATTTAGATTTAACATTTAGATTTAGATTTAGATTTAGATTTAGATTTAACATTTAGATTTAGATTTAGATTTTACATTTAGATTTAGATTTTACATTTAGATTTAACATTTAGATTTAGATTTAACATTTAGATTTAGATTTAACATTTAGATTTAATATTTAGATTTAATATTTAGATTTAGATTTAACATTTAGATTTAACATTTAGATTTAACATTTAGATTTAACATTTAGATTTAAGATTTAGATTTAGATTTAGATTTTACATTTAGATTTAACATTTAGATTTAGATTTAGATTTAACATTTAGATTTAAGATTTAGATTTAGATTTAGATTTAACATTTAGATTTAGATTTTACATTTAGATTTAACATTTAGATTTAACATTTAGATTTAGATTTAGATTTAACATTTAGATTTAACATTTAGATTTAGATTTTACATTTAGATTTAACATTTAGATTTTACATTTAATATTTAGATTTAACTATTTAAAATATCTCTAAGTTGACAAATATTGTTGTAAATGTGCTAAAAAGTGACTGTTTAAAAAACTGTTATAAATTTTTGACGTTGTTTGAAGCTAAATATGACAAAATGTTGCTGTTATTTACAGCGTGAGCCGCTTTACAAACGGCGCCCCATATTAGTTGACATGTAGTTGCAAAGTTACTTATAGTCAATAAAACGTCTAAAGTGGACCATTAAAATAAAGTGTAACCTCATTCTAATATCCTTCAGAAATGTTGAAAACAGCTGCTTGATGTTTTTGTGAATATTTGTTCAGGATTCTTTGAGTAAAATGTTATAAAAGCAGCCCTTATTTGAAACCTAAGTATTTTGTAACTTTATAAATGTCTTTCTTTACGGTCACTTTTGATGTGTTTAATGCGTCCTTGATGAGTAAAATAATTAATTTCCTTGATCTTTTGGAACTTTTGAACTGTAGTGTAAGATGTAATGTACATTGTTAGAATTCTTGCTTTTAACAAACACAATAAATAGAAAATAAATATGCAATTCTTGTCAGGGTAGAGCAGAATTGCTTTATTTTGGACACATTTTCTTCAGTATCATCCGTAAATGTTTCTGGAATTTTTCTCCAATTAAAGCATAAAGCACTGGGTTTAAGCAGCAGTGTGAAAAAGCCAACAGTCGGCAAGCGTAAAATGCATAATCAAGATGAATGGATACCCTACAGACTGTAAATGGAGTTAAACCATAATCCTGGAAAATTCTCAAGAGCATCACAATGTTGTACGGAGCCCATCCGATGAAGAACATCAGGCCGATGCAGAATATTAGTTTGATAGTCTTGTTTCGTAGCCTTGTTCGGGCCTGCCTTATTGTCATAAACATCCTGAAATGGCAAAATCCCATGATGCAAAATGCAATCAAGAAAAAAATGCTTTGTAAATAAACTGCGACATGTTTTACTGTAATACTGTCAAATTCACAGTAAATCTTATTATCGTGTTCCAAGACTTTGCTTCTTAGTGAGACTAACAGTGCAGCCGTTCCACTCAGGATCCAAATGATGAAGGGAGCGACTGAAAAGCCTCTCCATTTCTCCCAGTCAGACAGAGGATGAACCACTGCCATGTAACGCTGAATGGTCATGAGAGTTAAGAACAACACGCTGCTGTAAAAGCCAACGTAGAACAGAAACTTCACCGCTTTACAGCCAATATCTCCAAACGTCCAACCCCAGATGAAGTACGAGGCCCAGAATGGAAGTCCAAAAGTGAACAGCAGATCTGACAGAGCCAAATTGAGGATCAGGATGTTTATCACGGATCGAAACTTCTCGTACAGCACCAGGATGACCAGAACCAGCAGGTTACCAATGCAACTAAACACAACCAGTAGAGTGAAAAAAACTGGAATAACAATGGATCCGACTTTCACCACCTCCTCTTTGCGACATAGTTGGTCATCTGGTAGTACATCATAATCAGAAGATGTATAGTCTTCAGTCATGATGTTCTCTGTTTGATAATGTTAATTTTGTTGTTAGAATTCATTGTAGTTGTTTACTTAATAAAAAAAGATATGCAAGATATAATAAAGAATAATCTTATCTTATTATAATAATATTTCTTACCTTAATTTCAGTCCTGTTAGGACTAATGACTCCTGGCTAAATGAACGGGGATCTTTGAGGATTATTATGATGAATGGGAGGGTTAAAAAAGGGTTCAGCCATTCCCCTTCACCTCAAACATGAAATGAAAGTATCACTTACACAATGAAAGTTAATTGTTGCTTTTTTCAGTGTTGCAGCAATTCCTTAGTAACACATTTTAGGGTAGTTGCCAGTTAATGGGCGTTTCGAAACTGTTGGTTTATAATGGTCTTCGTATTATTCACTTTATTTCCATGTTAAGAAGTAAAACGGCATAATTCAAAGGCCGCATAGTTCTGGCTATTGCTTTTGAATCAACAGCAGGATTGAATTTGCATGATTAATGTCAGTAAATAGTTGATAAAAATGCTTGACAGCTGCTTTTTTGTAATTGTTTTTCAAATCATGCATTTATGTCATGGTTATGTTCATTTAAAAAGTTGTTGAAGTATGTTGTTTTTATGAAGATGATTTTGGTTGCAGGGATCTCATGTACAGGGTATAGGCTGCAATATTGTTTTGTTATGAACATAAAAAAGTAAATGCATAAAAAATGAGTTCATGATCTCAAATCTTCCATTTTCCTGTTTATGTAGGTCAGTGATGATGCTGTGCTTCCTTCCACAGACCACATTGATTTACGCTTTGTCACGTGAAAGAAGAAAATGTCATTTTCCAGTCGTAACTTTGGTAATTTCATTGCACAATCACATACAGTTCTCATGCGTTTTCTTTTACAGTAAGTTCACGTGAGAGTATTTGAGAAATTCACAAACACTTTATTCAGAACATGCCGTACTCAAAACATGCTTTTAAACAAAAAAAATAGCAAGGTTTTGTTTAATGTTTCATAACGATAATTTGATCCAATCTGCAGCCAGATTCTTCAATCTTCTTTAATGCTTGTTTTCTGACGACTCAAGTATTATCTTGCCAAGTAAAACAAAGCACATTATTCATAGACTTAAATCTTTACATAAGACCCTCCTTGGAATTGCTCGCAAGTTATTACGGAACCTTGCATCTACAAAAACTAAAAAGACTGGGTTTAAGCAACAGTGTGTAAAAGCTAACATTCGGCAAGCATAATATGCATAGTCGAGTCTAATGCTTACTGTACAGTCTGTGAACGGATGTATATTCTGATCAGTCAAAGATTTCAAGAACATAACAATGTTATATGGAGCCCAACCAATAAAAAACACGAGCACAATAACAAATGTTAGTCTAACAGTCTTGCGTTTTTTTGTTATTGTCCGAAGCATTCTGCCATAGCAAAAACCCATGATTAGAAATGCAATGCAGAAGAAAGCATTTTGAAAATAAGCAATGCCAGATTTCATTTCAACACTGTCATATTCACAGTATGCATTATTAAAATGTGGTATAACTTTGCTATGAAGTGAACCGAGAAGTGAAACCGCTCCGCTCAGGATCCAAACGATGAAGGGAGCGACTGAAAAGCCTCTCCATTTCTCCCAGTCAGACAGAGGATGAACCACGGCCATGTAACGCTGAATGGTCATGAGAGTTAAGAACAACACGCTGCTGTAAAAGCCAACATAGAACAGAAACTTCACCGCTTTACAGCCAATATCTCCAAACGTCCAACCCCAGATGAAGTACGAGGCCCAGAATGGAAGTCCAAAAGTGAACAGCAGATTTGATAGAGCCAAATTGAGAATGAACACGTTGGTCAGGGATTTGATGTTCTTGTAGAGCGCCAGAATGACCAGAACAAGGATGTTACCAATGCAGCTTAACACAACCACTAATGAGAAGAAGAGCGGAATGAGAATGGATCCAACTTTCACCACTTCATCTTTCTTACACATCTGGTCTTCATAGTACAAGTCATAGTAGTCACTGTCCATTGTGTTCTCATCAGTCATGTTCATCCTGCAATCACAAACTGACAAGATCCAATTTGTCAAGGTTCATTTTTTTGCTCGTTGTATGCTAAAAAATAAATAAAAAATACTTGGAAACTATTTTTACTAAGAAACTGCATGTACATTTTTTAAATAATTACAAAGAATTGGTGTTACACTGAATTTCTTTTCTTTTTTTTTTACAGTAGAGGATGTGTATGAAGAGTCATTAATGCAATCTCTGCGTTTTCATAAGAGGAAAAAGAAGTTATACAAGTCAGTTTAACTCGAGTAACCTAGTCAAATGCTAAACAAGGCATGACCTACCTGAATTCTTGATGATATGGATCTTGTAGTGCACAATGATGATCAGAACAGCACATTACCACAACAATATCTAGTATAAAATTAACTGGAATTTCATGAACTTTGTACATCCATGGTCACATGAAGCAGTATGTCTCAAGACGTACATATCATCATGTGATAATTGTGATGTGAAATGTTCTTGTTTAGATCACCTAAAATAACCAAGTTAGAAGAATGTATCTTATCAGTGTATTAAAAAGAGCAGCATGATTGTTCTGTCGACATGCATCCTCCCTCAAACCTCAGCCTCTAGATCCTTTCATCTCATCTACACAGAGGAAGCTGAAGTGGCTTTGAGATCTTTACAACTGAAGTAACCGTTCATCTTTAACCCATTTGTAATTACAGGCATACAACAAATGTAATACACTCAGAAGAAAAGCAGGCTTCTGTCAGGTGCTTCTTATATAAAACCTTTTAGGAGTTCCCATCATGGGATCATTTTATGGATGTAGTTTTAATTCATTCATTTGTTTTAATTTATTTTATGGTTTGATTATGTTTTTTTTTATTACACAGCTCATTAACAAACTTTAAATTAATATGAGATTATGTAAGATTTTTATACTTATTGTCACAGGTTGTTTTGGTTTTTGATTCACGTTTCATGTCAGTCATGTTTCAGGTCTTGTCATGTGATTCCCTGGCCCTCATGTGATCCTGCCATGTGTTCTGTGCTGTCATGTTGTCATTGGTTCATTGTTTCATTGTGCACATGTGTGTCTTGTTCAGGCATTAGTCTTTTGTGTATTTAAGTCCTCATGTTTGCCATGTGTTTTTGTCAAGGATTGTTTCCTGTTGCCACTGTTGGCTGCCGCCACGCCAGAGCACTCCGCTGTCCGCTGCCACTCCCTGGGCGGGGCAGCGGAGGCCGATCCGCCATGGCCCCCTGTACTGCTAGTGCCACCCACACTCCACGGCCCAGGCCCAACATGTCATTCATTCATTCATTCATTCATTCATTCATTCATTCATTCATTCATTCATTCATTCATTCATTCATTCATTCATTCATTCATTCATTCATTCATTCATTCATTCATTCATTCATTCATGGGCCTGGCCCTCCATCCCTCCCCAAGACCGCCTCCACTCCATCACTCTCCTGAACTTTTGGTGTTTTGGTTTTATGTTGGGCGTTGGGCCTGTGGACTCTTCCTCCCATTGCCCCATGGACCCTTCCTCTCATTGCCCCATGGACTCTTCCTCGCATTGCCCCATGGACCCTTCCTCTCATTGCCCCATGGACTCTTCCTCGCATTGCCCCATGGACCCTTCCTCTCATTGCACCATGGACTCTTCCTCCCATTGCCCCATGGACCCTTCCTCTCATTCACCTGTGGACTCTTCCTCCAATTGCCCAATGGACCCTTCCTCCCATTGCCCCATGGACACTTCCTCCCATTGCCCCGTGGACCCTTCCTCTCATTGCCCCATGGACCCTTCCTCCCATTCACCTGTGGACTCTTCCTCCAATTGCTCAATGGACCCTTCCTCTCATTCACCTGTGGACTCTTCCTCCAATTGCCCATTGGACCCTTCCTCCCATTGCCCCATGGACTCTTCCTCTCATTCACCTGTGGACTCTTCCTCCAATTGCCCAATGGACCCTTCCTCTCATTGCCCCATGGACTCTTCCTCCAATTGCCCAATGGACCCTTCCTCTCATTGCCCCATGGACTCTTCCTCCCATTCATCAGTGGTCTCTTCCTCCCATTCATCAATGGACTCTTCCTCCTATTGCCCATGGACTCTTCCTCCCATCCCCCCATGGACTCTTCCTCCCATTCACCAATGGACTCTTCCTCCTATTGCCCATGGACTCTTCCTCCCATCCCCCCATGGACTCTTCCTCTCATTCACCAATGGACTCTTCCTCCCATTCTCCTGTGGACTCTTCTTCCCATTCCCCCATGGACTATTCCTCCCATTCCCCTGTGGACTCTTCCTCCCATTCATCAATGGACTCTTCCTCCTATTGCCCATGGACTCTTCCTCCCATCCCCCCATGGACTCTTCCTCCCATTCACCAATGGACTCTTCCTCCTATTGCCCATGGACTCTTCCTCCCATCCCCCATGGACTCTTCCTCCCATTCACCAATGGACTCTTCCTCCCATTCTCCTGTGGACTCTTCTTCCCATTCCCCTATGGACTATTCCTCCCATTCCCCTGTGGACTCTTCCTCCCATCCCCCCATGGACTCATTCTCCCATTCACCAATGGACTCTTCCTCCCATTCTCCTGTGGACTCTTCTTGCCATTCCCTCATGGTTCTTCCTCTCATTCCCCTGTGGACTCTTCCTCCCATTCCCCCATGGACTCTTCCTCCCATTGCCCCATTGACTCTTCCTCCCATTCCCCTGTGGACCCCAGTCTCATTGTGGAAACAAACCGTGACACTGACTGCATGCTTTATTTTAGATTTTAGACACATTTTCCCTATTATTTCTTTGCTGGAGAAAAGAAACAACATGTTCAATAAACATAATTTGAGGTAATGAACCTGAGAGTGGATGTGAAACCTATTGCATATTTTTTGCTGTGCATAATATGATAGTAATTCAGTGAACAGTTCTTGGACCATTTTATCACAGTGTTAAGAACATTTTAAAAGTCTAAAAAAACTTTTTCCACTATAAAGAACCTTTTGTGTAATGGAAGGGTTTCATGTCACTATAGATGCCAATAAAGGACCTTTATTTTTAAGAGTGAGGGGCAGATGCTTCACAAACTGGACTGGACTCATTCTGTACTTTTACTGTACATTATTCATTTAATTTATACCATACAAGCAGTGACAAAAACATGAAAGAAATAATGTAATGTAAACACAAATACAGTAAAAAAAAATTTACACATACAGTAAATAAAAGGTATACAGATATAATTTAATTTCACATGAAAATAAGTTCTGCTTTAATGACGACACTTGAAGGAAAATGTAACATTTGTCATTGGTTCTTCCATTACGTACTTCCAGTTATATTTTTATATGACCTTGAATGAAATGAAAACTTCAACCACAAAAAGGAAGAACTTAAAGAATTTAAAACATGATTTTCTCAAAACTGAAGGCTTTTGCTGCTTGGTAGAGAGAGGAATTTTCCTGCCAAGTGGCAACATTTAATTCATTTTTTTTATTGTAATCGTGCATACAATTGTAATGATGTTGGCAGTAGCTGTGCAATGAATCTTTACACTCTTAAAAAATTTTTTATCGGTTCCATGAAGAACCTTTAACATCAATGGAACCTTTCCATTGAAAGGTTCTTTAGGTTACTAAAACGTTCTTCACACTAAGAGAAAATTAAAGTAAGTACTGACTGATCACAGAAAGGTATTTTGGGGAACCAAAACCGGTTCTTCTATGGCATCTGTGCAAAAACCTAGCGTTGGAACCATTCTTTTTAAAAGTGCATGTACATCATTCACAATTCACATCATCTTAGAACTCATTGTTGGTTCAGAACATTCGCTAAAAGTACTTGAGTTTTCTCTTAGTACATTGAACCCTGCGATATATTTTTTGCCAATCTGGCTTGACTGAAAGCGAGTTTTTTTTTTTTTTTAAAGATCTTCTGCAGAATCAGTTTTAGATGATTCCTGAACTTTACGCCAATAAAAACGTAAAACACAGGGTTCAAGCAACAGTGTGTAAAAGCTAACATTCTGCAAGCATAATAGGCATAGTCAAGTCTAATGCTTACTGCACAGTCTGTAAATGGATGGATTGTATGATCGGTCAAAGATTTTAAGAACATAACAATGTTATATGGAGCCCAACCAATAAAAAACACCAGTGCAATGCAGAATATTAGTCTAACGGTCTTGTGTCTCTTATTGGTCCGAGATTTTGTAATTGTTTGAAGCATTCTGCCATAGCAAAAACCCATGATTAGAAATGCAAAGAAGAAAAAAGCATTTTGAAAATAAGCAATTCCAGATTTAATTTCAACACTGTCATATTCACAGTATGTAATATTTAAATGTGTTATAACCTTGCTATTACATGATCCGAGCAGTGAAACCGCTCCGCTCAGGAACCAAACGATGATGGGAGCGACTGAAAAGCCTCTGCATTTCTCCCAGTCAGACAGAGGATGAACCACTGCCATGTAACGCTGAATGGTCATGAGAGTTAAGAACAACACGCTGCTGTAAAAGCCAACGTAGAACAGAAACTTCACCGCTTTACAGCCAATATCTCCAAACGTCCAACCCCAGATGAAGTACGAGGCCCAGAATGGAAGTCCAAAAGTGAACAGCAGATCTGACAGAGCCAAATTGAGGATGAACACGTTGGTCAGGGATTTGAGACTCTCATAAAGTGCCAGAATGACCAGAACAAGGATGTTACCAATGCAGCTTAACACAACCACTAATGAGAAGAAGAGCGGAATGAGAATGGATCCAACTTTCACCACTTCATCTTTGCGACACATCTCGTCTCCATAGTCACTAGCATAGTAGTCAGGATCCACTGTAGTCATGTTGTTCTGCAACATCACAAACTACTTCAGTCAGATTAGATTTGTCCAGGTTCAGTTCTTTACTGTTTTCTGTGGAAAATACACTCAAACATTAATAAAATATGTCTTTTCATTAGGACAAAAGAACAGAAGAAAATGAATTCATATGACTCAATTTAGCTAAATGTATTCCAGTGAGAAAATACTAAATACAGCCTGACATTTAGTCCTTACCTGCTCTTTCTACTGTCTCTTCTCTAACTAAATGGAATCAAACTTATTTGATATGAAATAAAAGCATTGCCCCCTTTATTTTTTGTGTTGAGTATATCGTCAAGACAGCTGAGCAGATCAAATGTGGAAGAGGTGTGAACTTTTCTGAATTTATAGGTAACCGGATGCGGAGACTCTTCCTCTTTCTAATAGTAGGCCTATACTCTAATAGTACTCAAATAGTAGGCCTACACACATTTTTTTTCACTCAAATTGTCACTCAAGAGAGAGAGAGAGCTGTTCGTCGTGGAAATGTGCTTGTTTAAAATCAAATTAATCAAAAACAGATTAATTATAACACATATAATAATTAATCTGTTTATATATATTACAATTAATCTGTTTTTAGTTTTAAAAAGCACATTTCTAAGACGAACAGCTCTTTTTCGCTTAACCAAACTTGTGGGCGGGTCTATAGTCAGTATATATTGTATTGGACCACTGACTAGACTATATATATAGAGAGAGAGAGAGAGAGAGAGAGAGAGAGAGAGAGAGAGAGCGAGAGAGAGAGAGAGAGAGAGAGAGAGAGAGCTGTTCGTCGTGCAAATGTGCTTGTTTAAAATCAAAACCAGATTAATTATAACATATAATAATTAATCTGTTTAATATATATTATTATTAATCTGTTTTTTTTACTTTTAAAAAGCACATTTCTAAGACGAACAGCACTTTTTCGCTTAACCAAACTTGTGGCCGGGTCTATAGTCAGTAGGCTATATATATTGTATTGGACCAGAGAGAGAGAGAGAGAGAGAGAGCGAGAGCGAGAGAGAGCTGTTCGTCGTGCAAATGTGCTTGTTTAAAATCAAAAACAGATTAATTATAACATATAGGCTATAATAATTAATCTGTTTAATATATATTATAATTAATCTGTTTTTAGTTTTAAAAAGCACATTTCTAAGACGAACAGCTCTTTATCGCTTAACCAAACTTGTGGGCGGGTCTATAGTCAGTATATATATATATATATATATATATATATATATATATATATATATATATATATATATTGTATTGGACCACTGACTATAGATAGACTATATAGCGAGAGAGAGAGAGAGAGAGAGAGAGAGAGAGAGAGAGAGAGAGAGAGAGAGAGCTGTTCGTCGTGGAAATGTGCTTATTTAAAATCAAAAACAGATTAATTATAACATATATTATAATTAATCTGTTTTTAGTTATAGTTTTAAAAAGCACATTTCAACGACGAACTGCTCTTTTTCGCGTAACCAAACTTGTTGGGCGGGGCTATAGTCAGTGGTCCAATAAAAAATTATCTCGGCTCTGAATCCCGCCCTCAGTGGCGGAAAGTTCTGTCAATCAAAATACTAGCAAGGTTGTATTATAATAACAACAAGTGGAAATGTTCTTCCCGGATTCTCACAAAAGTCCAAGTATGTCAGCTTCTTTTATCACTTTCAAGACTTTCATCACAGATTTACCAAACTTCCAGCTGTAACACATACAGGTTGACTTCAGTCTGAAGCAGCCTTTATTCGGAATAAATGTTCTGACATATTTTACTGCGCGTGACTGGATGTTGACGCCTTGGAATTGTTGACTGAACTATTGAAACTTCTGTTCGTTCTTCTTTTATATGCCTAGTTTCTATGGCAACAGCAGACGCGGTTCCAAAGAACTCTTTGATTTGAATGAAAACAATACAGTTTAAGTTAAAGGAACGTGTGAAAGAACCGAAAGAACGCGAACACTGATGCTTGTTTACATTTCAAAAGCAGTTGTTTCTAGTGTTGTTGTTATTGTATAATCGCACAATACTGTATAGTAAATATACATGTAATTGTTCCTCTCGAAGGTCTTTTATCTAATCCACTCGGAGGGGTTAAATGTCTTGTGTGATGATAACTTGATATTCACAATTCTGGGTAGTCATTATATACTGTATTATACAACCACACACACACACACGCTGTCTAATTATAAATGCCTGGCAAGTTTGGTAATTGCTGTTATTCTTATTATTTTGTTTCTCAGAATCTTCAGCTAAATTACTGTTTAAATCAGCTGTGAATAGATTCGAGAAGTTGGTTTGACGTATGGCTTGTAGTAGTTCCTTTATTGAAAAGCTTTGTATGACAAACTTACCTTTTTTCTATTTTATATCGTTAAAGTTTACCATATACGGTACTTTATATTCAGGAGAGCTGATAGATGCCTCTGTATTTAGCCTAAGCGTTTATAGTAAAGTTCTTGACTCTTCACGATATTGTACATTGAATAATTACTCATTTATAATTAGAATAAAATAATCTCAAATGAATGTAATCTCAAATGAATTGAGACACTACATTAAATATTTGTACTGTTAATAAATAATTTGTCACACCATATTGACTTTTTGTAGTCAACTGAAAGTGATTCAGTTGATTTAGTTCACACAAAAAAGGTGATTAACTTTATAACATCTAAAATATACACTTTTGGTTGCATACGCATACAAATGTTTTTGTTTTAAGTGGTAAATGTCAATGTCATCGGTTACCTGTGCCTTTTTTATTATGTGTTGTAGAAGCATACCTGTAGACACACACCTTTTGATTGCTGTCACTCTTCACGATATTGTACATTTCTTCATTTTAATAAGAGAAATTTTGGCATTAACAAAAAATATGTGTATTCTACAGCTTTGGCCAGTTTGAGCACTAGTAGTGATGCTTTGACTTCGCAAACACCACTGATATGACCGATATATCATGCTTAAATAAATATAATGTGCATGTCAAATGCTAGTTATCCTTTATCACTGTGACTCTTTTACTCAGCAGACTACAGATGACCTCTTGAACCCGTTGTCAGGAAGCTAGTCAGACCATGGCCGCTGGTGCTGCAGTCGGGGAGGGCCAGATCCAAAGGATTATCAGAGATCTGCACGGTACGGATGTGTGTTTGCCTTCATGAAAGAGGCAGAGCTATTGTTTAGAGAGTAAAGCGGTGGTCCATGGTGGAGCACGTGCAATTGCCATTTACAGGGCGCTGGCTTTCAACACGGGGAGAGAAATGCAAAACGAGAGAGACCTGCGTATCAGAGTTCATCCCTCATGTGTGCCGTTTCAGTTCCTGAGGTGGATGAAAGGCGCGTGGAGTAATTATAACCAAAAGGGACTTAAGAAGGAGAAAAAAACCTCTTCTTCAACCTTTGTAAAATGACTATAAAATGGGGTTTTTGTTGTTTGTGATCATTGTTAACTACAGTGTATTGCTCTGTAGTTGTTTTAAAATGTCTTTATGTAATTTTGGTGGTCATACTTGTTAAATGGTCTTTTCTTATAGATGCTGTGTCAGAACTGGCAAAGGAGTATAAAGAGAATGGCGAGCCCATTACAGATGACAGCTCCAACCTGCACAAGTTTTCCTACAAACTGGAGTACCTGCTTCAGGTCAGAGACATATAGACGCAGCAAACAAGTGTAGACGAGCTCCCTAACCGATCGCTCAAAGTAGTCCGTATGTATGAGGCCACGTTGCGTTTGGGGCCAGATTTACTAACAGCTTGCGCCCGCGCAAACACACTTTTGTTGTTAAGAAACTGTCAGGATTTACTAAAGACACACAGTGAACACAGCGTGGACAGTTATTTTTGCGGCTGACCATATTTTATATTCATTTGTAGGAGTTTCCCTTTCAGATGCAAAGTTCATGGAAGGAGAGTATTTAAATGAATCCTGAAAGTTGATTTACTAAGGTTTGCGCTCGTCAGTTTACTGGTATTTACACCATTATGTACTGCCCCCAAAAAGTATGTCTTAAACCAGGTGCTTATTTGGCTTAAATCTGGCCCTTGTTGTCTAAATTCTCATGCATCCTCTTGATCAAGTCAAGTCAAGTCACCTTTATTTATATTGCGCCGGTATCTAAGATACCTAGAGATTGGCATGGAGTACTTTCCATAAGATCATCTCTCAATGCAAATCAAACCAGCCATTAGGCTAACTGAAATAAAACCATGCCAATCTCTAGGTATGGTGAAGGCTATGTGATGATGTGGGGCTATTTTAATTCCAAAGGCCAAGGGAACTTTATCAGGATGCATAGTATCCTGGATCCATGAAGTAACTGGCCTTTAAAAATACAAATCTGCCTGCCTCTATGGGAATTTAACATAGCGGTGTCCAGACTTATGCACCCTGTATTTTAAGGAAGAACATTTATTTATTTACGATACATTATTCATTCACAAAGAAAATTGGTGTCCTTAAAGGTTGGATTTTTCCTAACTTTTTTAATTAAGGCATTAAGTTCAATTTCCAAAAGATGATTTTTTATTCCTCTTTTTAGTCAACTTTAGCATGGGTGTCTAAACTTATGCATAGCACTGTATGTATATATATATATATATATATATATATATATCTACATATATATATATATATATATTCCCTTCCTCTTTCATCCTCATCCCTTTCATCAAACATGTATTTTAGGTGGACAGTTCAATACAGTACAAAAACATCAAAAAATGTTGGATGTTGGAAAATAACAATGCCAAACCACGTGACCGTCATGCGTCAGGTCAGAGGTCACCCTTCCACCGGAACTCAACTCTCGTGAACGCGCGTACATCCGTTGCCGGAAGCCTGTAATTATAGTTTATAAAGTTTTAAATATGGATATTTATCTTATAGTAATGCATCGTTTCACTTCAGAAGGCCTTTATTAACCCACTGGAGTTGTATGGAAAACTTTCATGATTGATGGATGCGCTTGCTAGAGCTTCAAAAACTATCCAATGCCATTATAAAGCTGGGAAGAGCCAGGTTTTACATTTAATATTACTACGATTGTGATTTTTACCGGGAAAAAAAAGAAGAAAGTCATATAGATTTAGGATGGCAATCTTCCAAGAGCGGCGCAAATTAGCGTGAATAATGGCGCAAACACCAATAAATTATGGGATCATTTTAATTTTGGGGTGAACTGTTCCTTTAAGTTCCATAACTGTGTGTAGGTCATCAATTATGAAACAAGTACAATTCAGCTAAAAGCAGCCTTTACAGAAGACAAAAGTGCCGTTATTCATGAGTCAGTTCAATGTTGATTCCGGTCAGTAAGTGTCGATGTTGCAAAATTTGTCAAATTTGCTATTAAGCAGCTCTGCAAAAAACAGTGGTGTCATCTTTCAGGTCAAATCAGTTCAAGTTTTGTCTGATCAACAAAAAATGACCACATACTCACCTGTCAATCAATCATTGTGCTAAAATAAGGGTTTAGAACTTTACTGGTATGTGTGGATTTAAAAGTAAAAAAAACGTTGTCAGTCATAATTGTACAGTTTGCAGAATTGTGCACTGAAATTATGCTTTTGTAGTGAGATTGAAGTCAAGTCGGCACCAAAAGTCTGACTTTCTGGTGCAACGTGCAGTGACAGATTGTATTAACTCTCACTTTGATTAAACCCAAACACAAGTGATCACATGTGATGCATGTTAATATCAGGTGGAAATAGCAATTGTTTCTCCTTATCACTTGGGATTTGATCACCCACAACCGATGTTAATCCCAGGTGTGAAGCGGCCCATATGGATATACTCAAAGGCCCTACTCCAGCTAGATGAGATCTCAGATGACATTTTTCCATTTGAACTTCTTTGAAGATGTGTCTCTGTCATTTATCTGAAGTGTTTTGCTATTTTTATCTTGCTCAGTTTGACCAGAAGGAGAAAACAACATTTCTGGGGTCCAGAAAAGACTACTGGGACTATTTCAGCGACTGCCTGGCC
Organism: Rutilus rutilus; assembly: GCF_951802725.1. Classification (NCBI taxonomy): domain Eukaryota; kingdom Metazoa; phylum Chordata; class Actinopteri; order Cypriniformes; family Leuciscidae; genus Rutilus; species Rutilus rutilus. Next base: position 11,397,077 of record NC_140218.1, on the reverse strand, counting down.
AAAATCAAAGGAGCAAATGATGGAATCCGCTTTGTTAAATCAATTCCAGAGGTAAACATCTGTCTCATTCACTTCTGACAAGCATTTGAGCAGCATTAATCTGCGTGATATGCTATATTGCATCTAAAAACATTTTTATATAATTTCTGAATTAATATCAATATTGACAACAACAGCAATAATAATAATAATTACTATTAATGTTATTTCTTTTTATTACTATTATTATATATATAAAAATGTGTTAATTATTAAATAATAATTACTCATTTATAATAATCACAAATTAATGTAATCTCAAATTATTTGAGAGACTAAATAATTTGTCACACTATATGACTTTTTGTAGTCAACTGAAAGTGATTCAGTTCACACAAAAAAAGTGATTAACTTTATAACATCTAAAATATACACTTTTTTTTGTTTAAGTGGTAAATGTCAATGTCATCGGTTACCTGTGCCTTTGTTATTATGTGTTGTAGAAGTATACCTGTAGACACGCACCTTTTGGTTAAACAAACCTTCCTATCGGCTTTGTACAGTTCCGTTTTCTCATCGAAATATAAAAGATTTTAGTGGTGCTATTGATGAGGTTCTTCTTTGTTTGCCCGTATTATATGCTGATAAAAATGCCATGTTCTTTATAATAGTACCACTTCCGTGTGACTTCTGACTGATATTGTCCTCAATCAGATTCACCTGTATTGTCTTAACACTGAACTCAGCCACAGAGTCGACCAGCTTCTTCCTCTTGTGTTGTGGCTAGTTTCGTTCGCAGAATAGCTAAATTTTCACACTCAGATTCGATGTAACAGTAAGTGGGTGAATTTTTAAGCTTTGTCCAAGAAGTTACTGGTTATAGTCTGTGTGGTTGCAATAATGCTACACAGAAAGACAAACATCCATCAGTTCAAGTGATGAAAATACTGTCATTCGAAAAGCAATAATTAATGCCTTAAATATAAGCAGCAATCACTTCGAAATCACCCAAAACATCGTAGCAAACTCTTGGCAACCACTCAGAACATCCTTGCATCATAATTGTGAGTTTGGTATGGGCAACATCACTGATGTTTTCTTCAGGAAATGTAAAAAAAGTCCACTCCTAAAAGTGTCTAATGGTGTCAGATATGTTTTTGGGCCACTTGATACTAATAGTGATGGTGAATGCTTTGTTCTTTCTCTGTCTCAGCTGAAGACGTCTCTGGGTAAAGGCAGAGCGTTTATCCGTTACTCACTCGTGCATCAGCGACTGGCTGACACACTCCAGCAGTGCCTCATGAACCTCAGGGTCACCAGGTAACACTTCACTTTCAGCTCACCTGCCACCTTTCTTCACAAACATGCCCTGTGTCTCGATGTCCATACTATCCATCCTAAACAGTATGTGAGATTAAAATAAGTGTGTCCCAAAGCATAGTGCGTTGAACAGAGCATATGCCGGAAGTCCCCGGATGGCCTACTATTTCCGGTGGATTTTCGAAGTGTGTATCCGTGCTCACTATAACAGCTAATATTGCCCATAACCCATTGCGCTTCGGAGGAGGATCCAGCTCAGAACCACAAACATGAGTAAAAAGTGTTAAAAAACTACAAAACATGGTGGATATGCACGACCGACGGTGAGAGGTTTAGATAACGGTTTGATTTAAAGCTTAACCTGATAAAAAATATATTTATTTAATGTTATCCGTGTTATCTGCAATAACAATGTGGACTTTTATAAAGATCCATTTGGCCATTAAAGGGATACTTCACCGATTAGCATTAAGCTTTGCATCAGTAGAAACCCGGCAGTATTTTCGTATGGCCGTGCTTCCCTCCCTCATGTCCCCGTGAGACGAGAGATTTCTGTATGGTGTGTCTGGAAAAAAACCTCTGATGACACAAAAGTCGTCATTTAGCGTCATCGGAGGCTTTTCTGTCCAGAGGCGAGAGACGACAGCCAGTAGGAGGAGCTCGTTCCGCATGTGTTCAACCCGCCCATCGGGGAATCTCACGATAAAACGGCGTCTTTTCAGTTTCGAGGCAGCTAGTAGCCTAGTTGTATCATTTCTTCCGATACTGCCCTCTGTAACCGGTAGGCGTGGCTTAGGAGTGGCCTCGTAGGGCAGCGAAGCAAGTGCATTCTGGGATTTCTTTCATCCACATGAGCCAAAAATACATTTTCTGTCTTTTCTCAGTCTAGAAGGCACCAACTTCTAAAATAATTTCACATTTCTACTACATAAATGACCCAATTTAAATACACATTCATCTTTCCAGCGGTGAAATATCCCTTTAACTTTTAAATGCATCATTATGCATTAATATGAGGAGAGTCTCCGCGTGAAAGACCTGCGACTGCAGATCAACGTGCCTCTGCGTTTCTCTCCGATACGGTAGGAAATGAAATGTGGAGGATTTTAACTGTGACAAGATGATTGACAGGCCAGTTTACGGTGACAGGATGCGACAGAGAGCAACTGTTAAAGACGCAGTTGAATGATGTCCCAAAGCTTGTCTACTCTTCTGCTACACACTCAAAAGTATCTGCTTTTTCTTTTTCTACTAACCCGATAATAATAACAGACCAGAGCAGACTCTCTCTGTAACAGAGCAGCTTCGACGACCGTGTAAACACAATAACATGGAGCTTTGCTGACTTTGCTGTCCTTTTTAGCAGCCATTGTGCAGTTAAACTCTGCATTTTATAATACTGCAGCTGCCTACATGCGCAAGAGGCAAGCTATTATTAGAGCAAACGTCACACTACGCTCATGCCCAGTGTGTGTGAATGGTCATGTGACATGCGTTTTCGGTCGTGTAGTGTGGACGGAGATCTTTTCTGAAACGCAGTAGAAACGCCAGTATGGATGAAGATCTTTTTCATTTTATAACGCCGTGTTAAAACAAAAACACACTAGTGTATTATGCCTTAATCAATCCTTTGAGCTGCAAATCTTACATACATGAAATGTCCTTTTGAAATTATCAAATTATATTTATATATTTTTTAAATGTTTAGTTTTTTTCTTTCCTGAAGAAAATTAAACGCGTTGTCTCCATGCAGTATTTCTACATGTAGGTGTATGAAAAAATATAAATACAGGGCTATAGTTTATAGTGGTCGACCAATATATCGCCAATGCCAATATTTGGCGATTTTTAATTACACTGGTCTACAATTTTTTAGAAGTCGTCTGCTTCAGAGATAAAGGGCCAGATTAACTAATATAAATTTTTATTAATTTTTTATTTAAAAACTCTCCTCCCATAACTTTTGAGTCTGAAAGGGAAACTCCTACAAATGCATATCAAATATGGTCAGCGGCAAAAATAACAATGTCCACGCCTTTTCAGCGCAAATCTTTCCCTGCGTGTCTTTAGTACGCTGTTAATAAATCGGGCACCAAAATTATGTATTTTGATGTGCTGAATTCAAATATGACAATTAAAACAACTGATTGGCTACTGTTTCCAATATATTTGCATATTCTATGTATATTGTGTACCTTTCACTTTTCACCTGCTTATGTAACATTTAAAAAATCAGCAAAAGGGTTATATAAAATTTAATTTTAAATGAAAGCTGTTATGTTCATAGTTTAGTCCTATTCAGGGTCTACTCAGAGCTTCTCGGCTTGTAAATGGAGCATCTCTTGTCACCGTCCGGCAATGATGGGCTCCATTTGAAGTTATCTGCACTGTTCACACAAGTACGAGGCATCTCTGCGCACTTTGGCTAAACAGAAATTTGTCCCTTTGCAAAATCAAACAAGTAAGAGCACGATACTGTATGACGGGGTGTCAAACTCAGTTCCTGGAGGGCCACAGCCCTGCAGAGTTTAGCTTCAACCCTAATTATACACACCTGATCCAGCTCATCAAGTCTTTCAGGTGTGTATGTTGGAGCAGGGTTGGAAATAAACTCTACAGGGCTGTGGCCCTCCAGGAACTGAGTTTTGCACCCCTGCTGCATGATTTCTAGAGCTGACGTAGGGCAATTCGTACAGCAGGGTAATGTAAGTGTTGTTATGATTGTATCATGCATGACTTCTATAAATAATATGATGCATGATGAATTACCAGCATCAGATTGCATCATTCATTGTCTTGGTCCAAACCCATTTATAGATGTATTTGAGTCATTTCTGGTTTAAATTGAGATCCCCTCCCTTTATTACTCACTTATTCTCTGCCATTCCCATGTCAAAGGTCCTATACTGACCCAATAGCATATCTTAAAAACTAGAGCCAATCAACAATTTTGAGTATTATTTTCATGCTCAGTGACCCAGAATTTGTAAAGTTTGCCTACACTTATTTCAGAAGCAGTTTAGCTGCAGACCAGTGTTATCTGCCAGTACTTTTTTCTGTTTGGCTGATGTGTCAAAAGCAGGACTTTTATTTTATTTTTTAAAACACTGAGAACGTCAGCGCCTGAGCATCCGAGCTCCCATTCTTCGTCTTCATTAGCTTACTGTCTCTGTTTAACAGTTGTCTAATGAATTATTATGCGAAAAAACTATTGTTATAAAACTTTATCTACCACCAGCATTCAGCGAGAATGCATTTATATAATTCAAACAAATATCTAATAAACATTTAGTTTCACAAACCGTGCAAGTTTTGGTGAATGTTGCTGTTAGATCTTATGAAGAGTGCATTTGTAGCCTGTTTAAAAATGTGTGTAAGCTGTGCGAATCAGATGCGGACAGAGTTCAGCTGTCACTGGACACACACAATCAACAAACTTGAAATCCTTGATTTCAAACTATGGTGCACTTATATCCAGTTGGCCGCTATGTCTTATTCATGTTATGTTCATAGTGTATTGTATGTACATTTAGCAGTACCTATTAGCACTACCACTTCCCCGGTGCACACAGATTGCACTGTTGTGTGGTTTACTTCCTTTTTATTCATATTTTTAACAATTTCTTTATTTGTGTAAAATATTATATAATAGGATTACAGAATTAAGAAGTTGCAAGTCTTCTTAAAAGAATAAATCTGTTTATTTTACAGATTTTTTTTTTACTGAAGTTTATTTTTTTTCATATTAATTATAATAATAATAAATAATAACTAATAAACAAATAATTAATAATAGCCTTTATTTTATACTGCGACATTAAAAGTAGATCAGATTGCTTAAAATAGTAAAAGCAATCTTAATAATACAAACATTATCAACTAATGACATACATAAGCATGCAATAAATAAAAATACTTCAATGTTTATGCACATTGTTAATATCTAGTAATTAATTCAATGTATAGTCAATTAAATCTGTTACTTTATAATTCATTAAAATGGTCATTTGAAAATTAATATTTTGTATGGAAGTTAAAAAATGTAATCAAACGGCCTTAATTGTCCAGAATTCGGCTGCCCATATCAAACATGTGAATGCTAAAATTGAGCAAAAACACAAAGTTTTCATGCTGAATTTGAGTGATTAGGGAAAATTTTGTTGTGGCTTCAGTGTAGAGGTATGAATAGTTAAATATGGCAGGTTCACAATCTAAACCAAAAAAGGCAAAAACTCATTTCCGCTTGTTCTAGTTACAAGTACTATTTACATCACAGATTAATTCATTAGAAACAATACTGAAAATGCTTCCCACATAGTTTTACTTCTTAAAATTAGCTTCCCTGTTTTAAGAAACAACATTACATTTACTCAGGGTTAATGGGTGTGTTCTACTCATGTGTATGCCTGCTTATTGTGAACTTCCTTATTTTGAGTATGCGGCATTTGTGATGAGCAAATGGCACGATAGCCCATGGCGTGACTGAATTAATATGGCCAGTACAATGTCATTTTTGCTAGCTTAAAAGTTTGCACTAAACCTGTAAGAAATTGTGACACTTATTTCCAATGCATTCCTCTTTGGGGATCTATGATTAAGGCTGCATTCCTGTTCAAATGTGTCTACTTTGCACTTAAAACTATGTATGTACTATGCTGGTGATACATACTTTATTAGTATGACAACATGTGAATTTTTTAAACAAATTTTTTCATTTTTTTAAAGGGACTATGTGTAGCTTTTTAGGTATTTTATTATCTAAAATCAATATTTTTATTAATAAATATGCCCTCAATGGTATACAAATACCTCTGCCAATGATCAGACTAATCCTCGTAAACGAAGAATTTATTATCTTTATATACATGGGACGGGTAGGTCCACGGAGGCTTCCATGTAGTTCCGCCATCTTGAAAAACTATAATAGCAGAGAGGGACAAAAAGTACTAGGCCAACGTGTTTCCACAACGCGTTTTCGTTCAGAGCCAGCGTCACGTGACTGAAGCCAGCAGAAGCGGAGGAGCAGAGCAGTGAGAGGCGCTTGTCACTGCCGCGGCAAGTTTAAAAGGCTGCACTGCACGGTTATACACCGTTCATTCATACATATGCTGAGTCACAGGATAAGGAGTTCTCGTCATCGAAAAGTCCAAAATAGACCGTAAAAGGAAACGTGACCGGAGATTACAAAAACAAGGGTTAGGGATAGCTAATGCAGGAGAAAGCTTTCAAAAGAGATGCTGAAGTTGCCTGCTTTCTTCTCGACAGGTAAGTCAATGTTACGGTCTTAATTACAAGCTTTTTTTTTCATTGCTTGGTTGTGTACTTTATTATATAGACAGTAGAAGATTTATAGTTAAAAGTTAAACAGGCTCTTTGATGAATAGCAGCTATTGAGTAAAGTAAGGTTAGAGAAGGCTCTGATGATGACGATATCTAACAATGCACGTACTTCAAAAAATATAACGAGTAAAGAAGGGATTACTACTAATTACCATAGTTAATGTTTTTCACAGTCAGTAATTCATACTGTAACATTCTTTTTTTCGTTGTTTCAAGTTTCAGTTTGTTTTAAATAACAAACCTGTTCACCCGAAGAAAAACTCGAAGTGCTATTATAAGACATCCTGTCATAGCTTTTTGGTACATAAGGGCTACCGTAGATGCAACGCGCATTTGAAAAAGTGAGGCGCTGGAGAGCATTATTCGTTTGAATGCAAAATACAGTTTCACCACTAGATGGGAGAAATTCCTACACACAGTCCCTTTAAAACAGACCTCTTATTTGTACACTGTTTGCATTTGCGCGTCAGGTACTAATATTTATAAAAAAGTCAACTGAGAACTGTCCATAATCTACTATGCATCTGTTGTGCAAGAGGTTGTTGTGGGTAATAGCTATAAATACATACAAGAATGTGCATTCTCAAATCTACTTTGAATAGTGAACCATCTAAGCATCTTTCAATTTCCAATGTAATATGATTTGGGATGCCATAATTCTTATTTCTCATGCCATTTAGTATGTTAGACTTGAGTTGGACATGAAAGCCTTTTTTAAAATGTTTTTCTGCAGTGACTGGTATAATTCCCGGAGTCCATTTCTCAAACCCCATCTCAGTGTGGACATTATTAATTACCTCTATGAGCTCAATGATGTTCAATTTGATGTGGCATCCAGGGGTCATGACCTTGATTCAGAATGGCCCACTTTTGCAAGGTAAGAGCACGCTGTAATTTTGCAATTTATTATATAAATATAACATCAACAGTAGACTAACACAAACACACTGGCAAACATATAATGCTGCTAATGTATAGTCCATTTGCCATGTGGTATTTATAGTCCATTTGCCATGACTGGAAATAGTATGTGTGTGAATGTGTTTTAATAATCTGATTGATGTTCATTTCAGTTCATTTAAAGTTGACTAAAAAATGTGTCACAGGAGGACACTGGGAATGACTAGCTCTCCCAGTCACATGTGGAAACCACCGAGTCGTAGTTCCAGCATCAACAGTCTGGCCAGCACATACTCACAGGTACCAGCACATCAATAGTATGTCCCTGTAGCTTTAAGTAAAATAAAAGTTCAAATTCATGCATTATACAAATATATTAATTGTATTAATTACAAATTAATATACCATATACTTACCATAGTAATAACAGTAAATTATGCATAATTACATGCAACTAACCCTCAACCAAACCCTAATCTTACCCTAACCCTATAGTAAGTACATGTTGTTAAGTAATATTACTCCGTATTTAAATATATAATTAAACTGTAACAATGATACCTTAAAATAAAGTGTAACCATTAAAAAATATTGATTAAAATTAAGTATATTACATGTATTATATATTTATTATTTTTCATGTATCATTCACACCACTGTTTTATATCCAGTAGATGGCATTGTTTGTCTAAAAATGTCTCAAATCTACTCAATTTCAACTTTCTCAGATCTATTCAACTTGAAGCAATCTCTCTTTATTTTACTGATTATGTGTATCTCCTCTCTGAGTTTATTTTCTGTCTTTCTCTCAAACCTTACAGCAGGCACACGACTTCCCTGGGAGTCCAGACATGTCTGTGCTAAACTCCAGTGGACTGAATGATTCTTCCATCAGTGCTATAGACGATCTCCGCCTGGAGCTGGACCAGTCTGAATTAAAGCAAAGAGAGTTCCTCGACCAGGTGCAGCAGTTAGGCGCCGAGGCGGGTGAACTTCGTGGGGTTGTGGTGGAGCTTCAAAGGCAGCTGGATGTCTCTTTAGCTGCCCAAGGTAACCATCAGGAGCTCCAGCAGAACCTGGAGATGCTAGTTGAGAGCGAACGAGCCCTATCCCATGATCTGGAGGTCTTGAGGGGACGTGAGACCATCCGAGAGGCCTCCCACAAGGACCTCCAGGACATGTTGGCAGCAGCAGAGCGTAAAAATGAGGAATTGATGGCAAGGCTAGATGGAGTATTGGATGAGAAAGGCCAGAAAGCGACCAGTGACTTCAACTCTGCCCAGAAGATTCACGAGTTGTTAAATGAATTGAAAGATGCTGAGAAGGGGAGAATAGATGCTCTTGCAGAAGGAGAAGAGAGGAGAAGGCAGGCTGAACAACTAGCTGAGAAAGTCCGAATGAAGGATGAGGCACTCAAAGAGGCTGAGGTGAAAATGGCTGCTTGGATGGAGAAGGGTAAACAACTACAGACCAGAGCAGAAGAGCACCGTAATATCATGGACAAACTCCAAGGGGCTCTTGCAGTGCGAGATAAAGAGACCAGCAACCTTCAGAGGCAACTGCTAGATCTCCAGAACTCTCTGGAAACTATGGAAAAACAGGCAAAGGTGGAGAGGAAGGGAATGCAAGAGGATAAAGAAGAGCTTGAGAAGAAGATGAGTGGTCTGGAAGGGCATCTGCGAGGATTGCGGACACAGCTAAAGGCTAAAGAATCTGATCTTCTCTCCAGTACCAAGACAATCCAGTTTCTGGAGAAGGAATCAGAGAAGCTTAATAGGGAGAAACAGAATCTGATGGTAACCGTATCTGAACTGGAGAACAGCACCAAAGTGCAGGCCAAGAAGATTGACGAGTACAAAGATAGCTGTGCCATGCTTATGGAGCAAAACAGTGAGCTCCTCCAGATGATGAACAAGACTGAGGACACCAAGAAGGAGTTGCTTAAAAACAAATCCTCCCTGGAGAGTGAGCTGGCCGGATTGAGGGCCTCGGAGAAGCAGTTGCGAACGCAAATTGATGACGGGAAAGTGACAGTGGATGAACGAGAGCAGCGAATGAGAGAGGAGAACAGGAGTCTGGATGAGAGGCTGCATAAGGCCAACATGCAGTTGGAGGAATCCAAGAGTTCAGTTCGCCAACGGGAGCTGGAGAACAAGGACCTAATGGAGGTTCAGGTCACTCTTAAAGCGGCCCTCACAGCTATGCAGGAGGAGATACGCAACATCAACAGCCAGATTGCTGAACTTGAGAAGAGTCTTGGAGCTGCGAAATGCAATGAGGCAAACCTGACCGCTCAGCTTAAAGAGAAGGACTCCAACCTGGAGGACCGGGAGAAGCTCTGTGAGGAGCTCCAGGGAAGGGTGGAAGAACTTGAAGGTCGGGAGAGGGATTTGGAAATGGAGAAGACAAAGGCAGAAAGAGCTTTCGTTAAACAAACAGAGATGATTAATAGTCTTGAGGCCAAGAGGAAGGTTGCAGAGAAGGTCCAACTTGAGCAGAGCGCATGTCAGGCTAAAGAAACCCAAGAGATTGCTTTAAAAGTGACTCTCCTGGAAGATCAGCTGGGATTGAGTGTGAAAGAAGTTTCTAGGCTTCAAGAGGACGTGCTCGATTTTAGGGCTAAACTTCACAGTGCTATAGAAGAGAAGGACAAGACTCAAGCAAAGCTGGATGTCACTGAGGCTTCCTGTGCAGAACTGCGGATCTTAACTGAGCAATTGAAGAAGCAGGCAGAGGAGCAGAATCGACTGCATGTGAATGAGCTCCTGCAGTCTAGCGAACGTGTTGAAGCCTTAACGTCGCAACTGAACCAGGAGACATCTGCACATCAGAAAACAACTGCTGAGGTTGCTTCAGCCCAAGAGGAGCTGGCAGAGCTCAAGTCCCAGAATGAACGGCTGGTCCTGGAGAATGCTGAGACCAGAGAGTGTCTCCACCGAGTCAACACAGAAATGGCGGAGCTGGGAATAACAATTTGCCAGCTCACCGCAGAGCGGGAAGAGGCCCGGGAACGATGGGCTGCCGAAGCTGCTCGGATACAAGAACTGCAACAGCAAGGAGTGAAGGAAACTGAGCGGCTCAATGCCAGCCTGGTGGCTCTTCACCAAGAAAACTCCAGTCTACATGAAGAGCTCCAGCAGACGGAGAAGCTTTCAGAAACTGTGCTGGAACTAAAAGATCTGCTGGACAAGACAGAGGGCGAGCGGGACGCTGCGCGAGAAGAGATCGCTGCAGGGAAATTTCAGATGAGCACGGAGAGCATGACTTTCAAGAACCAGATAAAGGTAAAATTATCCCAGAATCTTCATTATCACTTTAAATCCCTTTTGTCACATACTTACTTTGTCACATAATGTTCATGTCATTGGAGAATTATAGCAATTACAAGATGACAGCTCTCTGAAATAATTTGTTTCTATGGCAAATCTCGTAATGCCAAAATGTATCACATGTATTGCACTTTGCTGTTGATGTGCATTTTATATATGCAGTGTTTTTTGTTGTTATTTATTCGTTTTTACAGTATTGTTAATTACTAATAGTAAAATTAGAAAAGGAATATCAATAAAACATATACATGTACCTCTAGTAGCCTTTTTGGCTGTTTTTACATGTCACAGCAGTTAAGTGAGAAAAATTATTTAAGCTGAGCAGTGTGAACTCGCACTGCAAGTCAGAAACCCGTAATTACAGTAATTCTGACATGACAAGAATGCATTTTTTTTTTTATGCCACTTTAGTGGTTTTATTTGATTTACTTTGTGATTGACATAAATCCAAGCACATTTTATGTACAATTATATTTTAGTATTCAAATCATTTTTTTATATTTTCTAGTACTTTATGGATTATTTATTTATATAATTATTACTGTTCAAACTAGAGTCTTAATGAAGAGATCGAGGGTTTGAAAGCTCAGCTAGACTTGGAGTTGAAGAAGACATCTGAGCTGGAGGCCAAATTATCAGAGTCAGAGGTATGTAAATGTTTTGAGCCAGGTGTGACTCTACTTTCATTTGAATGATCTTCATGATCATCAGATACTTTTTGATTACCAGCATGTGAATCATTATTATTCATCTCTGTTGGCTGATAACACTGACATTAGTAGGTGATGAATGTCTGATCTCTTGCTGCTCCTTTTGTTCTTGTTCATTGGAGACCCACTGTGCGAGACGGTGAAATAGACGACAAGAGATTGGGGCTAATTGCCAGACAGTGATGAATAATTTGCTTCTCATTAAGTCTATAATTAGGAACAGTGCATGCAGTTTCTAGCAGATATTTGTCAATTAGAGTACAAGTGCCACTGTAATGATCTTCTATAATAATATTCTTAAACATTTTCAGCTTTTTGCAACAATAAAACCTATGCTGTTGTTGTTTTTTCTCTCTTTTTTGCATAGCTATTGAGTTAAAATATATATTTACAATTACCCAAAATGGTATTGTGACAGTACGATGGTACAGTGACGGTATTTGATGGTTATACCATGGTGTTGAATTATGCCATATTCATGCACCATGGTATTCACATGGTACTCCAAAATACTTTAAAGAATACAACAAAACATGGCATTCTTTTACAAAAAGTACTTTGGCGGTACCATAGTATAATAGTGTAGTGATATCAGATTGTAATACTGTGGTACTTGTAGAACATGGAAGTGAAATACCATAATACTGCCATGGTACATGTCGAAAATACCGTGGTAATACTGTGGTACTACTATGTCTAAACAACCATGATAGTACCATAGTATGTTTTTTGTAAGTGTTGCCATCGTACACGTCCAAAAACATAGTTAGGGTTGTTTCAATATTACAGTACAAGGTAATCAAATCAGCACTTTTTTTTGTTCCTTGGATAAGATGAAAATCAAGATAAAATAAAACAAAATGAGACAAAATAACTGTACAGAACATTGTCAATGTATGTGAATGTTTGTGTGTCCAGATTGTGTGTTCATGCATTTGGCTGTTTGTTTGTGTGTTTATATTTAGGGAGTGAAGATAGAATACTCTCGTCTGATTGAGGAGAAGGATTCTTATATCACTAATTGTGAGACTCTGATACATGAGAGAGAGTGTGAGACGCAACAACTGCAAGGAAGTGTATCAAGGTGAGCACGCGTTCAAAAGCACTATAAAAGGGTTAATGCAGCACAGATAATGGATCTGCATGAATAAAAGCCATCACTAATGGATTTCCAAATGGATTCTCATGATAAGGATTTCTTGGACCCTTGAAGAGATTCGGTTTTTAGTAAATTATTGTTTAGGTTATATTTTTATTCAATATTATTAAATTCTTTTTGCTTTTTCTCTCTGCCTTAGTACCAAAGAGGCTCTTAGTGACGTACAGAAGGAGAGGGAAGAATTGAAGCAGAAATTGGATCAGGTGTTGACAGAGACTCAGAATCAGCATCTCCAGTTGTCTGCTGAGCTGGAGGATCTGAGCCAAACCAAAGTAAACCTGGAGGAACGGCTCATCGAACTTATTAGGTCTGTATAGAACTTCAGGGTTAGCTTCTCTTTCCTAATGTAAAATCTGGGTTATTTCGTTGTTAATAATAAAAGTCAATTTGTTTTCATTGTTATAGGTCAGGGTTAGGTTTTAAGGTTGCGTTTTTCTAACATGTAAGGCTTTTTTCAATCAGACACGCATTTTTCCAGATAAAAGATTCAGTGCATTCTTATGGACTATCTCACACTCAGAATGATTAATTTCAATCTTTGTGTAAATAGTTTTGGATGATTCATTTTACTTTTTCATTTTGAAAATACTTTAAATATTTGTAAATATTTTTTTTTATATCGTTGTTGTTTCAAAATTCTTGTAGTGAAAATTATTGGACGCTTTTTGTCTGAAGTTAATTAAGCTTTGTCTGCTTTCTTTTGGTGTCAATAGGCCTTTACCTGCTTTGCTCATTCTTATAATAATAATTAATATATAATAATAAATGTTCTATGTTTTAAATTATAAAACATATTAAATTAATAATATTAATATATATATACTCAATTCAATTCACATTTATTTGTAAAGCACTTTTCACAATACATATCGTTTCAAAGCAGCTTTACAGAAATATATATATATATATATATATATATATATATATATACACACATTAATAAATCTAGAATATTTATTTGTAATCTCCCTTTCACTTCAGGGGATAGAAAGTACAAACAAAAAAAGATTTTAACAGATGAAGCTACTCGAATTCTCAATGAAATGTCAAGAAACCTGATAATGGCAGCATGAAATGTTTTTATATCAAAGAAGAACACATAAAAGCAGGTCAAGAGCTTGTTCTCCGCTGCCTTTCAGATTGTTGTTGCTGTATATCAGTTGTTTAATTCAGTCCCTTTGTAGATTATTACATTCTTATGGTTTGTGAGGTACCTGTAATTCTCTAAGCAAACCAAAATTAATATATCTACTGAGCCAGAATGCTCAGTAGATAAAATATATAAGGGTTACTTACCACAAAGATATCCTGGATGTGCATAAACGCCTGTTTGATCAAATCTACAGTTTGGTGTGGATAAAATGATATAATCATACAGCTGCAGATGTGATAAAAGTTTCCTCTCGACATGAAATGGAAATGAAATGGCTGATCCATGAAAAGCACTTTTAGACGTTAAGGACACCAAGAGACACAAGAGAACCTTGGAGTCTTCCTTCAATTCTCATCTCCTGCTCTCTCTGTTTTTTAGGGATAAGGATGCTCTGTGGCAGAAATCGGATGCTCTTGAGTTCGAGCAGAAGCTGAGAGCGGAGGAGAAGTGGTGGCTGGTGGATAAAGAGGCTACACACTGCCTGGGCTGCCAGGGCCAGTTCACGTGGTGGCTGCGACGGCATCACTGCAGGTGGGCAATCTCGCGAACACCTGCTCTGATCTCAAGGTAGAGGTGGAGTGAAATGCAAAAGAACAGCAGAAAATTGATTTATGAATTTTAAAAAGCTAAGTAATTTAGGTTACTATTAATTATAAATATAAATAACTTAGGTAATTTATATGTGAGGTAAGCGATTTCTGAGAAACATTCTTGATATTTGAAATCAACACCCAAACAAACACACGCCTCCCTTTATTGCTCTGCCCCCAAAATAATGAACTTGCTATGCAACACAGGCAATGACTAACAGCTGGCGTTAAACATTCTAAGCTTATAAAGCGTGGAAATGCATTTGTCTTTATCATAGCTGACGGCAAGCACAATGATAATGCAAATGAACAAACAAGCAAGGTGACTCAGGAGTATATACAAGCAAGACTTGTTAGTCACCAACACACCAGCTGCAGGCAAACAATAACACTCAAAACTGTCATATTACTATAGCTAATATTACAACAACAGCATATCTTTGTTCTGTGAAACCAATGTTACTCACGTATCGAGCAGAGACAAAGCAACCTTGGCATCTCTAACGTCTCTCCAGTGCTGAAAAGCTTTTCCATTATTAACGCGGGTCCTAGCTCTTGCCTGACTGTAACTCTTCTTCATCCAATAATATTCCTCTGACCTTTTCCTCTTTGGTAATATCTCAGCCATCTCTCTTTCTACAATCTTTCTACAAATGTCCGGCTTGCTCACTCTCTCTCCTCCCCCATCATAAGAGGACACGCCCCCTACTGCTGATTGGCTTCAAGATTGTTGTGGTGCTCGGTCTGATCGTTCCAGGACTACGTACAAACACTTTTCCACACACAGAACAGACATTAGCAAATATTCACAATTTGTTTGATTTGGTGTTGATTTACATTTTCAATAGCGTTTGTCAGAAATTGCTTACTGCACCTTTAAAGTATTGTACACATGGGTTGAAGAAAGGCTCTAAAAGAAAAAGCAGCCCGTCACATTAGTAAAAACTGGAAAAGTGCTATTATTTCTTCTCTTCACATCATTTGGAACTATATGTGCTGTGAAAAGCTCTATACACATTAATATTGATTTAAATATATTGTAAAATAATGCAAATATATTCAAAACATTTTTATTTAAGTGAGATTTAAGTGTCCAACACATTTTTTTGTTTCATCTGTATGCGCAGGTTTAGCCCTGGGCACATTTAAATGAAATCATTGTCATTCTTTTCTCAGCCAACACAACACATTTTCTGACTGTTTGCCTTGTTTCCTGCTCTGCATAAGTACTTTAGTAAATCTGGCTGAAACAATTCAGATTATGAATGCAGAACGCATGCAAATAAACAACTGTCACTGAGCACAATTTGGTCATAGTCAGTTCTTCCCTCAAAACTTTGCAATTATAGCAATTTTATAGCAATTAAAACATTTTTATGATATTTTAAGACCTGTTGAATTATCTGAGAACAGTTTTTGGCGACAAACTCAACAAAAAATGTTTGGTGTCTGAACGACACACTTGTCAGGTTTGGTTCGATTAAAGCGAACCCTGGTGCTATTGCTCTGTTAGTGTGGTTCATTTGAATAAGTGTGAACGCTGCCATCTGAACCCTGGTGTGAACCAAACAAGTGGACCGAGAGCAGAAAAAAAGATGAGTCTCTGTCCGGTTCCTAACGAACTCTGGTGCGGTTCGACTGAAATGTGAACGCTACATGGACCAAAGACATCGAAACGAACCAAAAACAGGATGTGATGTCACGGGATGCGACCCTAAAAAGGACAGAATGCTCAAGCATACCTGTTTTTCTTATCATAGGAGCTACATTGCCCATTACAGTTCAGTACAGGTGTAGGAAATGGCATTTCCTTTGCAGAAGATCTTCGTTTGTGTGTGTGATGGAGGGATTCCTGCCGCTGTTTTGACTCTTTATACATTTTATAATTTTTATTCACGAGTTTTCAGCTCCATCATATGTACTCACATACAGTGAGTGCATTTATCCCAGCACACAACATTGTTTTAAATATATGTCATAATAGCTGTTTTTTTATTTTGTATCTTTAGGCTTGGTCTTAAAAATCAAAAGCGAATCAGGACTAAATGTATCAATTTCTTTTTTTGAAGAAAAAGAACCGAATGTGAACACACTGAAGTATTTCAGACTCAATATAAAGAACATTTATATATGGTGCTTTGTTTGGTTTAAAAATATTGCATGTTATTTTGTGCCGAATATTTGGACTTATGGTTATTCTGTGTTTCCTGGCAGGTTGTGTGGCCGTATCTTCTGTTACTACTGCAGCAACAATTACGTAATGACAAAAAACGCAAAGAAGGAGCGCTGCTGTCGAGAGTGCTACACGCAGCACGGCGCCGTGGTGGAAAGATTTACGAAGGCTGAACTCAACAGCTCTTCAGAAAACCAGCCACCACCCCACGCAAACGCTGCCGGTCAATCTCCACCACCACCACCCTATATACCCACACCAAGAGTTACAGGTACAGATACACACAGCAGAAAACACACCCTTCGTGTCATGTTAGAATGATTGTATTCACGAGTTGATTGCACATTAAGCCAACCTAAAATTGTAATTGTTTTAACCGACCGTGCAGTTTAGTTTGTATGCATTTTGTTGATGAAGAATAGCCAGAAAACATGACTTATTTAGCTGATTCATGAGGACAGACTTGTGCAATCAACTTGCATTTCACATCATTCCCTTTGAGAGTATGAAAAACACACCAAATTTGCATCCTTTGCTCTTCATTGTGTTGCATTAGTGCTAAAAAGCTTTCTGCCTCCTCATAGCAAAAAAGCGTAATATGCGTAAAATTGGCCATTTTATTCTTTATTATATCGTAGTGTCTGTCTTGTATGTAGGAACTTCCCAGGCGGTTTGAAGGCACTTTGTTGTTAAAGTGAGTTTTAAATTCTGGCAACTTTATTCCTATTAAGAGCACCCTAAAACTTACTTAGCATGCATAAAAAGGTCATTTTTCTTTCCTATAATCTCTCCATATAAGGGCTAAAAAAGAAAGGTGCTGTCAACGTTTATCATTTTGAGCAAGTGAATACACTGGCATTTATGAATTGAGAGAACCTTCAAGTGCTTGAATACATTGTTCTGCCTGGCATTCATCTTTTGTGTCTGAAGATTGTCTTTATGAATAAATTGAATTGCCAAGAAGCCCGGTGTAGAATGCTAAAGGATCAGGATTTTGTTACAGAGCACTTTGTATAACATGCGTCATTGTAATTGACTGATGAATTGGCCTTCACAGGCAGTCCTATCATTGATTGTATTATATAGCAAATATTGCTTGTTATAAAGGTTTCCATTATGACATACACACAATATCTTCTTCAAGGGGGCGCTTGATGGCTCAGAAACCAGATACTCCATTAGGCATGCTCAAATGTCAGGATTTTTTTATTGTATTGCAGATATTTTTACACAAAAAATTGCAATTTGTTTAAATTAAGATTCCTGACATGCGAGTCAAATTATGTAGAGTCATCACAGACTGTGATTGGTCTATCCTGGCCTTCGCTGAGAAAAGTAACACATACCATGTGACATTACCATCAATGCATTATCAGTAATTTACACTTGAATAATGAAGAAACTTACAAACTTACAAACAATTCAGAATCGATACTTAACCCCCCAACCCCCCCCCCAACCCCTTTTAGTATTATACTATTATAGTACTTATCAATAGTGTTGTAGTCAAGATTACCTAAACCAAGTCCAGGTCGTATCCCCGCAATTGTGGTCTTGAAATAAACTCCTGAGTCCTCTTAGCCTGAGACAAGGCCAAGTACAAAAGTGGGTACTACAACACTACTTATTAATATTTTAAATGAGCTTTTATTTCTATATATTTTTATGCCATTTTGTTGTGTTCTTTTGTCATTTTTTCTAAAATATTTCTGTTTAGCTTTAATTTATTTTTAGTTTAGTCTGTCATTTTACTTATTCGTTTTTACATTTACTTAAGTTGTTTAAGGTTGTTAACATATGATGGATCTAAGTGTTGTTATTTTTATGTCCTGTCCGTTTTTAAGGACCTTTGCTTCATGCTAATTGTCTTTCTACTCACTTTTTACATTTCTTATGGGTTGATGTCAAAGTTGATGACTTCCTGTGTCCTGACATGCAGTTACAGATCCTGGTGAGAGGCCGGATGATGGGGTGTTTGACATCATAACGGAGGAGGAAGTGAATGGGGTCTATGACAGCGACTCGCGTACCACCACTGGATCACAGGAAGAAGAAGAAGGAGGGCAAACTGGAGACATGTAAGATCGTAAACACGCAAACACACAAATAATTGAAGACAATTTACCACCTATGAATACGCTACCGTTCAAAGGTTTGGGGTCAGTTTTTTTTCCCCCAGGAATTCATACTTTTATTCACCAAGGATGCTTTAAATTGGTCAAAAGTGACAGTAGAGACATTTATAATGTTACAAAAGGTTTCTATTTCAAATAAATGCTTTCTATTCATCAGAGGCATGGCATGGTACCCTGCAAATATTGTTGGCTCTTACAATAAAGTGCTCGTGATGTTCCTTCTGCCATCTGCCAAATAAATAAATGTAAATAAAAATAAATTTATGCAACATAAACATTTCAGTCTGTGTGAAAGCACACTTGTGGTAAATGCTGCTCAAGATGTGAAGCTTTTAGCTTTTAGACTAAAGTGAGAGGTGATGCTAGATGCACGGTTTCATTTCAAGACAGTTTTTATTCTTTTAGCTTCACAATTATAGTCCAGTCATTTTATGAAAAAAGGTTGAACAAATTGCTACAGAAGCAAACTCAACTGATTTTGTATCCTCAATATGTCCTGAGTAAGGAAAAAAAAAAAGCCCTGAAGAATCCCATTAGGGGAAAGTTTCGAGAAAGACCCAAATAAAGGCTGGTTTAAAGTACTTCTTCCTGCCTCTATGTATTAATGCTCATGGGTAGCCTAAATGGGTTCCAATCAGACCTTAACATCAAGTATTTTAGTTATATGTCAACAAGATTCAACAAGACATTTTCACCTGGCTAGACCCAATGTTTAGATCTGTTGTGGTTTTTATGCAAATTAGCAAATTGTCCATGTTAACAAACAATTAAAAAAAACTTGTAATACATTTTTTGTTTGTCTTGATGTAAGTAATCAACTCAGTAATTTTCATGGTGATATCTAAAGGTTAAATTTTTTACCCTATTCACGTAAGAAGAAGAATGAATAGGCGTATGAATAGGCTATATTTGGGTCTTTTTCAAAACTTTCCCATAATGGGGTTCTTCTGGGCTTTTTTTTTCCTTACTCAGGACATATTGAGGATACAAAATCAGTTGAGTTTGCTTCTGTTGCAATTTGTTCAAGGTTGACCCCCATTTTGGCTTAAAATGACTGGACTGAAAAGGAATCAATAAGGAACCACATTCATTAAGTGAAATCTGAATCAGAATTGTTCATAGAAAGTGTGCACAAACGAAGTAGAGACAATGTATGCGTTAAAACATTCCCATGTACTCACAATCACACTCCAAATGGTCCAATTTGTAGCAGAATTATCAAGATTGTCCCGGCTGCATCACTGGGTCTCTGTTTAGAAGATTGTGCTGTGATGTGTCCCTAAATAAGTGTTACAGACAGACAGGAAGTCCTGCCGGGAGATTGATTGTGAAAGGGATGATGACTGTCAATTTATGCATTTCATTCCATCTTGGGTACATTTTCTAACATTTGTCACTCTGAGATGAGCACCTGCCTGGCATATAATTTCACTAGCAGCCCCAAATGCTTCCTCTGGGTGAGCGAGTTTCCGTAATTACAGACGCACTCTCCAGGAAAGGAGAGAGTTTTGATGGAACAACATTTTGTTTGCGATTTATTAATACATTTTTTTATTCATTTAAGTTTTTTTAGCATTTATTTTATGTCTATCAAAGTTTTTTTTTGCATCAAACATATCGTATTATGCATGCACATTAATCCGCTTTTTTTCTTTTGCCGCTGTGCATTTAAAAGCTTAATGTATACATCTTTTTCGCATGTTAAATGATTAATGGTTCTTGCAGGTGGTTTAACGGTTCTCGGGTCCTTCAGTAACAGTCTCTGCAATGCTGCGTTAGATTGTGACCAATTTATATAAAGATCAAAACAAAAATATTATCAAAAATGTCAGATCAAAAGTGACAGTGCAGGCATTTATAATGTTACAAAAGATTTCTGTTTCACATAAATGCTGTTCTTTTGAGCTTATATTCATCAAAGAATCCTGAAATGTTTTTTATAACGGTTTGCACAAAATATGAAGCAGCACAACTGTTTTCAACATCAGAAATCTGTCTTGAGTATCAAATTAGCATATTAGAATGATTTCTGAAGGATCATGTGACACTGAAGACTGGAATAAATTCAGCTTTGATCACAGGAATAAATAATTTATTAAAGTATTAAAATAGAAAACATATTATAAATTATAATAATATTTCACAATATTACTGTCTTATATGGTATTTTTTATAAATACCCCAAACTTTCGAACTTTAGTGTAAATGTGTTCAAATGTATTCATCTGTATTATTTTATTGCACAAGTTCCAAACTATTATTGTTTATTATTATTTTTGCAGCTTAGTTTTTGTATTGGGAACTTTTGAGACCTGAAAGTGACAGTAGGTTTTTATTGTACAGTGAACTGTTATTTAAAAAAAATCAAGGATAGTTAAATTTTTCATTATGCAGTTTTAGACAGGTTAGTTAGACTAAAGAAGAAACTCAATTGCTTGTCGTTGCTCTAAGATTGATTTTAAAAGCCTACAAAATGTCTAAATAAATAAGCCTCTAGCTTTAGCACACAAATGTAGCTATTTTAATTATGTTTGCCACGACAGATTTATAACTGGGGTTAAAGATTTGAACATTTGTGCTTCAGACCAGCGTTATTATAGTTAACCAAACCATTAATTAAAAACATTTGTGTTGCTTGAAATATACTTTAACTGAAATAAAATATAAACAACTTTAAACATATTTTATTTCAGATAGCTGCCAAAGCACTAGAATAGTACTAAAATAACTAAAGCTAATGAATGAAAATGATTAAATACTATATAGAAACATTTGAAAAAATAAATATTACAAAAAAATTTAATGAAAACTTAAGTGAAAACAGAAAAAAATTATAATAATCTAATTCAAAACCTTAACAAACACTATAATAGTATATCAATCATAGTAAAATATCACTGTTTCAGATGAAACGATTATGATTTATACAATAAAATGGGTGACAATATCCCATAGATGTACATTAAAGTAAGTCATATCTAAAGATCAGAACATTCTTA
The DNA here is from genome assembly GCF_951802725.1 of Rutilus rutilus. Taxonomy (NCBI): domain Eukaryota; kingdom Metazoa; phylum Chordata; class Actinopteri; order Cypriniformes; family Leuciscidae; genus Rutilus; species Rutilus rutilus. Next base: position 11,375,290 of record NC_140218.1, on the reverse strand, counting down.
AAAAAAAAAACTTGTCCCCTCAATTTATGGTTTATTGTGATTATTGTCTTTTACAGTAGCATATCAAGTGATGTGACGCCTGATGAACAGGAAGAGATGATCTCTACTGTACAGGATGCAGAAATCACCCTCCTCAAGTCAGGAGAACTCACGTTAGTAAACACACACACACACACACACACACACTCATCCCGCTCCACTATTATTATGATTATTATTGTTGATTCCGTGCATGTCTTTCTGTAGTACCTCTGTGCCTCTGGATATAGATGAGATTTCTCATTTCGGTGATGGTTCCCGAGAGCTCTTTGTCAAGTCCAGTTGCTATAGCGCCATTCCCATCACCGTGGGCGACCACGGGCCCATCATCAGCTGGGTTTTCTCTTCCGAGCCAAAGAGCATCTCCTTCACGGTGGTGTACAGAGAGACACTTGACACACCTATTGAGCAGGCCAAGGTAACAAACACACACACACACATGCGCTTCAACACCTGTTGAGCATGCGAAGACCGACCATCACTAAAGTTGCTTGCTGTGATATATGGCCTAGTCTTTGTGTGTGATTTATCAAAGCTCAGATCATAACTTTAAATATTGCCTCACTTTTAGTGTTGGGGAATAACAAATAAATGATTCTAAGAAATATTTTATTATTATTATTATTATTATTATTATTTAGTTGGATTTAGTTATATTTCATGTCTGCATGCTTGATGATTTCACCATGATTGAGATGTTTATTGTTTTTCTGTAAGTTAAATAATAATATATATTACAATATTAAATCTGCGATAACAATATTGCCTAATTAAATAGCTAGCTGTTTTTTTTTGTTTGATAACTTACGGTCTGTGTTATTTTAGTATTATTTATATACTGTTATATTATTTATTAATATTGTGAATTAGCTTTCATTTTTTATATTTTCAGTTTTCATTTTAATAAAATTTTAAGTTTTAGTAATTTATTAGTTTTTGTTTTATTATATATATATATATACAAATACAGCATGAATGATCATTTTTAACTATCACAACAGAAAATCAAAACACTGCATTAAACTCACAAGCAGAAAGGCATATTAGATCCTTCTTATATGGCGTCTATAGAAGACAACTGCCCAGAACTCAACATAGCATGATGTCAGCTTCACATTCTCTATAGAGACCACCGATCAAAATGTATAAAGCTGTTATCGGCCGATATTGATCTGCGCCTGATCAGTCGGAGCACTCTCTAGGCTACGGTGCTAAATCTTTGTGTCCCTGTGGTTCAGGTTCTGATTCCTCTCACACGCTGTAACTCGCACAAAGAGACCATACAGGGACAACTCAAAGTCCGCAACCCAGGAGTCTACACACTCATCTTTGATAACTCATTTTCCAGGTACAGTAACACACAGGTGACATTTGCACACTCCGGGAAACCTTTCAGAGCTTGTGCTTCTCAGAAAAAAATCTACTCTTTTAAAATCCCCCTGTAGTCCATGATTGTATCCCTTATTACTCATCTTTGATCACCAAAATGACATTTAAGTGTTTTTCCAAGCGGCAACCTTCCGGTTTCTCTCTTGAATCCAACACGGAAGTTACTTAAACTGCCATTCATTGACTGGCCGCTAATCCCATAGACTCCACATGTAAAAATGGCCAAATTTACAGCAGAAAAAATATGTTTACAGTCTGGTACAAAAAGTGGTTTTGGTCTATACAGCTAATTTTGCCCTTCGTATCAACTGTGTGTGTTGGGGGAATTTTTTCATAACTAATCTATTAAAATTATATTAAAGGTATTGCGGAGGATTTTACTTTTTCCGGGTGGATCATCAAGACTATTGGTCCTCCTAGTTGTCAATCATTCTGGTGATATGTTTACGTAAGGCCGTCGTACGTGCTCGTCCCTAGGTAGTTTTCGCTTTCTGCGCATGCGCACTTTCGGGTGTATGTGTGTGGTGAGCTACGGTTTCAGCCATTCATTGAAGCTCGCCCGTTCTCACCGGGTTTTTTCAAAATGTCTTGAGGGTCGCAAGAGAAAAAGTGTCTACGAATTGTATGACAAGAAGAGAAAGGCCTCTGAAGAAAGAAACAAGACCAGAGTGTTTTTGGGAGAATATTTCACACGCTGGCGTGCGCTAAATGCACAGGTTGGGCTTCCCACTGATGCCTCAGTCGCGAAGTTTCTACTCGACAGGTAAAGGAAAGTAGGCTTGTATGAGCCAAGCCAACAGCAACTTGTAAACAGAGCGTGCACGAGGAGAACTAGGCTCGTGCATGCTCTCTCGTGCACACGTTTAATAGGCGTTCCCTCTCGGGAGCAGGTAGAGTGTTGCGCATGTGCATTTTTTCAAAAAGTGGAGAGGGCGGTTCTTTTCTAAAATTCGGGAAAATCCTCCGCTATACCTTTAAGCTTTAAAGTTCTGCATAATTAAGGGCGTGGCCACTTGAGTGACAGGTGGATTGCCGCTGATGTCACTGCTAGCCGTTTGTCTGCCGTCACGTCAGCTAATCCCGCCTCTTTGCCCGGTTTCGGTTATGCGGGAGTGACGCGCTACCAAGATGGCGACGGCCGGCTCCGCCCACTTTGGACTTCAAAAATGCTCTTCAGAAACCTATGGGTGATGTCACGGACACTACGTCCATATTTTTTTTACAGTCTATGTTTTTTTTCTTGAAAAAAATTCTTCAAATATCCTTAAAACATCTTGAATGTAAGTCTACACCCTTGCCTCATTTAGTATAGGCGGTTCTATGAATATGCACAGCAGCTCAGAGATCCACTCGTTGACGATCACACGTTGACCTGATTGTGACGTCAGAAACACCAGCGATTTCAAACTATGTTTTTGAGGCTGTCTTTGGTTCACTGCAGTTTCTAAAGAGAAAATACTCAGCAATGGTATTGACTTAAGAATTTACACATGGTTTATCTTAAAACATATTAAAAACACCACATATAAACAACATTAAAAGCTTGATTCTCACCACAGGGGGACTTTAACTGATATGATTTTGCTGATGTTTATTACAGTGTCAAACTGATTATTTTACTAACCTCTGTGCAATGCATTTTTATGATTTTCTGCATTTCATATGCTGCCTATATATGTTGCCTAGCTAGACCTTGTTTTAACGCATCATAGGCCCACCATTGACACAAAGGTGGTAATATTATGCTGCCTACTAAGATATGCTATTTGGACAAAATTCTAAGGCATTGCATGTATCAGATAAGGCAGAATGCATTGCAACAATCTCAGTATAAACAATAATCATAGATAAAAGAGTTGGGAGAAATTATCAACTATATATACACTATTGGTCAAATGTTTTTTTTGTGTGTGTGATAACCGTAGCAACATTCCAGACACTATTATAATTAAATATTTGTCAAGTTGCTGCATATGAAGATGTTCCAAATCTGTCACCTAATTGTTTCATTTGTGATGTCTTTAGTTATTGTTTGAAGTGAAGCAGTTGCTGTGTCCCCTCTGTTTTCTTTTCAACAGATTTCTCTCCAAAAAGGTCAACTACCAGCTGACCATCGAGAAGCCAATCATCTATGATGGAAGCGACTTCCCTTAAAAGTGACGGTGGTGTGTGGCGTCCTCGTGTGAACTGTTAGCGTTTTATTTTTCAGACCTGTTCCTGTGTGCCAAGGGTTTCCGATTTGAGTTTTATGGGTTAGTATAGTATTAGTTTTTATGTTTTACCGCTGATAGCACAGAGGTTATCTGTTGTGACCTGTGTTTAGCGTTATGGGCGGGTTTCAAAAGCACATGTACTCATTTGGAAGAGGATTATTTGCTGGGGATGCATCTTTTTTGTGTGTTTTATTTTACTTGTGCATTCAGTATTTTAAAATGATTTTACAAACACTACAGATGAATTCAAAGCGTCAGTGATACCGTCAGTTGAAGCACACATCGATAAACATGCAAAGATAATAATAACTCAAAAATTCAGCTTTAAAAATGGCCAATTCAGAGAAGTCATTTTCATTTCTAGCTGCTTATTAATGCAATGTGAGAATTTCTCCTTATTTTTGGGATATAAGACTTAGAGGTATCCAAAAAAATGGCTGCTGTTTGCAAAGATATCACAGCACTTCCACTACAGATGTCCAATACATGGTACTATATGCTCTTGACTTTACCAAGTACACACAAAAATGTTTTGTCATATTTTTTTAGAAAGTCTCTTTGTAACAATTTGAAACCATCATGAGAATTTCATACAGGGTGAAACTGTATGGGAGAAGAAAAAAGCAATAAGTGTCTTATATGTCTAGCTGACAGGCCTTTTTTACTCAAAGCTGGATAATATAAGATGTTGTGTCATGACAGAGCCCTTTAAAAGTATATCAGTTTCACTTCATCTTGTAGATCCCACCAACTAGGTCAAATTATCACTGGTATGACAGCTATTTAACCACTATAAAAATACCATAATATTATATATGCACAATGCATACAAGTACATGCAAATATGGCACTTTTTTATTAGTCAACTCTGCAGAATACATTGAATGAAATGGCACATACTTTGTACTGATTTAGCACTTGCGCAGAGTATATCTCTGCAAATATAAGGCTGTCCGTTTTTTAATCTAATTATATTGGTCCCCTTATACTCGCATGGTTTTTGACATGTTCAATATTAAAGGAACACTCCACCGTTTTTTGAAATAGGGCTTATTCACCTTGTTTCCTACATTTAGATAGGTGGGCAAATGCATTTTTGTCTTAGTGCATGCATTGATTTAGTTTGACAGGGTTGGCGCGAGCTTAGCTTAGCTTAATGAATGGAATCCTTTGTTGCCAGCTAGCATGTCCTGAGTAAAAGTGATAAAAAAATATATAAAAAAACCCCACCTAATTTCTTCTTGTGGCCTGCGTATTCACAACGTGTACAAATAGATTAACACTAGGCGATTTCCTAGGCAGATATTGACTTGGGACTATATTAGGTGGAAGCACAGGCGAAGCACTGCTACTTGGGCGCAGAGATATCACACAACACATGAAATCCCACGACTTCCGTCAACATACAGAAGTCAAGATAGTCCCAAGTCAATATCTGCCTAGGAAATCGCCTAGTGTTAATCTGCATTGCTATTTGTACTCGTTGTGAATACGCAGGCCACAAGAAGTAATTAGGAGTTTTTTTGTTTGTTTTTTTATCACTTTTACTCAGGACATGCTAGCTGGCAACAAAGGATTCCATTCATTAAGCTAAGCTAAGCTCGCGCCGACCCTGTCAAACTAAATCAATCCATGCACTGAGACAAAAATGCATTTGCCCACCTATCTAAATGTAGGAAAGAAGGTAAATAAGAACTATATCAAAAAATGGTGGAGTGTTCCTTTAAGGTCTCCTTTCTGTTTACTCTAATATGCATTTCTGAATCATCATCCTGGTAGGTCATCAAACATTAGTAATATGAACACTAAGGGTGTTAATTGTGTATTTAATGAACTGTCTCGCTTTTTAAAAATAACTTTGAAAGCGAATATGCAAGACACTCACATTTATTCAGGTGTAAGTTTCACGTATAATTATCCTGGTGACAAAGCTAAATAGACTGCTGCTTTTAAGAAGATTTGTTTATATATTTATATTACATCTCAAGCTCCTTTTTGAACTATGTGCAATTCTAAATATTTTCTTAATAGGTCTTGTTCTTTTACAAGAGGAATGGTATTTTAAATAAATTGGTTATTTTGAAGTACTTTTTAAAAGCCGTTGTTCGGGAAATTGTGAATAATTCATGAATGTCACTGATTTTAATTATGATATTTGTGAATCTATGCAATCACTGTGCAAAGTTTACAATTCGCAGAACCCTTTAAATGTAATAAAGTTGTATCTGTTCAGCACCAGTGCAAAAGTTTTTGTTTAACACATGCATTTGTATATACGTATGCGTGCATGTGGTGATAAACCGGCTTTCGTTTTTCTTTGGACTAAATGACCTTGTTTCGTCTGTATTGGCATTATGTGTGTTTCCTTTCAGGAGGCAAGGGTAGGCAGTGCCTCCTCAAAAGATTGGTTTAGAAAATAATCCATATTCCAAAAATAAGACGCAAATGCAAATATTACAAAATGTGACATTAAAAGGTGTATAAATCACTCGCTCTTCTAAAGTAAAAGTCGCCACGGCGACACCAGCTGGTAAAGTTACAGCGGGAGTCCGCATTTCTCTTCTTGCCTCCCCTGAGCCTATTGACTTTTAACAGACCCCCGAAAGCGTGTGCTGGGTTTAGTGGGGGGTAATTGAGAGTGAATGGGGAGATGTGTCACGTGAGAGGAGGCAGTTCCTTCATCACGCTATGACTGGATATGATTGGTTATGATTGTTTCGTGCGATAAATCCCGCCTCTTGTTTTCATATACGTCTTGTGTTCGCAAATCAGTCTGAATGAACAAAATGATGGCTGATGGGAAGTCTAATTAAAAGTAAGTAAACAGCTCAGCCACTTAGATACGCTTTGTCACATCAAAATTAAACTTGAAATGGCCTGAAAATATGATGTGGTTTAGTGAGCAATCAGCTTGGGGAAATTAAAGGTACATTTTTGTGTCTGTGACCTGTGTTTCCCGAGCTTGATGACTGGAAATCCTAAAATAATGGACTGTTATAAAGAACAGCTAAGGTAAAAAAAAAAAAATGTGACAACATGAAGTGTAACTGGGACATGAATTTACATTTGCTTTATTAACAAAAATATTTTTTTTTGTTCAGATTTAAATGAGTCAATACATCACTCCTGCCCACGTTTTTGTCTTACCCTGATTTACTATGGTAAGCCTATTTTAAGTATATTTAAGACCCGAAAGACCTGCAGGGATGGTTTTCGCGGGAAATTGCTGAACACAGTCATGCAGAGCCGAAGCACAACCAAAATAACGGTTTTTATGGAAAATGCATACAGTTTGTTTTTTTACCCGGGGCCAAAAGTTACATAGTGTGCCTTTAATTGCCAGAAAAACACATGTGTTTTCCAAAAGTGCATTTACACAAATACATAGATTACATGGATGCTGTAGTGCAACTAAAACTGAAATTATCTCCACAAGAAATTTGAGCTGAGTCTGCACATGCACATTAAGCAGTTTTAGATATGTGGAACAAACGATAGTGTTTGAGGAATATCAATACAGTAATTCAAAAACAGGTTCATTCTTATCTGGTTTGAGGAAAGTAAACTGAGCTGTAAAAAGAGCATTCGTTGCAATTCCCTGCAGTAGAGACGCAAAGGTTTTCACGGCGCCCGTGCAGTCCTATGAATGAATGATGAACGCATCTCCTCTCCTCTCCTCTCCTCTCTCACTCTCTCTCTTCCCATTGGCCAGACTCGGTCTATAAAGCATTTGATTCAACTACAGCTGTCAGCGCGCGCTGAGGAAACGGCTGGAGTCATGCGTCCGTGTGTTCGTGGGATCCTGTGCTTTACATCACTAACAACTGTGAGTATATGCACAACCTAATCTATTCACCATTGGGCTTTATTAGGAAAGCTGAAGTTGATAGTAATGCTAGCCTACATGCAACTAATTGGATGCATTTAATTTAAAAACTCACTGCATTGATTGTTATGCTTGCATATGTACTTTTTTTTTTTACATTGCACATTTGTGTTAGACGCATCTTTATAAGGAAAGACTTTCATTTGTGTAGTTTGAGGTCCAGCCGAGCTAATTAAATTAATCCACGCTCTTGTAGGCCTATTGTGTTTTATTTGTATCTCCTGTATTAACTTAACTAGGCATTGTTTTACTAAATATTATTTTGGGCTCCGCGAGAATGTGATCGCAATCAATGTGCATTCAATTCATGATTGCTCGTTAAGGCGCTGCTTTAAAAAGGCGATTTTTCACATATGGCTCACTAGACTCCGTGAAAAAGAGCCAATTAAAATACCTGGACAAGAAGAAATAATCTTTTTACCTGTCAATCATTTTATATATTTTATTTTATTATATTTTATTTTATATATACAGGGCCGGATATATAGCCTATGATATAGTTTGAGAATATGATCTTAATAAATAGTAATAATTAATTGTTGTGTGAATTAAATAGAGCTCCTGTCATGAGGCTCGCGCTATGTTAAATTATAAAGCGTCTCGTTGGTAGCCTACATCTACTGCACAGTAGGCTATAACATTTATATCGCGTACTATTTATTGTAGGCCAAACATCCCAGTTTCCAGTGCAGGACTCTCAATATACTGCACATTTTAGTTAACCTAATTAATTTAATGTTTTGATGTAGTAAAACGCCCACAGATGTAGCAGAAAATTTCTTTTGTCACTGACTATAATTCTAACCTTGAAATCAGACATAGCCAATAAATAATGTCATGCGGAAAACGGCTGAGAATTGAACAGAGAGTTGTAACCTGACCTTTGTGGCTGTTATTCTGGTCATCAAAGGACAAGACTGCTTACAAATGGTTGTCCAAAGCAAAAATGCTGAAATGCACATCATATGTTGTGAGAAAGTGAAGTGCTGGAGCAAAACAGACACTATTTTTGGAATCAGCACCTCAAAAATAAGAAACAAGACTTGGATTTTATTTTGCAAAACATGAAGTAGGGAGATGTAATCAGTTCTTGCATTGTTGAGTGTGTTTTTGACGTTGCGCTTATAATGGTCAGAACTTGCTTCCTTGTTTCCCACCGCTGGCAACTAATGTTCTTCCTCCGTCACCAACATCTCTGTGTTTTAGCCACTCTAAACTCCAGCACTGATGGAAAACAGAAATTGCAACACTTCTGATGTCATAGTTGCTATGAGGTCGAGATGAGTGTGCAATTTGCTGTGTCTAAGAAAGAGAAAAAAACACTTTTGTGGAGTGTTCAATTTTCCTTTGTCAATGTAGATTCGAGAGCAAGTGACTTTAATGACTTCAGATACAGATATAGGCCTATTTGGACACGTGTCTGATTTTACCTAATAACTTTCTCTCAAAGAAGGTTGTCAGCTTATCTTTCTGTGTTGTTGGAGATTTTGGCTCCTTCAAAATTACTTTTAGTTTTTAAACCATCCCTTGTAGCTGGTAAAAATGCAGGTGTATGAGGATTTTGTCTCAGAATGAAGAGAAATGATCTCAGCATCAAAAGTAAGTGCGCGCTCAACTTTCCTCTGGTGTGATTGTTTGTGCACTTCTGTGCCCATTTCCTTGGCAACTGCACCGAAACCCGTCCATATGAAGTAAATGTGGATGCAAAAGTGCCATCTGCCAGCTGAACTTGGGGGGACCCTTCTTGGAAACAGGGCAGTTAATGGATCTGTGTGCTATCCTGTAGAATGGAGATTAATGTTCTCCAGGGAGGATGAGCAGAATAATGGTCTCTGTGTAAGCGAGACAGGTGGCTTGATATGGCGCAGGTGTTCTTTTCTAAGTGCCCATACGAGTAAGCATGTTCTTCGCAGAAGTACATTAACATTTCAGCCCTTTGGAATTCATCAGTGGAATCAGTGGTTCGGTTGGCGTGTCGTTTTTAGATTAGTTGTTGCATTCATAATGCAAGGTGCAGACTGAAGAAAGGGTCAGGAAGTGTTTGTTATTCTGCGAGGATGCATTGAATTCGGCATGAAACGGAAGTTGCGATTAGTCTTTTCTTCTCTGTTGTGATGTATATCCGTGAAACGGCCTTTTGAACAAGAGAAAATGTGGGGCGGGGCTTGATTTTCTCCATGGGGAATTGATTGGATGGTTGTGGAATGCTATTCCTGTGATGTCATATGAGTGACAGGTTGCCCCGCCCTCACTCCAGTAAACACGTCATCAGAGAAGAGAAGAGATCTTTATTAATCAAAGAATCCTGAAAAAAATGCATCACGATTTCCATCAAAATATGAAGCAGCACCACTGTGTTAAACTTTGGTAATAAGAAATGTTATTGAGCAGCAAATCATCATATTAGAATGATTTCTGAAGGATCATGTGACATTGAAGACTGGAGTAATGATGCTGAAAATTAAGCTTTGCATCACAGGAATAAGTTACATTTTAAAACAGATTCAAATAGAAAAGAGCTATTTTAAAGGGTTAGTTCACCCAAAAATGAAAATTCTGTCAGTAATTAGCGACGAGAATACTTTTTGTACGCAAAAACAACAAAAATAACGACTTTACTCCACTTTTCATTTCCTTCTCTCTGGGCCTCGAGTGAGTTCACGTAGTGTTTTTGCGCAGCGCGTCTGTGTTGTACGTCACCACGTCGGCTCAATATTGGCCGACGCTGGTCATGTGTGTGATGCGTGTGACGTACAACACAGACGCGCTGCGCAAAAACACTACGAGGCCCAGAGAGAAGGAAATGAATAGTGGAATAAAGTCGTTATTTTTGTTTGTTTTTGCGCACAAAAAGTATTCTCGTCGCTTGATAAACTTAAGATTGAGGCACTGTAGTCACTTGGACTATATTAACGATCTTTTTAATACATTTTCTGGGCCAGCAAGTTTCGGTCACCTAGAAGTCTATGGAGGAGTGATCCAGCTCTCAGATTTCATCAAAAATATCTTAATTTGTGTCCCGAAGATGAACGAAGGTCTTACGGGGTTGGAACAACATGAGGGTGAGTAATTACTGACAGAATTTTCTTTTTTGGGTGAACTAACCCTTTAAATCATAATAATATTTCACAATATTACATTTTTTTCTGTATTTTTGTATCAAATAAATGCAGCTTTGGTAATCATAAGATACTTCTTTTAAAAACCAACCGCAAATTGTTGAACGGAAGTGTACATTGAAGAAGGAACCAAAGCAACTTTAAGCTACAGTATACTATAACTTACTTTTTTTTTTCAAAAGATATAAAAATCTCTTCAAGTGCATTATTATAGGTGAAAACATTTCGCTCTTATGGACGTATGTACTATGAATTGTTGCTGTCTACATTAGAGTACTCACAGTTAAGCAGCTCGGCATCAAAAGTACAGAAATATACAGAAAGTAAATGTCACTAATAGTATTTAATTGCTTTATTTGAAACACATGCTTGAATAGCAGGAGAAATAAAAGCAGAGACAGAAGAACATGTTGGGTCAAACATCCGCAGCGTGCAGCTCTCAAATCTACTGAATCCAGTTGTGAGTGATGTCTTAGTAACGGCATGAATGCATTATGGACTCTCTTTTTATTTCATGTCTAGAGAATCAAAAGCTTTAGTGACAAAAGCAATGGCTCTCCTCTTTCATTTTTACTCTAATCAAACCGATTGCTGCTCTGAACATGTCAAAGCGTACGGGTCAAGCTAGCAACTGCCAATATTAGATGTAAATGACTGTGGAACATGGTGGTAGTGGTATTTCTTTTGTGTAATGACTTGCGTTTGAGACTTTATGCATGAAGAGAGGCTGAATATTTACAAATCAACACTTCAAGATCAAGATTTTACAGACCCAAGCTTAAATCACTGCTTACACTCTGTTATTAGAAAGAAAACCATGGATCGAGGTTTGATTCATTTTGTGGTCATGCATAAATGAAGTGACGTGATGTGAAGCCACGTATGGTAAGCCATAGTCGGAATTTGTCCTCTGCATTTAACCCATCCAAGTTAGTGCACACACATTGGGAGTAATGAGTAGTGAACACACACACACACACACACACCCGGAGCAGTGAGCTGCCATATTTTGCAAATCTGACTCTCAAACCATTAATTCCATCAGTTTAAACAGCATGATAATAGATAAATGACTCTCATGAAGAAATGACACAGTCACATTTCACTCCAAATCAAAAGCAAATAATAAGAACATAAAATCTGTAGGGATGCACGATATATAGGTCGATCGGTATGTTCATTTTTAACGTTAACGTTATCGGCCCGATAAGAACATTTCATTTTATTTATTTCCTTCAGGCTCTCAAAAATGATATAAAAATTTATATTTATATTTATATATATATCGGTTATCGGCATTGAAATATAAAGAATGATATGTATATTATGTAAATATAAAGAGCATGACTAACGTGACCTGCCAGAACTAACGCTACGCTTGATTATTATTCTGATAATTATAATACAATATTAGAAATCAACCTGGAAAGATTATTTATGAAACATGAGCAGAACGATTTCAACATAAAAACAACAACAACAAAAAAAAAAACATAAAATAACAATTAATATTTATTAATAATATATATATATATATATATATATATTTATTTATAATATATAAATGATTGATAGATTATTAATTATTGTCCAAATCCAAATATTGTCCAGATCCAAATTATTGGTCCAAAATTAGGATTAATTTTCTTAACATAAAATACCGTTTATTGTTTTTTCTTTTGATTTTCAGGTGAAGTATAAGCATAAGATTTACCCAGATAGCAAGTAACCTAATTCTGGGGTTTCCCGGATAATGTAACCTTGAAGCAACAACTCGAAGAAACACTCATATAAAAACACCCAGGGGAGGCCTGTCTAACAAACTCAATTCTAGTCCAGGGCATTGTGGGATCTTCCTAGTCTTACTTTCTAAAAATAGAGTAAAGCGTATAATGGTTACAGAGCTCTATCTGGATTACTGCTATCAGAGGAGAGTTTGGGCTCTTTTGGCAGCTTAGTGAAACTAAAGAGGTGATGCTGGGTGGATAGTGAGTTCAGCTTGACCTGCTTTCATAAGCATTAATGATACATCACCTTTCTTCTCTACTAGCAGAAAATATCTAGTGATGTTACACCCCAGAAGATGACTCAAATGATTGAGTGTTTCTACGAGCCATTCAGATGCCAGCTCAGAAACATGCGGATGCTGACGGCAGGTTATTCTGAAGATGTGTCGCATATTTTAATTTGGGTTTTTGGATCATGAAGGCGGCGACAGCGATGTTCTTCAGGCAAAAACTGGCAATGAAAGAAGTTTATGCATTGTTGTTATCCGATGCTGCAGGGATGACATATTTTGTAGACCAAAAACCTGCACATGAGTTCGCATTTTACACTTCCGGTTCCATCGTCCTGAACTCAATGGGTTTTTTAAATAGGTTTTTGGTTAAAAGTCTACAAAATTACTGTCCTCTATAGGTTTTGATTTACATTGATTATATTTATTTTATTTAATGGCACTGCATCATGAGATTTGGGGGCTGGTAGACATTTCACAGCCTTTACAGCGATATTTCATATTATGATGAGACAAATCAAACTTGTTTTACAGTTTTGTTAATGCTATTGTTTAGCAGTGGCTAATACGGGTTGGCTGAGCTTCTTTGAAGACAAATATTCAGATCTTGAAGGATTGAGTTTCATTTAATCTCGCTCTGGTTTGAATCGTTTTGAAGAGCTCTCTGTAGTTTTTCATCATGAGAGATGAATAAAAGAATTCGATTTATTAGACCCGTGACGTACTGTAGTTCTTAGGGCAGCCTTGTAAAGAGTGTTCCTGGAAGGGTTTTTTTATCCTAAGTGCTGGTGCTTTGGTTCAAAGCGGGAAAGAATGAACTTGTGCTGGAAAGTCACCGTTCAACAGCTCTTTAAAGCTGTCATCTCTGGAAGACCGATTGCTTCATTTCATTTTTAGAATCATTTTCATCAGTTTACAATTTCACTGCCTCTCTTGTTCACAATATAGAGTATATATACAGCGCCTAAAATCACCAAGCCCCAAATGCGAGTAAAAATAGACTTTGGCGAGTGTATGAAACTGTGTCACTCACCAGTTGACCGGTAACATTTGTATGAATTCTACCAATGCATGAACGAGAACAAACGTGAATGATGCTCGGGACAATTGATGGCCCGAAAGGGAGCCATCTTAACAAGATGACGCGAAAGGGAGCTCATTTCGCTGTGTGGAAAGTTTTGTGTGCCCAAACAGCCCAACCAGCCGCGCCAGACAGTGCCCGAATACTAAACTGAGCTCTCTTTCACGTCATTTCATTTTTGAAATCAAGGTCCCAGAGTCTGGAGGAAGAGTGGAGAGGCAGAGAATCTCCAAATTGCTTGAAGTCCAGTGCGAAGTTTCCACAGTCAGTGATGATTTGGGGTGCCATGTCATCTGCTGGTGTTGGTCCACTGTGTTTCATCAAGTCCGAAGTCAATGCAAGCGTCTACCAGGAGATTTTAGAGAACTTCATACTTCCATCTGCTGACAAGCTGATGCCGATTTCCTTTTCCAGCTGGATCTAGCACCTGCCCACAGTGCCAAAACTTCCACCGCTCGCCACGATATTACTGTGGTTGATTGGCCAGCCAACTCGCCTGACCTGAACCCCATAGAGAATCAAGAGGAAGATGAGAAACACCCGACCCAACAATACAGATGAGCTTGATGCACCATGGGCTTCAATAACGCCTCAGCAGGGCCACAGATCGCATTAAAGAATATCATTTTTTGCCTTTTATTATGATAGGAAAATGTATCCAATCCAATCTGCCGGTTCGCCAATACACGGGGAAGGTTATCACGTGTTGTGTCCTCACTCATGCAAAGTATTGGTTGGTTAGATTTGTAATACATTAATCATATGTATTTACTCGTTAATTCATCTGACTCCATAAATGAAAGGTTTTAATAATATCTGTGCCTCACTAAAAGTGAACGAATGTTTGACTATTCCTTTTAACCATTAAATGACCGATGTCAAGATCAGTTAGAATAATCACATGTAAGGATTTATTATGTCAGGTAAATGTATCAGGCCAATTTCATAATCAATTCAAAGATAATCGTTACAAAACATCAAATGCTCTGGAATAGAGAGAAGATGCAAACCCAACTTTAAGAAATACGTGAGGCTGAGAGATCTATCTCTCAGCCTCACGGGCCAATCTGAAGTACAGAAAAGGGCCCCGATCTCCCTGCTGCACTTCATTAAATAGCCAGACCTCTTTCACATGTAAACATGTACTAACAAAAGAAAATTGCATTCAGAGGTAGCACCTCTGGGTGCAGGGAGACCATTTGTCTAGAGGCCAACCCCTCCTTGTATGCTAGTTATCCATAAACCTTCAAAAACCTTATTACCTTGTGTTTGACTTATTCTGGAAATAGGACATTTGTACCAGTCGCACTGTGACATTTTAAATGATACCAAACATGAAAATACTCTGTGATAATCCTTCACATTAAACTATACATTTTCTTGGGAGAAACCAGGTGATCATCTGAGCATGAGAGAGAGGGGGTGAGGGGAGAGGGAAAGAGATGTAGATTAGGATGACTCGGAGGTGAGACTTTCGTCTCAATGGTGCACGAGGGCCAGTTCAAATGGTAATCTCCAGAGAGGTCCTTTTGTCCTCTCAGGGTCTGGTCAACCCAGAAACATACTGTCTGGAATTTCCTAATTTATCAATTCTTACAAAAATATAGACCTGGGACTTGAACTCAGGTCGAAATAAGTTGAAAAACAATGATTGTCAGTGCACTGACCACTAGGCTATTGGGTCTAGTACTTCATGGCAAGTTGATATATATTAGAACCTCATTATGTAATCAACATAGGGGGAACAGAATCCGACGGCAAATAGTTCAGCTGTCCAAATCCGTTCCCCCACCCCAATGATGAGAGATGTTGATGTATTGGCTTAAAATATGCTTATTCTATTCTATTCTATTCTATTCTATTCTATTCTATTCTATTCTATTCTATTCTATTCTATTCTATTCTATTCTATTCTATTCTATTCTGTAATGGCTTAACACATGCTGATTCTATTTTGTGTGTGGATGGAGCTTAACTTGCATCAGTTTAAAGAATATATTTTTTTGCCTTTTATTATGATATGAAAGTATAGTATCAAGAAAGTTCGACGACCCGGGACTTGAACTCGGGTCGCCCAAAGTAAAAAAAAAAATTGTCAGGGTACTGACCACTAGGCTATTGAATCTAGTACTTCGTGGCAAGTTGATATATATTAGAACCTCATTGTGTAATCAACATAGGGGGAACAGAATCCAACGGCAAATAGTTCAGCTGTCGAAATCCGTTCCCCCACTCCCATAATGAGAGGTGTTGATGTAATGGCTTAAAAAATGCTTATGGATTGAACTTAACTTGCATCAGTTTAAAGAATTTTTTTTTTTGCCTTTTATTATGATAGGAAAGTATAGTATCAAGAAAGTTCGACAACCCGGGATTTGAACTCGGTTCGCCCAAAGCTAAAAAAAAAAATTGTCAGGGCACTGACCACTAGGCTATTGAGTCTAATACTTTAATGAAATTTGATATATATTAGAACCTCATTGTGTAATCAACATCGGGGGAACAGAATCCGACAGCAAATAGTTCAGCTGTCGAAATCCGTTCCCCCACCCCAATGATAAGAGATGTTGATGTATCAGCTTAAAATATGCTTATTCTATTCTGTGTGTGGATGGAGCTTAACTTGCATCAGTTTAAAGAATATATTTTTTGCCTTTTATTATGATAGAAAAGTATAGTATCAAGAAAGTTCGACGACCCGGGACTTGAACTCGGGTCGCCCAAAGCAAAAAAAAATGTGTCAGGGCACTGACCACTAGGCTATTGAGTCAATTAATTTGCTGCAATTTGATATATATTAGAACCTTATTGTGTAATCAACATAGGGGGAACAGAATCCGACGGCAAATAGTTCAGCTGTCGAAATCCGTTCCCCCACCCCAATGATGAGAGATGTTGATGTATCGGCTTAAAATATGCTTATTCTATTAATTTGATCAATATTAGAACCTCAGTGTGTCAGAAATATGGGGGGAACAGAATCCGACGGCAAAAAAACAGCTGTCGGAATCCGTTCCCCCACTCCCATTATGAGAGGTGTTGATGTAATGGCTTAAAAAATGCTGATTTTATTTTTGTGTGTGGATGGAGCTTAACTTGCATCAGTTTAAAGAATATATTTTTTTGCCTTTTATTATGGTAGGAAAGTATAGTATCAAGAAAGTTCGACGACCCGGGACTTGAACTCGGGTCGCCCAAAGCTAAAAAAAAATTGTCAGACACTGACCACTAGGCTAGGCTAGTCAAGTAGTTTGTTGCAAGTTGATATATATTAGAACCTTATTGTTTAATCAACATAGGGGGAACAGAATCCGACGGCAAATAGTTCAGCTGTCGAAATCCGTTCCCCCACCCCAATGATGAGAGATGTTGATGTATCGGCTTAAAATATGCTTATTCTATTCTGTGTGTGGATGGAGCTGAAACCGCATCAATCTGATAAATATTAGAACTCAGTGTGTCAGAAATTTGGGGGGAACAGAATCCGACGGCAAAAAAACAGCTGTCGGAATCCGTTCCCCCACTCCCATTATGAGAGGTGTTGATGTAATGGCTTAAAAAATTCTTATGGATTGAGCTTAACTTGCATCAGTTTAAAGAATATATTTTTTTGCCTTTTATTGTGATAGAAAAGTATAGTATCAAGAAAGTTCGACGACCCGGGACTTGAACTCGGGTCGCCCAAAGCTAAAAAAAATGTGTCAGGGCACTGACCACTAGGCTATTGAGTCAAGTAACTTGCTGCAATTTGATGTATATTAGAACCTTATTGTGTAATCAACATAGGGGGAACAGAATCCGACGGCAAATAGTTCAGCTGTCGAAATCCGTTCCCCCACCCCAATGATGAGAGATGTTGATGTATCGGCTTAAAATATGCTTATTCTATTCTGTGTGTGGATGGAGCTTAAACCGCATCAATCTGATAAATATTAGAACCTCAGTGTGTCAGAAAAATGGGGGGAACAGAATCCGACGGCAAAAAAACAGCTGTCGGAATCCGTTCCCCCACTCCCATTATGAGAGGTGTTGATGTAATGGCTTAAAAAATGCTAATTTTATTTTTGTGTGTGGATGGAGCTTAACTTGATTCAGTTTAATGCCACGCAACATTGAGGCATAATTCCTGCTAAAGGAGCCCCAACCAAGTACTGAGTGCATAAATGAACATATACTTTTCAGAGCTTTGAATTTTTTTTTTTTTTTACGTTGTAAATCCTTTTTTTTTTTTTTTTTTCACGAAATATTCTAATAATCTGAGATGCTGGATTTTTATTTTCATGAGCTGTAAGCCATAATCGTCAAAAAAAAAAAAAAAAAAAAGGCTTGACATATTTTACTTTATGTCAAACGAATCTAGAATATATGAAAGTTTAACTTTTTGAATTAAATTACCAAAAAAATTTACTTTTCCCACGATGTTCAAATATTTTGAGACGCACCAGTACACTAGCAGTCAAACGTTTTGAAAGAAGTATTTTATGCTCACCAAAGCAGCATTTATTTGATTAAAGATACAGTAAAAAATGTAATTTTTTAAAATTTTATTACAATTTTAAATAACTTCTTGTGATCAAAGCTGAATTTTCAGCATCATTACTTATCAAATTATTTGTTTGTTTGTTTGTTTGTTTAAAATAAATGAACATAATGTCACAATGCACAAAATCTGCTCAAAATTGCTCCAAAATTCATGTTCTTACTTCTAACTAATAACTTTCTAAACCCAACCATGAGCAGTTCATACACATGAAGCTTGTCTTTTAATTCTGTCAAATAAATAATGTAAAATAGCATAACTTGAACTGACCAAAGTATTTAAAGGGAGAAGGTTCAAATAAAAACATACATTTTAACATTAGAAGTTAAATGTTGAATCCACTATTGTTTTGAATTGTTTTATAGTCTAGACTGTATACAGTATTTAATGCAATTACATCAGAAGTAACTGTAAATTAAATAGAGTAATCCCTTACTTTACGTTTTCAAGGGAAAAGTATAAATTATTACAGTAACTAATTAGTAATGAATTACACCCAACACTGTAAAAATAGTATTTTTTGTTAGCTCAATATTTCTTCTTTTTAGTCCATCTCCTCTTCTGTTGTCCAACTGTGCTTTATAGACACTGAAAATGACAAGTGATAATATCAGCTGGCAAAACTCTTTTGTGCGTCTCTAAGACTTGGATGATTTAAAAGAAATAGATAGAGAGAGATAAACGGAGAGAAGAACTAGTACATATGAGATGGTTACTGCGAGATAGAGCTGCTATATGAGACTACAGAGCATCACGCAGAGCCTGCCTTCTCTTAGACTTGCTTATGGCTCAGTGTTTTTGAAGATCTTTTAATGAACAAAACCTTGACTCAGCTGTGACCTGTATTTTTCATTCGGTGAAAGCTCTAGCAGAGAGACGTGACTGCTTTGGAGATTATATTTACCTTAAAAGACTGACTTGAGCACGTACAAATACACTGTGAAGAAGCATATTGGTGAACTTATTTGAACTCTTCTCTTCTCTTTTTTTAACTTTTCAAAACATTATTGGCGAAAAAACATATCAAAGTGAAGGATATGGGAGTAATTCTCGGGAAATGAATGCCATTTGTGTGCTATAGCCTTTTATTAGAGCTGGGTACTGACACAAATTTTACCATTCGATTTTGATTCACTACCTTGTGATTCAATTAAATTCCGATTCGATTAGATATCGATTAATTGGGCTATGTATCAGGTACAGTACATGGAAAACATTCTAAAGGAAAACAATCTCTCTCAACTAATGCTTTAAAATACAGGGAATCCCAGTTGGTACATTTCTATAATATTAACGGATACATTTAACTGATTTGTAGTCGACTTACATTTAAAGGGTGGCTGTCATAAAAACATGATGGATTTATTCAAACATTAGTCACATACTAACACATACTGGGAACTATATTCTCAGAAATCGAAGCACTGCTATTTCTGCGGAGTGATTTACTCCAACTCTGAGCGAGCTCTCTGCTCCAGTCCTCACCACGGGGCTTCTCAGGCGCTGCGAGCAAATCACTCCGCCCAAGTAGCAGTGCTTCGCCTTCTGAGAATATAGTTCCCAGTATGTGTACGGTTAGAAGATGGTTGTGTCTCATGTGACCTTGTTATTTGTACACGCTGTGACTATACAAATCACAACATGTAAATAGGAAAATGTTGGCGTTATTTTGTCACTTATTGGGAGCAGTATGCTAGCTGGAGCCGTTTACCTCCAGTCTTTGTGCTAAGCTAGGCTAGCGGTGGCTGCGTCAGACAGAGTTACCACCGCACGGAGATGAAAAAGGTATGGGATACGGTGAATAAGCTAAAGTCCAAAAAGTCGGCGTGTTCCTTTAAATATTGAAGAACAAGGTTAAAATACAATGAATATGCAATCGTGTATATATTTTGCTAAATGCTCCTCTTTAGTTTTTCTTTCCGAGGATGAAACACTGATTGACTGATTACATGAGACATTATGATACAGATCTTTCAACATATTCTAATGTTCATTCATGTTTATTTGGTGCTATAACTAGTAGTAAAGAGGAAGAGATGGTCAGTTCACGCGCTGCTTGAACTGAGACGCTACAGTGATCTGTCACGCCACATTAAAGAGTGGCAAAACGCTATTTAATGTTTGAATTTCATAATAAAATTGACAGAATTTGAAAGCTAAGACGTTTCATATCAAAAGTAACAAAGCTTGTTGGGATTAACTTTCTATTCATCAAAGAATCCTGAAAAAAAGTTTCCACAAAAATATGAAGCAGCTTTCAATATTTATAATAATAATAAATGTTTCTTGAGCAGCAAATCATCATATTAGAGTGATTTCTGAAGGATCATGTGACACTGAAGACTGGAGTAATGATGCTGAAAATTCAGCTTTGATCACAGGAATAAATGGCACTAGATGAAAATAGAAAACAGTTATTTTAAATTATAATAACATTTCACAATATTACTGTTTTTAATGTATTTTGGATCAAATAAATGCAGCCTTGGTGAGCAGAAGAGACTTCTTTCAGAAATATAAAATAATCTTACTGAGCCCAAATTATTAACAGTATATAAACCACGTTTACTATTGGGATATTATATATCCTAAGAAAGGGACATTGGAAATATCATAAACACCTACATTTGCTCAAATAATAATATGAATATTCGGGGTATGTCCCTATGCTGGTTCTGTAATATCTGGTCCTGTTAATTTGATCCTGAGCTGGAGAAATACTGTTTTTTATTTATTTTATTATTACTTTTTGAACAATAATAAAAATGTCCCTGAGTATTAGGGAGTGTTTCCAGAGAATAACCCATGGGATTGCAATGCTTTCAAAAGCTGCTACAGCTCATAATAATTTCTTAACTCTTAAACGGCAGAGGCGCAGTCAGACTAAATGGAGTTTTATGTAACAAAGTTCGGGAGGAATTTTTGCAATGAATTCTTAATCAGCGTCAGTTTTCAATAACCACAATATGGCATAATGACTGTTATATAACATTTCTCCTTCTATTTCAGCATGCACACATATGCACATGCTCTCTCTGTCTGTAAAGTGGGTCAGGACAGCATCCACAATTGATTGTAATTTTTGTGTCTGAAAAATCTATGAGTTGTGTTATAAATGAGACCTGCATTTCTATGCATCACTGACTCATTAAATATTCTCTCTCTCTGCAGGTGTTGTGCAGTTTGCATCCTGAGTGTGAATATATTTTTCAGTTGGCAAGAGATGAACAGCGGTGTCTGCGAGAGATCACAGAACCTGGGAACCTCAGCAGCTCCTCAGGTAGAAATAAACCAAAGCTCCTGATGGGATGTTGAAGGGGTTTGTCCACAGGACATGAGAGATTACATTGAGATCAAGCTGAGACCTGCTCTCTGAATTACTGAGACACCGAAGTCTGCAATCAAAAGTCTGAGATCTCAATATGAACTCGTCTCAGATGTATTCAAGATTAAATTATATGAGCAATACGACCGTTCAAAATTCAGGGTTGGTAAGAGTATCCCCCGGTTTCACAGTCTTTGACTAAAATGCTGTTTTAACTGAAAGTAACTTACAATATGTCATTGTTTTGTCTCAAGATGCACATCAGTAATGTTTTTTTTTTCTCAGGCACGTTTATAAAAGCTACTTAAATGTCCTAATTGAAATAAAGTCTAATCCTGGCTTAATCTAAACCCTGTCTGTGAAACCGGGCCTTAGGCTATTAATGATTTTGAAAGAACTCTCTTCTGCTCACCAACGCTGCATTTTTTTAAAATCAATAATTAGGGTTGGGAATCGAAAATCAATTCCATTTCTGGAAACGGATACTTAATGTCAGGAATCGAATACATGTTATAAAATTAAGATCTTGATTCCGCTTATTGATTCCTGTGTGCACATTTTATTGTGGTTTTAAACCATTCAAGCGAATGAAGATGCGCACAAAAAGCCTCCTCTCATATAGTGTCCGAATACCTGATTGAGTTCTCGGATACGTCTTCTTGCACTTGAACGGACAAACACACAAAAAATTATGTCAAAATATCCTCGTAAACACAGACGGTTATGTCTTCAGTGAATGTAAACGGTTGAGAAAGAAAACGCATGTGTAACAACATTATGCATGTGACCTGTGCATTAAGTCTTAAAGTGACAGTAGCCTAATAAACCTGCTGCCGTCTGTGTCATTACTGTTAATAAAAGAAAATCACTCACTGATCTTGACTTAATAACTTTTGTTACTTTAAAAAAGATTAATCTTTATTTATAAAAAGAAAACTAGGCAGTGTTATTTTACACTTGATTTCAATTTCTGAGCATTGGTCAGTTTTTTTTTTTTTTTTTTGTGCTATTGCTAATTTGCTTGTTTGTTCTTATTTAATTATTGAGTGTATACTTGTCTTTAATAATGTTTGAAATGTATGCTGGTCTAGTTTATTAGTTAGTTGTTCTTAAGGCTGCTGGTTTTTGTTCATGGTATTCAGCTGCAACTAAATGTTTTGCAAAAATGCATCAAAACGTTTGATATCTAAATGTTTGACTTTTGAAATGACGAAATGTTTGAAATGTTTGAAATGTTTGAAATGTTTGACTATTGAAACCGAAACTGGTAATCAATAAGAATCGGAATCGATAAGAAGAATCTGAATTACTAAAATTCAAACGACACCCAACCATCATAAAAATAATACAGTAAAAACTGTAATATTGGGAAATATATGTTTTCTATTTGAATATATTGTAAAATGTAATTTATTCCTGTGATCAAAGCTCCAGTCTTCAGCATCACATAATCCCTCAGAAATCATTCTAATATGATTTGATACTCAAAAAACATTTTTCTGACAAATTTTTTTTGTGCTGCTTCATATTTTTGTGATTTAAAAAAAAAAAAAAAAAAAAAAATTCATTATTTCAAATAGAAATCTTTTGTAACATTTTTAACTTTTGATCAATTTAATGCATCATTGCTGAATAATAATATTTATTAATTAAACAAAATATCTTCCTGACCCTAAACTTTTGAATGGTACTATTCACATTTTAGAAATAAAATATTAATTTATTCTACATAAAAGAGAGAACTTTAGAATTTTTTTTGCTGCTACTTTAAAAAAATATATACTTTGTACTGTAGCCATAACATATCAATAATGTCTCCTGTCAAGCATTTCACCTTTTAAAATGACTTTTAATGACTTTATACTCCATTTCTTTTTTTATTTAAAATGACATACAAAAACAGGTCACAAACCCATCAGATGACATTTAAAATGAATCACATCTGCACAGCATTTACACTGCCATGAGCGGTCAGTGGTGACATTCAGAGACAGAGGTTAATACGAGATCACACTCATTGTAATGCAGCGCCTTGCGTTTGCATTTCCCAGCATGCTTTGCGGTGGCTTTGCTGGAAATTCACAGATGTTCTTGTGCCGATCCAACACAGAAAACTGGACTGTAATAGAGTAACTCTAGCTGTGATGTGCCACAGAAAGCCTTTCAGAAACATTGTTTTCTTGATGTTTGGTGCTTGAGTGCATGAGTAGTTATAAGGTCATGCTATTTATATATATATATGTGTGTATATGTGTGTGAAGGTTGCCCACCAGTATGGGACTCTGTAGTGTGTTGGCCCAGAGCTGCAGTGGGTGAGACCATCCACACTCCCTGTCCGGCTGTTTTCTCTCTCTTCAAGAACAACACAGGTATGACACACAAACATTACGTCCACTTCAGGGTTGTGCACAATTCAAAAATGAATTGAGAATGCAATTCAGTACCTGAATGAGGTAAAGATGGAAAACAAGATGCACAAACTGTGAATCATTATATTTGAATTTACAGTTAATTGATAGAAGTATACAGTTAAATAGGAATGAAATACAAAGAAATTGATGTACCAATATTACTGGATAAATGAAAATGTTAAACATTATTATTATTTTAAAGTGTCCTTATTATGTTATTTTAAAGGTTTCTAATTTTGTTTTGGAGTCTCCTACAACAGGTTTATATGCATCCAGATTTTCTCATATCTTCTCTTTTCTCACAGTGTTTGAATCGGTTCAGTAAAAGATTCAGTCTCTCTAAACTCCTCCTTTCCGAGAGCTACTCTGCTCTGATTGGTCAGATGGCTCAGTCTGTTTTGATTGGTCGACCGCTTTCAGCGTACGTCGGAAACCAAACGCTCATTACCATATCTGAATTTCAGCTGTGGATCTTCCTCAGCACTTGATGCACAGTGATACGAACGGTAACGATGGCGTCGGTTTTACCGTATTAACTTGAGCCCGAGTACTTGTCCTTTGAAAGTGCAGCAAAAGGGATTTGCTTTTGCAGAAAACAGCGTCTTGTCGACCCGCAAACCAAACTCTTCCAGTATCAGCTACAACTACAGTTCAGCTACCCTCTATTCAAGGGTCAAGGTAGACTTTGTTCACGGACAGTGAAGACCATATGAATGAAGACCATATGTTGGCATCATGAAAGTTTGTTATGAAAGTTTGTTATAAACCTATGTAGGTTTGTGCAGGAATTGAGACTGGGACACTGAAAGACACTTTGATCTTTGAAACTTTGCAGCCCTTTTACTTTCACAATTAGCTGTATTACACACTACATGAAAGGAAATATTTGAAAAAGTATAATAGGGATACTTTAATAACCAGAATAAGTTATAAGAATAAGTTATTATGCAAATTGATGTATTAGGGCCAGGCATTAATGTAGTACCACAAAATGTGTGTATTAGAATACCAAAGAGACTTTGCTCTTTTGACTCGAGAAACAGAAAATGTTTCTGTCTAATGAATTAAAAGAGCTCTGAGTTTGCCCAGCCTTGGATCACACATGCATTTCCATATTAACAGCTTCTGCAAACAAACCATGAAGCAAACGCGTTGGTTTCACTCTGTGGGCTTTAATAATAGACACATCTACCTTGAGAATATAAGCTGAAAACTCAAATTGTAAAATACACGGCCCCAATTTCAAGGCTTCATAAGCTTAAACAAAACAAAAGGCAGGTTTTCATATTTGCCACTGCAATAACGTCTCAAATCTCCACACATCCGCCAGTATACCAAACTAAACCCAATCTAAACCAGCCAACCAACACTACAGTCAAATCTGAAAGACCACGAATAAAATTGTCCTGCTGCAGTTTCATCTGACGACGAGTAAAGTGCCACTCAGTCGCTGACTTGTGTAGAAAAAGATTTAGACCTCATTTCACATTCGGCTTTAGCACAAACTAATTACATGCATTTCATCTTGTCTCCAGAGAAAAAGACATAAAAAAACTCAATGAAATACACATGAAATGACATCAAAGTTGCCAGTGCATGTATAAGCAGATGTAAATTGTTTTTTTTAAAGCTTGCAGAGATTGCCTTGCATGATTGTCATTGACCTTTGACCTTGATTTATTTACTCTAGGTATAGTGAGTCGTAACTGCAGCGCTGGAGGCTGGTCACAGCCGTTCCCTCCATATCATGAGGCCTGCAGTGTTGAGGACGACATCCCAGAGGTCACTGACATGTTCTGCAATTCATACTCACTTGTTTTTGATAAACATTTTCCATTTATTCATACTCTCTTCTAGAATCACTGAAGAGATCTCAATAAAGTCTCAGATTTGTCTCAGTATGAACTCAAACATTCTTCATCAAATTCCTCGAAGATCCAAAAGATCTGCTGTTAACATGAACTTTTAATAGCTCTATACTCTTAATGTAGTGTAGGTCAACAACCGTATACAGTGTATACACTATACACGCACTCACTGGCCACTTTATTAAACCAGTTCAATTACACGTTAACACAAATATCTAATCGGTCAATCACAAGGCAGCAACTCAATGCATTTAGGCATGTAGACATAATCAAGACTATCTGCTGAAGTTCAAGCTGAGCATCAGAACGAGAAAGAAAGTTGATTTTAGTGACTTTGAATGTGTCATGGTTGTTGGTGCCAGACCGGCTGGTCTGAGTATTTCAGAAACTGCTGATCTACTGGGATTTTCACGCACAACCATCTCTAGGGTTTACAGAGAATTATCAGAGAGAAAGTATCCAGGAAGTGTCAGTTCTGTTGGAGAAAATACCTTGTTGATGTCAAAGATCAGAGGAGAATGACCAGACTGGTTCAGCTGATAGAAAGACAACAGTAACTCAAATATCCACTCATTACAACCGAGGTCTCCAGAAGAGCATCTCTGAACACACAACACATCAAACCTTGAAGCAGAAGTGCATCTCTGAACACTCAACACATCAAACCTTTAAGCAGAAGAGCATCTCTGAACAATCAACACATCAAACCTTGAAGCAGAAGAGCATCTCTGAACACTCAACACATCAAACCTTGAAGCAGAAGAGTATCTCTGAACACACAACACATCAAACCTTAAAGCAGAAGAGCCTCTCTGAACACTCAACACATCAAACCTTGAAGCAGAAGAGCATCTCTGAACACTCAACACATCAAATCTGGAAGCAGAAGAGCATCTCTGAACACACAACACATCAAACCTTGAAGCAGAAGAGCATCTCTGAACACTCAACACATCAAACCTTGAAGCAGAAGAGCATCTCTGAACACACAACACATCAAACCTTAAAGCAGAAGAGCATCTCTGAACACACAACACATCAAACCTTGAAGCAGAAGAGCATCTCTGAACACTCAACACATCAAACCTTGAAGCAGAAGAGCATCTCTGAACACTCAACACATCAAACCTTAAAGCAGAAGAGCATCTCTGAACACTCAACACATCAAACCTTGAAGCAGAAGAGCATCTCTGAACACTCAACACATCAAACCTTGAAGCAGAAGAGCATCTCTGAACACTCAACACATCAAACCTTGAAGCAGAAGAGCATCTCTGAACACTCAACACATCAAACCTTGAAGCAGAAGAGCATCTCTGAACACACAACACTTCAAACCTTAAAGCAGAAGAGCATCTCTGAACACTCAACACATCAAACCTTGAAGCAGAAGAGCATCTCTGAACACTCAACACATCAAATCTGGAAGAAGAAGAGCATCTCTGAACACACAACACATCAAACCTTAAAGCAGAAGAGCATCTCTGAACACACAGCACATCAAACCTTGAAGCAGAAGAGCATTTCTGAACACTCAACACATCAAACCTTGAAGCAGAAGAGCATCTCTGAACACACAACACATCAAACCTTGAAGGAGAAGAGCATCTCTGAACACACAACACTCCAAACCTTGAAGGAGAAGAGCATCTCTGAACACACAACACATCAAACCTTGAAGCAGAAGAGCATCTCTGAACACACAACACATCAAACCTTGAAGCAGAAGAGCATCTCTGAACACACAACACGTTAAACCTTGAAGAAGACGAGCATCTCTAAACACACAACACTTCAAACCTTGAAGCAGAAGAGCATTTCTGAACACACAACACATCAAACCTTAAAGCAGAAGAGCATCTCTGAACACACAACACGTCAAACCTTGAAGAAGACGAGCATCTCTAAACACACAACACTTCAAACCTTGAAGCAGAAGAGCATTTCTGAACACTCAACACATCAAACCTTAAAGCAGAAGAGCATCTCTGAACACTCAACACATCAAACCTTGAAGAAGACGAGCATCTCTAAACACACAACACTTCAAACCTTGAAGCAGAAGAGCATTTCTGAACACACAACACATCAAACCTTAAAGCAGAAGAGCATCTCTGAACACACAACACGTCAAACCTTGAAGAAGACGAGCATCTCTAAACACACAACACTTCAAACCTTGAAGCAGAAGAGCATTTCTGAACACTCAACACATCAAACCTTAAAGCAGAAGAGCATCTCTGAACACACAACACGTCAAACCTTGAAGAAGACGAGCATCTCTAAACACACAACACTTCAAACCTTGAAGCAGAAGAGCATTTCTGAACACACAACACATCAAACCTTGAAGCAGAAGAGCATTTCTGAACACACAACACGTCAAACCTTAAAGCAGAAGAGCATCTCTGAACACTCAACACATCAAACCTTGAAGAAGACGAGCATCTCTAAACACACAACACTTCAAACCTTGAAGCAGAAGAGCATTTCTGAACACACAACACATCAAACCTTAAAGCAGAAGAGCATCTCTGAACACACAACACGTCAAACCTTGAAGAAGACGAGCATCTCTAAACACACAACACTTCAAACCTTGAAGCAGAAGAGCATTTCTGAACACACAACACATCAAACCTTAAAGCAGAAGAGCATCTCTGAACACACAACACGTCAAACCTTGAAGAAGACGAGCATCTCTAAACACACAACACTTCAAACCTTGAAGCAGAAGAGCATTTCTGAACACTCAACACATCAAACCTTAAAGCAGAAGAGCATCTCTGAACTCACAACACATCAAACCTTAAAGCAGAAGAGCATCTCTGAACACACAGCACATCAAACTTTAAAGCAGAAGAGCATCTCTGAACACACTACACGCGTCAAATCTGGAAGCAGAAGAGTATCTCTGAATACTCAACACATCAATCCTTGAAGAAGAAGAGCTCCAGCAGCAGAAGAAACACACCGGTGAAACTCCTGTCAGATAAGAAAGTACAATTCACACGGCTCAACAAAACTGGACAATAGAAGATTGGGAAAACGTTGTCTGGTCTGATGAGTCTCCATTTCTGCTTCAGCATTCAGATGGTCGGTCAGAATTTGGTGTAAACAACATGAAAGCATGGGTCCATCCTGCCTTGTATCAGCGCTTCAGGCTGCTGGTGGTTTAATGATGGTGGGATATTATCTTTGGGTCTCTTAGTGCCAATTGATCATCGATTAAACTCCATAGTATTGGTGCTGGTCATGTCCATCCCTTTATAATCACAGTGTATCATCTTCTGATGGATACTTCTAGCAGGATAACACACCATATCATAAAGCTCAAATCATCTCAAACTGGTTTCTTGATCATGACAGTGAGTTCGCTAAACTCAAACGGCCTCCAGCCTCCAGATCTCAATCCAATAGAGCAGATTTTGGATGTGTGGAACGGGAGAATCGCATCATAGATGTACAGCTGATAAATCTGCAACAACTAATTCTATCATGTCAATAATATGGACCAAAATCTCTGAGGAATGTTTCCAGCACCTTGTTGAATCTGTGCTGTGAAGAATTAAGGCAGTTCTGAAGGCAAAATGGGGTCCAACCCGGTGCAAGGTGTACCTAATAAAGTGGCCAGTGAGTGTGAGCCCACACATACAGGTACACATACACACACAGACACACACACACACACACATACATACAATATATATTACATTTATTTGAATTTTTCAGAATAAACAGGCTTTAGGCTTTCACACTTATGTGTCTGTATTAACTGATAATTCAGATCATTCATTCATTCATTCATTCATTCATTCATTCATTCAATTTAAACAGACTCTGTAAACTGAAAATGTAATTTAGTTAAAAATACATGTAGATGTAATTGATTTGTGCTCATTTGTCCCGTAGGAGTTGTATTTTGCCACTGTGAAACTGATCTACACTGTTGGTTACGGAGCGTCGCTGCTCTCTCTCTCTGTTGCTGTGATAATACTGCTGCTCTTCAGGTACTGTGCTTGGTGGACTAAAAAACTCAAACCTGCCACTGATTAGTTAGTCCTGTAAAAAATATTGCTTTAATATAGCTAGTCTCTTGTGAGTAATTTTAGGATATTTCTAGCTACTTTTTCCACATAAAGTTGGCTTTACAACTTTAAATCAGCCTGTAGCTTGGAAACTAGTCTCAAAGTACTGCAACATTAGAAGAAGGTCGTATTCTTTACAATGATATATTTAAAATAATGTTGTTTGTGTTCTAGGCGATTACACTGTGCTCGAAACTACATCCACATGCAGCTGTTTTTCACCTTCATCCTAAAATCTGTGGCTGTTTTCATCAAAGACGCTACGCTGTTCTCCAGTGACGACACGGATCACTGCACACTCTCGACGGTGAGTCTGTCACACCATCACTGCTGTTTCCTGTGAAAACTACAAACCTGACCGACTTCACACACACCACTTTTTTTCTCATATTTTTGAATATGCCTTACTGATAATATTTCTTAGTGTATTTCTTATATACACTAGCCTGACGTCGTCATACTCAATTCTAGTCAGAATGTGAGTCTGATACTTCTCCATTGAGCTTTGATTATGGGGCGTGTTTCAACCGAACCAGGAAAAAAAATTCCTCTGCACTCAATTGGATAGACCTACAACCAATCAGAGCAACGGAGTAAGTGACGTATGTTTTTCATTCATGTTTCCAATCGCGGTTCTCTGTTCCTCTTTTAAAATTAATGCGCTGTCGATATCTTCTATAACAGACGCGATGGCGGAATCTACACATGATGTTTTATAAACAAATTTCAGGAGGAGCACATTCAAATAATCAATCCAATCAACCGTCTATCAGCATGAGAGGAAAGCATATATTTATTCACTCGGTCAACTCACCTAACATGACAGTTTTCAGCATCCCTGCACTCACTCTTGGCTTGTTCTTCCACAGCCAGGAATACGGGGGGAGTACTTTGGGTTCGGGCCGAATACCGAGCCCGAAGCCTCTCCTCAGACAGCACGCCAAATATGCATTTATTCTATCTGACTTATTTGTAAGCGTGAACTCGTGAAATCTCAATTCTTCAGCGGCAGTCATTTGAATTCAACCCAAGCGCTCGTTGATGACGTGGATGATGACGTTACCGTTGCTTATCTGTCCATCATCGTATAAAGCCCGCCCTGACAATTTGATTGGTCCGAACAATTTTTGTTCGGGCATAATAGCTCCTCAACGGAGCGAGTCCAGACCGAACTTCCCGACCAAAAAATATTGTGGGCGGGGTTCGGGCTGGCACCCAGGCTATATATACACTATATATTCAGGAATTAATACATTAACACTCACCAAATGCGGTGTATTTCAGCAGTGACGTGTAACGCATTTAGCCACTTTGGCGGGTTGAATTTTATGTATAATACTGTACATAATTGTTTTTAATTTTAGTCTTTTAAAAAAGGCGTCTGAAATAATAAACTAAGTGCAATGTAGTGTTGTCAAAAATATAGATTTTCCGATATATATCGATACTGAAATATCTGAAACGCTTCCAATACTGATTTTCTGCAGAATAGCAGATACAAGATATCATCTGCCCTTTCTCTCTCCCTCATCTCTCCGACGAGTTACACACAAACCCTCCTCCCCTCACTCACTCGTTTCATTTGCTCTGGATGAATATTGTGGTGTTACAGGGCTTGAATTTCGGCATGTGATTGTGCATAATTTGACTAATTCCCGCAGATTTTGTGCTCACACTCAAAGTTCGGCACATAAAGCCTCCTCTCAGTACTAAACTGAGTACTTGTTTGCTGCTTATTGCACTTAAACAGTCAAATACACACAAAATAATGAAAAATGCGAGTATTCACGCAAACACAGTCAGTCGTGTTTTGAGTGAATGTAAACAGTTGAGAAAGAAACGCATGTGTAACAGTATAATGGATCAGTGTGTCAGGTCTTAAAGTGACAGGAGCCTAATATTCCTGCTGCCAAATTATGAGATAGTATTAAAAATATCCATATGGCAGTTTTTCCCCATGGTATCAATGTCAAAATTGTGGCCAGGAAAAATGCTGAGTGGCTAGTAACTTTGGATCACATGATCCTTCAGAAATGCTGATTTGCTGCAAAAGAAACATTTCTGATTATTATCAATGTTGAAAACAGTTGTGCTGCTTTATATTTTTGTGGAAACTGTGATACTTTTTTTCAGGATTCTTTAATGAATAGAAAGTTCAAAAGAACAGCTTTTATTTGAAATAGACATTTTTGTTTTAAATTTTAGTAATGTGTTTACTCTCACTTTTGGCCAACTGAATGCATCCTTATTGAATAAACACATTCTATTGTCCAAAAAAAAATCTTACTGACCATCTTAAGTTTTATAAGAGTTTTAGACCCTGGTTTGTACTTTATTCATGGAAAATTCCTTGATTTCTTCCAGAGTCCTCCACAGCTGCATTAAAAAAAAATTAAATTAGATTTCCTGCTGAGTTCATACTTTCTCCCTCTGCTTATCTCCTTCCTCTCCAATTTCTTGCCGTCATGCCCTTTTTATCATTCTCAGAGTGTCTCTCTCTCGTTGTCCTCTCTCTCTCTCTCTGCAGGCGGCCTGTAAGGCGTCTGTGGTGTTTTGTCATTTTTGCGTCTTGACTAATTTCTTCTGGCTGCTGGTTGAAGCCGTGTATCTGAACTCACTGCTGGTCTCTGCTTTCCCGCGCAGCCGCCGCTGTCTGTGGAGTTTCGCTCTGCTGGGCTGGGGTGAGACTCTCATATCTCTGTCCCTGTCCTCTCACACACTCCTTCTTGGCCGTCGCAGATGAGTTGCATCGTATAGTGTTGACTATGTGAGTTATTAAAGGAACAGAAGGGAAACGGAGAAATTAGGTTTGTCTCTAGATATTGTTTTAACACTTTAATATGAAGTAATTCATAGTTAACCCAAAAATGAAAATCCTGTCATCATTTACACAGCCTCATGTCATTCCAAACCTGTAAGACTTTCATTCATTTTCAGAACACAAATGAAGATATTTCCGATGAAATTCCAATGTAATTAATTTCCAATCAGTTCTGTCGCTCCATTGAAAGTCCATTCACCCAAAGCTCTTGACGCTTCAAAGCGTTTAGGAAGAATGTCTGTCTTTCATCGGTGGAAAAGAGTTCAAAGAGTTTTTGAACTCCCCCCCCCGTATACAATGAAAGTCAATGAGGTCCAATTTTGTTTTTGCCTCAGAATATCTTTTTTTTGTTCCACAGAAGAAAGAATACAGTTTACATCCCCCCAAAAATAAAATAAAAACATTTATATTTCACACCTTTCACAATAATGCATAGGAAGGTACACTACCATTAAAAAGTTTGGAATTTTTATTTTTTTTATCTTATTTTTTATTTTATTAAACTATTATTGAGTACATTTATAAAAAGACATTTATATTTCACATAAATGCTGTTCTTTTGAACTTTCTATTCATTAAAGAATCCTGCGAAAAAAACACAAAAATATTAAGCACTGCTTTCAACATTAATAATAATAATAAGAAGAAATGTTTATTGAGCAACAAATCATCATATTAGAATGATTTCTGAAGGATCATGTGACACTGAAGACTGGATTTATGATGCTCCTATGATCACAGGAATAAATTACATTTGACAATATATTCAAACAGAAAACAGTTGTTTAAATTGTAATAATATTTTACAACATGCTGTATTTTTGATGTAATAAAGCATAATTTGGTGAGCATAAGAGACTTATTTCAAAAACATAAAAAAAATCCTACCAACCCCAAACTTTTGAATGGTAGTGTATGTAGAGATTAATCCATGTGCTTTGTGATCACTTTTTCTGGCTTTTTTTTTTTTTTTTTTTGCGGTAATGACCAACATTATGATCCTTCTTGGCCACTTACTCTGATATATCATCATTTATGGTTCTGAAGTCTATTATTTTTCTCATGTTAGCAGCCATTATATTCTCAGCGGCTCCAATCAGTGAAGTACAGCATGATCCTCCTGTTGTTCTATTTCTCAATTTCCATTTATATTCTGTCTGTCACGCTCTCCTCTGGTGAGTGGGACCCTGGGAGGGCAGAGAAGTGTCAGAACAACTCTCGTGATTGGCACCTCCGTCGTCTTCGATTTCAGCAGACAATTGAATGAGCAAACGGTTTAAATGACATTGTAGAAGCAGTAGAAATGCATAGAGTGAATATAACTACATGTACAAATCCATGTTCTCGTTCTTATACACGTTCCTGGTCTTATTGCGAATGATGATATGCGATTGCGAATGGTATTAAATCAAGTCCAGTCCAACTTTTTATCTCCCTCTCATTTAATATCCTGTATTGCATCACATTAGGAAAGTTAAATGGTGATATTTAGGAGATCTGCTAATTTTCTGTTTTAGAAATATGGAGAGCTCTTGAAAATGGCCTTTTTCTTGTGCAAATATGTTTAATACTTCATGAATGCTGTCTAATTTCCATAAACATTTTCATAATTGCTTAAATTATTAATTTTGGGATTACACCAACTTTTGGTAATTTAACTAAAAGGCACTTAATATTGCACAGTAGCTGTGAATCTTCATTTAAAGGCACAATATGGAAAAATGTTGCATTCAAATATCCAAAAACCATTAGCACAGTGTATGTGTTATATATGCACAGTGTTATATTGAGTTCACTTGTGTATATGATCTCAAATGTTTCCAACTATGTTTAAATCCAGAGAAATTCTCTATTTAAATATGCTTTTTACAGCGCTGCATTGAACACTCTGTAAGATTTTACCAACACCATAATCTTTTTGTCTCTCTTTCGTCTTTTCTCGCAGGTGTTCCTCTGGTCTCCATCGTCCTCTGGATCTGCTCCAGAGTGTATTTTGAGGACACAGAGTAATTGCACGTTTGTTCTCTACCTTTAAGTAGTGGTTCTCGTGAGGGATTTGAACAAGCCTCTTCACTTCAAAACTCAATCTCATCGCGTCCAAGCTTTTCGATCAGCAGCTAGTCACAGATTGCCTTCCGAGCAACACTCTTTTACTTCTATATATAACAAAGCAATGGCTTTTATCATTTGCTTCATTGCATCTTACCTGGTTAAGACATTGAAGTTGTCTATCTAGGTTCCTGTGTTGTTGTTTTTTTCAGGTGCTGGGACATAAATGAAGATTCTCCTTATTGGTGGATCATCAAGGGTCCCATTGTAGTATCAATAGGGGTAAGATAATGCATGAGGACATGGATGGATGAATGAATGGACTCACACACAGTTGTTTTCATATCTGTTTCTTGCACAACCAGGTGAACTTCCTTCTCTTCATGAACATTATCAGGATTCTGGTGCAGAAACTGAACCCTCGCTTGATCCAGTTCAACAATTCGTCTCAGTACAGGTACATGCCGACTGTAACAGAAAACACACACACACACACACACACACACACACACTGAAGGGACACTAGCTGCATGTGTGGAGAGATGAGTGGGTGTTTTCAATTCATTCTCTATGGGAGATGAGCGGCAGGTTTGCGTGGGGGATTCTGGGATTGATATCAGTGAGAGCTTTACAATAAGCTTAACAATTTACAAGGTTCTATACAACAACTTTAGTAAATGCATTTGGTATTATGAACTAAAAGCATTTATGATCCTTCAGAAATCATTCTGATATGCTGATTTGCTGCTTAAGAAACACTTCTGGCTATTTTCAGTGTTATAAACAGTTGTGCTGCTGCATATGTTTGTGGAAACAATGATACCATTCAAACATTTGTGGTAAGATAAAAAGAAAAATACATTTTATTCATCAAGGATGCATTTAATTGATCAAAAGTGACAGTGAAGACATTTTCAACAGATTTCTGTTTAATAAATACTTTAATAAATGTAAATAAATGCTGTTCATCATACTTTCTGTTCAACAAAGAATCCTGAAAAAGTATCACCATTTCCACAAAAATATAAATATAAAAATATTTCTATTTCTATTTATTTTTTTTATTTCAGTTTTTTTTGTACTTATTTATTTCAGTTAGTTGCAAAGGCAACATTTCTATTATTCATTTCCAGAATTTTTTTTTTTTTTGAAAGTTTTCATGTAATATTGATAATTTTTTTCAGCTTTATTTCAATTACTGCTAATGGTTTTTAATAGTTTATTTTTAGTTAACACACATCACTTATGAAGCAGTATTTTTGGATGTTAACTTTAACCTAGATTAATAAATGCTGCAAAAATATAATTTGTTGTTAGTTAATTTAACCAATGTCATATACAACCTTATTGTGAAGTGTTACCGTTTTTACTTTTTTTTTTTTTCTATTGATCGAAAACAGCAAATACTTAATAATTGCAATGTTTATTTCTCAGAAGAGAAAGTCGAAACCTACTTCTTTTAACAACTTTATTTTTCCATCAACTGCAGACCTGTGCTGTAAAAATATATATTTTGTCAGGTATCTTAAAACTGTGCTTCATATGGTAACATCTATATTAACTGGTGGCATTCAAGTGATCAATATTATTTAATATGACTGAATGGCCAATGAAAATCAATGTAAGGGTCAGATTATTTAGAAATTATGTAGCAATAGGATTGTGGGATATCATAGGCAGTGGAGGATACTAGTGAAATATGATCCAGACGAGGCTGTCTCAGTAGACCGGATGTTTCGCGAAAGTTGCTCTTTTAAATCCCGTAAACACACATGAACTCCAGGGATGTGCTAATGAAATGCATGGAGCGAGACTTTGAGATCCTTGGATAAGCACTACAGATGTAAAGCTGAAGCAAACCTCACAGGCTGACAGGAAATAGAACCGTGTTCCCAGAACGGCATCATCCTCACTGCTAGGATCCTTTGAGGGTTTGTAAATGCTGTGCCTTTGTTCTTTCAGCCTCTACTACAGCATCTGTACTGTACTTCCCCTGTAGAGACCGGCAGATAGCAGGAGAACAGTCACCGCAATACAATAGCTTTTGCAGTTTTAGGTATTTTAATAGATAACACACAGGCAGATATATTTGGGGATTATTTGTATACTATTTATATTTTTTTTGTAAAATTTTCAGTTTTCATTTTATTTTAAGTTTTAGTAATTGTGCTTTTATCATTTTTTTATTTAAATTTTTTTAATTTATTTGATTTTAATAAAATTCTTAAATAATTGTATTATGTATGTTTTAGTTGTAATTTTAGGACTTCAAAAAACATTTAGATGAAGTTTTTCATCTAATTGTATTTTATTTCAGCTTTATTTCAATTCATGAAAACAAGTTTTAATAGTTATATTTTTTACTTTTATTTCACAATAACAACACTGTCCACAAGAGACGGTTTACCAACCAAATTTCCTTACCATGTATTTTGGACATACAAAATTACCATCTTAATACCATGGTATTTTTTTGAGTA
This sequence comes from Rutilus rutilus, assembly GCF_951802725.1. Classification (NCBI taxonomy): domain Eukaryota; kingdom Metazoa; phylum Chordata; class Actinopteri; order Cypriniformes; family Leuciscidae; genus Rutilus; species Rutilus rutilus. The sequence continues at coordinate 11,337,964 of NC_140218.1, read as the reverse complement.
CCTTATAAATACCATGGTATGTGTAAAAAAGGATGTATGGTGCATTCACTTAAAAAAAAACATTGCATTACCATAATGTGTTGCTATATTATCATGGTAATACCATCAGTGGCGTATAACCGTATAAAGTATTTTTTTCTCCATTAATTTCTCCCATAGGGATTTTTAAAAAGTCTTTGTTAAGGAGTTTAAGCCTTGAACAAAGCCATGAGGTGATATGTATGCATATTTTGCAATAAACGTAAAATATATCAAGTATTTTGAAAGCGTTGAGAGATCGCTCTATTACGCTATTCGCAGTGCTTCATGGGAGTGGGCGGGGCTTACGAGATCTTTTGGGGCGTGTTGCTTTTATCGACTCTCTGATTGGTGTAATTTTTTGTACAGCATCATGGGTAATGTAGTTTTTCACCAGGAATTCCGCTGTTAAACACGATAAAAAAAAATAATAAAAAAAAGCTAAAATAATGCGGGCTGACAGCTTCAACAAAAGCAAATACTATCGATTAACAACCTCGTTTAGCTCACAATGTCCAAAATACTATACTTTTTGGTAGTTTTTAAGTGTTAACAATAAAATAAAATAGAAACATGGTACATCTTTTGGGAAATGTGTTTTTTGGGCCTGTGTTACTGCTGTGGTATATGATAATGGTAAATCAACTGAAACATTAACAATAATCACAAACAATTATTTTGTCAAGTCATATAGTTAATTGGCCAAAATGCAGGCTGTTGCCAAGCAACATAATCAAAATTCGACTATTTTTATATCTACGTATCAGGGTAATTTCCACGTAATTTCTGCTCATGCATGTTTAAGAGCACTGACCTGATTATCTGGAGAGATGTGTGTGTGTGTGTGTGTGTATGTGTGTCCTGTTGATGCTGTTATCATAAAGAGACTCTGTCTGTTTTGCCATAAATGAGTGTGTGCTGCTGTTGAATATGCAGATTTCACACAAGCCTGTGAATGACAGCTCTGCTCTCCAGAATCTGTGGTTTTAAGTGTTTCTGCCAGACTACTTGACAGTTTTGCATTAAAACACATTTCACTGTGTGCAGTGGTGCTATCATAGTAAAACAACACGGATTCATTGATCCGTGAGTGAAATTGTAATGTTTTACACTGAGGGACCTCATCTACATTTATAGGTAAAGTCGAATAGTTCAATCACTATTCAAAAATGCCATTATATTTCAGTGAATAAACGTTCAATTTCACACAAAGCTATTGTATGGCTTCAGAAAACTTCTAATATATTGCATATGTCAAAAAACAACATAGTACAGAATCTGCATTATTAAAAGTATTTAACGACGTTTTTATGGCCACAGACACTGGGGACGTGACCTTACTTCTACTATTAGATCTTACAGCAGTGTTTGACACAATTGACCACAATATTTTTATTTCACGCTTAGAAAACTGTGTAGGTATTCGAGGTATTGTCTTAGATTGGATTAAGTCCTACTTCCAAAATAGACGTTTTTCAGTGCAAATGGGAGAATGTACATCGAGCTCAGCGCCTTTATCATGCGGTATTCCACAAGGATCTACAGTATTTTAGCACCAGTCTTTTTTTCTCTTTATATGCTTCCTTTAGGTCAGATCATGAGTAAATATAATGTCTCTTTTCACTGCTACGCAGATGATACTCAGTTGTATCTACCCTTAAAACCAACTGTCCCTGCTGCTGTTGAAAGGCTGGCAGAGTGTCTTGGGGAGATTAAAAGGTGGATGTCTGCAAATTTTTGGTGTCTAAATGAATCAAAAACTGAAATGATTTTATTTGGGCCCTCAGAGTCCGCTGATACATCTAAAATTAAATTGGGCACACTATTCCCTTATCTGAGACATCAAGTAAAAAACTTAGGTATCACTCTCAGAAAAAAAGGTACAAAAGCTGTCACTGGGACAGTACCCTTCAAAAGGGTTCTAATATGTACCATTTAGGTACTAATATGTACACGTTTGGTACCAATATGTACACGTTTGGTACCGATATGTACCTTTGAGGGACTTAAAGGCACTCTTTAGGTACAAAGGTGTACCTTTTGAAAAGGTACAAGTGTATAATCTGCTATAGTGCACTGAAATTTGATAAACAGATAAATCAAGTAGTCAAAATGAGTTTTTTCCAGTTAAGATTAATCGCTAAAATTAAGTCCTTTGTAACACGGAAGGACCTGGAAAAGATAGTTCATGCATTTATTTTCTCAAGATTGGACTATGGTAATGCATTGTATTATGGTATTCAACATAAAAGCTTAAACAGACTGCAACTAGTCCAAAATGCGGCCGCAAGGTTATTGACAGGCGCTCGGTAAAATTAGCATATTACCCCTGTATTAAGAGAACTACATTGGTTGCCGGTTTTCTACAGGATTCATTTTAAGATACTTTTATTTGTTTTTAAGGCCCTACGTGGTAGTGCTCCGACATATATAGCTGATCTAATCCAGGTGAATAAACCAAAGAGAGCACTGCGCTCCGAGTCATTAAACCTCTTGGTAGTCCCGCAGACGTATAGGAAAATGAGAGGAGATCGCTCTTTTGCAGCGGTGGAATAGTTTACCTCCTTATATCAGAGAATGTTCCTCTCTTACAGAGTTTAAACGACATTTAAAAGCTTACTTTTTCTCTTTGGCATTTGATCTTTCATGAGTGCTGTGCTAGTGGTGTAATAGGTTATTATTAATGCCGCTTAGATTATGAGGTTGTCTATGGTAATGTTTAGAATTTAAATGTGTTTTTATGATTGTTATCTTACCCTTTGTACAGCACTGTGGTCAACTTCTGTTGTATTATTATGTGCTTTATAAATAAATTGAACATTGAACATATGGACTACTTTTCTTGGACTACTAAACTTCTCTACAGTATTTCATGAAATTTTATTTCCATTATTTTTGGGTGAACTGTCCCTTTAAGCTCAGAATGATGGTTTAATTCTTCTGTAAATAATACATTTTACATTTATGTTTTATAAATTAGCAGAGCAATTATAATCGTTGCACTGTTTGCACATGTTTTCATTCATGTATATTTATTAGGCAAATGCTTTTATCAGATTTACAAAAGAAGAACAATTCAAACAAGAGCTATAAATACATTTCTAACAGTATTTATAATGCACTTAAGAATATTCACATCAATGTGCATATGCAGAGGAAACCTGTGAATATTAAAGGAATAGTTCACCCTAAAATAAAAATGTTGTCATTATTTTCTCACCACCAGTATGCTATTGACTGAAAATGAAATGCTACAAACATTGATACCAAAACGACATGGTTTCTCATATATCATGACCTAAAGTGACATGCTATAGATTTCTTTCACACACATCTCTCATGTTGGTCTCAATAGCCTTCAAGTCATACAGATTACTTTCATGTTTCTTTTATAATGATGCTTTCTGGAAGCACCCAGCTCTACCCAATAACCTTTTACCCTTCCTCCTCTCCATGCTTTATCTCTCCTTCCCTCAGGCGACTGACCAAGTCCACCCTCCTCCTCATCCCTCTCTTCGGCACTCATTACATGGTCTTCAGCTTTTTCCCAGACTACTTCAGCGTGAGCCTGCGGCTTTGCATCGAGCTGTGTCTGGGCTCCTTCCAGGTTATCCAGCCCGCTATCAGCACAACACAGCTTAAACCCAAACCTCAGCGGGAGTGTAAAACTACTGAACTAAGACTTACTAAGGCTGGAATAGACTTCTCGATTTTCGCCCCGATTTCAGTCTGGACGCATCGACGCTAACGTTAGTTGCCAATAGTTGCAGATTTTCAGTAGTCAGAGTTGACAGAGGATGCGTCCCTAGTTCATTAGTCAGGGCACTGATCAGGGACTCAGCCATTTTAAGGGCTGTCTTAATCGCAAAATCCTTCTAGGGCACTGAAACGTTTGCTGAGAACACCATTGCTGAGTATTTTCTCCTTAAAACTGCAGGGAACCAAAAAGACAGTCTCAAAAAAAAAAGGTTTGAAATCGCTGGTGTTTCTGACGTCTCAAACTACCTTGTAACCAATCAGATCAACGTGTGATCGTCAACCAGTGGATCTCTGAGCTGCTGTGAGTGAGTGGAGGCGGGGCTTGTTTGCATATTCATAGAACCGCGTATACTAAATGAGGCAAGGGTGTCGAGTTACATTCAAGCTATTTTAAGGCATGAAGAATTTTTTTTTCAAGGATAAAACGTTTAAATATGTCATTTTGTTGATCAAAGATGAGTTTTAAGGGAGACAATTATTGACTACAGGGGGACTTTAATGGAAGTTCTGAAGCTCGAAACTTAAATCACGTGAGCCAATTCACTACACATAACGACACGTGATAGATGTTTTTAAAAATACAAACCATTATTTAATTATATTTCAGCTTAAACATACATCGTTAGATGGGTAATGAACATAATCTAGCTAACATTTATCATTTATGTACGGCTGAACATTAAAAAATAATGTCAGAAAGATATCAGTTCTGCTGTTGTTCATAAATACTGTACCAGTAGTGATGTTGTACAATGAGGACGTTGTCACATCGCCGGAAATAGAATCATCAGTGTCCCAGTGTGTAATGAGCCAGGTCTTTACCAGTGCCTGAATGAATGTACAGCACACACTGATTCACGAGCTAGGGAGCTGATTGAGACGCACCCAGATTTTCAGAAAGTCATGTTGTGTATGATGGGCACAGGCTCTGATCTTTTTTTTTTTTTTTTTTTACTTCAAACTGTTATGATTCTATCCGGTCTGATCATATCAAACAGAACACATTAGAACACAGAGGGCCCTATTTTAACGATCTGAAACGCAAGTATCAAACGCGAAACGCAAGTAACTTTGTGGGCGGATCTCGCCCAAAATACTCTTGCGGCCGACGCAAATCTAAAATGGGTTGGTCTGAAGTAGCTTCATTCCTCATAGGTGTGGTTTGGGCGTAACGTGAAATAAACCAATCAGAGTGACATCTCACATTCCCTTTAAGAGTAGGCGTGCTTGTTCCATGGCGGATTGCTATTATAACGGCGGATTTGCCAGGCGCACACCAGGAGCAGTTCACAGCCGAGGAGACAGACGTTCTCGTCAGGGCCGTAAAACACAGAGAAGTGACATTGTATGGGGATGGGAGAAACCCACTTAAATAAGCTTCGGTTAAACAGGCGTATAATAGTTTTGTTAAATGTGTAAGCTAGATTTTTTCACATCTTCATGGACACCACAATGATTTCCCTCATGTGGAATATTTGTCCTTGTAATTATATATGGTTTGCAAAAATGGCAACTGCTGCGTCTGTGTGTAGATGAGAGAAGCAAAGTGTGTGTGTGTTGTGCACACGCTACATTATAGCCAAGCATGCGCCCTTAAAATAGCATCTGATTGCGCCACTGAAAAGCGGTTCTTTTTAGCGAATCAAAAGCATGCAGCGCAAGTCTGATTAACCAACAAATGATCCTTGTAAATCTTTTTAACGAATCAAAAACAGAAAACTCAAACAGCGGCTGCATTCGAAAGCTTAAAAATGCTGATTAAGCTTAAAAAATGATTTTTGAAGGCAGCTTTGATGTATCCTTCGCTGCCTTTGATATCCCACAATCCTGTGCTTTCCATTCTGTGACAGTTGAGCTAAAAAATAAAGAACTGAAAAGTACGATTGGTGGTCAGTTTGTGTGAAAAAACGTTTTTCACTTCTAATGTCATTTCTAGCGAGAAAGTGCGTATTCATTGCTGTAGATCATTAAACCGTTGTGTTGTCTGTCCGAAATCAGTTTCGTGAGGAACCTTCGTGTGCAGATTCTGCCTACAAAATGTCATTGCCTGATAAGGCAGCGAGGCAACAAGTCGGCCGGCTAAGATTTCAAACGAAGCCAGCAAAGTCTGATTCATGAACAAATGATTCTTCTAAACCAATTCTTTTTATTGAATCAAAAACATGCAGAGCAAACCGTATAGTCTGATTCAGAAACAAATTACTCTTTTAAACCACTTCGGATTGAATGCAATAATTGGACGAACATTGTTTGGTCCTGAGACTGCCACAGAAGATATATGTACATTTATTAATATTTTAGACCACCTCTATTATTGATCAGGATGTGAAGAGAGTTTCAACCAGTATAACAAAATGTGTTTGTGAAAAACATTTCCCTTTAAGTCTAGTGTCTGATCCTTTAGACATTTAGGCCTGGTTTCACACACAGGGTTTAGATTAAGCCAGGATTAGACTTTAGTTCAATTTGGACATTTAAGTAGCTTTTATAAACGTGCCTTAGAAAAAAAAAAGCATTGCTAATGTGCATCTTGAGTCAAAAAAAAATGTCTCTGACATATTTTAAGATATGTCACTGCAAGTTACTTTCAGTTAAAACAGCTCAAACATGCATTTTAGTCTGGGACTGGGATTTGATGCCCTCTTTTTCTCTATGACCACTTGGAAGTCGGCAAGTGTATGTTTTAAAATCTGTTCCCGAAGTCTTGTGTTGTATTCCAGTCTTTAGAAATGCTCCCCTCGGATCAGTCGATGAGCTCTGATCAACACCACCTCAGAGCAGACCTCATACTCACCTTCGATCTGTTGAGACAGAAGATGGACATTGGGGTTTTAGAGATATTACTTAGTTAGCTGGGACACTAATTGAGTTTCTTGAAGGGCCGGTAACTAATTTTGAAGATTAATTCCATGCAGGAGTTTGAGGAAGGCTGTAACCCTCTTGTAAAAGTTTATTTAAGTCATAATTTGATGTCCGTGATGTGCGGTTTTTAGTGCTAATTACTTTCTTTGAAGGCTAACGTTGAAGTAAGACTGTGTTCTTTCTTTGTCTTGACTAGTCAGACATCGGCTCAACCGAATGTGAAAATGATTGAATCGTGCAGGCGGTTTTCAGATTGCTGTTTACAGAGCCTGTGGCTGTGTCAGTGACAGGTTTGATATCTCAACACATCTATTTTAGGGTTCTCTCTCTATATAAATGTGACCCTGCATCACAAAACCAGTCACAAGTCACATGGGTATATTTGTGGCAAAAGCCAACAATACATTGAATGGTGCAAAATCATCGATTTTTCTTTTATACCAAAAATCATTAGGATGTTACGTAAAGATCATGTTCCATGAAGATATTTAGTACATTTCCTACTGTAAATACATAAAACATTTATTTTTGTGAGTGAATGCAGCACAATCGCGAACATAAATGGACAACTTTCGATTTCGATTTTTTTGCACCCTCAGATTCCAGATTTTCAATAGTTGATCTCAGCCAAATATTGTCCTATTCCAACAAACCATACATCAATGGAAAGCATATTTATTCAGCTTCTCAAATCTCAATTTCATTTATAATAATTTAATATCTTTTATAATGTGTTTTATACTTTTATATAAAATATTTATCTCAAGCAATGCTGTAATTGATAAAGGAAACCTTGGTACTTGATACATTACAAAAATAATTAATTTAATGATAAATTAACAACAGAGGTGGAACTATATAGTTTGTACTATAGTAATAGCTATAAATTATGCATAATTACATGCAACTAACCCTAAACCAAACCAAACCCTAATCCTAACCCTATAGGAAGAACATGTAGTTACTAAAGAATTACTACTAAAATGTATAATTACAGTGTAACAAAGAAACCTTCAAATAAAAGTGTAACCTGAATTTCTTCTGTAAAACACTGATTATATCAGTCTGTAAAATTATTCTAAAATTATAAACTATTCAAAACTACCATAAAATATTATAGAAAGTTTGTAAGTCATAGACTCATAGTGAATCATATACAACATTGTTTGTGCTGTATGTTTTTGATTTATTTAAAAAAAAAACTGGCTTAAAAGAGTCATTCTTTTATGAATCGGATTTCATTTGTTGTGTTATATGTCTTAGATTCACTAAAAACAACCAGTTTAATTAAGAGAGTCAATTGTTTGTGAATCAGACTACACTGGTTGCTCTGCATGTTTTTGATTCACTAAAAAGAACCATTTGAAAAGAGTCATTTGTTCATGAATTTTAGTTAGCGCTGCATGTTTTTGATTCACAAAAACAAAACAAAAAAACGGTGTCATTCGTTGGTGAATCGTGCTACACAGTATAACGTTGTGTTTTTGATTCACTGAAAAGAACCATTTGTTCATGTATTGGACTAAACTGTTTGCGCTGCATGTTTTTGATTCACTAAAAAGAGCCCGTTTAGAGGAGTCATTCATTGGTGAATCGCGCTACACAGGTGTGTGTTTTTGATTCACTAAAAAGAGCCCGTTTAGAGGAGTCATTCATTGGTGAATCACACTACAGCTGAGTGTTTTTGATTCACTAAAAAGAGCCCGTTTAGAGGAGTCATTCATTGGTGAATCACACTACAGTTGAGTGTTTTTGATTCACTAAAAAGAGCCTGTTTAGAGGAGTCATTCATTGGTGAATCGCGCTACACAGTTGTGTGTTTTTGATTCACTAAAAAGAGCCCGTTTAGAGGAGTCATTCATTGGTGAATCGCGCTACACAGGTGTGTGTTTTTGATTCACTAAAAAGAGCCCGTTTAGAGGAGTCATTCATTGGTGAATCACACTACAGCTGAGTGTTTTTGATTCACTAAAAAGAGCCCGTTTAGAGGAGTCATTCATTGGTGAATCACACTACAGTTGAGTGTTTTTGATTCACTAAAAAGAGCCTGTTTAGAGGAGTCATTCATTGGTGAATCGCGCTACACAGTTGTGTGTTTTTGATTCACTAAAAAGAGCCCGTTTAGAGGAGTCATTCATTGGTGAATCGCGCTACACAGTTGTGTGTTTTTGATTCACTAAAAAGAGCCCGTTTAGAGGAGTCATTCATTGGCGAATCGCACTACACAGTTGTGTGTTTTTGATTCACTGAAAAGATCCCGTTTAGAGGAGTCATTCATTGGTGAATCGCACTACACAGTTGTGTGTTTTTGATTCACTAAAAAGAGCCCGTTTAGAGGAGTCATTCATTGGCGAATCGCACTACACAGTTGTGTGTTTTTGATTCACTAAAAAGAGCCCGTTTAGAGGAGTCATTCATTGGTGAATCGCACTACACAGTTGTGTGTTTTTGATTCACTAAAAAGAGCCCGTTTAGAGGAGTCATTCATTGGTGAATCGCGCTACACAGTTGTGTGTTTTTGATTCACTAAAAAGAGCCCGTTTAGAGGAGTCATTCATTGGTGAATCGCACTACACAGTTGAGTGTTTTTGATTCACTGAAAAGAGCCCGTTTAAGGAATGTCTTCCAGTGAGGTTTCTGATGAACAGTTATTATATGCTAAAGAGCATGTATGTGCATTCTTCTGAATTTACCCTTTTGGATTCTACAGACCAATTAACAGCATGCAAATTCATGAACGATTTCTATCATCTTTACATTCAGAGTCACACTTGTAAAACATGTTAGCTGTTCGACGTCATTAGTAGGCTATGTAAATATCTGAATTAACTCTCTTATGAACACATTGCCAGTCAATTTCTCTCTGCGGATGAATATTTTACCGCTGCATCGTCTTGCATTTTAATCTTATGGACACTCCCGATGGATTAAGATTTGATCCGGCTGCCTCACAACACACATGCATCCATGATTATGCATAAGTATATGGGCCTGCAGAAATTGTGTTAAAAGCATGTAATTTTTGTCTCAAAGCTCTCAATATAAGATGAAAGGGAGAGGAAGAGAGATGGATTTATAATATTTGTGGATGTTTGATCTGAGGAACATTTTCTGCAATTTGCACTGACTTTCTCTTTTTCATTGATTTTCGTAAGGGCCTTATTGTGGCGGTTCTCTACTGTTTCCTGAACCAGGAGGTGAGTGATTGTGATTATTGATTGCTAGCCCTCACACACCATAAACCATAAAAATTCTAAATAATGTGCTGAAAGCCCTTATTCATTTACAAACTGTAAAGTGCATGCAAGTCAGTTTTGTGTTTGAATGGAGATAATCAGCATTCTCAGAGGACTAAACAGCATTTGTACTCAAAATCCTTGACAAACATGTTTGCCAGTCTTTATTAATTTGATTAAGAAACTGATTGGGGAATTAAAAGAGGTCTGCTCAAAGGCCAATAAGCAATTAAGGATGAATAATAAAAATGCATTACATTTGAGCCTGTGCTGTACGGTAAAGCTGAGCTTCTTGCATTTAATGAAACTCATTTCTAACAAAATCACTGTATGAACTAATAATGACTAATGACTATTTGTATTTTAGGCTACAGACAGTGTTGTGGTTGTAGGGTTTAAACTTAATAATATAGAAATCTTTATAAATCTAAGTTAGGTTAGGTTCTGAGGGAAGTCTTTTTGTGGTTTCAGGTTTTTGTGATTATATATCATATATGTGTTTGTTTGTCAGGTTCAGAACGAAATACGCTCACGGTGGATTCGATATCGAGACGGGAGTTACGTTGTCGTCCCTGTTGGAGCCAAAGGAAGTCAGATGGACACTCGGTTCTAGACTAAAACTCATCAGTGCCTCCAGAAAACACTCACATCTGAATGAAACACTGTTTGCAAATTGTATATGCTCCGTTTACATGAGAACAAATGGCGTAAAGTGAGATCATCGCCATTAACCTGCAACTTACAGTGACACCAAAAGGATTCTGACACTTTTAATAGTGGCTTAAAGGTTGTAAAAAAAAAAGATTTTTTTTTTTTTTATCACATTCATCTAATCTTTCCTAACGATCCGCTAGCTGCCCTCTCTGTAGGCAGCCTAGGCTCTGAGATCTGCACACAAAAACAATTGGTTTCACCAACCACTCAAAACCAAAACAAATAGTGTTCCAACCAATCACAGACAGGGGGAGGGTGTTGTGAGGTTTTGAGCTTGTGCACGGCTGCACGCGATGTCGGAGCTGGAGAAGAAGCTGGCTCAAAACCTCACAACACCCTCCCCCTGTCGGTGATTGGTTGGAACACTATTTGTTTTGGTTTTGAGTGGTTGGTGAAACCAACTATTTTTGTGTGCAGATCTCAGAGCCTAGGCTGCCTACAGAGACGCGGTTTTTGACGGCATGCTTATGGGGCGGGCAGCTAGCGGATCGTTAGGAAAGATTAGATGAATGTGATCATTTTTTGTGGGGGCCTGAAATCACTGATACAACCTTTAAGTGTTCAAATACTGAACATTTGCTGAATTACACACACTCAAAACTATTTATTAGAGAGCATACTGGAATTTATCATTACAGAACCGCTGTCAAATAGTGGCCAAAAGTGATGTCTGGTCTTACGTAATTGACATCTTCACCCTTTATTCAAATACTCTTAAAGATTTTGTAAGCATATTGTGTGTTGTGTTGTACATTGTATTGTATTGTATTGTAAGCAATTGTTTTATTTTGATAACGCAATGAAACATTCCAAAATGTTCGGTAAATCATTTTTGGCCAGGCTGTCATACAGTGAAATTATGAACACATGCAAAAACAAGAGAGAACCAAGGGTATTATTAAACCTGATGATGTTGTAGTAAGTGTATGCTTTTGTGAGATTTTTGTTTTTCTATGCATTTTTTACACAGTAAAATAGAACCTGTAGCTGTATAGTTTACCTTTTCAGATGCTTAGTGTTTTATTCCTAATCTTTAAAGTATTTTCCGCATATTTTGATGGTTTAATCGAACTTGTAGGGTCATTAAAAACAAATATCACCTCAGGACATCACTTTAGGCCACAACTTGTGTGTGTGTGTGTTACACACAGTATAGTATTTAACATTTGTATATTGATAGATCTGTGGATTTCTGAGTGAGATGTATGGTAACCTGGGCAAGTTGTCACATGTTTTTGATAACAATTTCTGCTGGCCAAAACAGTGGTTTGATATTTTTGTTACCTTTTTAATTTTATTTAATGGGTTGTTTTGTGTTTCATAATTGCATTACTGTTTAAATTTAGCTGAAAATCCCGTTCAATCCTTCCCATTGTGACAAATAACAACACGCCATGCAATTTGTGCAATATATGTTTAAGAAACTATCTTTTTTTCTGCAATAGTTCCACTATTCAAAGGCATTTGTAGCAAAGACTGATATTGTGTCTTAACAGACACTGACTTGGAAATATTCATTTGAGCTAAAAGTGTAAGGACTAGCCCTGTTTTCTTTTTCTATTCTGCTGGTTGATTCTTTCTTGGTCACTCAAAACTGGAAATGTTGTGTCAGCTGAGAGCAGAAATAGTCTCTGCAGAATAGAGCATTTGCAGATGTGGTGTTCTCGTCTTTTCTCTTCTCGTCTCCTCTCTTCTCGTCTCTTCTAGTCTCTGCTTGTCTCCTTTCTTCGCGTCTTTTCTCTTCTCCTTTCTTCTCGTCTTTTCTCTTGTCTCCTCTCTTTTCATCTCTTCTAGTCTCTGCTTGTCTCCTTTCTTCTCGTCTCTTAGTCTCTGCTTGTCTCCTTTCTTCTCGTCTTTTCTCTTCTTGTCTCCTCTCTTCTCATCTCTTCTAGTCTCTGCTTGTCTCCTTTCTTCTCGTCTTTTCTCTTCTTGTCTCTTCTAGTCTCTGCTTGTCTCCTTTCTTCTCGTCTTTTCTCTTCTTGTCTCCTCTCTTCTCGTCTCTGCTTGTCTTCTGTTCTCGTCTTCTCTCTTCTTGTCTCTTCTCTGCTTGTTTCTACTCATCTCTGCTCATTTCTTCTTTTCTCTTGTCTTGTCTCATCTCTTTTCTGCTCATTTCTTTTCATCTCTTCTGTCTCTTCTCAGGTCGTCTCTTTACTTCTGTTCTCGTCTCGTCTGTATTATCTTGTCTTTGCTTGTTTCTTCTGGTCTCCTCTCTGCTTGTCTCTTTACTTCTCGTTTTGTCTTTTCTCTTGTCTCTCTTCACTGCTTGTCTCCTCTCACCTCTGCTCGTTTCTTCTTTTCACTTCTTGGTCTTGTCTGGTCTCTTCTCTTCTCACCAAATGTGCATTTATACTTTGTTGCCTATAAACAGCTATTAAAATAATAATAATATGTAAACGTATTTTGCATAAATATTATGTATGTCTATAAATAGTATGTATCTATAATGTATGTATGTCCAGCTGTAATGCAGTATTTTGTTTCCACGTTTTTGAGTGGCCTTAAGTGTATAATGCATCAAATCATCAGAGTGCATTACAGAGATAGAAATATTACCAAATTTTATGATGCTTTACCTGTGTAATGGATTTTATTTCTTTATTTTTGTTGCTTTAATAGTGCAGTTAAGCTGATGTCCTTATACATGTGCTTGTGTATATATGTGTAAGCAAGCTGGCATAATGAGTACATGTAGCTATTTTTGAGCTCAAGTGCTATTGATCTTTTGCTTTAATGTCTGACATATACTTACTTTGTATTAAAACATGAAACATACATAAATGACTTCATGTCCTTCAGAGATCATTAAATGACAGCTGGATTTGTCCGTCAGTAATAAACAGTGACCTCTGCTGGTCAGTACATCACACTACTATTTACTCACCCTGGTTATTTTTTTAAGAAGTTTGAAGTTTAGTTAATTTTTTATAGTCCTTAGGAGTGTTTTTATATATAAGGAAGTCTTCCTTTTTTTATACATACAAAAAGTTATAACCAAATTGAGGAGCCGACAGAAATAAATCCGTACATGGCTTTCTGCTCCTTCCAGCACTACAGGAAGTCCAATTCATATTAGTGAATTCATTCTTTCAGATGGTCAGTTCAGTGAACCGATTCACCGCGAATTTAAAGGGACAATGCTGAACACAAAAGAAGATATTTTAAAGAATGTTTGTATTTTCCCCCCATTGGACATCAACTGTTTGGTTACCTCACATTCTTCAAAATAACTTCTTTTGTGTTCAGTTTAACAAAGACATTCATACAGGTTTGGAACAACTTGAGGGTGGGTAAATGATGACAGAATTTTAATTTTTGGGTGAACTAGGTCCACACTGTGTTTAACAACATTCCTTAAAGTTTTAGTCTAAACAAAGTCCGTACAAACGCTTTTAGAATGGGTTCGACCAAAACATTCAAAAGAATCGGCTCAGCGTTTGCTTGTTAATAATATTAAATAAAATGCCAATTATTAGTAATAAGTTCACAATATCAGTCTTCAGAGATTTACTATTTGCGATTTGTGAATCGATTGGCGAATCGATTCGCCTGAATCATTCAAAAGAGTCTGTTTAAAAGAACGATTCATTCGCGAGGAGGGTTACTTCAGCACTGAAGCATTTTGATGGCGAGGCGTGGCGTTTACAAACTCCTGTGTAATGATTGGCGTGCCAAAGCAAAAGACGCTTTCCTTTTTTTCCGAAAAAAAAAAAAATTAGGAAAGGAAAGTATCTTGAGAAAACATGGCGGAGTAAGAGAAATAAACTTTTTCGATGCTTCTTGAAAAAGGGAGAAACTTTTCCACCACGGGACATGTAGCGCGATTACACTCTTTAAAGTACAGATCTCAAAGTGTCAGAGGTAGGAGTTTGATTTCTTTTCTCTTTCGGATTTAACGTTAGTTTAGTTGTGCTTTAACAGCTTCTCCACTGAGCTTTTTCTTTGTAATGTGTTGCATAGTAAGTACTTCCTTGACTTGTCTCTCTTGAGCAACGTCTTGAATCTATTTATTGCTGCTTCTATGACGGTTTTGTACAAAAAAACCGAACCACTAGTCAAAATGATCTTTACAGTTTATCTCAAGGCACGTCAATATGTTTCTGACCATGACAGCATATGAGTAAATGATGACCAGGACCGGTTCTATCAAAACAACGTGTTCATTCCTCCACTAATACGTTATATTGAAATAAAAATGGGTGAAAAATGAAAATAAAATGAAAATTAGCTTGAAAACAAAAGGGCTGCTTTGTAACATTATTAAGCACATTTTCCTAAATTCTCATAAAAATATCATTGCCATTATTATAATCCCTGAAAAATAGTGATATATTATTTAAATTGTACTGTGTTTATATTAATATCGGTCTATAGAATTGTATTAAATAATTAATATAAAAATATTTATGTAAAAAAGTGTATTAAAGGTTTATTAGTTCACGCAAAAATTAAAATTCTTTCATACTTAACATCATTTCGTTCCAAACCCGTAAGACTTTCGTTCATCTTCGGAACACAAATGAAGATCTTTTTGATGAATCTGAGAGCTTTCTGTCCCTCCATTGACAGCTACGCAACTACCACTTTGTCGCTTAAAAAATAAAAAGAGAACATAAAACTAATCCATATGAATTGAGTGGTTTTGTCCAAATTGGCAGACAGGATCGCTTTATATGATGAACAGATTGAATTCAGGCTTTTATTAACATATAAACATTCATCAACTTGCACATCAGTTGTGATAAACGGAAGCTCAAGCATGTTCGCTTAACGTACGAGAACCAATGAGGTTCATTCTTGTGTTACGCAGCACGTTTGAGCTTCTGCAAGAACCAATGAGGTTCATTCTCGTGATACGCAGCACGTTTGAGCTTCGGCAAGAACCAATGAGGTTCATTCTCGTGTTACGCAGCACGTTTGAGCTTCGGCAAGAACCAATGAGGTTCATTCTCGTGTTACGCATCACGTTTGAGCTTCGGCAAGAACCAATGAGATTCATTCTCGTGTTACGCAGCACGTTTGAGCTTCGGCAAGAACCAATGAGGTTCATTCTCGTGTTATGCAGCACGTTTGAGCTTCGGCAAGAACCAATGAGGTTCATTCTCGTGTTACGCAGCACATTTGAGCTTCGGCAAGAACCAATGAGATTCATTCTCGTATTACGCAGCACGTTTGAGCTTCGGCAAGAACCAATGAGGTTCATTCTCGTGTTACGCAGCACGTTTGAGCTTCGGCAAGAACCAATGAGGTTCGTTCTCGTGTTACGCAGCACGTTTGAGCTTCGGCAAGAACCAATGAGGTTCGTTCTCGTGTTACGCAGCACGTTTGAGCTTCGGCAAGAACCAATGAGGTTCGTTCTTGTGTTACGCAGCACGTTTGAGCTTCGACAAGAACCAATGAGGTTCGTTCTTGTGTAACGCAATGAGGTTAATTCTTGTGATTGTCATTAGTTAGACTCATCATTAACAGTAACAAGAATTACAAGTAAGAAATGCAAAAGTAAAACACGAGGTTTCCATTAAAATGACAAATATGCCGGTTGCTAATTCTCATTAAAATATGTAGATAAAAAAATGTTAATGCACAATAATAGGTGTCATTTTCTTTATGCAAAATATTATATTTTCTTTTAATTTCGGGCTGAAATATGACCGTGAGACTCAAGCAGTTCCCCAAAGTTCCCTACCGTGGGATTAAATGAGAAACACCTGGACAGGCTCCGGATGACAGAACGGACACAGCAGCTCATGTGTCTGCACAGGCTGCGCTGCGGTTTATGAATCTTTTAATGAATCACAGCTGTTTACAGGCTGTACCTTGTGTTTTATTCTGTTGAAAAGACTGACTAATCTGGCCTATTACAAAAGCTGCTCACAAAGCTGCTGTCACCATTATAGGGCAGTTGAATGAGTGGCTCAGTGTTTTTGGAACTGTTGGCATAAATAAAACTTGAACTGAAATGATGGTGCAGACCAGTGTGTGAGTGGTTGAGTATTCCTGGCGTGAAAACACACTGGCAAGGATGAAATGTCAAACAAAAAGGAAAATGCATACAGTGTGTCTTAATCGCACGCTTGAGTAAACTTGCAGTCGGACATGGCCTGAGGTTTTGCTGGACCAACTGGCTCATGCCTTTAGGAAAGGAGCCACAAAACCACTATGTTTGGCCGTAATCAAATACACTTTTTTTTTTTTTGCTCTAGATGAAGGTCACAGCCCTTTCCTGAGTATCCAGATTGTCAGTTGAGCCAGTTCTGAAAATGAACAATGCTTTCAGTTTTCTAATCAAGTACAAACAAATATGATTTCTGACGCATTTTCCCACTGCCTGCACGATTTTTGTTCAATTCAAAAATGAAAATGTTGTCTCACCCTCTTGTTTTCCAAACCCAAGACTTTCTTATGTGCAGTATCATTTGTATTATTGGTTTTATTTATTTTATATATATATTAGGTTTAATTTATTTTTATGTCAGTAATTTTTGTATTTCAGCAAACTTATTTAAAGTTAGTTGGCAAGGGAGCATTTCTAATTTAAGTTTGTTTTTCGTCTAATATTTTTATTTGATTTGATTTGTGTTTTTAATAGTTTTAGTTTTAGTTTTAAACCGTGACAGCTTCTGTGGAATGCAAAAGGAGATATTTTAAAGATGACAATCTCCAAAATGACGTTAAAGGTCATGCACATCAAGCTCAAGTCCTCTGAAGTCATATGATAACTTTAATTTAAGTTGTATATTTTCCCTTTCACAATAGCTCTCAAATCTCATTTTCATAAATGTTTATATTCAAACATTGCATAAAGAAGCATCAGGCCATGCAGGTTTAAAAAAAAAAAAAAAAAAGCCAAATGCCATTGATTCTTGGGCTTTTGTTCATGCACGCAAAGACTTTTTTTATGGTGCTTTATTGTCAGTTTTGTAGCTTGACCGGTTCTGGCCACTGTAATCTTTTTTTCAAAACATCTTCTTTTGTGTTTCTTGGAAGAAATCTTGTCACATGGGTGGGTTTGGATCAGTGTGAGGGTGAGTAAGCGATATGTAATGTGTCACCATCCCTTCAAATGAAATCATTCAAGATTATTGATGGTGAAGGGATTCTTAAAGGGATAGTTCACCCAAAAATGAAAATTGTGTCATCATTTACTCACTTTCAAGTTGTTCAAAACCTGTATGAATTTCTTTCTTCTGCTGAACACAAAAGAACATATTTTGAAAAAATTTGGGATATTGCATAAAAAATGCTGGACGGAAACGTCAAGATGCTCACAATCTAATAAAAAAAATGTATGTGCTCAATTGAGGTGGATGATTTTTTTTATCCGATAAGAACACATGCGCATAAACTACGATGGAAACTCATTTGCCGAATAAATCCTTTGATGCGCAAAAAACAACAAAAACAAAAACACTTTGCCTCAACAGAAGATATGATTGGATAACTGGACTAACCAGTTGCTTTGATCATTCTGAAATGCCAAAGTCAGTCATTAAAATGATTTGTTTTTATTGACACACGATTGCATTCCCAAACACAAGATACTGTAACAGGAATGCGTTTCATCTGTGAGGTGTAAGTCAAGCTATAATGCACGGAAAGAGAGCCACAGTGGCTTGTGATTACAGCAACTTCCATTTTTACTACAGATATTTTGTGCCAATTTCCCAGGAAGTGGTGATTTTGTTGCTTTATTTGCAAATACTTTGAGATATTCAAATTTTGCGCAAAAGTTAAATTCGCAACTTTGAATGGACGCATAGCTACTGTAATACAACAACATCAACTTTTCATCCTGGAAAAAGTATCTTTTGATGATCGGATGGTTGCTCACGAGGAAGTCACTTCCTCATGTTCAGCCTTCCACATGAGATGTTATTGAGTTTGTAGGGTGGAAGCGTGTTGTCATTAATCAGTCAATGACTGTTTTCTTAGTGAAATCATTAGCTGCTTACACCTCAGTGTGTGTATGTGTGTGTGTGGGAGAGAGAGGATCCTATTTCTTAGACTCTTTCTTTAGTGTGTCGCTCGCCTGTCAGATGGTCCATGGTTCAGACACGGTGAAAACATGGACATCTTCGCTCCATCTTCATGTTTGCTGTTGTAGTTTTGTTTTAAACTTGGACTTTTACTATGAATCTAAATGGATGGGATCACAAAAGATGAGGATCAAGCGTTTCATGTCCGTTCCAGGTAGGAGAAAAGACTTGTCTTGCCCTATGATACACAAAACTACAGCACATTTTCATTCTCTATTAACTCATCATGTTTTTGCCGATTATGGAGTGTTTTACGCAACATATCTTGCTGTAAATACCAAAAGACCTGTCTATCTTTCCATTGACGTGCACTTGTTTTTTCCATCGGATAAATGGGGTTTGAAATGTAATACAGTGCTGCGGGTGGAGGCGAGTAAAAATGGGCTCAGGTTGGTCGAGAGATCTCTTGTGTGTGCATTTTTAATAGCCGTGTTTAATAATTAAAATGGAGGGTCATCACTTGTTGGCACTGTTTTGTCTCGGTTGCTGTCGTACGAGTCAAGGGCCTATGCTTTATTTCAGGGAGTGTTTTTTCCACACAGGGGTGAAACATTTACAGGAAATAATTGGTGAGAATGGGAATGGGATCGAATTCGGCTCAGCATCTTTTGGAGTACATGTGCTAACCACAATGTCATGGCTCCAACAAGGTCCTGAAGTTGGGATCAGTGTTGCCAAGCCTGCAATTTTCCTGTGGAATTGGGCTACTTTTTACACTGTTGCCGTAGGTTTTTTTTTTTTTTTTTTTTTTAACCCCTCCCCACAAAATGCAATTTTGACACCCCAGCAGACTCATTTTACCGGGCAACCCACAATCACAAGTTCTTTGTTCTCATTTTCTATCACATGTATACATGTTGTGGGGGTGGGGTGGAGGGGCATTTGTAACCAATGTAATCTTTTCATCTCTTCTCAACCACTTCCCCCAATATGATGAAATTCTATGGGATTGGGCTGGTTTTGTTACGCAAACTTGGAAACCCTGTTTGGGTTGGGATGTTTCCCCCAATCATGTAAATGTTGTCATTTCGTCACAAGTTTTGGCGTACCTTTCACATCATTCCAAACCTATACGATTTTCTTTCTTTTGTAAAACAAAAAAAAGGAGATGTTTAAAAGGATGTTCCTGCTACTCCTTTCCATAGAATGAAAGCATATCAGGTGTTGTCGAGCTCCAGAAAGAGCTCCAGCATGACAGTAGTCCATTGTATTCATGTAGGCTATTCCAATCCATCTTCTAAAGCCATATGGTGACTTTTCTAATATTTTGTGGTGAAAATGTTGCTATTCAATGAGTAGCCTATATTTCCCACCATTATATTTCCCTAATAAGCTTTCAGATATTTTTCTCCATTCTGCACATTTGAACTGCCATGTTGCGTTCAGTCATAATCTTTTTTTTCTTTTTTTTTTGTAACAACTGAATGAAACAAATGAAAAGAGACATTGTGCTAAACTTTCTCCTTTTGAGTTTCAAAGAGCTCACGGAACGATATGAGGGTGAAGAATTAATGACTGAATTTAAATTTGACTGAACTTACTCCCACTTAATGTCTGAGTTTTAGAAATGAACAGAAATAATGAGCAACATATGCCTGGTGTTTCAGTAAGAATCAGTGAAATTCATTACTTCATGAGAAGTATGAGTTGATATATGGTGCGAATTAGTCATTTGCATCGGTCAGTGGAGAAATCGCGTCAGTCGCTCGGCCTGCGTCCCACCTCGCTGAGGATAAAGAAATTAGAGCATGTGAAGGCCACAAGCCTTCCGCTGAGGACACTCTGGGCAAAGCGTGGGATTTAATTTGGTCTAATGGATTTTCCCTGCATGGCCTTGGTTACCTGACTGTTCCTCTGGCTGGACTCGATTCGTTCTTCACGACATCTCGCTCTACTTCAGCAGAAGATTAATTGATTCAGGGAGGTTTTCTTGGGTTGCTTTGTTCCTTGACACAGTTCTAAAGCCGTCATGCTTCCTCTTGCTAACTCTTATTAATAATGGCAAGAGTGGCTATACATATTCTAAAGAGAATTGTGCACTTTCCAGTGCAAAAGATGCTTTTTGCTTACTGGTTTGAGCCAAATATGTGACTAGATGCCAAAGACTAGTTATTTATCTGGTCCCACGGTCAATTTACTTTAAGTTCATGTATTTTTGGCTGGTTTTATTTTCTAAATTTTGAACACTGAACACTCTCTGTTGCACAAATGTTGCAGAACGTCAAGCATAGCTATTACAATTGCTCATACTCAAGATTAAGGATTAGAACAAACCTCTAACCATAAGAATTAAGCTTTAACGAAGTAAAAAAAAAAAAAGGTTCCAAAGGTTTTTTTGTTTTTTTTTAGCAATAACATGGAAGGACTCATTTTTATTCCTTAAAGAACCACAAAGAATGAACCTTATTGTTTAGGAATGTAGAATAACCAATTTTGATTCCATAAAGAACCTTCCATTGAACAGTTCTTAAAGGAACATTCCACTTCTTTTGGAAATAGGCTCATTTTCCAACTCCCCTAGAGTTAAACAGTTGAGTTTTACAGTTTTTCAAATCCATTCAGCCAGATCGGGTCTGGCGGTAGCACTTTTAGCATAGCTTAGCATAGATCATTAAATCTGATTAGACCGTTAGCATCTCTCTCAAAAAAATGAGAACTTAACTCTTCTGTAGTTACATTGTTTACTAAGACCGACGGAAAATGAAAAGTTGCGATTTTCTAGGCCGATATGGCTAGGAACTATACTCTCATTCCTGCGTAATAATCAAGGAACTTTGCCGTACCTTTTTTCTCAGGGTTTGTTCACACTTGTCAGGTTTGGGTCAATTAAAATGAACTCTGGAGCGATTGCTCTGTTAGTGCGGTTCATTCGAATAAGTGTGAACGCTGCCATCTGAACCCTGGTGCGCACCAAACAAGATGCGTCTCGGTCCACTTCCAAACGAACTCTAGTGCAGTTCGACTGAAATATGAATGCAACACAGACCAAAGACAATTGAAACAAACCAAAAACAGACATGTCACAAGATGCAACTCTAAAAAGGACAGAATGCTCAAGCACACCTGTTTTTCCTCATCATAGTCGCGATGTTGTTGGCTACAGGCATCAGAACCACGTCTCCTCGCAGCATTGTTTTGGATGTTCAACGAATTCCGTCGCAAAATATATATGCCATAAAAAACTTTTTTTGTTTGTTTCCTGTCTTTAGGTTTGGTGTTAAAAATGATAGTGTGAATGCTAAGCAAATCAGGAATAAATGTATCATTTTCTTTTTTGGTCCGGACCAAAAACCAAAGTCCCTTTCACACAGCGCGATGATCCCGGGAAATTGCCGGGAAATTGCCAGAATGCCTTCTGTGTGAACGATCGATGCCGGGTTGGGGACCTAGTAACATTGCCGTGTTCAGTCCCAGAATGCGTGCTGTGTGAACCAAAGCCGTCATCAATGCCGTGTCGTGATGATGCTGAAGCCGGGATCGTTCGCCAGCTGTGAAATGGTACGTAATGCGTGTACGGTTTATGATCGCTGCGCGTACGGTTTATGATCGAATCAGAGAAAAAAATGCACAGGCGTGGTTTCTCGAGAGAGAAATCGCAGCTCATAAGCAAACTTAAAGGAACACGCCGACTTTTTGGGACTTTAGTTTATTCACCGTATCCCCAAAAGTTAGATAAGTCCATACATACCCTTTTCATCTCTGTGCGTGCCGTAACTCTGTCTGACGCAGCCACCGCTAGCCTAGCTTAGCACAAAGACTGGAGGTAAACGGCTCCAGCTAGCATACTGCTCCCAATAAGTGACAAAATAGCACCAACATTTTCCTATTTACATGTTGTGTTTGTCACAGCGTGTACGAATAACAAGGTCACATGAGACACAACCATCTTCTAACCATATACATACTGGGAACTATATTCTCAGAAGGCGAAGCACTGCTACTTCTGCGGAGTGATTTACTCCAACTCTGAGCGAACTCTCTGCTCCTCACCACGGGGCTTCTCAGGTGCTGCGAGCAAATCACTCCGCCCAAGTAGCAGTGCTTCGCCTTCTGAGAATATAGTTCTCAGTATGTGTACGGTTAGAAGATGTCTGTGTCTCATGTGACCTTGTTATTTGTACACGCTGTGACTATACAAATTACAGCATGTAAATCTTTATTTACTGCTGGATCACATTTGGCTATATAATATTCTCTACTGCATGCTTATGCTTTTCTGTAATGGACAGTCTATTAATATTTGTGGGCATAATTGTCGGTGGTGGTAGTTATGTTTGAGGCCTATAATAAAATTTTACCTAGTTGCGTGTGTATATGTGTGTGCGTCTAGCAGAGACAGCGCGTGTCAGAGAGAGCTTAAAGTCATATGGATGTTGGTCTCGGGTCGGGTTCGGGCTGAAAAATTGCAGACGTTTTCGGGCTGGGGCCGGATTAGGGCTTGAACACCACGGGCCAGGTCTCGGTTAGGGCTGGATTTTTTTGCCCCGTGCAGGGCTCTAAGCAGTATGCTAGCTGGAGCTGTTTACCTCCAGTCTTTGTGCTAAGCTAGGCTAGCGGTGGCTGCGTCAGACAGAGTTACGGCACGCACGGAGATGAAAAGGGTATGCATGGACTTATCTAACTCTGGGGGATACGGTGAATAAGCTAAAGTCCCAAAAAGTCGGTGTGTTCCTTTAAGACAGTGGTTCCCAACCCTGCTCCTGGAGTACCCCCAACACTGCACGTTTTCTTTGTCTCCATAATCAAACACACCTGATTCAACTCATCAGCTCATTAGCACATGGGTTAATGAGCTGATGAGTTGAATCAGGTGTGTTTGATTAGGGAGACAAAGAAAACGTGCAGTGTTGGGGGTACTCCAGGAGCAGGGTTGGGAACCACTGCTTTAAGACACTGCTGAGACATTACATGTCACGTCAATGTCACGTGTCTTTACGGGATTTTTACGGCTTGTGTGTGAACGCACTCTCTGATTCCGGAAAATCACTGGCAGTGTGAATGAACCAAAATCAAACGAACCCGGGTAAAATCCCGGGTTACTTTATCCGTGTATTTTCCGGAATCTCTGTGTGAAAGGGGCTCAAGAGAACTGAACTGCAAGTGTGAACACCTGGTCATTTTTTTTAAATGGATGTTAAAGGTTCTTCCTGGAACTGTAGATGCCAATAAAGAACCTTTATTTTTTTATGAGTGTAACAAAAATAAATAAAAATTAAAAATCAGAATCTGCATAGTTCCCCCCCGACCCACCCAACTGGAATAACTGGTTTAGGAGCTAAGCACATTAGAGTTACTCTGTTTCGCCCTTTATGCGTGATAATCCCCATGTGTCGTCTCACTGATAATTGGAATTGACGCTTCCCTTCGGGTGTCCGTAGATGACTTGGGCATGTCGTACAGTTGCATCTGTTATCTGAAGGCTTACCGCTGACCCTTCATGTGTGCGAGACCCAGCGTAACCCGTCACTGCATGCCAACAACAAACCATTTTAGATGCTAAAGCCTCGTCTGGTTATGCTCAGGCTTCTTACCAGGGGTAGAGGGTTGGGAAAGGTCTCACAGAGGGTGTTATCCTGGAATTTGGTGTCTTTTGGAAGAGGTAAATCAGTTTTGTGATGTGTCTGAGAGGGTCAAAGCTGTGGGGCTCATGCTTCGCCCCATGGAGGATTAAACGTGTCTATCACATTGGAGGAGGAAAAATCATCAAAAAGATGGAGATGTTTGGACGGTGCACTGAATTTTATAAAAAGAGAAAGGATAAAAGGTGGGGTGAGTTTTTCTGTACACACTTGTCATGTGTGGTTGCCAGGTCATTGCTGTGTGGTTGCTAAGGGGTTGTTAGGTTGTTGCTATGGTGTTCTTGGTGGTTACAAGGTGCTTACTGTCTTTATTCAGCAAGGAGACATTAAATTGATCAAAAGTGAAAGTAAAGATATTTGATAATGCTACAAAAGATTTGCATTTCAAATAAACACTGCTCTTTTGAACTTTCTATTAGAATCCTGAAAAAAAAGTATTTTGGTTTCCACAAAAATATGAAGCAACATTGATAATAATCAGAAATGTTTCTTGAGCAGCAAATCAGCGTATTAGAATGATTTCTGAAGGATCATGTGACACTGAAGACTGGAGTAATGATGCTGAAAATTCAGCTTTGATCACAGGAATAAATTACATTTTACAATATATTAAAAAAAACAAAAAACAGTTATTTTAAATTGAAATAATATTTCACGATAATACAGTTTTTACTGCAAGTTTGATCAAATAAATGCAGCCTTGGTGAGAATAAGAGACTTGTTAATGGTATCTTGTGTATTTAAAGTTAAATAGTTTTCCGTTGGTTTGACGTGGTAATGAAGGTTTTTTTTTTTTTTTTTTTTTGTATTGACAGTGTTTACATGTTGTGTAGCATCTAGATAATTTCTTACTTTTGTTAATTCTTCAAATATTGCTGTATTTTAAACATCAGATATGTTGTGACTGACTGATTTCGTTTCTTCACTCAGCGCTTTTTGGTGAGGACTAAAAGTGTATGTTTGTCAGACAAAAACATAACATACTCATGGACGCACACTCTGAAAGAACAAACAGAAGTCATTGTATGCAAATACAACATGTGTGTTTATATTTTTCATACATTCTGTGATACTTTAGATGGTTTACAGGCATTCAGATCAGTGTTCTGCTTGATTCTTGGAAGCTGAGGTTATTAGTCATTCTTTGACACCATTTTAACTCTTAATATGGGAGTCATTCATATTCGTATGTCAGCTGACAAGACGTTCTCAAGAACTTGTGTAGACGCAGTCACGCAGACCTAATGATGTTGATATTGTAGTAATTCTTTCTAGATTTTTCTACAATATCTGGGGAATGCTTTTGATTGCCACATATGATAAACCCTTAGTGTGCATAAAAGAATGGGAAATGTATTTACACTAAAAGAATTACGTTTTAGTTGCATAACATCGGTTAATGGAAACGCTGTCATTTCGCAATAGTTTTTTTTATCTACATTTAGAAAATATCTCAAAAGGTTTGCACAAAGCTGTAATGGAGTCTAGTCTATTGTTCCTCAAATATAAGGCCTCTGCGGTTAATTATGCTTAAACAAAAATACTGGACTGATCATTAGGTTTAAAAACCTTTAGTTGCAAAATGCATATCAAACTGAAATATTTTACTCCCTTTACTTTGCTTCTATCTTTATGCGCATCAATAGACATTTAGTTCTATACCATTAAAATATGTATCTATGTTTTTTTTTTTTTTTTTTTACATTTTTATATACAGGTATTTATTAGTGTTGTCAAATCAATAAAAAAAAGTGTGTGTGTCTATAAATGTATTAATTACTAATTAATAATTATTTGACCGCACTAATATATATATATATATATATTTATTTATTTATTTACCTATTTATTTATTTCTTACCAAAAGACATTTTTTGGTCTCTGATCTCATAAATAATGCTCTCTACGGCTGCGTCCAAAATGGCATACTCTCGTGTCGTGAGTAGGTGCTTATTTTGAATGAGTTTGTACTTTGTGAGTGCTAAGAAGTGCGTTCTATATAGTATAAATGTGTGTAGTGTGAATGTAATCTGGACTAGGGCAGGGTATTGACACAAATTTCACAATTCGATTCGATTTCGATTCACAAGCTTGCAATTCGTTTCCATTCCGATTCGATTCAATTTAGATTATTTTGGCAAATTTTCAAGGAAAACAAATCTCTTAACTAATGCTGTAAACTATGGGAGTCTTTTGTAGCCTATAGGCTTCATTAGCCTACTATAATTGAAGGTAAAAATGAACTGATTTGTATACAAACACTTAAATTACAGTTTTATAAATTTTTATAATAATAAAGTTATATGAAATATAAACATTTAAATGGTGGCTGTCATAAAAACTTGCCAGATTTATTCAAACATGCATTAAATATTGAAGAACATTAAAAATTATAATGTATATGTAATATGGTGCATATATTTAGCAAAATGCTCCCTCTCTAGAGTTAATTTTTCTAACTGACTAACGAGTTTATGGTCACTGGATGTGGTTTTTCTGAGGTAAATGTGACGTTACATTGTTTACAAGCTGTTTTACTGACGTCTTTCCACGGTCGAAACACTGATTGAGCGATTCCATGTGACTTGATACGGATTTCGATAAGTTGAAATCGATATTTTTTTACCCAGCCCTAATCTGGACGTACTACATCCGCCATGTTGTCATTATCATGTGACCCACCAGCATCAGTCGCGTCATAATCCCATAAATCACATACATTCAGAAATCACTGAACCTCGTAAACCCATTTCTTCCTACTCATGCTCTTGCTCACCTCTCTGCTGCCCCCTGCAGGATGGAGGCCTCGTGTCTGGAACTGGCTCTGGAAGGTGAGCGTCTGTGTAAAGTGGGAGATTACCGTGCGGGCGTCTCCTTTTTTGAGTCGGCCATCCAGGTGGGCACAGAAGACCTGCAGATTTTGAGCGCCATCTACAGTCAGCTGGGCAACGCATACTTCCACCTGCACGACTACAACAAGGCGCTGGAATACCATCGGCATGACTTGACGCTCACCAGGTCTGAATCTGGAATGTTATGTCACTGTTTTAAAGCCGGTAGGATTATATCCTTATCTAAAATAACAAGTTTTGTCATTATGGCTCCTCTAGAACTATTGGAGATCAGCTGGGAGAAGCTAAAGCCAGTGGGAACCTTGGAAACACGTTGAAAGTTTTGGGACGCTATGACGAAGCAGCAGTTTGTTGCCAAAGACACCTGGATATTTCCAGGATGCTCCATGATATGGTGAGGTGTTAAATGCAGGGTTCGTACAAGGTGCTTGAAGTACTTGAACTTGACTTTTTGAAATTTAAGTCCTGGAAAACCCTTGAAAACAGCCATATTTATGAAAAGGTACTTGAAAAGTGCTTGAATGATCTTTTCTCGCTAAATTAACGCTGCAGCCAGTTCGATAGAGCCATTTCGCATGGTTATGAGTATAATATTGCTCATACATATCTAAGTATATGATACAGCTTTCATTCTTCAGGTCAATCATATATTCATGAGGAGAAAATCAGTTTGAATAAGGTCATTTGTCATAGTATCGTTTCAATGGTTCAAGTTACCACAGTTATTGTATGTGATGCACATTATTTGTACCATTTTGTTTTATTGGTTTATTTTTATTTATTAACTATTAAAGATATTGTTTGATAAGTGATTGTAGTCCTTGAAAACCAAAAAAAGTAGTGCTTGAAAAGTCCTGGAGTTTCATTTTACAGTATCTACAAACCCTGTAAATAAAACTAAAGGCTTTTTAATGCAATAGGTTAAGCCAAAATGAAGTTCCCGTCATCATTTATACACTCTTTCTATCCTTCAAAACCTATGAGGTTTCAGTCTTTTGTCGAAACACATAAAATAAGATATATAAGAATATACACGAATCAATGCCGTTCTGCACTGATGTCAAACCTGGCATGTCAAGGCACAATGTACTTACGTGCGATGTGTATGTGTGAATAAGATGTCACAGCCTCGGTGGAAGCTATCGTACGGCATCATCAGACTGGGAATATCACATATTGAATAGGATTGATTGTTTTTAAGGCACTTCTTGTCCTTTTTTGGAGCTTGAAGCTCCTGGTCGTCATACGCTTGCAGAACCAAAGAAAACGTTCAGCTAAAAAAACAAACCTAACTTTTTGGGACACAAATGATGGTGAGAAGCTAAAATATAAATGTGATTATTGAGTGATAATATTTATTTCTTGATGTAAGCAAGTAAATAAATACATAAAAGAGTATTTATTTATTGATAAAATAAAACTGATCATTCAAAGATAAATACAATTTTATTAATTTAATTGCTACAATAAACATAAAACTGTCTGTTCAAATAAATAGACGAATAAACAGTAATAGGGTTACTTTTGAAATTGTCTTTCATTCATTTTTTTTTATTAACTTTCCTAAGTTACACTTTCAAAGTGTCTTGATTATATATTGTTATCAACCAAACTTTTTTAAGATTGCTTTGCCCATATCTCCCATCATGTCTAAGTGTGAGTAAATGATGACAGAATATTTTTATTCCTTTAAATTCCACTTGAATGGCCAAGTTTGCCTCAGATGTTTTTTGAAGTCACATTTGTCCTGTTATCCAAAGACACGGCTTGATCTATTTTAGCAGACCATAAACACAGTTTAAGTGCAAGCTGTCGATCTGTTTTAGGTGTGTAATCAGTGCTGGTTGTGTGTGTTATCTGGACGTGGTTTTGTTAGGTGGGGCAGGCTCGAGCGCTGTATAATTATGGGAATGTGTACCACGCCAAGGGGAAGAACATATGTTGGAGCGGTATGGACCCTGGAGAATTTCCCGAGGAGGCACGCATCGCTCTAAAGAAAGCAACCGAGTACTATGAGTGAGCGAGCCAACGTTTGTTGTTTTCATTCTTTTGAATTGGCAAAAACTAGAGTGTAGACGACACACACACGTGCTAAAAGACAAAATATTTCCTTTCTGAAAGAGATTTGTTTGGCCTCAAGGGCAGTAATGTTTTCCAAAAGCATGCTAAACTTTCTATTGTTTTATCTCCCCTACTGTATCTTCTACTGTTTGTCTCGGTTTGAAGAGCGAATCTGGCCATCGTGAAGGAGTTGGGAGACAGAGCGGCACAGGGCAGGACTTTCGGCAACCTTGGCAACTCGCACTATTTGCTCGGAAACTTCCAGGATGCTGTTCTTGCCCACGAGCAGGTATTTCACACTGAGAGTTTCTGGTAGTTTTAAATCTAAATGTACTTGTGGTTTCGATTAAAATGCACTAACTGAATGTGTAATGAAATGCACAAGCTAGAATAAATGATGGATTAGTGTACAAAAAAGTATTATATAAATACTGAAAGTATTTGTAATGATAATTAAAATAAATATCACTACATATACAATAATAATAAAGAACTACTGTACATCTGTAGTGCAGAAAATACTTGTGATGTACATGTTTCATGATGTAAATATGAATAATGCTGTCTTCTTTTTACAGCGTCTCCTCATTGCGAAGGAGTTTGGAGACAGAGCCGCAGAGCGGAGAGCATATTGCAACCTTGGAAATGCGTACATATTCCTTGGGCAGTTTGAAGTTGCAGCTGAGCATTACAAGTCAGTTTGCTAGTATATGAAATTCATTTGATTCAGCTCTACAGGAGACAATAGTGTCGTTATTCAGCTTTGTTCTTGTGAAGTCAAATCAGTAATGGTGATGATGTCTATCCCGCAGGCGGACACTGCAGTTGGCGCGGCAGCTGAAGGACAGGGCTGTGGAAGCTCAGGCCTGTTACAGTCTGGGAAACACCTACACGCTTCTGCAGGACTACGAGAGAGCCATAGACTATCACCTCAAACATCTCATCATAGCTCAGGACCTCAAGGACAGGTAGGCTGTTGGTGACACCAGGAGGAGTCTGTGCTGCTGTTTATGAGGTCTGATCCTCCTGTCACTGTGTGTAGGATTGGAGAAGGGAGGGCGTGCTGGAGTTTAGGGAACGCACACACCGCCCTGGGAAACCACGAGCAGGCCATGAGCTTTGCTGACAAACATCTGGAGATCTCAAAAGAGGTGTGTGTGTGTGTGTGTGTGTGTGTGTGTGTGTGCTTGGCTCAGTGAGAAAACACTAACAGACTTTCTGCCTGCACCGGAAAAGCCATGGGTGAATCTCAATGAAAACAAAAATAAAAAGCTTACCATATGAAGTGGATCAAAACCTTTCATCAAAGTTATACATGAATTTTGAACAATACCCGTTCTTGTCTTAGGACAAGTTTGATGAACTTATTTGATCCACTTCAAATGTTGATTACTGTATACTACATGGTGGCCGAGAGAGCTCAACGTGCTGCAAATGAAGAACACGCTTGCAAATAGAAAAAACACTAGCAAATTAAGAAAGCATCATGTGCTTCAAATACTTACACAACCAAATACAGAAGTCTGCTGCAAATACTCACAATGCTCCTACGATCAGGATGTTAAAATAAACAAAAAAACTCACCTTTCAGGTCATCGACAACACCACTGACGAGTAGACATTTAATAATAAGCATGTCCCAACCAGGTTCGTCACTTGTTGGGGTCCCCTTGAAACGTTTCCATGCTCTTTGCAGAGCGTTTCTGTATTTGGTTGCGTTGTGAGTATTATTTCAGTTAATGTTTATTTTATTTCAAGTAATGAAAATGTTTATTTTTATGGTTTTAGTAAATGAAAATAACTCTGATCATGACATTATTTTTATGACAATTACAATATAGCACCCCACCCCACCCCACCATTTATGGTAATTAGAATTGGTGAAAATTCAGAAAAGTTAATTGTCAGAAAAACAATGTGAGTGCAAAGCAAAATAAAATGTCTTCTTTCTTTCTTTTGATTTGGGGTGTAATGTGACTTCGTGAGATTCTGCTCCACTGTGCTTGTTGATGATTGAACTGAACTGGACTAGCACTTCCAGTAATGTTTTTTCCTTCCTGTATGTGTGCGCTCCTCAGATTGGAGACCGCAGTGGGGAGCTGACGGCTAGGATGAACGTATCCGATCTGCAGTTAGTTTTGGGTCTGAAGCAAAACAATACAAACACTAACAGCTCTGCCTTCATCGAGAGTCCGTCCGGTGACAGCAGTCCGCCTGGTAACTTTCCCCAAACATTAAAACCAAGCCTCCTATAAAATACACAAAGTTGTTTTTTAAATCCATTTTTATGATACATACTTGAAAAAAAAAAATATATATATATATATACATACTTGGATAAGCTCATGAAAGTAAAGCACTAAAATGTACGAACCACAAAGCAATTAAAAAAAAATATTTGTTTGTTCTGAGAAAAAAAAAATATTGAAAAAAATCATCCGTCTTTGAATATTGAATATTATCAAATAACAAAAAAATCTGATTCAAAGAATTGCATTAAAAGTGTTAAAATGTTTTAATTTCATTCCCTAAACATGCAAACACACACTTTTTTTTTTTTGGTGTTAGGAGTTTGGTGATAGTGCCATCTACTGGTTAAAAGTTGTACATTTTGGTTAAATATGTACTTGTAAAAAATCGCTTAAATATCCTCCTTTAATTTTTTGTTGAATGCAAATAATGTTTTGGGTAAAATCATTTATATTAACCATTAAAACATTTGAAGCATTTAAAATTACTTTGTCCAACTCTAATATGCTTGGTAGCAACAATATTAGTAAATTGTGAAGCTGACGTCAGGGTGTGTGTACTCGTAGCACAGCTGATCTACAGAATGAGATTTACTATCATATCCTTCTTTCTGCATGTGTAGATGGAAGATCCAAAGGAAGCCGGAGACACAGCATGGAGAACATGGAGCTCATGAAACTGACCTCTGACAAAAATATGGTGAGACATTAAACACATTCAAATGATCACATACGAAATAATCGACGACTAGACATTTAGTGAGATTAACAAAACATTTTTTTTATTTAAGAAATACCTTAAGTATATTTAGATTCAAGAAGAAATCAAGCCAAAAATCTAAATAATTGCTCATTAATTGCTCATTATATAATAATTCGTATTACTTAAGGTTTTTTTTTGTTGGTGATTCTAATTACTGTTATACAATTATTTAATTTAAATCACCATCAATTCTAGGTTGTACAACATGCACTTTTATGAAGTAAAAACACTTTTAATTCAACATTTCTTTTCTTATTGAGAAATTCTGATTTTATTGTGAACGATTCATCAGTGTTTGTTATTCCACTGAAATCGTTAATCAGAATTTAATAAATAACTTGCTGTTCCTCTGAAATTACTCCATTTTTGCTGATGTGACATTAGGCCATGCATGCAATTTTTTCCCCATTTAAATTATAATTTGGGAAAATCCATATTGTCAGATGGGTTTTGTCTTGCATTAAATCAACTGAATGACCAAAGTGCTTTTGATTCACTAATTTGATCCATTCTTTGAGTGAATTTGCCTTGTAAGTGAACCCTTACAAGAGACTAGGACTTGCAATGCATCGCATATACATTTTGTTTCTTACATTTCAAGGTGTTCATGTTTTGCATATCAAGTAATTTGCATAATAAAATCTTTATGCTTCATCTACCCAGGGGCAGGCCTGTGAGGAGACTACAACCCCTCAGCAAACCAAATCACCAACCAAAACATCCATAGCCAAGACATCTTCTAAACTTTTCTCCATCAATCGCTTCAGGAGCAAAAAGCACAGGTTGAATGGTTCAAACTCCAGTCCACCGGCTGAGAACCACAGCAGCAGCAGCCCAACTTCAGCCCCTCTGGACACACAGGTGCTTAAAACACTCCTTTAAAGGAACACGCCGACTTTTTGGGACTTTAGCTTATTCACCGTATCCCCCAGAGTTAGATAAGTCCATACATACCCTTCTCATCTCCGTGCGTGCCGTAACTCTGTCTGACGCAGCCACCGCTAGCCTAGCTTAGCACAAAGACTGGAGGTAAATGGCTCCAGCTAGCATACTGCTCCCAATAAGTGACAAAACAACGCCAACATTTTCCTATTTACATGTTGTGATTTGTATAGTCAAAGCGTGTACAAATAACAAGGTCACATGAGACACAGCCATCTTCTAACCTTATTCATACTGGGAACTATATTCTCAGAAGGCGAAGCACTGCTACTTCTGCGGAGTGATTTACTCCAACTCTGAGCGAGCTCTCTGCTCCTCACCACGGGGCTTCTCAGGTGCTGCAAGCAAATCACTCCGCCCAAGTAGCAGTGCTTCGCCTTCTGAGAATATAGTTCCCAGTATGTGTACGGTTAGAAGATGTCTGTGTCTCATGTGACCTTGTTATTTGTACACACTGTGACTATACAAATCACAACATGTAAATAGGAAAATGTTGGCATTATTTTGTCACTTATTGGGAGCAGTAAAGTCCCAAAAATTCGGCGAGTTCCTTTAAAGTCAGAATGAAAGGGAAGTTGCGATAGTCTTTCCTTCCCTATTGTGACGTATATATCTGAGTGAAACGGTTTCTCGAACAAGAAAAAACTGTATGGGCGGGACTTGATTTTGTCCATGGGGAATTGATAAGATGGTTGTGTTTTGCTATTGGTGGATCTCATATAAATGACAGGTCGCCCCGCCCTCATCATCAGAGAAGAGAAGAGATGTTGCTGAAAGAGGGAAGGGCAGATATTTTGATTACGAGAACACATGAATAAAAAAAAAATAATAATTTATAATAAATATGGCTGATATGGCTAGGTATCAAAGTTCCTTGATTATTACGCAGGAATGAGAGTATAGTTCCTAGCCATATCAGCCTAGAAAATCGCAACTTTACATTTTCCGTCGGTCTTAGTACACGATGTAACTACAGAAGAGTCAAGTTTTAAATAGGAAAAATATCGAAACTCTTTGGTCATTTTTTTGAGAGCGATGCTAATGGTCCTGTCCGATTCAATGATCTATGCTAAGCTATGCTAAAAGTGGTACCGCCAGACCCGGAGATCGGCTGAATGGATTCGAAAACGGTAAAACTCAACTGTTTAACTCCGGGGGAGTTGTAAAATGAGCCTATTTCCAAAAAAAGTGGAGTAATCCCTTTAAGTTGCCGTTTGAAATGATAAATTCTACAAATAAATTCTCAAATATTTATTGTTTTTATTGTAACTGGGCTTTTCCACAGTGCGCTCCAGACACTCTGGGTGACGACGGCTTTTTTGACCTTCTGACCCGCTTCCAGGGCAGCCGTATGGATGATCAAAGGTGCTCATTAGAGGACGGCATTAGCCGTGTTCCCGCCCCTTCCTTTCCCCACGAAACCCCATCCGTAGCCTTGAGGAAACGTGAGTCCACCCTTCCTCCCTCGCTGTACTGACCTGTGCTAACTAT
This sequence comes from Rutilus rutilus, assembly GCF_951802725.1. Taxonomy (NCBI): domain Eukaryota; kingdom Metazoa; phylum Chordata; class Actinopteri; order Cypriniformes; family Leuciscidae; genus Rutilus; species Rutilus rutilus. The sequence goes on along the minus strand of NC_140218.1, from coordinate 11,303,402 downwards.
ACTTCAACTATATGAATGTGCAGTAAAATCACTTATGGTGCATTCACACTGAAAGCAATTTAATGCAGCAAAGCCTAAAGAAAGTAATTCATTTTAAGTGGGAGTGATTTGGAATGGCATGATGTACAGAAACAATGTGAGCACAAAAGTTTATGTAAAACTTTATGCACCTAATAGCAACTAACAGTAGAATTTCAGTGTGAACGCTCCTTTAGTGTGTAACAATTCTAGCAGTGTATACAGTGACAAGTGATTTATTTGTCCACATTGATCAGTACTGTGTCACATGAGAAAATTGCAGCCAATCGGAAGATACTTGATGTTTAATGAAGATATTGCTTGTCACTTTTGCTCATCATTCCCGGTTAGGACATGGTGTTAACCTTTAGAAATATATCAAGATATCATAATTATAAAGTGTAAAATCTATTTTTAAGTAGTCATAAAAATATATACACTATACCATTCGAAAGTTTGTGGAAAGAAGTTTCTTCTGCTCACCAAGGCTGCATTTAATTGATCAAAAACTAATTAAAATAACTGGTTTCTATTTGAATATACTTTAAAATGTAATTTATTCCTGTGATCAAAGCTGAATTTTCAGCATCATTACTCCAGTCTTCAGCGTCACATGATCCTTCAGAAATCATTCAAATATGATGATTTGATGCTCAAGGAATCTTGTTGTGGAACCTGTGATGCATTGATGATGAATATAAAGTTCAAAAGAACAGCATTTATTTGAAACAGAAATTTGTTGTAACATTATAAATGCTTTAAATGTCACTTTTTGATCAATTTAATGTGTCCTTGCTGAATAAAATAATTAATTTATTTTAAAAAAATCGTACTTCTCCCGAACTTTTGTAGTGTACTGTAAGAAAAGTATTTATACAGCAGTATTTAACTGAACTACACTGAACTGTTTATAATCTTCAGCTATTTCCGTGTCCGAAGCGGAGGCCTCTGGACAGCCTGGCCATTTCCTAGATCTGCTGGCCAGCTCACAGAGCCGTCGACTGGACGAGCAGCGGGTCAGTGTCAGCAATCTCCCGGGTCTCCGGCTGGAACAGCGCCACAGCCAGGACGTTCTCAGCAAACTCATGGCCACGGCCGATAGCAAAGAACCAGATGAAGACTTCTTCGACATGCTGATTAAGAGCCAGGTAAATGTTGTTTATTATTAGGCTGCTTTCCTGTAGCTCAAACAGTAAGCAACGCCAAGGTCATGGGTTCGATTCCCAGGGAAAGCAAGAACTGATAAGAATGTAAAAATGTGTACCTTGAAATGCAATGTAAGTCGCTTTGGATAAAAGCGTCTGCCAAATGCATAAATGTAAATGTAAATTAAAGAGGCCGTATTATGTCCTTTTACAAGTCTTGTTTGTGTTTTTGGGCTCTACTAGAATAGATTTTCATGCTTGAATGTTAAAAAAACCCACATTCTCCATTGTTGCAGCTCCTCTCTTCCAGTCTGTCAGTAACGCTCTGTTTAGTTCCTGGCTGTTCCGCCCCTCATTCATTATTCCCTACATTACTCCACTAATATAGTTCACTTGAGGGAGTGAATGAGAACGAGTGAGTGAATTCAGACACTGAGTGCGCCCGGAAGTTCTGTAGCTTTTGCATAGTTTGTGCTGTTTAATAATTATTAAAAACTTGGCTAACTGGCAGCTCCAGTAGTAATAAAAAGATTGATCTTGAACACTGTCTTGGAAACTATGTATAATCCTTAATTAAACCATTTAATAATCATTTAAAAAGGAATTTATACCTGTATGATATTACGCTGTAGCCATATTGGACCAGTGGTTTGGGTCAGAGTGCATTATGGGTATTCTGCAACCGTTAAGTTTACATTGGTTGTACACGTTATTGCGAAACCGTGCACTGTTGGATTGAATGAGTGCACTATGGTTTCGGACACCACTACAAATGGCCGTCCCTTCAAATAGTGCCCTATCTTAGGATACAGCCCCAGTCTGTCAGTAACACTCTGTTTAGTCTCTATGAAGCCCCTCCTTCTGGAACCTTGCACTGTGCTCTGATTGGTCGGCTGGATCACTGTGTTCTGATTGGTCAAGCGCTTCGAGCGTGTTTGGGAAATGTCCCGCCCCTTACCATAACATACTATTAACTAACTCAACCAGGCCCCGCCCCTTTACTTTGGAATTATTTAAATGAGGAATATTTTGACGTGTTCGTTCCTGGAAGTAAACTCAAGATTACAATGGAGGCGTTTCAGGACACTGATATAGAGAATTACTCCCGCTGAAGTGACATTGTGCCTTTTTCATGCTCAAACAGCAACATTACACACTAAAGAAAGCTGAAAATGTAAAAAAGCATAATAGATCCTCTTTAAATATTACATTTCAGTCATCTGAAAGCATGTTCAGTGTCTGTTTTTGACTTGCACAGGGATCCAGACTGGATGATCAGAGGTGTGCTGCTCCTCCTCCCCCCACCAGAGGCCCTACGGTCCCAGACGACGACTTCTTCAGCCTCATCCTTCGCTCACAGGCCAAACGAATAGATGAGCAGCGCGTCATATTACCATCAGACCAATCCTGACTGACCTGCTCTTGAACTGCGCCCTCACTGAAGTCTTACTCATGAATCAATGCCTTGTTGAAAATCAGACCCTACATGATGTTTTCCCTTCTTGCTTAACATGAAGATTTTTGCTTGAGGAGATACACAAAGTTTTGTTACTCTTTCTACAAATGCGACCTGAACTGGATTCAGACGTGTTTGTGCAGAATAGATGCTTATTCAGAATCAGACCAAGACCGCAGTCTCGTTCTCAGGGATTCAGTACAATGCACTGAATGCATTTCATTCACCTGGATAACTGGATGGACTTAATCAGCTGTTACTGGACCGTAGATTCAGATTTCAGACAATTTTTATATATACAGTATATATATTTTAACACTAAACTTAGCATCAGTACTGTTCTGTTTTGGATTATTTGACTTGAATTGTGTTTTATATTATCTTTTAATACCAGCGAACCATCAATGTTTTTGAGGTTTTAGAAACCAGTGATGACAAGCAGTCTGCAAAAGTCTGGATTTATGTGAATATAAAATAATTTGTTCTGGAAAGGATATAAGTCAAGAATGTATCACTTATTTGACCAATGACGAGAGGAATAAAGCCTCATCACAAACGGACACAGTTTAGTTTGCTGGGAATATTTTATTTGATGCTGAAGCTACACAGGACAGAGTAACCATCACCATGAAACAATTATTTGAGTTTTCAAAAGAACGAGGAAAAACCAAACAATCAAAAATGAAAAGGAAAAATAAACTTGATTATGATCAATGATTATTCAGTATAACATTTTGTTAAACCAGGTAAAGCCCATAAATTCCATCTCCGAAAATACTACTAAATAAAATATGATTAAGATAAGGAGTCAGCAGTGTCTAGCATAAAGCCTCTGAGATCATGATTAAATGCATCATGTGAGAGGTTTAAGGTTTACAGATTGTAGGTAAGTGAAAGTGAAACTAATAGATGCTGTTTATTCTGCAAATGTGAGTGCTTTCAATTGAGTGGAGCCTTGCCGTTTATCTCTGTTGGTTATTCGATTGGTTTAACAGTGCTGTTTGACCAGAAGGTTGGTGAATCCATGCACCTGAGTGAGCTGAGGACAGTCGAATGAAGCCAGAAGTTTCTGTTGGCCGTGACACCTGGGAATGAACTTCTCCGTCAGGCACACAGTGGCATGTCCTGCGATGTCACTGAGGAAGAAAATAATACGAATATTTAGTATTTTTTTAAAGATTTTTTGGTAGATTAAATATTCACAAACTGTATTTCAACACATAATATAATATAATATTCCTATCATTTATATATTTATATTTTAATAGTTTTTTTTTTACTTAAATAGTAAACTGTGTTGAAAAATATACTATTATTTAATATTACTATAATTTATATATATTTTTTTAATCATTTCATTTTATAGATTACATTATTAAAACTACATTGCAACACATTATTATTTAATATATCTATTTTATATTTTAATTATCTCTTTTAATAATTATTTTTGTTAGATTAAATATTCACAAACTAGTGACACATTTGACTATAATTGTGTATATATTTATATTTTAATGTTTTTTTTTAAGATTACTTTTTAGATTTAATAGTAACAAACTGTACAAAACAATATTATATAATATTACAATATAGAATTATATTATAATTAAATAAAATGTCTAGATTAAATCATCTAAAACTCAATAGCAACACAGAAAGAGTGTTGAGCATTGTGTTCATCAATCAATTTGATTTAATTCAGTGAAAATGAATTTAATAATTTAAATAGTATAGTGTCTTACCCATAGGTAACAATTCTCGGGTGCTGCAGTCCAAGTCCCACAAAGCGGAATACACTGTTCTTGAGGACACAAGGCAGTGGATTCTGGAAGGTGAGTTTGATCGGCACTTCTTGACCCAGGACAGCATCACATGCAGGCTGAGAAGAACCACATACAAGACACAATTTAGCACTAAATTATTTCAGCTGATCAACGGAATAAGTTGAATACTTTAAACTCACAGCGAGAACTAGATCTGGAGTGCGCAGTCTGAAGCTGTACTGGGTGGCCAGAATCTGCTTAGTCTGAGCGACGTGTCCAAAGAGGTTGAGCATCAGTGGTGCGTGATCCACCAGGTGTTCCTTATACTCGTCATAACTCAGGGTCCATTCCATAGGTTTGCCTATAGTGGGAAAAGTGATATGCTTTCATTACAAGTCTCTATTTTAAATAACTAACAGATTGTGTGCTAATTTGCATTATTAACTTTACACATAAGCTGCACCAGTAACTGTGTGGTCTCATGTATTTTAACTCAAACTTGATCATTTCTCACATTCAGAGGCCTTGAGCTCGATGCATGTCTGGTCTCTCTTCAGGAAGGTCTTCCTGACTCCAGTGTAGTACATGGCTGCTGCATGGCTGTGGAGGGTGACGCTACGAGGTGAGCTGCATTTGTTTTTTAGATTGATGCAAAGCACGGCATCTTTTCCCACACACAGTTTTTCGTCCTTCAGGCTGACTTCACAGATAACATCCTCAGCGCAGGGCAGTGGGTATGTGCATCTCCTGGAGCCATGACGAAGGGCTGTCTCCAAAGCAGCACACTTCTCAGAAGAACCTGATCAATGGAAGCAGGAGGAGATGTCACAGGTGAGACCATGAATCTTAACCAGATGTTTTAAGAGACATGCATGTGCTTTTTACCGAATGGGTATTTGTAGAGGTTTGTGATATCAACACGCTGATCTGAGCCGACGGCCTTGGTGCTGATGCAGTGACCTACTACATCCTTCTCAACGTGGACAACAGCAAATGTCCCATCGCATTTACGCTGCCAGTAAACTTTATCACTGTTCACCTAGAACACAAGGAGACAAACAGGAATTATAAGTCATTGTATGTCAATCTCTGTATGACAGAATGCTATATTAAAGGAATTAACGCACTTCTGCGAAAAGGAAGGGCACGTCATGCTTCAGGAAGGTCTGTCCACTGCGGATCGCAGCAACAGATGTTGGGCCGCAGCGGAAGAAGCCCTGGCTGGTCATTTGAGGAGTGGAATCAACCACCTGCCAACCTCCAAAACCAGATGGCAGGTCGGGACGAGCCATCCAGGCCTCATTCCACACGTGGTAGTTCCTACACGAAGAGAAGAAGACAGACATTCACTTCAAGCACTTTCAGAGGAAATTTTGGTGGCATCACAAATGTTCTCGATACTTACCAGATTGAATCACGGTTCATGTGATCAATCAGCTCGAAGTTCTCATCAAAATAGACGTCCCTTGTCAAAGAAACGTCAGTGTCATGAGCAGAACAGAAGTTTGAGACCGGACGAACAGGAATGCCCAAACATCTCAACACTACGAGAAATTAAAGAAGAATAAGTGCATTACATCTACAATCTCTTTCTCAACCCTTAATTTCTATTGTCCATTCTGCCTGAACTCTTACGTGTGTTGGTGACTCCAGCGAAGGTCAAGCTCTGTCCATATCTGACAGGTATTCCTCCACATTTGTGGAACTGTCTCAGGATGCCACTGCTTCCGCACCAGGATGTAGGAGAAATTCCGTCTCCATAGCAGTTTGACCAGTTACCCATCAACACACCACAGCCTTTGTTGGCAATAACCTGTTAAAGAGAGACGATTGAAAATGTTGTGTTTTTTTGCAAAACAGAGCAAATCAGACAGTTTGTTAAGCTTTCCAGCTTCAAATGGGAAAGAAAATGATTACTCACCATGTCTGACACCACTCTGGAGATGTTGATGGGGCTTCTCCATCCTGAGCAAGGGGTACAACTCTTCTCCAGCACAAACAAAGATGCAGCCAGGACCCCCTCCTCAAACTAAGATTCAGACAACAGAGTGAGGAAATTAGATGTCATCAACTTCCAGTTCGTAGATTATTATGGAAGCGATCTGGTTTTGTTATAGAAAAACCATGTGGAATATATTACGCTAAAGTTTAATAATCATTTTAGAGAACTACTTTGTAACATTATAGGCTAAACCAAAATGTTGAAAGTGATTTGCAGGATTTTACTGTTTTCAGTTTTAAACAGTTGGGGTTTCTCAACATCCCCATTGAAATCAATTGGATTAACATCAGTCTCTGATATGTGGTAAACTTTAGTAATGAATGTTTAACACTTACTTGACCAAAGTTCCATGTCCTGCAGCCAATCTGCTGTTTAGTGCCATAGTAGATTCTGCCCATGTCGTTCAGCACATACTCGACTCTCTCCGCCTCTTCATGCAGGTACACGCAGTCATCTGAGAACAGAGAACATTCATAAAGTTTTAATCGTGCTTTCTTTCTTTCCGCATTCAATTTAATCTTCATATAATCAGGTTTCAGTGTAATGAAACGCGTACCTTTACACCAGGGGTTGAACAGCATGTAAATGTCATTTTCAGGAACACATGGTGTACAGAATCTTCCTCCTGTAGAGTGAGTCACGACACTGAATTGGTATCGTCCAACGCAAGCAGTCGGAAGAGAGTGCACACACAGTTTGAGTCGGTTTTGGCACTTTTCGACAATCTTTGCTCCCCAGCAGTCTCTCTTGAATTCTTCCACTATTGGAATGACCACATGAGTGCCGTCCCGGATGGATGCGATATGACCTGTAAAGCACACAGAAGAACAAGTGATTCCAGTGAGGGTAGAAATGCACGTTCCTCCTCTACATGTACGGTATCTGCATGTCCTATATTGTCACCCATGCACAGGTCATACAGTAACTAACCAAGTTTCAGCTCCAGGTGGAGTTTGTCACAACTGGGATTGAAAGGACGGCACAGATCAACCCACATATTGAAGCACTGTCCTCTGCGGACGATGAGGTAATCATCAGGGAAACAATGTGTGTGATGCTCCAGACGATTCTGTGCGGTCCTGCACTTGAGAAGATCGACTTTACTCACCCGGAGGAGAGTTTCTGAGAAAACGAAAAAGCAGAAGATATCAAACAGATCATTCATTGCGTTATTACAATAGCACATTTCCCATCATGCATTGCAGGACAAAGATCTACGACTCTCACCATCATTTCCACAGACTCGCTTGACTGTGCAATCTTCCTTGATGACAACTTCCTTAGTCTCGACATAATCACGGCATGGAGTGACATAGTTGCAAGGATTGGGGTATGGAGTAGCACATGGGTTAACGCAAGGGTTGACGCAAGGGTTGGTGCATGAGTAAGGGTAAGAATGAGGGTAAGAATGAGGGTAAGAATGAGGATAAGAATGAGGATAAGAATGAGGATAAGAATGAGGATAAGGATAATGATAAGGATAAGGATGAGGGACAGAGCAAGGGGTTGCACAAGGGTTAACATAAGTTTTAGCGCAAGAGTCCACATAAGGGTTAAACCAAGGATAATGATGAGCCAGTGGGTGGCATGTTGATTTCCTGCAGTCGTCCACTTGCAGCTTAATGGCTGGGAAACGGCCGACGGTGCAGAGGTTTTTGTATGGGTTGTATACAAAAGGCATGCTGGGCAAAAAAAGAAGTGTTATAAGTAATTGGTTATTACATGGTTAACAATTCATAAATATGGTCTCTTGGATGCTTTTGTTCTCATAAATTAGATCTGTTCGTTAGGCTGTTTTCAAAATGATCGGACCAATATTTTTAACTTGCATGTACTTTCACAATAACCAGAAAAGAAAAGACTTTAGAAATAATAACCTGTTAAAGATGTTGCTGCTGCTAAAGGAATCTTGATCAAAACAGCCTATGAATTCTAGATAATTCTAGTTTTCTAATAGCAACATATGTGCACAATAAAAACAGATAATAAGTTTCAAATAAAGTCAAAGTTGATTACTTACATGTTTTTAGTCCTTGCACTTGTTTAAGTGTAACTGAACCGAGAACTTGATGTATTGGAGTGAACAGTAAGTCCTACTTCAACCAGCTCATAGTTTGTCTCCACAGTAGACGGGCTTTTTATACTTCATCCCCATCTCCACCCCATCCACAGCTCATAGCACAGGAATGTGGAGAACTGTTCTCTTAAGAAAGGGATCAAAGGATTTTGAGTTTTGAGACATTTTAAGTCTTTGTTCATTTTAATGAATTAATAGGACAAATTAGCATCTTAGTTTAATTGTTCTGAACTTTTAAACTATAGGCAGAGTCGTTTTACAGTCATTTTCCTGACAGAGCAGGTCTGTTCATTTAATACGCTGACGTTGGTCATAAAAATGATGAATATATGCTTTATTTATTCCTATATATTAAAGGTATTAGAAACATTCTGTAAGCAAAATCTGCATATTTCTTACTGACCCTGTTTGTCAATCTTTTTTCATTGTAGAGTAGTGAGTAGTATATTGATTTATGCATTTTATGCAATGGCGTGATTGGTCAGAATCAGAGAGCCGTGTAATAGAATAGAATAATTTATTTTATGTACATTTGAAGAAATGAAGCTCCCTTCAACAAAGAGATTAGATTGCATGGTTTTATTAAGTTAAATGGCAGTACAGTTAATTGTCAATTAGTCTTACATTTATCTCTGTTGATCGTCGGAACAAGGACGGCTCTTTGATTATTGGCGTTTAGTGAGTTATTAAATAGAACGACTCACAAAATTGGAAGGAGGAGAAAATATGAGAATGACAATTCACATGCAAGAGAATTTATAATTGAATATGCTGTTTTATTCTTAATTCTTTTTTCCCCCTTTTTACTGACAGAGGGTGAAGTGTTGCTCCAGACCCCATGAATTCAAACACCGGGGCCGGTGCAGTGATAAAGGAAGAAACGTCTCTTACTTGACAAGTGGAATAAGGATCTGATGCATAACTTCAAATCAGTATGTGCCCTTAGATTTATGAAGACAGTGTCAAGCAAGGATTAATTTAGTCCTTTTCTGAGACTACAGAAACATTATCTGATCACCATCCCCAACCTGAAGCTCATGCTCCACCCAGAAGGCGTCTGGGAAAACTATGAGAAATAGCCTTTAATAAGACCAATTACAGTAAGTCAGAATGACCTAAAAACATCAGTACCTCCGCAATTTAGCTAATTATTACTAGAACAATGACACTACAAGGGCTTTAGCAAATTGATATGGCATAACTGTAGTCTATCTATAAATTCTGGTCAGACTTGACAGAAAACAGTAAAAAGGACAGTATTCTTTCTTTCTTTTTATCCATCCATCCATCGGCAATAAAAGCACATGAGTAAATTGAGGAAAGTCAAATAATGCGAGTTCAAGTGGCATTTTGGAAATAAATGTCAGGCTCACTGTGGTCAGGCTTGAAATGTCTTGAGAAAGAATGAGAGAGAATTATTGTATGATCACTAAAATTACACGGCAACACATAAAGCGTCTCCCATTTCATTGTGTTCATCAGATGACAAAACTTTTGTTAATCAGTGAAATCAATGTAATATGGGGAGGTGTGGCATAGTAGATGAACAAAACTCTCAAGGAGTGCTTAATGAGATTTCAACAATTAACTTCTAAAAAACAGTGTTGCCCCGAAAGGGTTGTCAACTGTAAGGAATTGTATAATCTCTTAAATGACTCTATTATGTATTATAATAGCATTCAATTATTATAATGCTTTAGTCAGTCATACCCATAATTAAACATTCAGGTATTCTGCAGTCCCAGTCTATCAATCACGAACATCATGACAGCTGGAAACACACAGGACAGTGTTGATGCTCATTTGGAAAGGTTTGGATATTTTCTCCTCTCCTTTCTACTTTGCTACATCACAGAAACCTTGGGAATTTTCATGCTATGATCTCAGGGCCGCGGGAAGAGGTTTTGCGTCAGCACCCCCAGCACCCCCACTTCCCGCGGCCCTGTATGATCTGGTGATCACTTCCCAGAGATTCAAATCTCTTAATTATTGTGAGGAATTAAGTGCTTAAGTACATTTTCAAATTTCACTTTCACTTTAAGGCTTCATTAGTGCAGTGACACAATATTAAAGCATCACTGTTGGTTGACACATCAGTCTCAAGGTGCAGGTTTGACCTCTTTTTTGTTTTTTTGTTTTTACAGTAGTATTTGGATCTTTGCACATATTGGTGTGTGTGTGTGAGTGTTTAATATATTGCTACAATTGAAAGTAATACAGTATTAATTGACAGCATTGGATTTTTAACTGTGAACTTTTGTTTCTTTGCTTCATCTCTTCTAATCTATCACTAATTTAAAGGCATAGCAATTTATTATGGAAAAATGTTAACCCTTCAAGAACACTATCTCTTAATGAGCTTTCCCTTTAGACAGCTGCATGCATGTACATATATATGAGCTGTGTGCATGAAGTTCGTTTTGAAAGCATAATGAACTCATTTCAGATCTATATTATGCTTGTTCATTTATCCATTTACTAATTGCACTTGTTTTTATACTGTGTCCTACATCATACCTTAGTGTTTAATGGATTGTACTGTTGTCAATCCAATTGTTCAGCTGACGAAATGTCTTTTATGAAAAAAAGAAAAAAACTTACAGTAGACAACCCCCCCCCATAAAACTCTAGTTTGAGTGTTGTGAGTTGTGAAAATGACGTGATCTAGGATCTCTATACAGTGTGTGCCATTGTAAAGACTGTAAGTCTATCCCTCACAGCCTCATTTTCACCTGTTTTGTCCTTCAAAGTTGATGTATTTGGTAGGAAATAACACAATACAAAACAGTGTTGTAACATAATATATTATGCCTGGCTTCTCTATATGATGATTGGCTGAGCCCTCAAGTGGGCAGGACTTTGCAACAAATGGTCAATCTTTTTTGTTTTGTTTTTTGTTTTAATTAAAAAATAATTGACATGGTTTATACAATTGACATCAATTAAAATTTTAAAAACACAGCTCAGAGATTGACACAAATGTTAAGTCTTTCACAACTTGTGCAAAAGGCAACTCCTTTAGTTTGGTGTCCATATTCATAATCTTGCGTAGCTGGCATTAAAATATTGTACAAAATTATAATTTTCATTAGTGGTAGTTTGAGAAGCAGCATTTAGTAGCAACATTGCAGTTTGCGGTTTTACTGTGCAACAGAACGAAGCAGACTGCAGTCTCTGAGAGAATAAACTAATATTTGCACGTGATTTAAATGTAGTATCAGTCACCAAGTTTTAATCTTAAGGCTTTTCATCTGACCAATATAAATTACGGGTGGAAAAAGTAGGTATTAGGTGGCACCTATGGTACTGTAGGGCGAATACAAGTAGGTCATGTGTAGATTCTTTCATTACTAAAAAAGCAGCATTAAGTTTGTCCTAAACTACTATGACGTGACATTTAATGTAGCCATTTGGATCATATTTTTAAAAACAATGCCACTGACAAAATAGTGTCCCACATTACCTGTATTCACTTCGTATGTGAAAGTTGCTTAATTATCTGCTTAGTCTGAAAAAAAAAGAAGATATATTTAGAAAAGACTCTTGTAAAAGATGGATTTAAAGAAAAAAAAAAGTGTGACTCACCATGAAGATCATTTTTTTCAAACACTATAGGCAGTTCGGGTGGAGCGAAGGTCATTATATACCGGTGTGTAGCAGAGAAAAACATTCAAGCAACAGTAGTTCATCCCAGAAAGACTTACTTTCACATACTGAGCTCTCTGAGAACAATTATTCTGATTACTCTGTAAATAAAGAGATACAAGTCACATTCATGGATAAGGACTTCTAACATGTAAGTATCAACACATTATTTTAAGATTGGGACCTGGTTTTATTTAGTACAGTGGTTCTCAACTCCAGTCCTCGGGACCCGCTGCTCTGCACATTTTGTATGTCTCTCTTATCTGACACACTCAAATCAGTTCATGGAGTCTCTCCTAACGAGCTGATGATCTGGTTCAGGTGTGTTAAATAAGGGAGACATACAAAATGTGCAGAGCAGTGGGTCCCGAGGACTGGAGTTGAGAACCACTGATTTAGTATATAATCATTGCATTTAGAAAACTAGCATTTTATATAAGATCAGGTAAGAAAAGGAATAAAGTACCAGTCAAAAGTTATACTTTATTTTTCCGATTTTTATTCTAAATTGTGTCCTTGTGTCCTAAAGAATGTGATATTCCGTATTGAGGGTCTGGGACTGAAGCATTCCAGAATTGTTAGCTATGGGTTAGATAAATTTAACCCGATCTCACAGGAAAACAACTACTTTACAAGGTGATGATTTAATATGAATTTGTGCAGTGTTAGAAAAAAGCACACATTAAAAAAAGTCTTAAACATAACCATCACTGGTGCGCAAACAGATCTTGATATACAAGACAGAACGAATTAGCCATCGATTTGCCAAAACATAAAATAGTTGTAAATTGCCAGGAGCTTGTGTTGGATTAATTACATCAATTTTTTTTATTGTTATGATACTAGGATCTTGTATGATATTAGGAGATGTAATATGTGTTGTTATATAGTTTTAGTACGTAATAATTCTCTTTTTCTCAGTGATATTGCAAGCCTGGCCACAGTGAACCTGACAGAGACATTTATTCCAGTGCGACATGGCACACAGAAACTACTGGCGTCCCTCGACCGTCCTCAACTCAATCAAGTGCATGGTGTTGCCAACATTACTGTTAAACAGTGAAAAACTTGTTGATCATGATCTCAGAGGAGATTGCACTCAGGGTGTTTTATGCCTGACAGTTTTTCATCTTGTCATGAAAAATTAAAAATAGATTCTGAATAAAAACCTTTGAAAACTTGTATATTTTTGGTTGTTGTTATGGTGAATATTTCCTTCATTTAGCCATTTTGTTAATTATGTGCTGCCTCAGCATTAAGAACAATGTCGATAATTTATTCACTTTGAAGTGTGATTATGATAAGTCTGTAGTACTTCTGGGTAATAATAATAATCTGGACCAACATTCAAAATGGAGTTGTTGAATATTCAAACGTCCAATATGAAAGCTATGCCTACTGTGTGTAGCAATAACATTCAAATTATAATAAATGTATATGTATATATAAACACACCCATCTCCATGTGTCATATACAGCGGGTGTGTATAAACAGTGGGTTGGACTATAGGTGTGTGCAAGTTTACTTGTGTGTAGGCATCCAAATTTGAGTCATTCACATACATGTATCCAAGTGTTTCAGATGATATATTATATATTCTAGGGGCTCTATATTCTAGCTGAGCCCCCAGTGTGATGTTTATATTATTATTTTACAACATTATTTTGGAACATCACTTTTTAGTTTTTTTCACACATTTGTTAATTATATCATGAACTGTTTAATATATTCCAATTTTGAAATATGTGGAAGTGAATGTGTTTTGTCATTTAAACACTTGATCTATGACGTAAAGTGGACGCCGTCATGTTAATTTGCACTACAATTCAGAGAACTGCATTTGTCGGATTTACATCACGTAAATTCATCCATTTCTCCCGAAATACATTAGTGGCCGGTGATTTGAAATGGAAGAAAAATAGAGTAAACTTTTTAGTTTCATACACAATGCATATCTGATATGAATAAAACACTTTGTCAAATTATAATTGAAAGGATTATTATTGCAGCTTCCATCAGTTTATGGAATTTGTAACAAACTATAAATGTCTATTTAAATGTCTGAAACCTAATATAAACATTATGTGGTTAAAAACACTGAATAGTTGTGATATACGAAAAGCACTGAGCATATCCGTCTCTGGCTCAGCACCAGCACGTCTGCATTATCAGTGACTCACTGAACGTTGTAATCACAACGTCAAAGAGTGATTACAATAATCGTATGCGTCGTATGCACATATATGCATATATATATACACATATATATATATATATATACACGTACATACATACATACATACATATATATATATATGTATGTATATATGTATGTATATACTGTATATGTATATGTATATGTATATATATATATATATACAGTGCAATGCATAAGTGAATACACCCATGCTAAAGTTGACTAAAAAGAGGAATAAAAAATCATATTTTGGAAATTGAACTTAATGCCTTAATTTAAAAAATTAGGAAAAATCCAACCTTTAAGGACACCAATTTTCTTTGTGAATGAATAATGTATCGTAAATAAATAAATGTTCTTCCTTAAAATACAGGGTGCATAAGTGAGTACACCCCTATGTTAAATTCCCATAGAGGCAGGCAGATTTTTATTTTTAAGTATTTTTTTTAATTTATTTTTAGGATACTATGCATCCTGATAAAGTTCCCTTGGCCTTTGGAATTAAAATAGCCCCACATCATCACATAGCCTTCACCATACCTAGAGATTGGCATGGGGTACTTTCCATAAGATCATCTCTCAATGCAAATCAAACTAGCTTTTAGGCTAACTGAAATAAAACCATGCCAATCTTTAGGTATGGTGAAGGCTATGTGATGATGTGGGGCTATTTTAATTCCAAAGGCCAAGGGAACTTTATGAGGATGCATAGTATCCTAAAAATAAATTAAAACAAATACTTAAAAATAAAAATCTGCCTGCCTCTATGGGAATTTAACATAGGGGTGTACTCACTTATGCACCATGTATTTTAAGGAAGAACATTTATTTATTTACGATACATTATTCATTCACAAAGAAAATTGGTGTCCTTAAAGGTTGGATTTTTCCTAATTTTTTTAAATTAAGGCATTAAGTTCAATTTCCAAAATATGATTTTTTATTCCTCTTTTTAGTCAACTTTAGCATGGGTGTATTCACTTATGCATAGCACTGTATATGTATATATGTATGTATATACTGTATATGTATATGTATATATATATATATATATATATGTGTATATATATATATATATATGTATATATATATATATATATATGTATATATATAAGAATTCCGGCTCTCACAGACCTGTTCGTTTTTCTTTAAGAAGCCCTCCTGTTCTCCACTCATTACCTGTATTAACTGCACCTGTTTGAACTTGTTACCTGTATAAAAGACACCTGTCCACACACTCAATCAAACACACTCCCACCTCTCCACAATGGCCAAGACCAGAGAGCTGTGTAAGGACATCAAGGATAAAATTGTAGACCTGCACAAGGCTAGGATGGGCTACAGGACAATAGGCAAGCAGCTTGGTGAGAAGGCAACAACTGTTGGCGCAATTATTAGAAAATGGAAGAAGTTCAAGATGACGGTCAATCTCCCTCGGTCTGGAGCACCATGCAAGATCTCACCTCGTGGGGCATCATTGATCATGAGGAAGGTGAGGGATCAACCCAGAACTACACGGCAGGACCTGGTCAATGACCTGAAGAGAGCTGGGACCACAGTCTCAAAGAAAACCATTAGTAACACACTACGCCGTCATGGATTAAAATCCTGCAGCGCACGCAAGGTCCCCCTGCTCAAGCCAGCGCATGTCCAGGCCTGTCTGAAGTTTGCCAATGACCATCTGGATGATCCAGAGGAGGAATGGGAGAAGGCCATGTGGTCTGATGAGACAAAAATAGAGCTTTTTGGTCTAAACTCCACTCGCCGTGTTTGGAGGAAGAAGAAGGATGAGTACAACCCCAAGAACACCATCCCAACCGTGAAGCATGGAGGTGGAAACATCATTCTTTGGGGATGCTTTTCTGCAAAGGGGACAGGACGACTGCACCATATCGAGGGGAGGATGGATGGGGCCATGTATCACGAGATCTTGGCCAACAACCTCCTTCCCTCAGTAAGAGCATTGAAGATGGGTCGTGGCTGGGTCTTCCAGCATGACAACGACCCGAAACACACAGCCAGGGCTACTAAGGAGTGGCTCCGTAAGAAGCATCTCAAGGTCCTGGAGTGGCCTAGCCAGTCTCCAGACCTGAACCCAATAGAACATTTTTGAAGGGAGCTGAAAGTCCGTATTGCCCAGTGACAGCCCCGAAACCTGAAGGATCAGGAGAAGGTCTGTATGGAGGAGTGGGCCAAAATCCCTGCTGCAGTGTGTGCAAACCTGGTCAAGAACTACAGGAAACGTATGATCTCTGTAATTGCAAACAAAGGTTTCTGTACCAAATATTAAGTTCTGCTTTTCTGATGTATCAAAAACTTATGTCATGCAATAAAATGCAAATTAATTACTTAATACCAAAATACCTAGGCATTCTGTGTAAACATTTTTTTTTTTTTCCAATTCTAATTTTATTCAACTTTTACTGATCATATCATTTGCAATGAAAATATCTATGTTAAATGAGAACAATCCTAAATTGAAGCATTTTCACTAGTGACCCAACTAAAGCAAACTTTAGCAAATACTCATCTACAAAAAAACACTGAAAATAATCTGGTTCGGGGCCCCTGACACTAAAAATTATTTTGATCTGGGTGAGTTAGCTCCTTTTTGTAAATCTGTAGTGAAAAACCTTGGCGTCCAATTTGATAGTTCTTTGAAGTTTGACAAACAGATTAATTCTGTGGTGAAATCTTGTTTTTTCCATTTAAGATCAATAGCAAAGGTTAAACCGTTTTTGTCCTCCAGTGATTTTGAAAGGATTATTCATGCTTTTATTTCTGTACGACTAGATTATGTAACTCGCTATAAGTAGGTGTCAGCCAAGCACTTTTGAATCGTCTTCAATTGGTTATAAATGCGTCTGCTAGACTTTTAACAGGGACTCGTAAAAAGCAGCATGTAACACCGATTTTAGCCTCACTTAAATGGTTGCCGGTTGACTTTGTACACAAATTATTGATATTTGTGTACAAAGCCTTGCATAATTTGGCCCCATCATACCTTGTGCATCTTCTTCATATACACAAACCTTCTAGGTCTTTTAGATCTGCAAATCAGATGATCCTAGACATTCCAAGGACTAGATTAAAATTGAGTGGTGATCGGGCATTTGCTGTGGCAGCTCCAAAGCGCTGGAATAACCTGCCTCTACATCTCAGACTGGCTCCTTCCTTAGGTTATTTTAAACGAAATCTGAAACTGCATTTGCTAGAATTAGCGTTTGGTTCAGTAGGTTAACTAGTAAGAGGCTCTTTTCAGATGTTTGTTAGTCATTGTTCTGTTTGAAAAAGAAACATTTTATGTAATTTTATTGTGTGACTGTACAGCACATTGGTCAACATCACGTTGTTTTAATTGTGCTTTATAAATAAAGTAAATGAAAAAAAATGAATGAAATACTGATCAAAAGCCTAACCTTTGGCTTTTTAAGACATAAAAAAAATGAATGTTTATAAAGGTAGAGGTAGCTGTCTGATTGGAAAATATTACTCTCTTTTGGGTAAACACATGGTTATGTTAATGTATTAATCACAAGCTGATCTGCAAATCTATTGTGTGCTGGGAAAATATACTTCCTGCTCTCCATCAAGAACACTGGTTTTGTATAACTCACACCCCTAATTGCAGTGTGCTTACTTTACAGATCTGCATGATGAGAATTTTAATCTCTGTATCTGTTCACAGAATTGAATCCATCACCTACATCATTACTTAATTACTTAGGAACCAGTTATTCTTTTTCACTGAATATCTTTTTACTTATGTGTATTATCTCATATACTCAAACAACTAAGCACCAGTATTATCACAAAATCTCCTTGTTATGTAGCTGTTGACATCAGAACCTGTTATACTTGTTCACAAGAATAAAGTAAATGAACGTTAACTATTTTACATGAAGTGATTTTAAAAACGAAGATGCACAATGTAAAACTATACATTAATTATACCATTACACTAAGTAGTACACACACAGCGCATTAACACTTTATGCAAACCTGAAATACATATTGTGATGATGACTTATATGTTCAGTTAGCATTGACACGGTTTTTACTGCCCTAATTAATGCCACATACAACACAAATGTGTCATATTTAATTATAATCGTTGCTATTCAGTTTTGTTTATGTTAGAAACACATAAACTCTATGACAATTGCAAAGCAATGTATAATGTGCCCTAGTAAAACTAGGTGTGAAATGGCTATGATTGTTTTGCAAAACAAATATTATAACTTCAGGTAGAAGCTGTTTATGTAGTTAGAATCAAAGAGAATATTTTCCAATAACGACATGTCTATTTTTACCTAAATTGTATATAATTTAAAAATAACAACATTTAACTTAACTTTGGTTCTGTAATCAGTGTCGACCTTGAAGTAAAACTGTACAACTGACAATCAATTTAATTTAATTTAATTTCCACAAAACTTAAATTCTGGTTAATTACATTTTTAAACATTTTATCATTTAAAATATAAGTAAAACTAATGCACGATCTGGTAATCACACCTGTAACCATGCCATGACTAGTTTGGCATTGGCATTTGGTCATTATAAATGAGCATTTTCTCCTTACTCTAGGATTTCTCGATCTCTATCAGTACAGAACAATTAAACTAAGACATAAATTGGACTTAAATCCCTATAAAAAAAACATTCAAATTATCATGTCACTCACCCAAAATCCTATCTTCTTTATCACAAGAGATGTGGAATGGGTGGAGATGGACATGAAGTATATATATCCAGAGCTGCAGTGGAAAGAAGAGCTGGTTAAAGCAGGACTCACTGTTCACTCGCTTCAGTAAACCAAGATCCCGGTTCAGTTTCTCTTAAACAAGGACAAGGACTAAAACATGTAAGTAATCAACTTTGACTTCACTTCAGGCTTCTTATCTGGTTTTATTTTGCACTTATTAATTGTTTTCTGGACCCTTAATAACCCACCAAAAGAAAAAGGTTAAGATGATTTACCTTGCTGTCTAGTAAACGCAGCTTGAGTTCTAGAAACATGACTTGATGATTTGAATGCTCATAGATTTAATATTTAGGTGAATACATCAGAAAGGATTCAACAGACGTTGATCCACCTGGACTTGTGCAAACAAGTGATGATCTTAATCTTAATGTATCTTTTAATTCATCCTTCACAATCTCTGTTTTTTTATTATTCTGACAGGATGCCTTTTGCAAACAACCCATGCCAAAACCTCTGCACCCTCGGCCGTTTCCCAGAGGTCAAACTGCAGGAGGACGACAGCTGGAAAGGTGCATGCTGCGCACCGGTCTACACCAACCCTAGTGTTAACCCATGTGCAAACCCTTATGCTAACAGTTGCACAAATCCGTGTGTAAACTCATGCGCAATTGTTCATGTAAATCCATGCGTAAATCCATACGTGAACCCAAGCGCAAATACATACGTGAACCAATGCGCAAATCCTTGTGTAAAGCCATGGGTGAACCCATGCATCAACCCTTGCATTAACCCTTGCGTTAACTCTTGCACTACTCCATACACTAAACCTTGCAACTGTCACTCCATGCCATGATTATGAGACTAAAGAAGTTGTCATCAAGGAGTGCGTGGAAGATTGCACAGTCAAGCGAGAAGGTTGAGGTGATCGTTAGAGTCGTAGATCGTTGTCCTGCAATGCATGATGGGAAATGTGTTGTTGTAATAATGCAATGAATGATCCGTTTGATATTTAATGAGCTATCTTCTGCGTTTTCGTTTTCTCAGAAACTCTCCTCCGGGTGAGTAAAGTCGATCTTCTCAAGTGCAGGACCGCACAGAATCGTCAGGAGCATCACACACATTGTTTCCCTGATGATCACCTCATCGTCCGCAGAGGACAGTGCTTTAATATGTGGATTGATCTTTGCCGTCCTTACAATCCCAGTTGTGACAAACTCCACCTGGAGCTGAAACTAGGTTAGTTACTGTATGACCTGTGCGTGGGTGACAATATAGGACATGCAGATACCGTATATGTTGAGGAGGAACATGCATTTCTACCCTCACTGGAATCACTTGTTCTTCTGTGTGCTTTACAGGTCATATCGCATCCATCCGAGACGGCACTTATGTGGTCATTCCAATAGTGGAAGAATTCAAGAAAGACTGCTGGGGAGCGAAGATTGTCGAAAAGTGCCAAAACCGACTCAAACTGTGTGTGCACTCTCTTCCGACTGCTTGCGTTGGACGATACCAATTCAGTGTCGTGACTCACTCTACAGGAGGAAGATTCTGTACACCATGTGTTCCTGAAAATGACATTTACATGCTGTTCAACCCCTGGTGTAAAGGTACGCGTTTCATTACACTGAAACCTGATTATATGAAGATTAAATTGAATGCGGAAAGAAAGAAAGCACGATTAAAACTTTATGAATGTTCTCTGTTCTCAGATGACTGCGTGTACCTGCATGAAGAGGCGGAGAGAGTCGAGTATGTGCTGAACGACATGGGCAGAATCTACTATGGCACTAAACAGCAGATTGGCTGCAGGACATGGAACTTTGGTCAAGTAAGTGTTAAACTTGAGAGTTAAAAGTGCCTACACACAAGTTTATGGTATGTCAGGGAGACTCTGCAAAACCATTGATTTCAAAGGGGACTGTGTGTTACAAGAAAAAAACGTTACAAAAGATAGCATTCCAGATGTTTCACAATTTACAAACTGCTATCTGAATCATAGTTTGAGGAGGGAGTCTTGGCTGCATGCTTATATGTGCTGGAGAAGAGTTGTACCCCTTGCACAGGATGGGGAAGTCCTATCAACATTTCCAGAGGGGTGTCTGACATGGTGAGTAATCATTTTCTTTCTATCTATGTTGGAAATCCTAACAAAACGGTCTGATTTGCTCTGTTCTAAATATGGTACATATGCATGATGTTTGCTACATAAAAAACACAACATTTTCAATCGTCTCTCTTTAACAGGTTATTGCCAACAAAGGCTGTGGTGTGTTGATGGGTAACTGGTCAAACTGCTATGGAGACGGAACTTCTCCTTCATCCTGGTGCGGAAGCAGTGCCATCCTGAAACAATACCACAAATGTGGAGGAATACCTGTCAAATATGGACAGAGCTTGACCTTCGCTGGAGTCACCAACACACGTAAGAGTTCAGGCAGAATGGACAATAGAAATTAAGGGTTGAGAAAGAGATTGTAGATGTAATGCACTTATTCTTCTTCTCTTTCTCGTAGTGTTGAGATGTTTGGGCATTCCTGTTCGTCCGGTCTCAAACTTCTGTTCTGCTCATGACACTGACGTTCGTTTGACAAGTGATGTTTATTTGGATGAAAAATTTCAGCTGATTGATCACATGAACCGTGATTCAATCTGGTAAGTATCGTGAACATCATCGCCAAAAGTTCCTCTGAATGTGCATGAAGTGAATGTCTTTCTTCTTCTCTTCGTGTAGGAACTACCACGTCTGGAATGAGGCCTGGATGGCTCGTCCCGACCTGCCATCTGGTTTTGGAGGTTGGCAGGTGGTTGATTCCACTCCTCAAATGACCAGCCAGGGCTTCTTCCGCTGCGGCCCAACATCTGTTGCTGCGATCCGCAGTGGACAGACCTTCCTGAAGCATGACGTGCCCTTCCTTTTCGCAGAAGTGCGTTAATTCCTTTAATATAGCATTCTGTCATACAGAGATTGACATACAATGACTTATAATTCCTGTTTGTCTCCTTGTGTTCTAGGTGAACAGTGATAAAGTTTACTGGCAGAGGAAAAGTAGTGGAACATTTGGTATTGTCCACGTTGAGAAGGATGTAGTGGGTCACTGCATCAGCACCAAGGCCGTCGGCTCAGATCAACGTGTAGATATCACAAACCTCTACAAACACCCACTGGGTAAGAATCCATACACATGCCACAAAATACTTACATTTGAATTGGTAAGGGATGTGGTGCAACCCATGCTCCAGACACATTAAGCCATGGTGCTTATGAGGATGAGGTTTGAGTCAATAACACTCCCTTATCATGTCTTTCTCATAAAGAGGTGAAAGGGCAAAAAAAGAAACACCTGGATAGTAAAAGTGGAGCAAGAATCAATCATTTTAATTGTACATTCACCTCCTCCTGCTTCCATTGATCAGGTTCTTCGGAGAAGTGTGCTGCTTTGGAGACAGCCCTTCGTCATGGCTCCAGGAGATGCACATACCCACAGCCCTGCGCTGAGGATGTTGTCTGTGAAGTCAGCCTGAAGGACGATAAACTGTGTGTGGGAAAAGATGCCGTGCTTTGCATCAATCTAAAAAACAAATGCAGCTCACCTCGTAGCGTCACCCTCCACAGCCATGCAGCAGCCATGTACTACACTGGAGTCAGGAAGACCTTCCTGAAGAGAGACCAGACATGCATCGAGCTCAAGGCCTCTGAATGTGAGAAATGATCAAGTTTGAGTTAAAATACATGAGACCACACAGTTACTGGTGCAGCTTATGTGTAAAGTTAATAATGAAAATTAGCACACAATCTGTTAGTTATTTAAAATAGAGACTTGTAATGAAAGCATATCACTTTTCCCACTATAGGCAAACCTATGGAATGGACCCTGTGTTATGACGAGTATAAGGAACACCTGGTGGATCACGCACCACTGATGCTCAACCTCTTTGGACACGTCGCTCAGACTAAGCAGATTCTGGCCACCCAGTACAGCTTCAGACTGCGCACTCCAGATCTAGTTCTCGCTGTGAGTTTAAAGTATTCAACTTATTCTGTTGATCAGCTGAAATAATTTAGTGCTAAATTGTGTCTTGTATGTGGTTCTTCTCAGCCTGTATGTGATGCTGTCCTGGGTCAAGAAGTGCTGGTCAAAATCACCTTCCAGAATCCACTGCCTTGTGTCCTCAAGAACAGTGTATTCCGCTTTGTGGGACTTGGACTGAAGCACCCCAGAGTTGTTAACTATGGGTATAATTAATTTAATGAATTGTTCGATTAAATAATAAATCATTTTTGCATTATTCTGTTCTTACATTCTCCAATTATTTTAAAATATATAAATTATTGTAATATTAAATAATCCTTTTTCTTCCTCAGTGACATCGCAGGACATGCCACTGTGTGCCTGACGGAGAAGTTCGTTCCCAAGTGTCACGGCCAACAGAAACTTCTGGCTTCATTCGACTGTCCTCAGCTCACTCAGGTGCATGGATTCACCAACCTTGAGGTCAAACAGCACTGTTAAACCAATCGAATAACCGAAAGAGAGGAAATTTTGATTGGAAAAGAAAGTGTTGATGACTAAATGCTTCAGTAAAATATTCCATTGTGTGTTTCACATGATTTGCAAATGATTGGCTAATTTCGGTGGTACTTGTGACTAAGTGACAATAAAGGCTACTACTACTAAACACTGTTTCACTTCATCTACTAAAGGCAAATGTTACAGATTGATTGTGGTCTTGGAAATTGTTTTCTAAATATTGTGATTTACATCCTGTTGATGAATAATTTCCCTTCTTTAAGTAATGTATTGGGATATGGGATTAGTAATTCCTTCTAATGCAGATTATGATTATGTCTGATTGAAATGAATGAATTATGAAAAAAGCTTCTTTTTTTTCTCATGCTAATAATATCAATGAAAACTTTTGAAACTTGTGGCTTATTTTCTCTTAATCACTTTATTGTTAATCTTGTCTCTGTGCAGTCGCAGCATTAATAAAACATAATTGAAATGAATCATGTCTGTTTATGATGTGAAATTCTGATTTATTATAAATATATCGCATCATCATAAAATGTAATGTTCTTAGCTCTTAAGGTAGCATCAATTTTCTTTTAGATTATTGGAACAGACAGATATGAGATAAACACATTTAAATGATCAATATAAGTATAATTATTATTACAATTATTATTATGAGATAAACATATTCAGTGTACTGTATATGGAATTGCTTTTCATAACTTTTACACATCACGCTAGCTGACTGACAATTGTACAATTTGTGATAAATTGTTATTCGATGAAAGTTGTCCTCAGTTGTCCTTATTCTTATATTCTCATAAATTAAAAAAAAATCACTATATTTGACATTAAGTAAAATTGTCACACATTCGAAAATCCCGCCTCTCTTGCCAGCCAATTAAGTCGCTGTGCGCGCGCAGATCGTGTCAGTTTTGTAACGTATTCTGCGCACAAATGATAACGTTTGGAAATTAAACCCTCGTGTAATAGGTTCGAAACGTTTTCAGCTGATTGGAAGCTCGTTTACTAATTTACCTTAAATTCAACTGTAGCAGAAGTTGTCTGGCACAGTCTTCCTTGCTTGCTGCAACTGACGGAATTTCAAAGGTGAAGTATATAATTTCAGCGCCACTAGCGGCACCAAGCGGAATTGGGGGGAAAAAATCGCAATAACCATTGTACATTTTACTTTTGATTTGAATCCTCAGTTGTATAGTTGTTCTGTCAAAATTTATGAAGAAATTAAACCATAAATACTATTTGGCGCTCTTTAATGTGTTGTGATTAATCGCTGTCTTAGCCGCCTAGCTAATTCAACCAGTAGCACGTGCAGACTGTGCACTGATCATCTCTTTTTCTATTACTAGTTATAGTATGAGATAAATATGAATGAACATGAAGGTATGTTGAAAGATACAGTACAACTTACCGAAATGCGTCATGTCTTATGTAATGTCACATATACATTTACCTTTAAAAAAAGCCATTCAATGACAATAAATGAATTAGTTAGAAAAACATTAACTCTACAGGAGCATTTTGGTAAATGCACTATATTACATAGTCATGTTTTTTTTTTTTTTTTTTACTTGGTTTGTTCTTCACTATTTAAAAGCAAGGTAGGTGATTTGTTCAATTTTTTTTTTGTTATGCTGGTTGAAAGTCTCTTCACATCCTGATAGCAATCAATCACTAAGTTATATGGTCTAAAACTAATTTAAAAAATGTAATTATAATATGTATATATATATATATATATATATATATATATATATATATATATATATCATCTGTGGAAGGCATAGGTACGATGTGCAATGTTACGGTTTCCTACTTGCCTGTCAACATGTGTATTTCCATACCTCCGTGCATCATTACGTTTCATGCTATGAGTTAGTCAGACGTCAGTCACCGAGCACCGCAACTGAAACAGCAGCCATCTTTAGAGTTCCTCCTGAACCAAAACAACGAGCTTAATATGCTGCATTCATGCCATAACTACTGTAATTTGGAAGAGATGGAAACCGGTGACGTTATAGGCTACTCGGAGCAGTTTGGAATTACTCGGAAATTTATGCGTTTCAATGGCAACACTATCAACACTGAAATTAATCTGCAGCAGTCAGGTGGTACAAAAAACCTTTTTTTTTATTTTTTATTTCAACTGACCATAGAACCCGTCCCGTTTGAAGTTTCAGTAGTGTCAGTTTTCAAACGTTATATGGACAGATGAAAAAAAAAAAGAGCTTTTTGGCAGCAAACACTTAATATGGGTTTGGTTCATACAGAGAAAAAAAAAGTACCCCATGTGTAAAATGAAATACTCTGCTGTATCTTTAATGCTGTGGGCCTAATTTTCTGCCAGAGGTCCTGGACATCTTCTTCAGATACATGGCATCATGGATTCGATCAAATACCAACAGATAAAAAATCAAAACCTGACAGCCTGTGCTAGAAATCTTATAACGGGCCATGTTTGGATCTTCCAACAGGACAGTGATCCAAAAACAAACATCAAAATCAAAACAAAAATGGGTCACTGAGCACAAAACCAAGCATCTGCAAGACCTGAACCCTATAGAAAATGAGTGGGCTGAACTGAAGAGAAGAAGCACCAACATGGATCTGGGAATCTGAAGGATCTGGAGAGGTTATGAAGGAATAGTCTCTGATCTCTTGTCAGGTATTCTCCAAACTCGTCAGGCATTATAGGAGAAGACTCAGAGCTGTTATCCTGGAAAAAGGAGGTTGCAAAAAGTATTTAATAAAAGGGGGCAAATAATTGTTCCCACTGTGTTTTGGAGAAAAACATTTATTTCATAATGTGATTTTCCCCCTTCTTTCAATTATTTTGCTTCAATAAAAAGTTAGATTTTTGCATTTAAAAATAAATAAATATATATTTCAAAAGGATAAACAACGGAAGTGAATCGATCAAAACTAACTTTAGCTGGACAATAATATTCTAGAGCTGCTGTAAAGCCAAAACAATCTCTGTTACTTTAATTTCCTATTATCACTGTGAAGCTGCTTTGAAACAATCTATATTGTTAAAAGCGCTATATAAATGAAGGTGACTTGACTTGAAGCATCTCCATGCAACTCGTGTTTCATTGTGATTCATCAATCCTCACACAATTGACCATATTCTGCCAAAAACGTCATTCTGTCTTTGAAAGGTTTTCTGAGACCGCAATGGCTTTTTAAGTGGTGCATTTTCTTACATTTTGCTAATTTCCTGACTAATAATTTGTTTTAGACAATTAAAAGCTTAATGTTGAGCCATTTTGGGTTTAGCCCAAATTGTTTTTGTTTTTTTGCCCAGGAGTGTACACTGTAATGTTCTAACGCTCATACACTCGCTACTTGTTTCAAATAACCCACAAAGTGTCATTGCTTGTTGTATAACATCATGATCATTTGATCTACAGATTCATTATTACTCATCACAAACACACATTTACTGCAAGTTAATGACTTTTATTGATGCAACATTGAGGACAGATTATCAGCGCAGCTACAAGAAGAAAATAAATCATAGAACACAACCACCAATTGTCAGTTGTTTAGGTTGACTACATAACAAAAGAAAGCAAATGACTAGAATGATTGAATATTTGCAATCTTTCTTATGATATGTGAAACTACATCACATATTCCAAAATATAACACCCACAAAAAAACAATGTCAGCCATAAATCATCCCTTTAAAAGCAAGATCCCGAGATTAAATGCACCCTTTGGTTACATAACTAAAACACCTTTTTTTTTTTTAACTCCGCGTGAAAAGCATGCTGAAAGCTTTCTGGTCCTCCGGGTATTTGAGTGCTTGTTTACTTTTCTCTGACAATGATGTTAGAGCATCCATGAACCTGAGTGAGTTGAGGACAATCCAGGGAGGCCAGAAGTTTGTAAGGGCCATGACACTTGGGAATAAATTTCTCCGTCAGGTTCACTATGGCATGGCTTGCGATGTCACTGATAAACAGACAAAAAAGTAAGAATTTATTTATATACCAATAAAAATGAATAGTAGCATGTTACATGTGCCATTCTTTTGTATAGTTTAACACGATTCATTTCCTACCCATAGTTAATGGATCTGCAGTGCTTCAGTCCCAGTCCCTCGATACGGAATATGGCGTTCTTCAGCACGCAGGGCAGTGGGTTCTGGAAAGTGATTTGGATCGGCACTTCTTTGCCCACCACACAATCACATCCAGGCTGAAAACCACAATCCAAATTAACACCACACTACAGATTACAGGACAGTCATGCAAAAGACTCCATTTTCCACCTAGCTAATAATCATCAGTAGTTCTTGATTTTACTTCTAGCCATAAGACAGGCTTATAAAATGTATAGTTTGATCAACAAACACACATTATGTCCTGCAGTTGAAGTATAGATTTCAAGTTATTCAAACTCACAGTAATAACCAGATCGGGTGTGCACATCCTGAAGTTGAAGCGTTTGGCCACAATCTGCTTAGTTTGAGTGACCCGTCCAGCGACAGTGAGCATCATGGCTGAATGATCCACAAGGTGAGTCTTGTAATCCTCATATCGCAGGGCCCACTCCACAACCTTGGCTAAAGAGGAACAAGAGATAAACAATGATGAATACTAATGCTTCTGTTGAAAGTAACAGTAAAATCCTCATCCCCATCATATCAGAACAATTCATATTGGACTTGATTTGATTTTAGTCTCTGAACGGATTTTTACATTCTCCACTTTAGCTAAGCTCTTTCATTTCTTACTTTCACTGGCCTTGAGCTCAAAGCAGTTCTGGTCCTTCTTCACCAAGGATTTTTGGACTCCGGTGTAGTATGTGGCCGACAGATGGCTGTGGAGGGTGACGCTACGAGCTGAGTTGCATTTGTTCTTCAGAGCGATGCAGAGCATGGCATCCTTGCCCACACACAGTCCATCACCCTTCATGCTGATATCACAGACAACATCCTCAGCGCAGGGCAGTGGGTATGTGCATCTCCTGGAGCCATGACGAAGGGCTAACTCTACAGCACAACGCTCCTCCTCTGAACCTGAAGGTTGTGGGGAAGGAAGCTATTACAACTATTCCAAGTGAAAGAGTCTTTAAGTGACGTGTGTCTTTGACTTTTCACCTTCTGGGTGCTTGTAGCAGTTTGTGATATCCACACGTTTGTCTGAGCCGACAGCCTTGGTGCTGATGCAGTGACCCACTGCGTTCTTATCAATGTGGACCACAGCGAAGGTTCCACATGCTGTTCTC
This sequence comes from Rutilus rutilus, assembly GCF_951802725.1. Taxonomy (NCBI): domain Eukaryota; kingdom Metazoa; phylum Chordata; class Actinopteri; order Cypriniformes; family Leuciscidae; genus Rutilus; species Rutilus rutilus. Next base: position 11,274,611 of record NC_140218.1, on the reverse strand, counting down.
TGCCAGAAGACTACGTCACTGTTCACCTACAGCAAGAAAATGTAGTAAAACAGGAAAATAACAGAATCAGTGATGCAAGCTTCATCAAATATGAGGCAAATTCAAATTATCCAGCTCAATTCAGTTCAAGTTTTGTTCTCATCTGATAGTGTCAGTGCAGTCAAATCAATAAAACACTAACATTATAATATATTACCATAAGATAGTGTGCACGCTACAAAGAGATTCACATGTTCTGGAATAACTGCATCAAAACCCTGTGCTTAATGCTCCAATTACAAGGCATGCTCGTACCTCAGCAAAAACGAAGGGAGTGTCATATTTAATGAAGACCTGTCCACTGCGGACCGCAGCAACAGATGTTGGGCCGCAGCGGAAGATGCCCTGGCTGGTCTCCTGAGGAGTGGAATCAACCACCTGCCAACCTCCAAAACCACATGGGAGGTCGGGACGAGCCATCCAGGCCTCATTCCACACGTGGTAGTTCCTACACGAAGAGAAGGAGAAGGATTCACATCACAGCAGAGGAGACAGAAATATAATGCAATGCAAGAGGACACAAGAAAAGATTGCAATGCAAATTCATCACTTGAACATTGCATAGTTTAGGTGATCACAATTAGATATATAAATATTAAATTTTTATTCAGTGCATTTACATTTTCTCGCCAGTAGGCGGTGCTCAAGCTGCTATCGCCAAACTGCATATTCAGCTTTGCAGTATGCAAGCCATTGTAAAGATATAGTCTCAATTCCTACTTGGTATCTTTATAATCAACTACTTTTGTAAATATGTAGTGAAAATGTCAAATTAATTTAGATAATACTGCTTAATGATACTATAGTTGACACTGTTGCTGATGTTGCATAATGAAAGAGGTTCATACAGAATCTTACCAGATTGAATCACGGTTCAGGTTATCGATCAGACAGAAGTTCTCATCAAGATAAATATCTACTGTCATAGACACGTCGGTGTCATGAGCAGAACAGAAGTTTGTGACCGGACGAGTGGGAATGCCCAAACATCTCAACACTACGAGAAAGAGAAGAAGAATAAGTGCATTACATCTACAATCCCTTTCTCAACCCTTATTGTCTCCTTGTCCATTCCGCCTGAACTCTTACGTGTGTTGGTGACTCCAGCGAAGGCCATGCTCTGTCCATATCTGACAGGTATTCCTCCACATTGGTAGTATTGTTTCAGGATGGCACTGCTTCCGCACCAGGATGTAGGAGAAGTTCCGTCTCCATAGCAGTTTGACCAGTTACCCACCAACACACCACAGTCATCGTTGGCATTAATCTGTGAAAGAGTGAAGAGTGCTACATTATTATCTGTTCTCTTTCTAAACATCATCAAGTCATGATTGCATCATTCAGATGAAGCATAGAGCCCATCAGGAAGTTCGTTAGGCTTCATGAGGAAAATGAAGACTTACCATAGCAGACACCACTCTGGCCACGTTAATAGGGTCGCCCCATCCTGAGCAAGGTCCACCACTCTTCTCCAACACAAACAAACACGCTGCCAAGATTCCGTCATCAAACTAAGAATCAGAGGAATTAAAAGTTAAGTGTGCAATTTCTGTGGCTGTATTCCAGCACTTCAGATCAAACATATTCCATTGCAAACATTTTGACATAATATTAATGAAAAGTTTGGCTCTTACTTGGCCAAAGTTCCAGGTTCTGGATGCGATCTGACATTTAGTTCCATAGAAGATTCTGCCCGTGTCATTCAGCACATACTCAACTCTCTGAGCCTCATCCTCCAGGTACACAGAGTCATCTAGTAAAGAAAGAGAGTGCTGACATTTAAACTGAGAAGCTTCATATACTGTAGTTTCGATAATGGTTTCATTTGTTTTTTCTTGATTCAGTTTTACAACCATTTACCGATTATAATAATCAATGTTCCTTCTCTTGGGTAGATGCTTGATTAACATCCAGTGCCATTCTTTACAAAGACATTTGTAGAAATATACAAATACAGCCTATATTGAAAACATTTCTGGTAAGTTTATATATATATAAGATATTTATATATCTTGCAAATTAATAAGTGTGGCATGTTTTTGTTTGCAAGATTTCTCACAGCTACAGTCCTGTATTAAAAATTAAGTAATATTAATTAAACATTGTGTTCAAAAGTCTGAAATGCAGTTCTCTTCCTCTTCATACTGTACATACCTTTACACCAGGGGTTGAACAGCATGTAAACGTCATTGCAAGGGTTGCATGATGACATGGCTCTGCCTCTTGGGCCGCAAGTCACAACGGTGAGGCTGTATCGTCCAATACAAGCAGTCGGAAGGGAGTACACAGACAGTTTGACTCGGTTTTGCACCCTTTCGACAATCTTGGCCTCCCAGCGACATCTTTTAAATTCTTCCACTAATGGAACAATCACCAGAGTGCCATTGCATATTGATGGAGCATTACCTGTAAAATACAAACAGTTATTATCATTAACTAAAAGTAAAAAAAAAAAAAAAAAAACTCAAGCTGATCCAAAAGACTTAACCAACCAAGTCTCAGCTCCAGGTGAAGTTTGTCACATTTCAGATTGAACGGCCGGGACAGCTCAACCCACATCTGGAAACACTGTCCTCTACGGACAATGAGGTTATCACTACGATAACAATTGGTGTGATGCTCCAGACGATTCTGACACTTCCAGGATTTAATCAGGTCAACACAACGCACCTGCAGAACCAAATCTGAGGAAAACCAAGCAGAAGAAATCAATCTGCTGGACTGGTACTGTTCGCGTGTTGGTCAAAAATGAATGAACTTTTTGTATTCTTTTATTTTGTATTTTTATGAGATTTTATGATACTAATCTGTATTTATGCAGTATTTATAATGTACCTGACAATTAAATTTCCAATTTAAACGCACATAAAGCTTTAATGCTTTAGAGCACAGACTTCAGTTTGGTCTCTTTTTTAAGGACGAAACTTGGCAGATTATTGCTGAAGTAAAAAAAAAAAAAAAAAACGTGAAAAAGTTTAAAAATATATAAATGGTAAAAATATAAAAATACCATTTTCAGTTTCTATATGAAATATATATTTTCCAAAACACGTTTTACTCTAAAACTGTGGGAAAATCAAAGCCATAAATCTAAACAAGCTGTGTTCCAAATTTGAGGTTGATATCTCAAAAAATTTGCTTTCAGTAAGATTGTGTTTGGGTGCAGTACCAAACGTTTCCACTAGATGAAATTCGTCTCCCATTCCAATGCGCTCATTTTTGACTGCGAACAATACAAAGTCTGACTTTTTTTTTTTCTTTTTTTTTTTTGCTTCTTTTTTGTTTGTTCACACAGCAATTGCCAAAACCTTTGCCAAGTTTCGCAACGTAAACGTTTTCGCTAAAAAATGACCGAACAGCACCAAAGTGTTAATAAACACGTTTCACAAACACAGAACAGATCTACAAGTCTTACCTTCACAGGTACGCACACATTCATCAGCACACTCATTGTAGAAGACTTGCTTGCAGTCATAGCCACAGCGAGGTCTCACGTAGTTGCAAGGGTTGGCGCACGGGTTGGCGCACGGGTTGGTGCACGGGTTGACACAAGGATTCACAAAAGGAACCACGCAAGGTTGGATCACAGGTTTCACACAAGAAGAGACCAAAGGCTTCACGCAAGGGTCCACACAAGGAGTGACCAAAGGCTTCACGCAAGGGTCCACACAAGGAGTGACATAAGGCTTCACCCAAGGGTCCACACAAGGGTTCTGGTACACCTGCCCGTAGTGTGGTCCGAGTATTGCGGCTGGGAAACGGCCGATGTTGCAGAAGTTGTTGGTCTGGCCCCACCTATAGAAAGACATGCTGTGAAGAAGTGCAGAAAAAGAAGAAGGAGAGTGATGTTGTCACCTAAATGGTTAAACATTCATGTACTGTATAGGCCTATAACATCTTTCAAGGACTCCATCTCTAAATTTCAACAGAAAACCCTATAGTGAAAAAAAGTACTTTATTGATTTTGAAATATATTCCCTTTTTCAATAGTACATTGCAAATATATAAGCTACTAACAATTTTTAACTAAGTATACTTGAAGTTGTTCCAATTTAGCTCACAAAAGTACACTAAATATACCTAAAGTTATGCTTTACTACAATTTAATTACAACTAGAATATACTATACTTTGAAACTGAGTTGTTTCAAAATAGCACTCTTCAAGTTAACTAATCAATTACACACTTGAAGTGCTAAATTAGTCTGGCTGCAAGTATACTAATGCAAAAATCAACATTTTTTAGTTGATTACTTACATGTTTCCGGTTAGTTCTCTGGAGTGATGTTGAATCTGAAGAGAGTAACAGTTCTTATTGAACTCAAATTACTGAAGTAAAGTAAGTCTGTCTGGAACCACGGCTTCTTGCGCTGTGACACTTCTCTCCACTGTAGTCTGCTATATATATTCACATCTCCATTCCCAGCCCATTCACATGAGTAACTGAAGTGCCTACAGTGTTTCCTTGTATCATGGGAGGGAGGGAAGGATTGGAGATGAATCACACAGGTTAATTCGAAAAACGAATGTGATTCGAATGTGAAACAAATTTACGGTTTAGTGTAATTGCTCTGATAGTAGGCTATAATTGGTATAAGCATAATTAAATTTTAATGGAGCAATTCCAGCATACAGGAGCACATAAGCACATTTATGCATGGATTAGCCTATGCATTTATGATGGAGTTTTGACCTCATTCTCTGTTTTACACAGTAACACTATACTGTATAAAGTATTAGAAATGTAAACAAATTAAACACTCTTCAAATTTGCGGCCCTCTGTCTAGATTTCAACAAGCTGGCTTCTCTCAACCAACAAAAAAGTATGTCTGTCTTGTCTTCTTTTAAGCATAAATCTAACAAAAGTAAGTGAGATTAATGTGCAAAGAATTATTACATTAAGGATGCTTAGACATTTTTACTGAAATATTAGATGAAAAATGTAATTAAGAAAATGACCTTTTTCCCTAATCCTCCAGAAATTCATGTCAGCATAATTTCTTTATATGCAATTACTTATAAGACCTTTTTGAATGTTAATATTAATTGACAATTTGAGAGAGATCGTGTGCTAATTTTATATTTCACAGGGAGTAAATAAGAACTTTTCAAGACTGTTATGAGACATTACATTAGTAAATGTTTCGTACTCTACGGTGTGACTTGCTTAACTTCATCTAAAACTATATCATTTTATAATAATCTTGATGTTGGGAAAAATTCTGTTCAACCAAAAGTGTCTCAGTGAAGCAATTTACACACCCAGAACCTTTCTGCAAGTCTTTAGACACAAACAGACACACCACAGGTTTAAACGGTTTGCTTCTGCGTTTCATAGCTGTCATCAAAAAATAAATCACAAAAAATAAAGGATTAGGGTGAGGACTTAACTGTAATTTGCATCATAATCGTCAAAGAAAATAATCTGAGCACAACAGGGCAAAACACCCAGTGTTAATGCTGGGTTTGGCGATCATGCCATCAGTCAACGATTCGCCCAATGTCTATTTCTGTATTGCATAAATTGCCTCCTTTATGATCAGAGGTTGAGCACATGAATTTGAGTAAATTATCAATTAATTGAGGGGCAAGTGCTCTGTATGAATTATAAATCTAACTTTCACAGATTTTTTGGTCTGGCCTCAATTAATTCAGAGTTATTAAGCACAATCATCCTGCATGTTTAAATCTCCATTTGCTTCTGAATGCTCATCTGATTTTCCGACTAATTATCAGACCAGATGACTTTCCCATGTAACTTGACCCTGCATGGTCTTTGTGTAAAAGCCCTAATTTTGCAGATTCAGAGGGCAAAACTATACAACACTTGTTCACCAGTAGAAACTAAGTGATATGTGGAATGACATTGAGAGTATGATGACAGTATTTTCATCTTTGGGGGAACTATCAAGCAATCCTGAAAGCAGACTTACTGGACATGCAAGATCATTTGTGTCTCCTCCTTCGGGTAGTTATTGTGCTTTGAAGTTTAGGAATGAAAAGAAAATTATGTTGTTACAGTTTGGACAGCAAGGAGGATTACAGATTTAATGCCACTGAATCTCTTAAATGATTCAGTCTGGATACTAATGGCACTAATTAGGTCAGACCAGGATCTCATACATAATTCTGACTGAACTCAACGTCTCAGCTTCTCAAACGGCGACACCAAATTCCCTACTTTAAAATATTTGTACAGAAAATTATCATTTATACGCATGTGTGTGTGTGTGTGTTCAAAACCATTAGAAGTCAGTAAGTATACTTTAGAAAGAAATTAATAAATTAGCAAGGACACAATAAATTGATCAAAAATACAGTATAAACAGATCTATCTATCTATCTATCTATCTATCTATCTATCTATCTATCTATCTATCTATCTATCTATCTATCTATCTATCTATCTATCTATCTATCTATCTATCTATCTATCTATCTATCTATCTATCTATCTATCTATCTATCTATCTATCTATATATTGTAATATTGTATATGTGTGTGTGTATATATATATATATATATATATATATATATATATATATATATATATACTTAGAAAGCCTCTAAGTGCCATCTGAAATTTTCTTCTAGAATGATCATTTTTATAAAGCTTGTATATTTAAGTTCAGTAATTTCACTTAAATGACAATTAATAGGTAATTTGCATTTCCATTTAAGTGAAATTATTGAACTTAAATATACAAGCTTGATAAAAATGATCATTCTAGAAGAAAACGTCAGATGGCACTTAGAGGCTTTTGCATCTGAACTCTTCATATATATATATATATATATATATATATATATATATATATATATATGTAATTATGTAAACAAATGAACACTTTGCGGCTCTCTGTCTAGATTTCTCTCAACCAATTAAAAATAATAAAAAAGTATGTTTGTCTTCTTCAAGTAAAAATACTTAAACATCCTTAAACAGGAAAATTGGAAAATCGCTTTTTCTTCTTTTAAACATAAATCTAACAAAATAAGTGAAGTTAATGTGCAAAGAATTATCACACACACACACACACACACACACACACACACACACACACACACACACACACACACACACACACACACACACACACACACACACACACACACACACACAGTATTACTTTTCTTTCAATTAATGACATCAATAATCATAATCATAATCATAATCATAATCATACACTGCTCACTCGTTGGCCAGAGGAGAACTGAGTGACTGAGGCTGGTTCCTCCCAAGTTTTTTTTTTTTCTCCATTCTGTCTCCTGATGGAGTTTTGGTTCCTTGCCACTATTGCCTTGGCTTTTGGCTTGCTTAGTTGGGGACATTTAATATTCAACAATATTATTGATCTGCCTTAATTAGGGATGATGATGCAATTTTCTTCTAGAAACAAACTTTGTTGTATTATTTTCATGCTATCACTGTGAAGCTGCTTTGATACAATCTGTATTGTAAATAGGTGACTTATGATGGTTTATAGGCTACATCTGTTCCTACAATGCATATGTTCATACAATGTATTAACTAAGCAAATATTTATACTACAATTTATAAGTTGTGTTTCTCAGAGAACATAAAGGTGCTGTATGGTTAGATGCAATATCAGCAGTGGCCAAAAGAGGGCTTTAATGAGCATCTGAACCATCAGTCCTTCCTGCTTGAGATCACGCCTGTCTCTGAAACCTGCTGTGCCATTGTTGACTACTAATTTAAGGACCACAGTGTTTATTAGGGGTTCAAGCATGAAATGCTGAAACCCTATTGTAATTGTAAGGATTTGTAAAACTGATCGTGCAGGCCAAACCATAAGGCCTAGAGACTTGAAACCTGGCCAGATGGTAGGCCTCAATTTGGGGACAACCTATCAGAGTATGACCCCGATTGACCCATAGGTGGCGCTACAGCAACCAAAAGTACAAAATCGCTCATAACTCTTAGACCGTCAAGGCGGATAAAATGGCTATCTCCAATTTCGATTTAGGCAGAATTTTCTGCTGTCGCATTTTGACCAAAACCTACTTTTGCGAAGTAGTCCCTGGTTTTTGGCCCGATCGGAACCAGACCAGTCTAGGACAATTCTCTGGACTCTCTAGATCAAAAGTTATCGAACAAAAGTTGAACTTTTGCATTTAGATGGCTGTAATAGGGTAATTTAGGTGGCGCTATAACTGGCAAAAAGCTTTCATTCTTATTAGGGGTTCGGCTTACGATCGGTGATTCACGCTCGCCATGGGACGCCAAAACGTTCGAAGTAGGCGGGGCCACTTTCACTAAAATGGCTATAAATCTTGAAAGCACTGAGATATTTTCACCAAACTTGATATACTCATGTACGAGCTCATTTTGTGGTCACACCAAAAAAATCTGCAGTGATTCACCACTTGGTGGCGCTATAATACAACAAAGGCATAAAACAGCTTATAACTACGCTACCGTTAGTCCGATTGACTTGAAAATGGGCATGCAGTGTCTTTGTCCAGGGTGCCATGCCTTTCTATGAGGACATTGGCCTATCTCGAAAAACATGGCCGCCATTAGCCAGTGAAGTTTGAGCACCTATTACACAAGGTTAACAAAGGCTGATCGGAACAAAACACGGTGGGCATGTTCAACTCATGGCCCTAGAGGTCTGTAAGAATTTTGAAAGAAATCGGCCACTATATGGCGCTAACGAGTTTTATGTCTCTGTAATCACGTAGTGTTTTACAAATCCACACAATATGCATATCATTTGATAGATCTCCTCATACTGAACAACTTTGCCTCAAGAACCACTGCTGTCAATCAAATGATTTGTTAAATATTTGAGATTATTTGAAAACTCTACTTTTTCGAACTCCTCATAGACCGTTTGTCCGAATTGCTCGAAACTTCACATGCATCATCTAGGGACTCTCATGGCAAAAAGTTATCAAAAGATTTTCGATCGATGAAAGCGTTTAGCAGATACAATTTTTTATATATTTCTGGTATGGCCCATTGTGAGTAACATGTCTATATATTGTGTGCACAAAGTAGAAAATTCACAAAACTGTGTAGATAAGAAGAACAACTGATTTTGAAGAAACATGCCAGGTTTCAAGGATTTCTGATGCTCAGATGGCTCACAGTACATTCTATCAAACATTTCAACTGAAGATGAAGCCTTATACTACTGTTGTCCACAAGAGGGACAATCAATCTTTTTTAATCTAATCTTTATCATTATCCAGCATTGGCTGATAAATGTTTAAAACCAGTATTTTTTTTTTTTCAAATAATTAGGGTGCACTGGTATTATAGATTTTGTGTATTCTCTATCATGGATATTTAATGGTTTCAGGGCTACATTTCGGTTTGGCCTAGAACTCAACAGCATAGTTGGCATGACAGGCTTAAATGCTTGAACCCCGTAATTGCTGCTTGCAGCTATATTTTATTATAAAAACTGTTATTATTATAAAAACAACCGCTCCCTCAGATGACATTTTTATTCTTTCAACCAACCGCCGAAATGCATGCATCGACCAGATAAAGACATCTAGCATATAGAATGTTATGCAATCATTCATTTTGGACATGCCTTACAGAAGGCAGCTTTGTTCAGGTTTGCATCTTTGCAGTCAACAAAAATCTTTCCAATAGGGGGCAGGTATTTGCCTGCTTTATATGGTGATATGGTATATATATATATGTAGTGCACATGTCCAAAAAAAAAAAAATATATGAACAAACAGGCTACAAATATACTGTTCTATAAAGAAACCACATCTGGAATGAGCTCCCAGTGTGTTTTGTGTGAGAGAGAAAGCATGAGTATACAAAGCACAAATATACGAAGCATGTGCATGTGTGAGTGTGTTCTGTGAAACCACACACCACCAGGAAACCGGTGAGAACATGCTATTTCAGCAGATCTGCCAAAGCCATTTCACTTCCTCTCAAGAGAATTAGAACAGCACGATTATATATTCCAAAAGAATAGTGCTGTCTAACACTTGTTCTAATACTGACTGTATGGTTACGAACTTATATATAAACCTATGTCTACATAGCCTACATCAATATACACACACACATACATATATATGCATCTGGCAGTAGATCCTTCAAGTCCTGTAGGTTGTGCTATCGAACTTGTTGGTCCAGTACATCTCACTGATGCTCAATTGGATTGAGATCTGGAGAATTTGGAGGCCAGAGCAACACCTTGAACTCTTCAACATGTTCCTCAAACCATTCCTGAACAATGTTTGCAGTGCGATTACATTATCCCGCTGAAAGAGTTCACTTCCACCAGGGAACACCGTTGTCATGAAGGGATGTCTGGTCTGCAACAATGTTTAGGTCGGTGGGATCCGGACCCAGTGTTTCCCAGCAGAACATTGTCCAGAGCGTCACACTCCCTCCACCGGCTCGCCGTCCCACAGTGATCCTGGTGCATCTCTTTAACACAGTGCACACCAGAGCCGGACAGTAACAGAGTACATTTACTTGAGTACAGTTCTTAAGTACAATTTTGAGGGATCTGTACTTTACTCGAGTATCATTTTTGGGGAGTACTCATGACTTTACTCAAGTACATTTGAGAGGCAAATATTGTACTCTTTACTCCGCTACATTTCTATCCATAACCGTGAGTACCCGTTACTACTTCTAAAAAAAAAAAAAAAAGGAAAAAAGACAAATCTCGGAAACCCTCAATTTGTTGTTTCTCTCTCAAACGTGATTGGATTGTGCAGGCGCCACTGATTGGGACAGCCTATCAGCAATCACCTTCAATGGTGACGAAACAATGGATGAAGACGCAGCAGGTCCATCCCGTGATGTAAAAGAAAATGGGACTCATTAGACCATGCAAACTTCTTTCACTGCTTCAAGGTCCAGTTCTGATGCTCATGTGCCGATTGAAACGCTTTCGACGGTGGACAGGGGTCGTATAGGCACTCGGATTGGTCTGACCCAGTCGCCTTGACATACTTTAACAATTTGGCCCTTGTCAAAGTCGCTCTTTATTCAGGCCCATTTCTCCTGCATCCAAAATGTTGATTACAAGAACTGTTTGTTTGCTTATCTAATGTTCTACTATCTAAATGTATTCACTTCACCTGTAATCTCATACAGGTCACTCATAATCCAAAAGAATAGTATTCTAATTTGCAACCAAATTCTAGAAAATCAACATTAAAATCACCTGATCGTGATGACGCAAACTGATAATGACTTTATATTTATATTAAGAAGAATGATTCCTGACTGGTTAACTGGGTCATATCTAAAAACTCCAGGTGTGTTCTGATGATACCGGCAGCTGGGGGGAAACAAAAATGCTAAATGCAACTAATACATTGCAACTAACCATTTAGTCATGCATTGGTATGATAAAGAAAATAGGCTTAGCAACTTTTAAAAACCACAGTAATTCGGGTTGCTAGAAGCTCGCTAAATTAAAGAGACACTGACATGGCAGGTTGTGTGGCATCCACTCATCCTCAAAATACATGATCAACATTACACAAGGTAAAACATTAAATAATTACATTAAATATTTGGCAAATCACACTCACTGCATGTATAAAATTTTAAGAGTCAGATCAAGAAATAGCTTTACTGTATTTTACTGTATGTTGAACAAAGTAAATGTGAAGCAATTAAAAACCTCAAGTTTATATATATGTTTTTCTTGGCTGGTTGCTTAAGACTTCTTTTGAAACAATTCCTCGGAAGAAAAACAAAAAAATCTAACTTAGTAAGAGGAAGACACACTTCCCCATGCAGGATGGAGGTCAAATGGGTCAAAGTAGCTGCTGGTCCCATGCCTATAAAAAACAACAACAGCTAATGGTCTCGTTATGAATCATATTGAATAACTGTCATTTAATAAAAAAAAACATAAAAAAAAAAACATGGTTAAACTCTTTGCTTTATGTCTGTTTTATAATTTTTTTTTTTTTTTTAAACGATGTTAGAAATTAAACATCCATTTTGTGCTATATTGCAACACCTCTTTTTATTTTACCACATTTTACACATACTTCACACAGAGACAGAACAAGTACACTTCAAGCTACAACTAACCACAAACCAATTGAGGTTAGTTTCAAGAACAAACAAAACAAGCTACTGAGATCTCTTAAAGATGTCAAACAGATGGAGACAGATAAAATGAAAACAAGTGTAAAAATAATATTGCACTTTCTTGCTGTAGCATCAATAAAAAAAAAATGCATGTTGTAAATTTCGTATGTTATTAATAGTGAAAAAGCAAGCATACAACTCTCTTAGGATTTTATGTGCTTTTTTTGCAAGGCAGGTGTTTCGGCTTATTTGTGCATGCAAGCGGCCACTTTGCAACCCTTGCAACCACACAGCAACACATTAAAAAACGTTCAAAACATCTACGTATCAATGTGAGGTTTTGTGGCTTTAAAATAGTTTTCGATTATTTATTTATTTTTCTTATTATACCATTATTATTGTCAGTCATGAAGGTGATGTTGCTATTTCAATTAAAACAACATTTAGTGACCTGTTATCTTTTCAAAGTTCGCAAAAAAAAGAAAAAAAAAGAAAAGAAAAGCGAATTAGATGCGTTTCCAAAGTTGTTCGAGCTGATGATGGTGGTAACCAACTGTAAAAAAAAAAAAAAAAACTCCATCAGCGGAAAAAGCCGATTAGTCACGTGGGTTTTAATGTTCGCTACGTTTATTCAGCAAACGCGTTTCCATCTCCCGTTGGTCTATTTTTTTCGCACAAGTCAAAAACCACCTCAAGTGTGCGTAAAAACTTTTTTTGCGAATTAAGGGATATTTTTTTCTGAAATTTGCCGTTTCCATCACTCGTTTCTGATGCGATACTTCAAAATGTGCATATAAACAGGGTGATGGAAATGGGTAGCCTACTAATTACATAATCAGATTCCAAAAATTAAGTACTTGCAAATTATATTACGTTTTAAAATACTGGTAATCAGACTACAGTTACTTCTTATTGATTACATGATTACATGTTAATTCTTATTTCTTACAATGGCAGTAAATTATTAATAATTCATTGATTCTCATATTGTTAGAATACAGTGTTGGAATACATAAAGAATACATAAAGTGTTGTTATGAATAATTAGAATAACAAAGAATACATTTTTTTTTTGTCTTTGTTATTTTATTCATATATTTATATGTTATTTCATAATGCACATTGTGTTCCCATATGAACGTCATAAGCAACCCAAATTTACAGCATATGCAGAGATGGCATTTGTTAAACGAGCTGCTGAGACGCGCATCGAAGACCCGTCTAGGCCACACTTCTTCATTTCATCACCCCACTGTGTTATACCGCGGGTGTGATAAACATCAACCATCACAGTGTTTAATAGTGTTTTGTGCGTGGTCCCACAACATGGCTTCTTACCGACCGGCTAGCGAAACAGAAGTCTAACACATTAGAAGGAAGTACGTCATCGTATTTACTTCCGCGTTGCAAAATAAGGTGGATAGGAACTTCCCCACTTATTTATTTTTCTATCTTTAGAGAAATTTGTTTTTGGGGACTTTTTCTGCAAAGCAATTAAAACCTTATATGTTACTGGCAATAGCTCTATCAAACTGAAAAATGTAACTTCCCCTAGATTTAATCTGGAACGGGGCATTCGTCAGGGATGCCCGATTTCCCCTTATCTGTTTTTACTTTGTGCACAAATTCTCACAACTCATGTTGGTAACAGTGCTATACAAGGAATTTCTTTTCCGGGTAGGGATATCATCATCAGTCAGCTTGCTGACGATACCACAATCTTTTAAAAAAATGCTAGCCAGATACCTGTCGCCATTCAAGTAATTAACCAGTTTTCAGAGGCCTCTGGTCTACCTAAATATTAATAAATGTGAACTGTTGCCTTTAAAAAATTGTAATATACTATTTGCAACATTCCGATCAAGGAAGAAGTTACGTACTTAGGTATTATTATCTCTAAAGATCAGAAAATGAGATGTCCATTAAATTTCTCTCCAATCATTAAAAAAACTCAAGTGGTTGCATAGGGACTTATCTCTAAAAGGCAGAGTGTTGCTTACCAAGGCTGAAGGTATATCCCGGCTTACGTACGCAGCTCTCTCTTTACACCTGGACAGTTGACATTGATAGAATGCTTTTCGACTTCATCTGGAAAAATCGTACCCATTATATTAAAAAAAGTGTTGTTATGAATAATTATGAATCTGGTGGGCTCAACTTTTTGGACTTCAATACCCGGCCTAAATAATACCTTTAAGATTAATTGGGCTAAGCATTTTCTTAAAAACCCTGTCTCGATTTGGAATTTTATTCCCCACTATATATTCTCTCGCTTTGGTGGTCTGGGCTTTATACTACAATGTGGACAAACTCCCTGTAAAACTGTCCACTTTTCACAAGCAGGTCCTTTTAGCTTGGTCTCTAATTTATAAGCATAACTTCACACCTCACAGGCATCTAAACTGGAATAACAGAGATATTTTAAATAAGAACAAGTCACTCTTTTTTGAGAATTGGGTACTTAATCAGATTCTGCTGGTGGACCAGCCGGTTAATGGAGAGGGGCGACTTTTCTCCTATAGAGAGTTTATCAACATATAACATTCCAGTTACGCCAAGAGAATTTGCAATTGTGTTTGACGCCATTCCATCAGGCACAATCATCCTTTTTAGGTATACTGGCAGACTTCCACTTATTTCTGTCTCCCTCCCTGATGTGGCTGAATCACCAGTTGGAAAAATCAGTTTTTCCCAACTTCCTCAAAATAATAAAAACATTCGTGCGTTATTTCAGAAAGAAATTGTTTCTATTCCAAATGTTACTTTTTATTGGAACCGATTTGTAAATGACATTGACTGGAAAAAGGTTTGGATGATTCCTCACAGATACTTGATAGTAAACAAGTGTCGTTCAGAATAATTCACAGATATTACCCTGCTAATCATTACATGGTTAAATTTAAAAGAGACATCAATACAACTGTTCTTTTTGTGAAGACCACCCAGAAACTGTTTTGCACCTCTTTTGGTTTTGCTCACACACCAGAACATTTTGGCAAAACTTCAGCAGATTCATCATTGACCATATTTATAAAGACTTTGACTTCTATTAAAGCAAAATACAACATTCATCCACAATAAGGTAAAGTAAAGAAAAGATGTACTTCATTATAAATGTGTTCAGTCTTTTGGCAAAATTTCACATTCATAAGTGTAAATTCAGCACAAAAAATACTAATTTTGTAATTTTTCTCCATGAAGTTGTACTTTATATTAATCTGATTTCTGGCTCCAACAACAAAAAGGCAGTTAAATCTGTCAACATATGGTCCTCTTTCTCTTTGTAATGGCCCATAAGCTTCCCCTGGCAATATTGTATTGTATTCTGTTTATGTACTATAATTTTGTATGTTGTTAAGTATATTTTGGTTAGTCAACTGTGATTTGTACCCTTTTTTTGCAATAAAAAAAGGAACTTCCCTAAGCAGTTCCCCTCGGGGGAATCCTTGCTGCCATTTTGAAGTGCGTTCCACTTCGTGAAGTGGACGAGAGAAGTTTATATGGACAGACCCTCGTTCCCTCGATTTTGACCGAGGGAGCCAGTACTTCATATGTACATTTCAGGCACCTGTATGTCCCACAATGCAGTACGATTGTGACGTCACCGCAGATCTCGTCTAATCACCACCACAACAAACAACTCTTTGATATATTAATTATATATATATATATATATATATATATATTTTTTTTTTAAAACAACCCAAACACACCTACATACATTTGGATGCTGCATTAAACATAAATCAACTCCATAGCTGATTCAAAGTGATCAAGGGCTTAGGACGTTCCAATCATAGACAGTAAAAGAAATGGACACAGCGACCCCATTGAATTCAACGGAGAAAAGTGAAGTCAATTAGAAGCACTCACTTCCTGATGGTCGAGCGTACTGCGCAGACTCAAACTGAGCTTGACGACGTAGATGTGACGCGAGCAACCCGTCTGTCTTCTAGTAGCTGTGCCAAGAGAAATCTGAATCATTCCCTTCCGAAACTTGCAGAGACGGAGAGTGTGAGTAGGAGGTGTCCATGAGCTAGGAGCAGGAGAAACTTTAATTATTAATTATTTTGTCATTTTGCCTCCACGTCCCCCCGTTTGCGCACGAGCTTCTCCTCCTGTCCATATGGTAATTTCTCTACTGTGCGACAGAGAGTCGCGTGGTTATGACGCAATCGTTAGCCTATTTTTACAAAAACTGCTTCTACGGGGCCATAACGTAAGATACAAGGTAATGGAGCCTTTTATACATTTTCGTGTTTCTTTAGAAATAAATAATGGACAAATGGAGTCTTTAAACGCCTCAGATGTAAAGTTATTCGCTGTCAAAGTGACGCCAAAATGAATGGGAGTCAATGGAATGCTAACAGCAGGTGGGGGTCGGCTAATCAATGGCGGCGCCCGGGGAAGCTTCAGTTTCCGGCTGAAAGATTACCCCCTTGGTTCCAATTCAGCCCATTGCAGTTTCCGCCAGTATAGTGGGCACTCGTGCAACGTAAGCAATGACATACATCCGAGTGAACGAGACGGAGGGAAGTTTGCGAGTGAAGGGCATGACAATTTTGGACTGGAACGCAGCCCCAGTCTACTTCATATACTTCAGGCAGCTCCACATACCACAATACAACACGATTGTGACGTCATTGCGGTTAATTTACCCTACCACAAACAACTCAATGATCTATTAATTATTAAAATAAATGAATAATGTAAACAACTTAAACACACCTATATATATAGAATGCTGCATTAAACAATTTCGTAAGAAAAAAAAAAAAAAAAAATCAACCCCATAGTGGATTCTAAGCGATCAAGTGCTTAGCACGTTCCAATTCAGCCTATTGCAAAGGTTCCGCCAGTAGTGGCCACTCATGCAACGTAAGCAATGACGTAGGCCTACATCCGAGTGAACGGGACCGAGGGAAGTTAGCGAGTGAGGGGCATGACAGTTTTGGACTGGAACGAAACCCTGAGCGTCTGGAAATTGCAGTGATGAAAAGTCCGAAGAGTCGTGAAAGTACAGGCCAATATATACGACGAAGCACAATGCTAGAGAGTTGCTGCTTTCATCTAATCAATGACACTGACACCGCAAATATGCAAATAATGATATAATGATACCGTCAGTTTGAGGCTTTACTAATAAGCCTTCTCCCGACTCACAGGGGTTTAGTAGAGAGAGCGAGAGAAAGTGTGTAACTGTCTCAGTGGTATAGCTGGGGTGCTGGATTGGATAAAGCCTCTTCTGATCTCATTCAGGGGTCAGATGCCAATCTGTCTTACCTCGACAATGTCTACCTGACTAGAAAGACAAGACACTGTAGACTAATGTAGTATGTTCACACGTAACATACTTTAGCCTGAGCTAAAGAGAAAGCATCCGGGCAAATATACGAAAAACAGTGTGATAAAGTTTATGACTCCATGTGTGGAGAGAGAGAGAGAGAGAGAGAGAGAGAGAGAGAGAGAGAGAGAGAGAGAGAGAGAGAGAGAGAGAGAGAGACCGGAAATGCCTGACCGCTTCAACTGACCCTTTCAATGCAACTCCTCCAGGAATCAGGTCCAGGTCACATCATCCGAAAATAAAAAGACTCAAGGAGATTACAGTTTGCATTAAGAAAACGAAGCATTTTAAGGACTAGTCTTTTTGCACTGCATAGCAATTGATGTTTATATAATTATTTCTATCAATGTATATAAATGTTCAATTTAAAAAAAGTAATAATGTCAAAGTGCACAAATGTAAAAATAAATAAATCAATAAATACATATCACAACAGTCTTCATTTTCACTGAGCAAAATATTCTATTTCCTTTGATTTCAAGTATATTAAAAGTCTTTTGCATTGCATTTTTTTTGTTATTATTTTTTTATCACTGTAGGCTATATAAATTATATTTATTTTAATTTCCAGGGAATTGTCTTTAAATACAGTCTTTATTTTAAAATGATTTTAATTAAGTAATAATGTAAAAAAACAACGAATAAATAAATATATACATAAATACAGTATATTATATACTATATATTATATATAATATCCTATTTATCGTTTCAAAGCAGCTTTACAGACAATGCATGTGTCTAAAATTAGATTTTGAGATTAAATGACTGCAACATGTTCTTGACATGTTCTTTTGCTGTATTAAAACAACGAAATAAAAATAAAAACTGTTACAAGTTTTTTTGTTTTTTTTCATGCATTGTACAGTTAGAGTAAATTCATTCTGTTTCGGATTCAAGCACTAAACACACGTTTTGCCTTCTCTTCCTCTCTTCCTCACACACACACACACACACACACACATTCAGAAGTGCGCCAAAGAGTCATGGTGTAGGGGGTAATCTAGAATAATCCTGCTTTATTGGCTGTTACCGCTGTGACGCAGGTCCGCTCCCCCTGATAGAATCTGGGTGACAGCCTGACATTTATACACACATACCAACACACAGTTACCAGTAGTCTCTTTCTATCTTACATGACACACACACACACACACACACTCCGTCTCCCTCCCTCTCCTTTTGCATAGCCATCTAAACAGGGACTTGACTTCCCTTAGACTTCATTTGCCCTTAAATTAAGCTAATTATAATGACTACAGACTAACCCTAACACAGACCCCGAACCCTAAAATAAAACATGCAGCACTTTTAAAAGCCAATAAAGACATTAGAGTCTTAAAGAACCATTTCCTTATGAAGACGCCCCTTTGTCAGATACAATATAGGCACATTTTTCTGCAAAGTTGTCCCTAAAATATAGTTCTATTTACTCACCTGTATAAAGGTGCATCTCAAGTTTAAGATCTGATGACTTTCTCTAGAGGGCAGCATTGACATTCACAGCTATCTATAAAGGCAGAAGGGATGTTTTTTTTGCTAGTCAGTTTTAATTGGTTCGTTTATTATATAGGCTACGTATTCCTTACACTGATGTATTTTAGATATTATAAAATAATTTTCTGAGACATGTATACCAAGTCAATTCTTGGGGCTACAGAAACAGAATTAATAAATAGCCTAAATAAAAATAAAAAAGTTTTTAATCATTAATTATTAAGCTATACTTTATTATAAATATCCCTGTATTGCTTTAACAGGTCGTAAAGGGGTATAACTGTGTATAATATTACTGTAGGCGAGAAGCGTGTGTCTGGATTGGTTTGCGCAGCTGTCACTCAAATTCACCGTCACTCCTGCTTTAGTTTACGGGTTAATCTCTATGCATCCTCACTGTGCAGCCGAGATGACATGAGCAGCCAGCAGTTTGACAGAACAGCTGACAATGTGATCATACAGGTATGTAATCCGTTCAACACATATTATTGATTATGCGCATCTATATTCATTCAGTGCGCAATTTATGTATTAATCGGGCTTGCAACTTATTGATTTATTGATTTATACGTTTATTTTTCACAGAATATAACAACATGTAAAGGCTCAAAGCGTCCAGGTTTCACTTTAAAAGAGGAGAGGGACAGAGTCTTTTGCCACTTGATATTCGTTTTCTTGGAAAGGCGTGCCCTTTTTTCTTTGTCCGACCTGAAAACTCATCGCAATCATGCAGCAATCATTCTGATTCTCACGGCTCCCCGAGAGCCGTGAGAACCCGCGTCCACCGCCGTCGCCACGAACTTCAGCGCTGTGCGCAAACGGGACATCTGGCGAGCTTTTACGCACAGTGGTGAGGCTCAGTAGCGGTGCGCTGCATGCAAAACGAATGCATAGACGTGCATATAAACTCTCACCTGACTGACTCTTCTCTAGAATAAATTCATGAAATTATAGCATTTTCCTTACAACCGCTTACCGTTTCGTTGGACATGGCTAAAGCGATATAAAATTACAGACCTGATTCTAGAAGTCTATAACAAACCGATCTCTCGCCATGGAAGAGAATCTGAGTAACTTGAGCGTGCTGAACTGGGAGCAGGTGAAGCGTCTGGATGTCATCCTGACCGAATCCATTCCTATTCACGGCAAATGGAACTTCCCCACTTTGGAGATGAAACCTCGGGATATTGTCAAAGTGGTGCGGTGTCGCATGGAAGAGCGCAAGATCCACGTCCGGGAGGTCCGGTTGAACGGTTCCGCGGCCAGTCACGTTCTCCACGAGGACAGCGGTTTGGGCTACAAGGATCTGGATCTCATATTTTGCGCGGATCTGAAAGGAGAAGTGGCGTTTCAGACCGTCAAGGATATCGTTCTCGACTCCCTCCTGGACTTTCTGCCTGAAGGAGTGAATAAAGAGAAAATTACTCCAGTGACATTAAAGGTAAACATTTAGTGAGCGTATTATTTGTTAGTTATTTTCATTTGTCTTCATTTGTATTGTAAATCAGTGTCCTGCTTTTTTTTTTTTTGCATGGTTTTACAGGTGGTTTGGGCACTTGGTCAGACTGGGAGACCAGCTAAACCAGATAAAGAAACCTGCTTAGAATGGCTTAATATGTTTGGGTTTTTTTTTGTTGCGGTTTTTTAAAGCAAGGTAGCTAAAAATCCAAGCTAGTAACTGAAACCTTGCAGGGGCTGATTGATTCATCATTGCCACTGCACCCTTGAGCAAGGCACTTAACCTCTATCCCATCAGGACTGCCCTTATTCTAAGTGTAGCTACTGTTACTTTGGATAAGCAAGATTCAGCTAAATATAATGATATAATTCCATGTTTCATGTGTTAAGTAAAGGGGAAGTGCATGACATGTTATAATTTGACATTGACTGGACTAGACATGCCTCTAGTGTCTATTGGATTTAAGCTGCAATAAGATAAGGTCACTGGTTGTAAAAATGTTGGTTTCTACTACAAAGAGGATTTCTCTAAACCAATTTACGATGGATCCGCTTTCACCTCTCTCTACCGTATGCAAAAGCACACAGCGTTTTCATGTATGCAAATTAGGCTGATACAATTTATAGCTATAGCAATGCAATGTAATGCCTTTACTGGATATGCAAAGTGACTTTACAATGTCAAAATTATGCATCTGCAGTCTTCTACTATTGACAAAATGCTTATTGTAGACATATTTAACTTTTCTTGCACACATTTCAATAATGCAGGGAACTTAGCAATGATTTCAATAATTATTTATTTGTCTGCTTTAACACCCACATACAGTTTTGTGCATCTCCATCTTTCAACATGCATACATTTTTCATTGAACATTATATATTGGACTTTTTCAAGATAACACTGTCCTCATCCCAACCATTCTTTCTCTTTCCTCAGGAGGCTTATGTGCAGAAGATGGTGAAAGTGTGTAATGATTCAGACCGTTGGAGTCTGATCTCCCTCTCCAACAACAGCGGGAAGAACGTTGAATTGAAGTTCGTGGATTCCCTGCGGCGACAGTTTGAATTCAGCGTCGACTCTTTTCAGATCCGCCTGGACTCCCTCCTCCTCTTCTACGAGTGTTCGGAGAACCCCATGGCTGAGACGTTCCATCCCTCCATTGTGGGAGAGAGCGTTTACGGAGACTTCAGCGTAGCCTTGGACCACCTGCAACGGAAACTGATCTGCACACGAAATCCAGAAGAGATCCGGGGCGGCGGCTTGCTGAAGTACTGCCACCTGTTGGTGCGAGGTTTCCGTGCCGCTTCGGAAGCCGAGATGAAGCTTCTCGAACGCTACATGTGCTCCCGGTTCTTCATCGACTTCTCAGATGTGGCAGAACAAAGGCGCAAACTCGAGTCCTATCTGCAGAATCACTTTGTGGGACTAGAGGACCGGAAGTATGAGTACCTGACCACCCTACACAGTGTCGTCAATGAAAGTACAGTATGCTTGATGGGACATGAAAGGCGACAGACTCTGAGCCTTATCACCATGTTGGCAGTACGCGTGTTGGCAGAGCAGAATGTAATTCCCAATGTGGCTAACGTCACTTGCTTTTACCAGCCTGCGCCATACATTGCGGACGGCAACTTTAGCAATTACTACATTGCTCAGGTGCAGCCAGTCTACACCTGCCAACCCACCCACACATTCTCGCCATGGTTGCCCTGCAACTGACCAAAATGTGTTAACTCACATCTGGTCCAACATGTCCAGTTAGAGCACCCGCCCAATGACAAGTTGAGAAGTCTGTATTTGTGTGCTCAACAATGTAAGGAAAACCCAAGACTTTCCCAATTGGCGGTTGCTAACTCGCTGCAAGGGGAAGCTACGAGCGCGCCTGATGGGAAAAAGAGAAGAAGAGTGAGGTAACTTGGATTTGTTCCCATTTGGCAGCATGTTCTACCTAGGCTTTCCATGGCTAAGTGCCAGGCCTAAAGAAGCACAGCACTGGCTGAGAGGAAACACCATGGACACATTATAAAGAGCATCTGAGTTACACAGACACAAAAGGGACTTTTTTTTTCTTTTTTTTTTACGTATGTGTGATAGACATACTTGAAGAATCGAAGACATCTGCATATCACGTTGAAAGGGCGGAAAGATTAGCAAGGGAAGTGGTTTTTTTTTTTTTTTTTTTTTTAATGCTCATTACTCATGCTATCAGAAATAACGAACTGAAATCAATGGACACTTTTCTCAAGCCAAGGATATTCTCGTAGATACCAGATACCCAAAACAGATTATCAACTAAGTGCCTTAAACTGAAAAATGAAAGTCACTCTGTTTAATGACCCTAAAGTACATCTTTTTGGAGTCACATATAACTGTGGGTAGTGTACAGTAGTAAATGGGTTATGAATTTTGAAAGCCACTTGATCATGAATTTCCAACCAATAGTTGCAACACCTAATTCTTATAATGTATTAATTTGGCACCACAATAGTGAGAATTAGGGGGCCTATATGAAAGTGTTGCATATTTCCACCCGAGGCATGTACGTATGAGTTTTTCACAGCTTCTTGTCTCATCTAAACTGACCTCAATATACTGTTGGCTCAGCGCTGGCTTAGCTCAGATTAAAATGTCCAGGGCAATGCCATTACATCTAAGGCAGAGAGGTAAAACAGGTCGAGGCTGAACAGGAAGAGAATTAATGAAAGTTGTTTAAGTCCAAATTGTTGTTGTTACATCCAGGTTACCTGGCATCTTTCTGCAGGCCTAATTATCACACAGCCACCAAATCCAGAGATTATACCTTTGACACATCTGACCTGCATAACCTGGGGGATTAAAACCAGCAGAGATACAGCAGTGAGAAGCAGAAGCAAAATTAAGGGAAGTTCAACAAATACCAAAGATATTCTTAATGTTCCTCAAGATTGTGAAGCGACAATACTTGACGTAAGAGCATCTACATGCTGTTGGAACCCCATTTGAATTATTCCATAAAGTCTGAATCAAAAAGCTCAGATGCATACTTTTAAAGCCTTGTCCCAAATGCTCCCCTAAGCCCTTGTGGTCCTCCTCAGTCTACACTTCGGTGACGCAATGCTGCATAGACTGTATGGTAGTAGTTCAAAGGTGTGGGCTCGCCAAAATGGGTGCACTCATGAGCAACCTTCGGAATCCAAAAATGGGACACCATGCGGTTACATGCATGCAATGGCTGTCACCAGTCTGCAGGATTGCAAGTTGGGACAGGGCCTAAGTTTGTTGCTTGCACTTATGGATAAATTCGCCTGATCATACAGAGATGGACACTTTCCTCTCAAACGCTCCCTCACATTATCATCATATCTCTTATTTTTCTACTGATTCTTCTATTTTTGTACATTGGTGATGTTTATGAAAAGGTCTCGGTTAGGACCTTACTCTAATGCTGTGAAGAGTACTGTTGTCTTTTATGAGTCGAAAGAAAAACCCGGCCGAGCATTAGTGCAGCAAATTCTCAACAAGCGTTGATGTAAATTTTCATACTGAGTCATTACGGTTGGATGCCCACACAAGTGTGAATGTCCCGGTGTATGTGTGTCTTATCTTCTAAATTAAACATGTATGTGAATTCAGACGTGAAATTCTGAGTGTCGATATCGCAATGCATCATGTATTTGCAAACCT
This sequence comes from Rutilus rutilus, assembly GCF_951802725.1. Classification (NCBI taxonomy): domain Eukaryota; kingdom Metazoa; phylum Chordata; class Actinopteri; order Cypriniformes; family Leuciscidae; genus Rutilus; species Rutilus rutilus. The sequence goes on along the minus strand of NC_140218.1, from coordinate 11,250,541 downwards.
GAATGACTCATTAAATGGTGATTTTAAAAAATACATCGACTCAGTGATGTTTGTTAGCAATAAAAAAAAAAAAAAACACAAGTCACAATTTGACCCTGATCTCTTGTTGGCCCACAGATTATCTCTTCCTGTTGTGTGGTTTTAACAAAACTAACAGACAGCATGGTATTCAGAAAACCCAAATGAGCACTACAATGCATTTAGGATGTTTTTGCAGGTTAAAATCATGCTAGACCAGGAGTGTCCAAGCTCAGTCCTGGAGGGCCACTGTCCTGCAGAGTTTACCTCCAACACCAATTACACACATCTGAACCAGCTAATCAACAAGGTCTTACTAGGCGTACAAGAAACTTCCAGGCAGTGTCGAGGCAAGTTGGAGCTGAACTCTGCAGGATTGTGGCAAGACCGAGTTTTTGGACACCTCTGTGTGCTAGATCAACACTAGCACTTACTAGAATAAACAAGAATTGACTAGTATAGAAATCCATGGTGGTATAAGATGGTGTTTCCAGATGTGTTAAAAACATCTAGATTCTGCAAATGCATCACATTAACACTTGCAAATGCACCACATTAAAACCCAGCGTTTTTTGTAGCACTCCTACAGAGACTGTTAGTTTCTTATGCTCACAGTAGCAGATGGTTAGTCTGTTTAGAGTACATCACTGTTGGCTAAACGAAGCACCAATCTACCTGTTTAACGATTTCTCTATATAATCTTGTGCTTTTAATGTACTTTGGCAACTGTATGTCTCTCAACAGACCTGTAACTGTTAGCTAAGCAGCACACAGGGTAAGTAGATTTATTGTAGCCTGCGTCATGTTGGCATATACTGGATATCGCTCCGCCTGTCCTTAACTCTCCCTCATTTACGTTTATCCCCTTTCGCTATAGCACCATTGACTTGGTTACGAAACTTTCGGATATAGATTTTCTACTGGTACTGTCAAATCGATTAATCGCAGTTAATTGCATCTAACATAAAAGTTTGTGTGTATAATGTGTGTGTGTGTGTGTATATATATATATATACACACACACATATTATATATTTTCATAACTGCATGTTAGATGCGATTAATCGAATTAACAGCACTATTTTCTACCTTTTGATTTGTGCTGCTTTCTTCAGGTTGAGTCTCTCACACTTATTTTTCCATCTTCCTCCCACTGTCCATATGTCTGTTAGGAGGCCTGCTGGTGAAACAAAATACAGATGAAACCAGCCTAAGTTTGCTTGCTTATATTTAACTTGTCTCATGGTTTTGTAAGATTTAGAGCTAAATAATTTACTCCCTTTGTATTCAAAAGTTGAACTGGAACGGCAGGAAGAGGAAGTTTCTGTCTATGCAATTCAAAGAAAGTCAACACAGACAATGCATTGTGGGATATAAAGTGTTCCACTCTGGTGCACTAAAGTTATTATTCAATATGATGAAATATATAAACAAAATACACATGGCTTTTTTTTTTACTTTCAAACATGACTTTGAGAAGTCAACAAACTGCATTGATAAATGCAATATCAATTTAATTGCAATATATTTGAAATCTACTTTACATTTAAACTTGAATTGCTATTCTCCATTCTGTTCGCTACCTTAATTCAAACTTAAATTGGAATTTAAAAGGAATTTTGGGAGATCAGCAGCTGGTTTAAACTGGACAATGCAATGCAAACTGATCGCTTTATTATCAGACATTTTAATATTTAGACTTTTTATCACGGCATGACCTTGTGAGACAAAGTAATAATATTCCCTCTGCTTTTGTTGGAAAGTAAAATTCGGCTCTCTCATAAAGCAAAATATGATTCTTGCCCAAAAAGGTTGAGATGAGTCATTTGTCAAACAAATGTTGCTAAGAGAGTTCCTGTAGCTTAAATGGTGAAGATGGCCACATGACAAGGTCATGGGGTTTCTCCCAAAATGCTTGAAAGCAAACATTGAATGTTAGCCTAACTATGTGGCATTGGGAGCTAACTTAACACCCACATTATTAGATGCTTTAATAGCTTAGCTCCCACTTTTGGCATACGTGCGCTAGTTCAGCTTGCCCTCCGGGTCTGACTGGATGAATAATTGGGTCTGAGGGTATGTTAACGTATAGGCAGGGCTAACGTTATCCTCTCGTTAAGCGGCACTTCAAATATACTATATTTAGCGCTCCATGAGAGGGATATTAACCCATCTTCCCTAATCTGATTAACTGCTTAATAGCCATGTGCTCAACAGTCTCGGGTAGTTATAGCCCTTAGGTTTATGAGTATTGCACTGTAACACATACACCATGGTGAGAGTGCCCTCCCTTACCATTAAATTAGACTGGTTGGTCAGTGTGCACTGAATTTTGTCGAGATGAAGATACGGATAGAAAAACAGTAAGAAAAAGAGCGAGGATGAAAACGGTTCTTCCTTTCCCCAGTTCACCTCCTTCTCATGCCTTGAGACAGAGCAAACAAAAGCTCGCTCTACTAAGCTGCAATCCTACACAATTCTCCCACTGACCTAGCCTCGAGCTAACCATGTGACATGCTAATTAATCTGACGATCTGCTTTTACTTATTCATTTCTACCATTTGTATGCAGTTCCTCATGCTAAGTGTTCCCTTCCCATTATGAACTGGCTCTTCATGGGCTATTTTGAGAGAATTGAAACCAACAGTCCCCACCGTCTGTCTTTGTTCTATCTGGAGTGCCTTCTTGTGACAAAAATGATGTAGTGCATCCTGAATGAGCGGTGGAAAAATACTTCAACAGATAAACTGATTTAAATCAATTCCATAAGAATTACAAGGCCCAAAGAATATTGTTAAATGGATTTTAAAGCATACTTTTCAGTAAAAAAAAATAAAAAAATATTACTAACAATTTTGATTTTGTCATTTAGCATGTAAATGTGAATGCTTGAAAAAACATGGACACTGCTAAACGATAACAATGAAACATTAGCAATATGATTGCAAATAGTTTAATTCTGTCAGAACATATGATGACTTTTGAGCGGCCGTTACTAATTGGGCTGCAGGGATAAAATATTTTTGTTGACCAACCCGGACATTATCATCACCCTGGTTCTTCTCTTTGGGCTTTCCAATTGGCTTTTGGATTGAAGTGAACACAACTTTTTATGAAAATTGATGCTTAAATGCAAACAGCAGAAGTAAAAAGCTAAAGTCGAACTAGACCACGATGCCATAACTTCAATGTCACTAAGCTTCCGACAGCTATTTCAGTCTTTATGTAAAATCTATCAATTGGAAAGATCAATTATAGAATTATTATAAACACAATGAGGCTGTGAAAGCGACTAGTGAGTAGATGAGCTTATCTGTTCGGCTGATGACGTTTAATGTACCTGACAGTCTCATTTATTAACCACCTTATTCCAAACATGTAAAAGCTTTACAAAAAAATCACAAGTGGGTGTGAAAATGTGACAATATCCTGTGCTTGTGTTAGCCACAGATCTTATTTCAAGCATTTAACCTAAAACCCATTCAAAAAAACCATTGACTTCAGGATGATGTAAATGGAAGCACACACTTATTTATGGCTTTTTGGACTCATTCCTGCAGCAGATGCCATTATTACATCTGTGAACCAGGCTGACTTATATATTTGGCTAGATCTTATAATATATTTCTTTTAATGATATTTGATCACCACATTCAATAACTGCGGTTTGACCACCACAGTAACGCAAGAACGTTATTGTACGCTTCTGGCCAAACTGTGACATCTTGTATTACGACGTGTTTACTTGACTGTTCTGTATTGCACACATCCATATATGGCAATTTAAAAAGTCATGTTTTCAGAAAACCGATCTGTCAGTGATGTAAACCATGAAAACTACAGATTCTGGTGTTGTTGTGGACACTGAGAGTATGTCCCCTGGTTCCCCCTCTTTCTAACGGAGCAGTTGTTTGGATTTCTCCCTGCGTGAGACAATGACCTTTGACTCTTTACGGATCTTGTCGGTTGGATTCTCATCAGACCAATGAAGAATATTCCAGACGAGGATAACGCTCTTTGTCTGTGTGCGATAGTGAGAGAGGTCGGAAAAAAAGGGAGGGGGAGTAGGGTTTCACAGAATCATAAACGCTTGAGCCAGCAGCGATAATGCAATCTACAGTTTAAAGCTCCAAAAACCTTCTGTCATTCAAACATCCCATCCAAAAGGTAAAATGACTTGAAAGTTATGTAAATATTATAAATCTCCAAACGCTAATCTTACGTCTCAGTTTGCAAAACTAAATTTGATTTAACTGCCTCCCTCCGAGACACCCAAACAAGCAAACGTTTTCTCAATGTTAACGCTGACCAGGCAATATAAACCCAGGCAAATGAAGGCCTTGAAAAGGAGCGGGAGATGCTATTCCGGTAGCTAGTTGTTAGTGCATGCTGAAAGTAATATTCAGTGCCCACATTGACTGGCATTTTCATTCCGCTCAATAATAACACGAGCGCATGTACTTGCCTACGCAGAGGGTGGGCATCTGTGGCAGCAGACACCATGGCGGAGTAATGTGAGATGAAAGTATTATGGTGATGATTGGCCAGACTTCTGCTTAGGAATGAGGGGGCTTTTCCACACCATCTATAAATCTGCTGATAAACGGGACAAGCCGAGTGCAAATCTGGCAAAAGCCACGGCTCCTCCGCGCACAGCCATATTCCTGTCTGAGAATGTCATTATGGGAGCCTGCAGTGGGATCAGAACAATAAGTAAACTCAGTGTTATCAAAGAAGCATTCTTGATTAATCCGTAAAAAACACACCTGAAATGATGTGCATAAAAGCATGTACCCTAATGTGGTGGCTAATAAAGCCACACGTAAAGATTTATGAAAGTTTAAAACAAAGTGGCATCTACAAACAGAGACTGTGCGCCATTCAGAAGCAAATTAAGAATGCCTTTTAAATTCCAAACCAGTTCTTGATTTTGATTTTTTTTATATAAAAAAAAAAACTAATTTAAAAAGGCAAATTTTTAATAAAAATTTGGACGAAAGTAAAAAAAAAAATATAATAATTAGATGATGACAAAGACAAAGATAGACCGAAAGAATAATAGATAGAAAGAATGATGGATGGATGGATGGAACGCTAGAACAATATATGATAGATAGAAATAATGGATGGATGGATGGATGGATAGATAGATGGATGGATTCACAACCAAATTGACGTGTTTAAGTGTTTAAGTATTACAGCTGTTTAATATGTAATATGTTTTTTTTTTCTTTTCAAGGGATTAGAAGTAACTGGTCGATTGACTCAAAGCTGTTTGACGGACAGGTGTGGGATATTCCCAGATCAGTTCAGCAGGTAAAGGTCTGCGGTTGATTCTCAATGGCGTCTGCGTTTGAGAGCTCATGCTGTGAACCCAGATCATGAGGTCAGAGGAGCTCTCCAACAAAACAAATCCATCAGAAACAGGAACATTAGGAGTGGCCAAATCAGCAGCTTGGGACATTCTGAGAAAAAAAAAAAAAAATGCACGGGTGAGTTCAGCAACATAAAAAGTCCTGGACGTCCACGGAAGACAACGGTGATGGATGATCGCGGGATCATAAACCCCTTCAAAACATCCAGCCAAGTGAAGAACACTCTCCAGTAAGAAGACGTGTCATAGTCAAAGTCCACAATCAAGAGAAGACTTCACTTGTTGTTTTTTGAGGGCTTTCCTCCTTTAGCAGTAAAGGCCTGGCAAAGCATCACAAAGGAGGACATTTGGCGATGTCCATGCATTCCAGACCTGCAAAAGATTCTCAACAAAATGTTAAAAATGTAAATGTTATGTATGATTATATTTGTCTAATAACATTTGAGCCCCTGAAAATAGGAGGACTGTGTATTCCTCAACAGTTCACATGATGTTTTTGTTCAACCCCTTTAATTAAAGCTGTAAGTATGCACTTCAACTTCATCTTGATTGTTGCATTTTAATTCTATTCTGGTGGCATACAGAGCCAAAATGAGGGAAAAATATATATATACACTTATCTTTGCAGACAGATAGATGGATAGTTCTAGACATGAATGACTTTAAATCAGGCATGTGAATACCCGAATTATCCTCCTTTTGAAACTTCCTTCACTGAGTGTGTGAGTATGGATCTATAACTCTGTCCGTTTGCATCCTCACCGGTGATATATTAGTCTCCATAACTCCAGAACAGACGTCTCCTGCTACAACTGCCCTGTAGCAATTTTTCCAAGAGCCTGTCTGTGGAGCTGGAGTCTTTCTCCTTCATGCTGCAGATGTGCAGGCCTTTGATGGAGGGGAACATCTGGAGCAGCTGGACAGGAAACAGCGATGGAGAGTACCTTAAAACGGCTGAGATTTGTCTCAATCTTCACCTCGCACCTCAGAGGAGACCTCACTTGTATCCCCAAAACTGATTTATTCAAGGATTATGTGAGGTGTCAAAGATAAACTTCACAGAAAGACTTAAAGCCACATTCATCTGGCCTTACGGTGCACTGAGACGGATCGCTGATAGGACAGAAAAAGACTGAAAACTATAGTGTGATAATGAATATACAGGGGATCAGAAAGTACTTGGACACTTCCAAATCACAAAAAAAGGTCTAGAAACATTTGTTTGCCAATGACACTTGGCTTCATGTTTTGTTATCTAATGACATTCACACAGCTTAAATGTGATTTAAAGAGACAGTTCATCCAAAAATGGTAATTCTGTCATTTATTCACCCTCAACCTGTATAATGAATGTGAATAGTGACCTAGCTACCTGCTCCAAATAAAGCATGATTAAAAATATTATAAATATATTATAAAAGTAGTCTATCTGACTCATGTGCTACTTTCAAAGTCTTCAGAAAAGCCAATCAATCAATATCTTTTAAATAATATTTTCAATGTTGGTCTGTTTCTCCCACAAAGCTACTGCATATCTTCAGAAAAATTAAAAAACGTCCAAGTCTGAAATGACAGGCTGAGTAAATGATGGCAGAATATGCATTTTTGCGAGAACTATCCCTTAATGCACCAAAAAATTATAATGTAATGAATAGATGTTATGATAATGTGCATGAATAGGCAAACGGATGGACAGACAGAATGGGGTCGAAAGACAGACAGACAGACAGACAGACAGATAGACAGATAGATAGATAGATAGATAGATAGATAGATAGATAGATAGATAGATAGATCGTAAATTGCAAGAACATCTAGTAAAATAGCAGCCACTTTCATTCAAACTTGTGTGCAAACCACTGCTGACAAAGCAGATGTTCCTCATAAAACTCATGTAAAGTATTCGTTAACTTTGCGTGACACACACTCAAAAGGATGAAATAAATCACCGGAGAGAAGCAGCTTGTGAACAGTCTTGTCATTTTACTCACTCTTCCGCTCAGCACTGAGAAAAACAACACCAACTTGCAATACAGCCAATCAGAAAACACAAAAGATGAACAATGAAGTAAATCAAGGTTTTTGAACCAGAACACAGATTCCAGACTTTAACCCACTGTCTCTCATTTATATATATCATATAATATATCACATCACCCTCTGACTCCAAACAGTCCACAACGGTCCTTTCCAATGAGGAGCAAGTTTATGCCTGCTGGTGGTAGGGTCATGCAGCCACACGAGGTCTCCCTGTTGATAAGGAGTAAACTTCAGACCCTTATCATAGTGTCGCTTTCGCTGATGAAATGCATGTTCCCTGTTTTGGGTTGCAGTAGCGAATGCATCTTAAAGTTTACACATCAGGTTAACAGCATAATCTGACGGTGAATTGGATGGAGAATGCGGTACACAATTTGGCAAGAGCAGGTTAGTCGGCAATCTGGCTTCTCTACCATGCGTGAGGAAAAAGGGAGTGAAGCCAGTCGACGAATGGGGACTAGTATTGTACGCTAAAGTCCACAATCAAAGATACTTTGGTATAGCCTCCATGGAATTGCATTCACTTGAATTTAACTTAACGTTTACTTCAGTAGAGGTATGGCCACTATTACAGATATAAGCTGACAAACATTACTTCTCTTATAATAGCTTTGGATTGGCCATGCCGTGGTTTCCCACGTACACTTATCTAAAGTAACTTTAAATTAAAACAGAGGTAAGACACACCCATGATTTAGGTTGGTCAAGCAGCATTTGCTGTTCTAAACGGAAATTCACTTCTTGTCTTTGCAAACCAAGTACACTTGAATTGATGCCAAATATTAGTCGTCACTAATCTGTCGCAAAACTTGCGGTAACATACGAATCTGTTTAATCTACTTGGGAAAACAATTTCAGAGTCAGTCAGAATAAAATGTTTACTATTTATTATGTCAGGTAAATGTACCATGCCAATTTCATAATCAGTTCAAAGATAATAAATACAAAACACCAAATGCTCTGGAATAAAGAGAGAAGATGCAAACCTGACATTATAAAATACGATACCTGCATACACTCCACATCACGGGTTAATTTGAGTTACAAATCGCCACAAGCCTTCTTCAGCATCTCACTAAATACTCAGACCAAGGCAGAAACCTCGTCTCAAATGTAAATATGAGTTCACAGTGGGATTTTGCATTAATCACCTTCCCAGACCAACTGGGGGCACACCCACAGCAGTTAACAAGATATCTCTAAACTCTTAAATCCCTTATTACCTTTTGGTTTACTTCTTTGGGAATGGGACCTTTGTACTAGTCGCACTGAGACATTTCAAATGATACCAAACATGTGTAATACTGTATGATAATTATTTACATTAAACCATATAGATTCATGGGTGAATTTTGGTGATCTCAGCATGAGAGAGAAGGAATGGGGGAAGAGGGAAAGAGATGTAGATTAGGATGATTCTGAGGTGAGACTTGCGCTTCGATTGGTGCACAAGAGTGAGTTCAAATGTTAATTTCCTTTGTTCTCTCAGAGAGTTGCCCTCTCTTCAAGTTTATATATATATATATATAACCTTACATTTATTATCAAATCATATGACAGAATGTACAATCACATCTGGATGTTTGCAAATAAACTGTTTTGTCACTCTTTGACAGAGAGTTAGTTAAAAGCTTGTAAAGATTATCTCTCTCTCACACACACACAAACACATGCTGTATGGTTGTAATTATGCATATAAACATGCACATAAACATTTCCCAAGACTCAGTAGTGGGAACAGATCCGCTTTCTAGATTTCTTGCTTTCTCTTGCAATTTCTTCACCTATTTTAGTTCTCCTGAGGCTAGTCTCATCTGTGGCAAATCATAGTCTTTATCACACCCACAAAACAGCGTGCAAACACCTGCTCGGCCTGAACACACACCTGTTCTGAGGCAAGTATAGCTTTAACCATCAGGTAAAATGAAAATGTATCCGGCTCTGGAGAATTTGAGTGATGTGACGGTGGATCTGTCAACGTACAGGAAATAACTTGCAAATGTATCACACAAACATTATACATTGATGAAAATATTATTAGCTCATGTACATTAAAATAATATGAATAATATTTGAATGTGCATTAACCCTAAAAAGCCTACTGTATCATATTTGACATGCTAATTTCTAAGGCCTCTAATTGATCAACATGATCAAAACTGCTGAAAAAGCTGTTGCACACATTCTATCACATGCCTTTTTTTTTATAAAAATGTATACATTGCTTTAACTTGTCAAAATAAGTTTTGTTCATATATATTATGTATATACATTATATATATACACTCACCTAAAGGATTATTAGGAACACCTGTTCAATTTCTCATTAATGAAATTATCTAATCAACCAATCACATGGCAGTTGCTTCAATGCATTTAGGGGTGTGGTCCTGGTCAAGACAATCTCTTGAACTCCAAACTGAATGTCAGAATGGGAAAGAAAGGTGATTTAAGCAATTTTGAGCGTGGCATGGTTGTTGGTGCCAGACGGGCCGGTCTGAGTATTTCATAATCTGCTCAGTTACTGGGATTTCCACGCACAACCATTTCTAGGGTTTACAAAGAAAGGTTTGAAAAGGGAAAAACATCCAGAATGCGGCAGTCCTGTGGGCGAAAATGCCTTGTTGATGCTAGAGGTCAGAGGAGAATGGGCCGACTGATTCAAGCTGATAGAAGAGCAACTTTGACTGAAATAACCACTCGTTACAACCGAGGTATGCAGCAAAGCATTTGTGAAGCCACAACACGCACAACCTTGAGGCGGATGGGCTACAACAGCAGAAGACCCCACCGGGTACCACTCATCTCTACTACAAATAGGAAAAAGAGGCTACAATTTGCACGAGCTCACCAAAATTGGACAGTTGAAGACTGGAAAAATGTCGCCTGGTCTGATGAGTCTCGATTTCTGTTGAGACATTCAGATGGTAGAGTCAGAATTTGGCGTAAACAGAATGAGAACATGGATCCATCATGCCTTGTTACCACTGTGCAGGCTGGTGGTGGTGGTGTAATGGTGTGGGGGATGTTTTCTTGGCACACTTTAGGCCCCTTAGTGCCAATTGGGCATCGTTTAAATGCCACGGCCTACCTGAGCATTGTTTCTGACCATGTCCATCCCTTTATGACCACCATGTACCCATCCTCTGATGGCTACTTCCAGCAGGATAATGCACCATGTCACAAAGCTTGAATCATTTCAAATTGGTTTCTTGAACATGTAAATGAGTTCACTGTACTAAAATGGCCCCCACAGTCACCAGATCTCAACCCAATAGAGCATCTTTGGGATGTGGTGGAACGGGAGCTTCGTGCCCTGGATGTGCATCCCACAAATCTCCATCAACTGCAAGATGCTATCCTATCAATATGGGCCAATATTTCTAAAGAATGCTTTCAGCACCTTGTTGAATCAATGCCACGTAGAATTAAGGCAGTTCTGAAGGCGAAAGGGGGTCAAACACAGTATTAGTATGGTGTTCCTAATAATCCTTTAGGTGAGTGTATAACAATGTAAAATATAAAAAGTTGTACAAGATTCAACTTTTCAAGTCAGTGTAATGTAATTTAAGTTGAAATGACCTATCCAAGTTGATCGTACTCAACAATTTCAGTCAGTAACGTTTACAGTGCCCAGATAGTGGCCAACAAGGAAAGTCTTTTCATAAGTGGAGTTATAAATATAGTTACTATATTTTGACAAAAGATTTCTCTGAACTAGTTCACAATAAGACCAGGAATGTCTATTAATAAAGTAAACAGTAGGATATCATACAGGCAACAAGATATGAACTAGAAGATAAAGAAAGAGACTACTTTACTTTTCTCTTATTGTGAAATTTAACTTTTTTTATCCTTCATTGACTCCCTTTTTCATGCCATTTTCCTCCTCAGGTCTCTTTCTCTCTTTCTGTCTGTAAATCTCAAGTCCTCGAGCAGCTGAAGGGGAAGGAAGAAACATTCATTAATCCGTTTCTTCTTTGCCAGAAAGAGATGCAGTAAATTCGGCCTCTCACACTCTCATAGCACCACACCAAGCCTCAGACAGTCGAAACATTCAAAATTAACAAATCATATAGTCACTTCACACCCACGACTGCGCACATTTCTCACATTCAGTTCATCATTACTGACTGTAAGATGTGTGGGCCAAAACGGAGTCTTTTTTTTACACGCTGCTTGGACAAAAACTGTTTCAAAACTTTGTGAGCTGCTACTACACTGCTTACATAACTCATAAGTGATCCATTTGGAAACCTGCACAAGCTACAAACAGCACCTGCCCAAGAGACTGGACTTGCACTTGATTTTAATGGAGTTATCGACCTGCTGCAAAGCTTAAACTGTAATACTCCAAGGCCTGGTTCCACAGACAGGGCTTGAATTAAGCAAGGATTAGGCCTTAGTTCAATAGTTCATGTGCTTTAGAAAACACATTCCTGGTGTGCATCTTGAGACAAAACAATGGCAGTGACATATTTTAAGAAGTGTCTCTGCAAGTTGCTTTCAGTTAAAACAGCTCAAACAACAATTTTAGTCTGGGACTATCTTAATCCTTGTCTGTGAAACTGGGGGTCAGTAACATAATAGATATGGGAAATTACACAGATCAATTGATTGCATTTATTTCAAAGTCATTTCTCTTACTTTGTCTGCCATCTTGGATTCTTTTTATTTATTTTTTCACTGAGCTTGTTGCAATGCATTCTGGGATTTCCTTCACTTTGAAGGATTTATGACATGCTTAATTAGAATTTGGCTAAAACAAGTAAATCATACAAGATTTTTTTTAAAGAGAAGAAATGAAATCTTATATTCAGCAAGGATTTGTTACATTGATCAAAAGTGAGTGTAGACATTTACAATGTTGCAAATTATGTATAATAAAAAAATGTATTCATTAAAGAATCTTGAAAAAAAGTATCATGTATGAACACACAACTGTTTTCAACCCCTTACAGTCTATGTTTTCAACCCCCCCCCCCAAGCGTGCCGCACAAGCCCTGAAAAGTGAAGCCAAAACGTCTCGATCGCCCCCCGGTGACTGGTCCTAGTATAGGTCATAAGCCCCGCCTCCCCATGTTATTCAACGGGACGTGAGACCAACTAAACAATTAAATTACACTTCAAATATCTTTTTTCCAAATGTGGTTTCTTTCATTTGCTGTCGTTTTTATCACGCTGATGTAAGTTCAAGTGTCTGTTTCAAAAATAAGTTGGTTTTTAGTTAGTTACGTGATGCGGTGGTGTAACGTCATGATTGACAGCTGTGATTGACAGGTTCTCGAGCGAAGTAGTCACTGAAGCACCAACGGACATTTTTTCCATTTTTTCGCGGCTTTACTTCCTGCTCACTACTGCGCAGGTCTGGTCCCGAGATCGCTACTGCGCAGACTCAAGTTCCAATATGTCAGCGCCATATCGGGACTCTGGCGGCTTCATAGACAGTAAAAGAAATGGACACAGCGACCCCATTGGAACTCAATTGAGACAAGTGAAGCCCATATTTAGCGATTTCTTAGCACTTCCTTTCCTGACGCGCAGACTCAAACCGAGCAAAGCTTTACACGGACCACGTGAGCAACCCGTCTGTCTTCTAGTAGCTGTGCCAAGAGAAATCTGAATCATTCCCTTCCGAATCTTGCAGAGACGGAGAGCGTGAGTAGGAGGTGTCCATAAGCTTGGAGCAGGAGCAACTTTTGCTAAGTATTCTGATTAATTATATTGTCATTTTGCCTCCACGTCCCCCCGATTGCCCGCGAGCTTCTCCTCCTGTCCATACGGTAATCTCTCTACTGTGCGACAGAGAGTCGCGTGGTTATGACGCAATCGTTAGCCTACTTTTACAAAAACTGCTTCTACGGGGCCATAACATAAGCTACAAGGTAATGGAGCATTTTATACATTGTCGTGTTTCTTTAGAAATAAATAATGGACAAATGGAGTCTTTAAATGCCTCAGATGTAAAGTTATTCGCTGTCAAAGTGACGCCAAAATGAATGGGAGTCAATGGGATGCTAACTGCAGGTGAAGTTCTGCTACAAGATGGCGGCACGCGGCCGACTTCAACTTCCGGTCGACTTCCTTCCCCCCTGGGCGGCTTCAGTTCTCATCAATGGAAGAGAGCGAAGGGGCGTCGTCCATCTTTTTTTACAGTCTATGTTTTCAACACTGATAATAATAACAAATGTTTCTTGATCATCAAATCATCATATTAGAATGATTTCTGAAGGATCATGTGACACTGAAGACTGGAGCAATGATGCTTTGATCACAGGAATAAATTATATTTTGCAATATATTCAAATACAAAACAGTTCTTATAAATTGTAAAAATAGTTCACAATGTTACAGTTTTTACTGTATTATTATCACATAAATGCAGCCTTAGTGAGCAGAAGAGGCTTCATTGAAAAACATTAAATAATCTTACCAACCCCAAACTTTTGAGAAGTAGTGTTAATCCTAAAAAACATTTCAATATTACAATATACAGTACTTTGTTTTTTAGAGTATCCTATTGCATATTATTTATTATACTCTCTTTTAGTATTTCTGTCTTTTATCTTCATATTTTCCAGCTGTTTAGCACAGCTGTTTTACATTTAACACCACATTTGTTGTTCGTTTCACGTTTCGTCCTCAGACGCAGATTTGTTCTCTCTGTCAATTTCATTTTAGTTTGCTTACTGTAAGTGGCATGATAAATAATGTACATTTGCATCAAAGCATTTCTGGCTGTACACAGTCAAAATAAATAAAAATAAAACTGTAACGATAAAAATAATAATTTAATTGAATAGTAAGTAAATGCCTGACCAGACAGACTTTGTCATAGATATACAGTACAGACTAACACACTGTAAAAAAAATGATGTGATCAATAAGTTATTGTTTTTACATTGCTTTAACTCATCAAAATAAGTTAAGCAATTTTAAACTTTATGTTATACAAGATTCAACTCATTTTAAAAAGTCAGACTCATTTTTAAAGTGACTTAAACATCCAAGTTGATTGTACTTAAAAAAAATTTTTTACCGTGTAGGTCATTTTTCAATGTCAAATGTTCAGTTTTGTGGTATATATGTTTAGTTAGCATGATGAATGCTACGGTCCAACGGTTAGTATTTGCTCAGGACACATTGAGCGCTCGTGTGCTTTTTGAGTTCGGTCCCACTGGATCCATTTGCTCATCCTTTCTCTGCTGAACTCATGAAGGTGATTCACAGTTTGTCCTTTCATCGTCAACCAACAGTCTGTCACGCTGTAATGTCTTTTTAGAGCCAAATAGCATTGTACTTTGTTTTAGTGTTTGGGTTTCCCAACAGCTTATATAATCATGATTCATTTGTGGCAAAATTTAATCTCACGTCAGTCTGGGAGTTAATATACAGTATGTTAGTGGACAATATTTGAACATCCAGAAGCCTAACAATAACCGAAATGTTTAGTTTATATCAAAATAATTCATGCAATTCCTTTTCAGATTAAAAAAACAATGGAAACTGGATACTTTAAAAAGGTGCTTTCCTGAAGCTCAAACAGTAGTGTTGGTGCTTGCAACGCTAAGGTCATGGGTTCGATTCCCAGGGAAAGCAAGAACTGATAAGAATGTAACTGTGTACTTGAAAATGCAATGTAAGTCGCTTTGGATAAAAGCGTCTGCCAAATGCATAAATGTAAATGTATAAGGTGCATAAATGTGAGCTGTGTCATGTCTTCGTGCACTTATAGGTGACTGAGGAGCAAATTCACTAGGCCTAGTTGCATCATTTTTCCCGCTCTATTTCACGCAAAATCTGTCTTTAGTTAATTGGACACTAAAACAAAGCAGACTGAATCTGCAATAAATGTCCTGTAAGATGCTTTGCATTAAACTGACATGCTCATTGAGAAAGTGGAATTGACAGAATAGAAAAAAACTGTGAACTAGACTTTTTAGGGAAAGACGGGGAAAAATGATAACCGGCCAATTATCCTGCACTGGACCAGGTTTTGGACCGATTCTCAAGGATTTGGAGGATTTTCGCAGTGCAACTGTTTCTTGAGCTGAAAATGTGGGAGAGGAGAAAGCAAAGGCCGTTGTTCTGAAGACTAAAAATTAGTTTGACGTTCAGCAAGGATTGTAATGGGCTCCCCGGGCCGATCCTCATCCCCTGAGCCAGATTCGGGTCTGTCTGCAGGGTGAAGTAGACGAGAACATCAGAACCAGATGTGAGATCCAACTCGCTCTGGCCCGGGCCGCATCAGGAACACTCTGCCGTGAGCCGATGACTCACCAGCTGCTATTGTCAACCAGCCAGAGCCCAAAGAAACCAGTCAACCAAAAGACTTCAAATGGGTTAGTTATAAATATAATAGCCTACTAAAGAGAAGAGGCCGTTGTCAACAGGCGCCTGCAGCTCATGTAAACATGCTTTTATTTGTCAAGCTTTAGCAGATCAGCGCTTATGTTCTGAACCAAACTTTAATTACGAAAAGCTTAAAGGTTCTCATGTGAGTTATAATCAAACTAAATTGCCCTGAAAGGACCATTACATATATGATCACCAGCATATTTAGTGTTTTGGACTAGTGTGCTCACGTTCCCTCCAAGTTTCTTAAAGTGATAGTTCACCCAAAAATTGTAATTCTGTCATCATTCACTCTCCCTCATGTTGTTTCAAACCTGTATGAATTTCTTTGTCCTGCTGGAAAAAAAAAGAAAGATATTTTGAAAAATATGAGTAACCAAACACTTGACTTCCATTGGTGCCTGAATGACAGAATTAAATTTTTTGGGTGAACTATCCCTTTAACTGGCTTAACCAGCAAGGCACAACACAATAACCTGCACAAACTAGACTGATTTGGTATGGACATTCATTCTAAAGAGGTATTTTCATGTAGGGCTAAGGCCTGTGGGTAGTTTTTACTCTTTTGCCATCTATCATTTGTCCCATTTTCTACACGAGAGGTTGCTAACCTTTTTGACATCATGTACCTTTTGAAATGTTCCCTTAATCACTGCAAAATCTGCACACATGCATGTTCAAATGTGACACTTCACAGGCATTTTTTGTCTTTTTTTGTCACTTGTCACAACGGCTTGTTGAGAAATCTTCACTATTCTAATCATCTGGGCTGGTGAAATGCAAAACTGCCCAAAAAAGGCATGTTTTTCATTTCATTTTTTAAACGCTTTAGAATGTTTTTATTTATTTCACCCACCAGATGAGTATTGAAGCCTGCAGTGAATACAAGCAATTCAGTAATAAGATTACAAGAAATGCATGTGAAATCTGAGCATATTCATGTCTGAGCATTTTGTTCCATAAAAGTTTTATTCATATTCAGAAAAAAAGTGCAACAACAAAGTGCATCTTCCAGCTTAAACACACACTTTAAAACAGGCTTCAAGACACTGCAAAATATTGTTTGGTGAATGACTTCAATATTCCGGTTGCATTTTCCTTTATTTAACAGTACATGCACTTATGTGTACTTACAGTGTACTTACCTGAGAAAGTACTGGTTAATATGAGGTAACTATGGGTTAAGGTTATAGGTTTAGGGGTAGTACCTAGTTATTACCCAGTTATTGTAATTATTATAATAAGTACATAGTATGTGCATGTGGAAAAGGACTGCAATAAAGTGCTACCAATATTCCTCAAGTAAACAACTGAATTTAATAAATTCATCATAATAATTTCTTTCACTCTTACAGTTGTAAGCATACCAATGTTTGCCAAACATCATATTGAGAATAATCTCAACCATGAGCACAAAAGTTAAAAAAGTTGAAGAATATGAAAAACTGCCATCCAGAAAGCCAAATCAAACCCTCTGAAACTATTACCAAAACCCAAATATGAAATGTGAGAGCAAAAACAGAACAGACAGAAACTTGATTGAAATTTGAACCGTATAAAAACTAACACAAGACTTTAGTTATACCTCATATGTGCCTTGACTTTAATACTTTTATACAGCAAGTATCTAATAAATTGAGCAAAAATGATAGTAAAGTCATTTTTAATGTTACAAAAAAAATCTATTTCAAATAAATGCTGTTCTTTTGAACATTCTTCAAATTATCCAAAAAATGCATCACAGTTTTTAACAACTCAGAATCAGAAATGTTTCACCAAATCGATGATTTCTGAAGGATCATGTGACACTGAAGACTGGAGTAATTCAAAAATACATTTTGGAAAATGTTCAAATAGAAAAACACTTATTTTAAATTGTAAAAATATTTCACAACATTACTGTTTTTACTTTTTGATCAAATAAATGCAGGCTTGGTGATCAGAAGAGACTCCTTTCAAAAACATTTATGTATAATGGTTAAAAACTGATCACAAACGTGGTGACAGGTGAAACGAGGTTAAACGGTGTTGTTGAGCTGCGTTTTGACCGCCTGCTGGTGTGTATCAGAACCTCTGACACCAATAAGCGTCTCACTATTGCCTCACCAACCAGCTGTCCCAACACATGTGATTTAATTTGTGTACATTTTGAGGAGACAAGATATGTAATGGTTTTGATTAGCCGGGCTGAAGCATCAATGAAGGCGCAGATGACCTGTAGTTGTGAACGTGTCCTTGGGTGTCCCGTAAGAACAGACAGATGAGGCGACCTCGGTTTCACGACAGCTGTTATTTAGCCCAGACTTGTTATGCAGAACGAAGCAGATCTCCTGCTCTCTTTCTTAATGTTACTGTAGGACAGTATTAGAAGCAGCTGTTCTGGTGCCTTCACAGTGACTGCTCTGCATTTGCTGTCATGACAATTACATTTATGCATTTGGCAGATGCTTTTATCCAAAGCGACTTACATTGCATTTCAAGGTACACATTTATACATTCTTATCAGTTCTTGCTTTCTCTGGGAATCAAACCCATGACCTTGATGTTGCAAGTGCCAACGCTCTACTGTTTGAGCTTCAGGAAAGCTGCTTCATTCAGGCCAACTCCTGGTTCTGCTTTAATGCTGTTGGACTTTTAAACTCAGTTCACTCAGCCCTGAACACAAATGGACTTTTAATGCAACAAAGAGGTTTTTATTTTTCTTGGGCTAGCCACAAATAATAGACGGCAACACATCCCTGCTAAGAAGTCGGAAAAGATGGATGGCTTGGATTGTAGCTTTGCTTTATTTTGGCAGGCAATTATAACTATAAAATATTGATTATCAGAGGTTACAGAGGCTTCTATATGAGGATATTTTTTATTTTTATTCACAAAGGAGAGCCGGACTTCCCATTTAGATCATCAGCGCTGTCGGTTTGGTTAGCGTCTCTATGCAGCTACGCCAAGAAAAATGCCTTTTACGCCAAACAGAAACAGTCTTGTATCTTTTTTTTGACAATTCCAGTAGAGAAAGATCATTTCTGCAATTATTCTTTAGGTTTGACAGCTCAAAAACACCTGCAATATAGAAAAATAAAATATATACTCACCTAAAGGATTATTAGGAACACCATACTAATACTGTGTTTGACCCCCTTTCGCCTTCAGAACTGCCTTAATTCTACGTGGCATTGATTCAACAAGGTGCTGAAAGCATTCTTTAGAAATGTTGGCCCATATTGATAGGATAGCATCTTGCAGTTGATGGAGATTTGTGGGATGCACATCCAGAGCACGAAGCTCCCGTTCCACCACATCCCAAAGATGCTCTATTGGGTTGAGATCTGGTGACTGTGGGGGCCATTTTAGTACAGTGAACTCATTGTCATGTTCAAGAAACCAATTTGAAATGATTCGAGCTTTGTGACATGGTGCATTATCCTGCTGGAAGTAGCCATCAGAGGATGGGTACATGGTGGTCATAAAGGGATGGACATGGTCAGAAACGATGCTCAGGTAGGCCGTGGCATTTAAACGATGCCCAATTGGCACTAAGGGGCCTAAAGTGTGCCAAGAAAACATCCCCCACACCATTACACCACCACCACCAGCCTGCACAGTGGTAACAAGGCATGATGGATCCATGTTCTCATTCTGTTTACGCCAAATTCTGACTCTACCATCTGAATGTCTCAACAGAAATCGAGACTCATCAGACCAGGCAACATTTTTCCAGTCTTCAACTGTCCAATTTTGGTGAGCTCGTGCAAATTGTAGCCTCTTTTTCCTATTTGTAGTGGAGATGAGTGGTACCCGGTGGGGTCTTCTGCTCGGTTGTAACGAGTGGTTATTTCAGTCAAAGTTGCTCTTCTATCAGCTTGAATCAGTCGGCCCATTCTCCTCTGACCTCTAGCATCAACAAGGCATTTTCGCCCACAGGACTGCCGCATACTGGATGTTTTTACCTTTTCACACCATTCTTTGTAAACCCTAGAAATGGTTGTGCGTGAAAATCCCAGTAACTGAGCAGATTGTGAAATACTCAGACCGGCCCGTCTGGCACCAACAACCATGCCACGCTCAAAATTGCTTAAATCACCTTTCTTTCCCATTCTGACATTCAGTTTGGAGTTCAGGAGATTGTCTTGACCAGGACCACACCCCTAAATGCATTGAAGCAACTGCCATGTCATTGGTTGATTAGATAATTGCATTAATGAGAAATTGAACAGGTGTTCCTAATAATCCTTTAGGTGAGTGTATATATATTTTTTATTTTTTTCTCACAAATTTGACTATGATCAAAAAAATAAGTCTGAAACTTTGTACCGCTTACATACTTTTTATTAAAATCTCTATGAATAAATATATTAATTCAAGAGCATGTTGCGCTAATGATGTGCTAAGCATAAAATATAAAATGCATTATTTTGATGCATTATTGTGTGTATTGATGCTTAAACAGAAAGAAAATTAATTAGTCTTTTTACAGTAAAAATATCTATAAAAAACCCTTAAAACAAGATTAAGCTTTCTGATATGCAACAATGTATGACACATATATAAATAAACTGGATTTATTTTGTTTAATATGTTAACATGGACAATAAGACAAAAAAAAAGATTAGTCATTAAGATTTTTATTGCAGTGTTTGCAATATTGTCCTTTCAACTTTAAACCTGAATAACCCCAATCTCAATGCGTTTCTCTGTCCTTTGGTTCAAGATCTGATTTGTGCCAGAAATCAGTGAAAAAAATGGTGATTTTTTGACAGCGTATACGCGGTCATAGACTTGAGATACAGCAGAACTCCTCTTGCTTCATTCAACAACACCCTGTTTTCTAAATCTATCAATCTCAATCTAATCATTACATAAACATCGACTGATCAACTACATTATAATAGCCAATAGTGATTATGACATCTGAAGTGTGTTAGTGACTTGTGTTTGTTTGTTCATCAGTGTATGTGATCGTGTTTATTTGCATTTCTCTGAACGTGCTGATTAAAGACAAAATCAGATTTTTGTTCAACTCGTGTAATCTGGTTGTCGTCCGCAGTTCACATGGATGTTAACAGTTCCGGATGGATTCGGTGGTTTTATATTCAAAGTTTTCACAAGATGGTTGAACAGCTTCACACTGTAAAGACAAAACAAGAGAACAGAACAGAGCCAGAAGATGTTGCTTGGATCTCAGAGCAAGTGGAGATAACATTCAGCTGCGGTAATCATAACATGTCATAAACACTAGCCATCTATAAAACATAGAAATGGTGAATCACTCTTGCTCTGGAGAACATCAAATTGGGAATACAACGAAGACTTTAGAGCTGGAAAGGTTTTATCCACAGGACACTAATAAAAATTACAATGGATTAAAGTTTTTGTGGACGTGGTTCAAGAAAGTATCATGTTTTTTGGGGATTAGGGGTTCAGAAAAACAATAATAATAGTGATGCTTGACAATACGAACTGAATATAAGAATAAAGACACCAGCCTGAAACCTGAAATAGCAGAAAATGGATAATTGTGCCTTTTTAAAACTTACACACACAAAAAAAAGGAGCATTGAATGTTTTACAATCCAACTTCATGATGGAACAAATGGAACATTTTTAGGAGATTTTCACTAATTGAACAAATTACCCTGATACAAACACTACCAAGTCTGAATCCCCAAACACAGCGTTTTTTCCAGTTATAAATATAATGCAGCAAAGCTGTTTTGTTGCCATTGTTTTGTGCCGTCAAAAAGGGGTCACTGTTGTGTAATGTTTGCTGACAAAGGTTTTTGACTATATCGATAGGGACTTGTTAAAAACGGAAAATCTGGTACAAATCAAAAACAACTTCCTGCGTCTCTTTCTCTCTCTCTTAAATCACCGAGACAGAAAACGTAGGTTAATTTGAGCTTAATTGAATCTTGCTCCGATTTTACAGGAATTTTTCCCATAATCGCTTCCCATAGCAGCTGCCAGTATACTTCATTCTCAAGAGGCCATTTGAAACAAATGTCAACATGTGAGTGAAAAGTAAAAAAGTTTGTCAGTGTTTATTTCAAATGGCAGTCAATGGAGAAAGAGGCTTTTGGGGTTCTGATGGCGTAGTAACAGCATCTACCAGCAGGGAACAAGGCTAAACAACCAAACTTTGACCCCTTGGGTGCAACATTTCAAGTCCAATGACACGGTTTTGGGGCGGGACTACCTTATTTTGTCTGACCAATGGCAGACAGAGAGGGTTTACAAGCCCACTTGCTTCATGATAAACAAAATATACATTATACTGTATACGTCTGTATCTATCTATCTATCTATCTATCTATCTATCTATCTATCTATCTATCTATCTATCTATCTGTTTGTCTAACTTTCTATCTATCTGTCTGTCTGTCTGTCTATCTGTTTGTCTAACTTTCTATCTATCTATCTATCTATCTATCTATCTATCTATCTATCTATCTATCTATCTATCTATCTATCTATCTATCTATCTATCTATCTATCTATCTATCTGTCTGTCTGTCTGTCTGTCTATCTATCTATCTGTTTGTCTAACTTTCTATCTATCTATCTATCTATCTATCTATCTATCTATCTATCTATCTATCTATCTGTATGTCTAACTTTCTATCTATCTATCTATCTATCTATCTATCTATCTATCTATCTATCTATCTATCTATCTATCTATCTATCTATCTATCTATCTATCTATCTATCTGTTTGTCTAACTTTCTATCTATCTGTCTGTCTGTCTGTCTATCTGTTTGTCTAACTTTCTATCTATCTATCTATCTATCTATCTATCTATCTATCTATCTATCTATCTGTCTGTCTGTCTGTCTGTCTGTCTATCTATCTATCTGTTTGTCTAACTTTCTATCTATCTATCTATCTATCTATCTATCTATCTATCTATCTATCTATCTATCTATCTATCTATCTGTATTTCTAACTTTCTATCTATCTATCTATCTATCTATCTATCTATCTATCTATCTATCTATCTATCTATCTATCTATCTATCTATCTATCTATCTGTATGTCTAACTTTCTATCCATCTATCTATCTATCTATCTATCTATCTATCTATCTGTCTGTCTGTCTGTCTGTCTGTCTGTCTGTCTGTCTGTCTGTCTGGTATGCTAAACTTAAAAAAAAAGTTGAAAACAATGACTTAAATGAGCATTTATGATGAAAGCATAACCTTCGGTTTAGTTTAGTCCTTGATGTGATTCAGATGTGCTCAAAAGAGATAAATTAGGAACAGAATATATTTTTATGAAATCTCCAGTGAATCTCGATTCTCAGGCACAAACCAGCTGCGTAGTGACCACAGTCTGGCCTCGGAAACACTGCAGACGGGGAGGAACGAACGTGAGCACATAAACTAAGACAAAAAGAGACCGAAATGGGCAAATATACATTCTAAAGATTCTATTAATCACAAATGAGATGTTTCATTTCGCAGTTGCAAATTCACAGAGCAAAATGAGACTTTCTTCACAAAAAAGCATTCTCACATGTCTCATCTAGAGTTTCAAAAGAGATCTGAATTGTCTCAAACTGTGCCAAGATCCTAAACTCTACAATCAGAAGTCAGAGACCTCTATATGAACTCCAACAAGAGCATATGATCTGATCTGCTCTCCACATTCATTTTTATAGCTCTATACTCTTGCTGAATGTCAACAATTGTCTCTATTTGTGTTCTAGAGGCTCCTTTACGACTTTTAGTAGGAACATTTGAGACATAATTAAAGGGTTAGTTCACCCACAAATTTTTATTCTGTCAGTAATCACTCACCCTCATGTTGTTCCAACCCCGTAAGACTTTCGTTCATCTTCGGAACACAAATTAAGATATTTTTGATGAAATCTGAGAGCTGTCTGACTCCGATAGGCTGCTAGGTAATCGATATCTGCCATCCCAGAAACGTTAGTAAAGACATCGTTAAAATAGTCCAAGTGACTACAGTGGCTCAACCTTAAGTTTATCAAGCGACGAGAATACTTTTTGTGCACAAAAAAAATAAAAAAAATAACGACTTTATTCAGCTATTGATTTTCTTCTGTGGTTCTCTGAGTGAGTTCACGTAGTGTAACAGCGCTTCTGGGTTGTACGTCAGAACGAAAGCTCACTATTGGCCAGCATCACACACATGAGCAGCGTCGGCTGGTCACTTGGACTATTTTAACGATGTCTTTACTAACGTTTTTGGGATGGCAGATATCGATTACCTAGCAGCCTATGAAGGAGTCAGACAGCCCTCAGATTTCATCAAAAATATCTTTATTTGTGTTCTGAAGATGAATGAAAGTCTTACGGGGTTGGAACAACATGAGGGTGAGTAATTACTGACAGAATTTTCATTTTTTGGTGAACTAACCCTTTAATTGTCCATGTTCAAGAAGTCCATTAAGTCTCAAAGAGCAACCTCCGAGCCATTAACCATTCCTCTGGGATGTGACCCAGGTATATTCAGAGCTAGAGACGCTATTAGACATATGGTCTTCATTGAAGTTAGACTGACTGCTCTAATACTCTTGTTCCTGGTTCTTCTCTCTGTTGTTCCTGGCCCTATTACACAACACATAAAAAATATTCCAATAAAAGTACAACTGACAAAATTATTTTCAACACTTTCTGGAAATCATCGCCTGCACTGGCCCAGATATCGGCCATTCACAGGTTGTGCCATGCTGACCAGCATATTAATGTTGGGTAAATGAAGTTGAAGTAGCTTCATTCACAGCTGTGCCATATTTAAGCATGGCAACATTGCACATACCGGGCATTTTCTGCTCTAACCACAAGCTTGACCTTCAAAAGCTCAGACACACAGTAAAGCACAGGGCTGAGAGCAGCTTTATCTGCATGGCTTCACTCACAGGGCAATTTCAACCTCTAAACTCTTTGAATTCATCTGATCACTGTTTATTCTGTTTGTGCACTGAGGATACGCTTCAGTCCCTGAGACGCTGAAAGGGCTCGACCGAATGCTTTTGATTTCGCTCGATTTTATGACTTGTCCCGTAATTCATATGTTTCTCATATGATGCCGGATGTGTAGAGTGCTTTCCCAAAGCAGATCCATGTGCAACCACGTTGCCTGTTTATGATGAAACAAGAACGTGACCTCATGGATGTTACGCTAGACGCTCAGCCTGTTTAAAGTCAAACAAGGACAGAGGTTTCATCATCTATTCCTCCGTCCATCTGTCAATCTATCCATAATTCTTTTTGTTGGTCCATCCATCTATCTATCTATCTATCTATCTATCTATCTATCTATCTATCTATCTATCTATCTATCTGTCGATCTATCCATCATTCTTTTTGTTGTCCATCCTTCCGTCCGTCCGTCCATCTGTCGGTCCATCCATCCATCCATCCATCCATCCATCCATCCATCCATCCATCCATCCATCCATCCATCCATCTGTTGGTCCATCCATCGGTCGGTCTATCCATCCATCCGTACGTCTGTCCATCCATCCGTTGGTCCATCCATCCATCCGTCCATCCATCCATCCATCCATCCATCCATCCATCCATCCATCCGTCCGTCCATTCATCCATCCATCCATCTGTTGGTCCATCCATTCATCCATCTGTCGGTTGGTCCACCCATCCGTCCATCTGTCGGCCCATCCATCCATCCATCTGCCCATCCATCCATCTGTCGTCCATCCATCCATCCAGCCATCCATTGGTGCATCCATCTGTTGGTCCATCCATTCATCCATCTGTCGGTTGGTCCACCCATCCGTCCATCTGTCGGCCCATCCATCCATCCATCCATCCATCTGCCCATCCATCCATCTGTCGTCCATCCATCCATCCAGCCATCCATTGGTGCATCCATCTGTCCGTCCGTTATGTTTGTCATCCCCAGGAAGTCAAGAAAACATGTACATATAAATCTCTCTTATATACTGTAGGAAGGTTATAAATAGAAATGTGCAAATATTTAGATATTTAGTTTGATCTTCTGCGGTTGACAATGAACATGGAAGATATATATATATATATAAAAAAATCTTTCAATTGTTTTTTGAAAAATAGATATTTGAATAATATTTTTAAACATATTTTTAGAGTTTAGGAACCCTATTTTGTAGCCTTTTATATGCCAGATAGGATTAAAAATAAATATAAAATTAATCCACTCGGCTCAGGAAACTGAAGGACACGTGCAGCAAGCGGTGGACGGTGGGGTGTAGAGAGAAATCTTTCTCAGCTGTGGGAAAAACATTAAAGGACTCGCATTAATGAGTATGTTCAACATAAGATTAAGCCTGAACAATATCCTGCTTTGTTTAATTAAAAAAAGAAAAAAGAAAAGAAAAGAAAACAGGCATTCAAAGGTTATGAGATGTTACAGTTTTAAATCCATTACCACAGAGCCAGTGGGCAAGTGACATCCAAATTAAACAATCAGGACACAGACAAGGATCATTGCAGACAGTGAGAGAAGAGAACAAACGGAGAGGAGAGATAGAGCGAGGGATAAGAAACAGGAAAGAGAAAGGAAAAGATTGAGGGAGACAAAACAAGATCCGTGATCCCTGCTGCCATCATTGTCTTTTAGCCGAAAAAGAGTAGCCTATTTATAAAGTTGAAGGGTCCAATCAAATCAAGCTAAAATAGTTCATGCGAGCCGGCATTGTAGAATTCAGCCAAGCTAAGAAGAATAGTTGTGCCAAGTTCAAGCCAGTTGTAACTTTTGTCATTGAATAATTATTAAAGAAAATTCTGAATACGCATTATGTGATGCTAATGTAAATGATGAGAAAAACACTTTATTACTTTATGTTTTGTGTTTATTTGGAAAGATTGCAATGATGTGCATCCCACCCTGATATACTTCAATACTAAGTACACAAGTAGACTACTTGAGTCGTTGTTTTTCTGAAGTAAACAAACTAGAAATATGACATCTGTGTAAACATCTCAGTTTTCTAGAACTTTCACTATCAAAGCCCTAACCAAATCCTCTCCAGGACCCAGAGGGGAAAAAAAAACCACTGTTTGTGTTTTAGTGTGCAACTCTGCAACAACTTAGTGTGCACTCTGCAGATGCTGTGGTAAATCAAGCTGGTTTGAATCTAGCGAGTTTAACTAGTCTTCAAGTGTGAGAGGAGAAGAGGAGAGCAAGGCAATGGAGTTAGGATTTTGACCTGGATTGACTGCATGGTATACAACGACATAAATATTTATATATCAGAAAATCCTCATATGAAAAAGCATCAAATGAAAGTATGCAGCCGTTCTCCAGAGGACCCATTTACTGGAGCCGTCTGAATATAATCCATCTGGTTCATTCGCTCTTTGGCGACAACAGGGCTGGACTGGGTTTTGTAAAACCAAATCTGAACAGACTGAAAGGCTACTGAAATAAAATAACCATGCTTAATATAATGAGTTTTTGAGACATATGAGTCATATTGAGCCGTCTGCAGCTGTAAACTGTATGTTCTGTTATATCCGGTCCTCTCTTGAACCCATGTAGTTATTTTGAGCACCAACAACTCTATAGTTTTATGTGCTCAGACTTACTGGCATAACGTAAGGCACACATTCTAATCATTTTAATTGAAAATAAAGCTGAAATAAAATATAAATATTAGATGAAAAACTTAGAAATGTTGTTGCTTGGCAACAAACTGAAATGGAATAGGTTTAAGTAAAATTGCTAAAAGTAAAATACAATAAAGCTATGGAAAAATTAAAAACAATAAAAATGACAAAACCACATGATAAAAATACTAAAACTTAAACTAAAGTTAAACCTGAAAATGAATAAATTCTATAATAATATTTAAATTGTAAAATAACACTGCCGGGAACAGGCATTCAAAATAGACATTTATTCTAACTTTTTTTTTTTTTTTGCAAGCAACAGATAAATGAAACATAAATATGACAAATATTAAAGTAGAATTTTTGCCAGTGACATTTTTTGACAATTTTCCTGCACCTACAGAGGGATTAGTCACATGACATTTATATCTCAGGTGATTGGCTCAAAACCTTAAAGCAACACTAAGGAACATTTTTTACCTCAAAGTAATGTTTCCAAAATCGTATCAGTTCATCAAGTCGTAACAGGGTGAAAGGCACTTCTGGATTCACTTTGCAGCCCTATATCTGCTATAATGCAAGTTTGCCAAACCAGGTCACGTTTCTGTAGACATAAGAAAACTACACATTTGACAGAAGTTCCTAAGTGTTGCTTTAAATGCTCAGATCTGATCATTCATGATCCATGAGCAAAGAAGGCAGTTTTAAATAGCTTTACCCAGGTATTTTAGACATCACAGATGTAGACAAAAATCATGCAATTTTTAGAGGCGAGTAAATCCAATAAAATGTATTTAATATACGAGAAAAAAAGGTGCTCAAAAATATCTTTCTAAATACGTATTATGTTCTTCTAATGTAAGTTACTTTGGTTAAAAGCATCTGCTAAATGCATAAATGTAAATGAGTGTCTAAAAACCACACTGTTAAAGGGATTGTCTTTGTGTTTAACAGAATAAATAAAGTAAAGTGAGTAAAGTGTCCCTTTAAATATCATCCAAAGATTCCATAACAATTACGCAAACCTCCAGTGACTAAGTTCTTCCTCGAACATGCTCAAAAGCCTGTGTGAACTACACATCAAATGATCGTAAGCGATCTGTGGACTTGCCAACAAAGTCAAGGACAAAACACCTGAGATGCGCGCTTACAAAAACTACATACACATAAGCCTCTACTGGTTTCTCAAAGCAGAATCTAAATTGCAAAGCATCCCTGAAGGACAGAAGAAGCCTGTATAAAAGATCAAACTCTCTGCTCATCAGCGAGATACGCTTACACCACAGAGTAAAGCTGAGCGAAACAGTTGAGTGCTGACGCACCACATGAGAGAAGCAGTGACTCATGGTGGACCTTGTTAGTGGTTGGAGTGACTGAGCAAGACGAGACAGCTTTATGTCCTTTGAACATATTTTTGGGGCCCATTAGCAGAACCTCCAGCGGTCTCTCTGCAGTGTCTCTGTCCTTCTTTTTTTGCAATGAAATATTCATATGGACCCTTTCCGTATCACTAAATTAGACTAGGCTAGTAATTGTAAGCACATAAGTTACAGAATTTTATTCAGGCTAAATATTTTGAGCAAATTAATTACATGATACGCTAATTAATCATCACAATTCATTGCACATCAATAATTTCTGATAAATTAAGTTAATTCACAACCTTATTCATTTTACTTCTGTAAATTCGCATTCTTATTTACCTTTGTTGGCAAGTTTCGTGGACGATTGGGTGTTGTGAAAGATTTCCCCTCACAGATTTCGCAACAGGTTCAAGTTGCTCACATGGATTCGTCACTTTGACCAACAGAAAGCTGCTTGGTTTGGAGCGGGAATTGATCTTATCTGGTGGGAATCATAAAATTTTGAGGAGAGAAGTTGAAAAATAAGAGGGCGAAGTGACAAACAATTCTATTTAACATGCACCGTTGAATATCCGAAATATATATATATATATATATATATATATATATATATATATATATATATAAATAAAAAAAGAATAAAAATAACATGAACACATAAAATTACTAAAGCAAACTAAAATGAAAGCTGAAAATGTACAAATAAATGCTAATTCTAAATATAAATAATTACTATAAAAGCATATAAATGCAAAGTTCTGTCATGAAACTCTAGATGGCGCAGGCTGATAGGTCCTTAAATCAATCTGCTTATAATAACATCATTCTACAGGGCACAGCTGATTGGTTCCTGCTGTATCAGTAGCCAATGAACTCGCTGCTCAACCTTTAATACTTGGTCAGCATTTGCTGTAGCAGTTGCAGTGCGCTTTCAGAAACCCTCCACCTTCCCCAGCTCCACCTGTACAGATCTGATACGGGTAATTCATGTATATTGTACAGCAGCAGCGTGTCGTGTATGTATTGGCAGTAGCAAGTCCTGTTCTCACTCTGCATCATCAGCAGCAGTGTAGCAGATCTATTCTGCCAAGACCAAACACATCAACAGCAAGATAAATACAACGTACGACAGAAAGCTGCATGGTTTGAAAGTGATTTCTCTGTAAGCTACACTATTGACAATAAACAATGGACCTTATTGTGCACACAAAATTTTACTGAAATTTCATTAGTGTGACTGCCAACTAAAATCAGACATTCAACAGAAAACAAACGTTTAGCGGGACATGATTTATTCCAATGGGAATCATCAGATTTTGAGCAGAGATGTTGCAAAAATATGAGGGCAGAGCGACAAACAATTCTATATAACATGATGAATCGCTCACAATAAGACAAGGAACACATATTAATCAAGCAAATACAGTCACTCTGTCTTTAACACGGCAGTACGAAAAGTTTGCAGAATTAGTTATGACTTTGTGTTTTTAATATTTCAACCACAAGCACAAACAATAATATGTAAGCCACATTGTCGTACAGCTGGTCAAAAGAAGAAAGACATTAGATCGGTGCATGTTTCCCAACATCCAGGTCATTCTCAAACATCTAGCAGAGCTTAATTGAATGCAACTGGACCTCTATGTCCTTTGAAACTATTTCAGTTGCAGTTGTTTTCATAAGGGATTTTCTGGCATTGAACATCTCTCCTTAATGCAATGTTATGAATGATGTGGCCTCCCTGAAGGTGAGGATAATGGTCATATGGGAGTTGCCTCCTTGGTAGCAAACAAAACCCCACCCTGCACAACAGAACAACGTAAAACCTGCAGCGAACACACTTGCTGATGGACACGCAGAACAAGACCACGTATTTTCAGAGCAGCGACAACTTACAGACAGAACATGACACAATGGACCCACCAACTTTTCATACTGTAGTCAAATGGCATTTGAAAGAAGTGGGCAGGAGAACTCTAAACATCTCTTAAGGAATGAGACCCTGGAGCATGAACTGAGTCATAAGAGCTCCAGACCACTTTCCAAATATCATTAATCTCAATTAGTGTCTGGATATAAGCCGTCAACTCAACCATTTCTCTACATTCTTGTCAGCGACAGATCATTGTAAAGCACTATTCGGAATGGACTGGTTTAACATGGAATAATTACCAGAGGTACTCAGTGATTTTAGTCCCTTCCGAATGTGCCATCTCACTAATCATTATGGACAATGGGCCCTATTTTAACGATCTAAGCACATGGTCTAAAGCGCATGCGCAAGTTCACTTAGGGCGTGTCCGAATCCACTTTTGCTGGTTTAACGATGGGAAAAATGGTCGGCGCGCCAGGCTCATGGTCTAAAAGGGTTGTCCCTAGTCTCTTAATGAGTAATGGGTGTGTTTTGGGATTTACGATAAACCAATCAGAGTCTCATCTCCCATTCCCTTTAAATGCCAGTTGCGCTCGCGCTAAACGGATCTGCTCGTGCGCAAGGTTAAAGTGCGCAAGCAGACCATCTACGGGACAAGCCGGATTCCACCATATCTTTATGTACACAATAATAATCTTTTACACCGTAATCCTTTTATTTTAAATATGTGGCATGTTTGTGTGCTGCTGTGCGTCCCTGTGTGTGTAATAAGTAGTGTACGCGTGTTGTGGACCCGCCTATAGGCGCACATTAATAACATGCTCTTTAAATAACAAAAAAAATATTTTGCCATTGACTTTAGACCAGGTTTCAGTTGGTCAGCGCAGTCTATTTCTGTTGCCTCAAAATAGCAACGCGCCAACAATCACTGGTTTTCAGACCAGCAGCCCATGGGCGCACAAATGGGTGCAAATGCATTTGCTTCTTAAACAACGTGGCGCAGGGTGTGAAAATGATAACTGCGTTGGGCTGAAACTAGCAAAAAACACTTGCATCGCGCTTGACGCTGCATTTTGCCGGGTGTAAGATATAGGGCCCAATATCAGTAAAGATTACGCCGACTTTTACCTTCTGTAAAAAGGTCCGGAAAAATTACCTCAAGTAATACTAATCGAATAGACCCGCTGTAAATACGTACGTAAATATTCTGTCATTTCCTGTGTAAAAGTCTTTTTTTTTCTAGTATGGAGGCGCTTGAAAAAGCATTCAGTTGCGTTCTAGACGCTGGGACAAATCTGTGGCAAAACTCAAGTGTTTTCCACATGCCATTCAGATCAAAGAGAAGGTCGAAAGCACTAATAGGCTATTAGAAGCAAGAAAGTTCTTTTTGCGTTAAGTGCCTATTACCAACATAATCCAAACTAAATTTAATTAAAACATTGTTCGACCGGACATAACTTTTATATATAAAAAATATAGGTTATATGTGTTTGCGCACATGACGACATGAGGGTGATGGCGGTGCATAAATCGAGTTTCCCCTCCCACTTCTGCTAGTTTTACTGAGATATCTTGCCCCGTGCGAATTGGCCATTAATATTACAGATGTCCTGTGGTAAAGTTCTATTACTCCATGTACCCTTGTTAAACTAATTCCGTCGAATAGGGCTTAAGACACATCTCTCAACGAAATTACATCATCTGGATGATCAAAATTAATTAGGACTAAATAAATTTTTCTGAAAGCAAGATGTTTATTATTTTTTAAAGGCTCTTAAAATGTGGAACAGACTGTCTTTTTGCCTTTGATGTCATAGCTCATAATTTTCATCAAGGGAACTTGTTGTGGTGCCATCTGCCAATCAGCATCATTATGACATCATTTTCCTGCAAATCCAGAGACATATGGTATTTGGCTGAAAAACTGAGTGGCATATTTCAAAACTTTCAGAGATAAATTGAGAAAATAATGTGAATGCTAAAGGACAACCCTGGCTGTTGTTGCAGAATCCTTGTTCTACATAAGTGTCAAAGATATATATTTTGAAATATTATTACAATGCAAAATAATGGTTTTCTATTGTAATATATTTTAAAATGTAATTTCTTCCTGTGATGCAAAGCTGAATGTTCAGCAGTCTTCAGTGTAACATGATCCTTCAGAAATCATTCCAATATGCTGATTTGCTGATGTTGAAAACTTCACTAAGATTTTTCTAAAGAAATGAATACTTTTATTCAACAAGAAGACATTAAATTGATCAAAAGGCATGACAGTGAAGGAAGTTACCAAAGAATCCTGAAAACATGCATCAGTGTTTCCACAAAACTATATCAGCCAAAACTTATTTCAACATTGAAATAACATTTTAAAATAAATTCAAACAGAAATCAAACAGTTTTTACTGTATGTTTTAATCAAATAAATGCAGCCTTGATGAGCATAAGAGACTTCTTTCAAAAGCTAAAATTGTAATGATTCTAAACTTTTAAACGGCACTGTATAAATATTATATTAAACACAATACTAACATATACACTCACCTAAAGGATTATTAGGAACACCTGTTCAATTTCTCATTAATGCAATTATCTAATCAACCAATCACATGGCAGTTGCTTCAATGCATTTAGGGGTGTGGTCCTGGTCAAGACAATCTCCTGAACTCCAAACTGAATGTCAGAATGGGAAAGAAAGGTGATTTAAGCAATTTTGAGCGTGGCATGGTTGTTGGTGCCAGACGGGCCGGTCTGAGTATTTCACAATCAGTTACTGGGATTTTCACGCACAACCATTTCTAGGGTTTACAAAGAATGGTGTGAAAAGGTAAAAACATCCAGTATGCGGCAGTCCTGTGGGCGAAAATGCCTTGTTGATGCTAGAGGTCAGAGGAGAATGGGCCGACTGATTCAAGCTGATAGAAGAGCAACTTTGACTGAAATAACCACTCGTTACAACCGAGGTATGCAGCAAAGCATTTGTGAAGCCACAACACGCACAACCTTGAGGCGGATGGGCTACAACAGCAGAAGACCCCACCGGGTACCACTCATCTCCACTACAAATAGAAAAAAAAGGCTACAATTTGCACAAGCTCACCAAAATTGGACAGTTGAAGACTGGAAAAATGTTGCCTGGTCTGATGAGTCTTGATTTCTGTTGAGACATTCAGATGGTAGAGTCAGAATTTGGTGTAAACAGAATGAGAACATGGATCCATCATGCCTTGTTACCACTGTGCAGGCTGGTGGTGGTGGTGTAATGGTGTGGGGGATGTTTTCTTGGCACACTTTAGGCCCCTTAGTGCCAATTGGGCATCGTTTAAATGCCACGGCCTACCTGAGCATTGTTTCTGACCATGTCCATCCCTTTATGACCACCATGTACCCATCCTCTGATGGCTTCCACCAGGATAATGCACCATGTCACAAAGCTCGAATCATTTCAAATTGGTTTCTTGAACATGACAATGAGTTCACTGTACTAAAATGGCCCCCACAGTCACCAGATCTCAACCCAATAGAGCATCTTTGGGATGTGGTGGAATGGGAGCTTCGTGCCCTGGATGTGCATCCCACAAATCTCCATCAACTGCAAGATGCTATCCTATCAATATGGGCCAACATTTCTAAAGAATGCTTTCAGCACCTTGTTGAATCAATGCCACGTAGAATTAAGGCAGTTCTGAAGGCGAAAGGGGGTCAAACACAGTATTAGTATGGTGTTCCTAATAATCCTTTAGGTGAGTGTATATGCAACCTAAAATTAATCTCATCTCATGGAAAGCTGGGACACCTGTAGCCTATGTGTCATTATGAGTTTCTGCAGATGCTGAGATCCTCGACCACTGCGGCGGAAATAATAAATAGAGGATAATTTCTACGGGATTTGAGCTGAGCTCAATAGCAGTATTAAATTCGCTGTATTTTCATAATCACTTTAGAAACTGAGGCATGCAACTTTCTTTGGGCCAACAGTGAAACTTTAACAGGCTTCAATTGGTATTCTGAGGACTCAAACACACAATACGCTGCTGAAATCTGTTGAAAAGCAAAGTAAAATTCTACCAAGACACGCACTGTGGTCTCAAAGCAGAGATCAGACTGGCTCCTGCAATGCCATACTGACAGCGTCTGCAGGGATAGAGACTGAAACCTGCACCATCACACGGATAAACATTCCCTCTCCTGTGCTTTAATTCTACCTGTTATATATGCAAACATATTTGTACTGTAGACACTGTGTGACTAAATTATTCAGAGATGTAGACAGGTAAAAATGATGAAAATACTTACACGCACATAAACTGCTGTCAAGGTATAGCCAGAAGAATGAGTTGCTGCTTTAATCTTCAGGCTATTTGTGAAAATGAATCTTCTTTATATTTCATTAACTGGATTTACAGTACAGGCAAAATATAATATTATTTTCATGAGAGAAAATACAAAGAATACAGGCCAAAAGATACAAACCCTGCTGAAAGTCTATGCTGGTCGTGGCTAGTTAGACTGTTACTAATCTAGCTATCAACATAATCATGCAAAGCATGAAAGCAATTTTTATCATTTGTAAATACATCATGTACATTATACAAATATAGCATATCAGACTTTTTTAGTCTTTTATTTTTTTGCTTTTGAATAAGTACTGTATGCATTTTTTTATATTTATACTGTATTTAATAATATAATTTTTTATTCTTTTCATTTGATATTTTATTCTTAATTCTGTAGGTATTATACACACACACACACACACACACACACACACACACATATATATATATATATATATATATATATATATATATATATATTAATTCTGTCATATGTGTGCTAACATAAAAGTTTGTGTTTATATAATATATGTGTGTGTGTGTATATGTGTTTGTGTGCATGACTGTGTATAAATACACACACACATACAAATAAAAGACTTAAAACAATCATATATATACAGTGATATGCATACGTTCAGACACCCATGCTAAAGTTGACTAAAAAGAGGAATAAAAAAATCATCTTTTGGAAATCGAACTTAATGCCTTAATTTAAAAAAATTATGAAAAATCCAACCTTTAAGGACACCAATTTTCTTTGTGAATGAATAATGTATCGTAAATAAATAAATGTTCTTCCTTAAAATACAGGGTGCATAAGTCTGGACACCCCTATGTTAAATTCCCATAGAGGCAGGCAGATTTTTATTTTTAAAGGCCAGTTACTTCATGGATCCAGGATACTATGCATCCTGATAAAGTTCCCTTGGCCTTTGGAATTAAAATAGTCCCACATCATCACATAGCCTTCACCATACCTAGAGATTGGCATGGTTTTATTTCAGTTAGCCTAATAGCTAGTTTGATTTGCATTGAGAGATGATCTTATGGAAAGTACTCCATGCCAATCTCTAGGTATGGTGAAGGCTATGTGATGATGTGGGGCTATTTTAATTCCAAAGGCCAAGGGAACTTTATCAGGATGCATAGTATCCTGGATCCATGAAGTAACTGCCTTTAAAAATAAAAATCTGCCTGCCTCTATGGGAATTTAACATAGGGGTGTCCAGACTTATGCACCCTGTATTTTAAGGAAGAACATTTATTTATTTACGATACATTATTCATTCACAAAGAAAATTGGTGTCCTTAAAGGTTGGATTTTTCCTATTTTTTTTTAATTAAGGCATTAAGTTCAATTTCCAAAAGATGATTTTGTATTCCTCTTTTTAGTCAACTTTAGAATGGGTGTCTAAACTTATGCATAGCACTGTATAAATATAATTTTTATATACTTAAATATTTATTTATTGTTTTAAGTCTTTCATTTTGAGCTTTTGAATATATTCTCTTGTGGTTTGCTGCCATAAAATACAAAATAAAAAAACATTTTTATTAAAATTTTGTTACTTATTTCAATTGAATTCCCAGCCAAAAAAAAAAAAAAAAAGCAATGTCATGATATAATAAATGACTGTGATAAAAGTGTTTGGCCATACCTCCCACAGCAAACTCACAGATATACTTACAGTATAAAAGCAAACACATGCATTTGAGTCATCTATCAGTCTGCACTGGGTGTTTCCTGCTCAACTCCCTGTATTTGATTGTAAGTATAACTGACTGCTGCAAACCTGAAATCAGGAAGACTAAAGCACACAATGAGCCCTCACAACAGCTGTAAATCACAAGCCATAATCAACACTGCTGAGTGCAAACGGACACCAGCGCTCAGTCCCGATGACCCCAGCCCAGTCCGGAAGAACCACAAGGAATGACTTACTCACATCAAAGGCATTCCTGCTCTGAAGGACGGGATTAAAGAAAAGTAGACTGGATCTTATTTGTGTGTTTGCTAAGGGGGACACAACTGCTCTGCAGACCAAAGGCGTATCCTCACATACAGGACGGGCAGACAGAGCAGATTACAAAGAGAAGAAGGGCAGGACAGTGCTGTGGGAATCATTGGCTCTGGACTGGAAAAGACCAGGAGAAAAAGGCTTATGTTCTGATGAGGGGTGTCAAGGTTTGGCTGGTTCGCTGTAGAAGTTAGCCTCTGCTGGTCGATGCTGTAAATACATTATGTGGGTAAAAACTAAGTTTTGGCAAAAAAAATATGTTTCTCCTTTGATCACTATTCCATATTAAATCAAAAAAGGTAATTAAATCGCAAAAAATTATAGCGTTTCATCAGTGCCTCATTTTATTTTGGATGACTCCAGGACAATGTTTGTCCTTTGACAGCCATACAGTACAAAAGCAAAACATATATACATATACAGTATATATATACTAACCGGTCACTTTATTAGGTACACCAGTTCAACTGCTCGTTAACACACATTTCTAATCAGCCAATCACATGGCAGTGAATGCATTTAGGCATGTAGACATGATCAAGACGATCTGCTGAAGTTCAAGCTGAGCATCAGAACGAGGAAGAAAGGGGATTTTAGTGACTTTGAATTTGTCATGGTTGTTGGTGCCAGACCGGCTGGTCTGAATATTTCCAAAACTGTTGATCTACTGGGATTTTCACGCACAACCATCTCTAGGGTTTACAGAGAATTATCTGAAAAAGAGAAAATATCCAGTGAGCGTCAGTTCTGTGGGAGAAAATGCCTTGTTGATGTAAGAGGAGAATGACCAGACTGGTTCAGCTGATAGAAAGACAACGGTAACTCAAATATCCACTCATTACAACCGAGGTCTCCAGAAGAGCATCTCTGAACACACAACACGTCAAATCTTGAAGCAGAAGAGCATCTCTGAACACACAACACTAAACCTTGAAGCAGAAGAGCATCTCTGAACACTCAACACATCAAACCTTTAAGCAGAAGAGCATCTCTGAACACTCAACACGTCAAATCTTGAAGCAGAAGAGCATCTCTGAACACTCAACACATCAAACCTTTAAGCAGAAGAGCATCTCTGAACACACAACACATCAAACCTTGAAGCAGAAGAGCATCTCTGAACACACAACACGTCAAACCTTGAAGCAGAAGAGCATCTCTGAACACACAACACATCAAACCTTGAAGCAGAAGAGCATCTCTGAACACACAACACATCAAACCTTGAAGCAGAAGAGCATCTCTGAACACTCAACACATCAAACCTTGAAGCAGAAGAGCATCTCTGAACACACAACACATCAAACCTTGAAGCAGAAGAGCATCTCTGAACACTCAACACATCAAACCTTGAAGCAGAAGAGCATCTCTGAACGATCAACACATCAAACCTTAAAGCAGAAGAGCATCTCTGAACACACAACACATCAAACCTTAAAGCAGAAGAGCATCTCTGAACACACAACACATCAAACCTTAAAGCAGAAGAGCATCTCTGAACACACAACACATCAAACCTTAAAGCAGAAGAGCATCTCTGAACACACAACACATCAAACCTTAAAGCAGAAGAGCATCTCTGAACACACAACACATCAAACCCTGAAGCAGAAGAGCATCTCTGAACACACAACACATCAAACCTTAAAGCAGAAGAGCATCTCTGAACACTCAACACATCAAACCTTGAAGCAGAAGAGCATCTCTGAACACACAACACATCAAACCTTAAAGCAGAAGAGCATCTCTGAACACACAACACATCAAACCTTAAAGCAGAAGAGCATCTCTGAACACACAACACATCAAACCCTGAAGCAGAAGAGCATCTCTGAACACACAACACATCAAACCTTGAAGCAGAAGAGCATCTCTGAACACACAACACATCAAACCTTGAAGCAGAAGAGCATCTCTGAACACACAGCACATCAAACTTTAAAGCAGAAGAGCATCTCTGAACACACAACACACGTCAAATCTGGAAGCAGAAGAGCTCCAGCAGCAGAAGAAACACACCGGTGAAACTCCTGTCAGATAAGAAACTGAGGCTACAATTCACACGGCTCAACAAAACTGGACAATAGAAGATTGGGAAAACGTTGTCTGGTCTGATGAGTCTCCATTTCTGCTTCAGCGTTCAGATGGTCGGTCAGAATTTGGTGTAAACAACATGAAAGCATGGATCCATCCTGCCTTGTATCAGCGCTTCAGGCTGCTGGTGGTTTAATGATGGTGGGATATTTTCTTGCACACTTTGGGTCTCTTTGTGCCTTTGTGCCACTCAACTGAGCATCGATTAAACTCCACAGCCTGAGTATTGGTGCTGATTATGTCCATCCCTTTATGACCACAGTGTATCATCTTCTGATGGATACTTCTAGCAGGATAACACACCATATCATAAAGCTCAAATCATCTCAAACTGGTTTCTTGATCATGACAGTGAGTTCGCTAAACTCAAACCTCCACAGTCTCCAGATCTCAATCAAATAGAGCAGATTTGGGATGTTTCCAGCACCTTGTTGAATCTGCGCTGTGAAGAATTAAGGCAGTTCCGAAGGCAAAATGGGGTCCAACCTGGTACTAGCAAGGTGTACCTAATAAAGTGGCCAGTGAGTGTATATGTGTGTGTAAAATGTATTGTATTAATCAGACAAGACTTCTTGTGCTCCTGTTCTACTGCACTTCATCTGTTTGACACATGCGCACCGGCGCTCGTTCATCAAAGTCTGTTAAGTTTAACGGAGACTCGCTTGATGCAAAATGGAAATACTCACGAGACTTTATAACATTTACAGGTAAGGATATAAAAGTAAAATGCTAATTATGCACTTAGGAAAACACATCTCAAAAGCATCTGTCAAAGCACGACAGGGCCAGCCGCAAGAACCGCTTATGATTTAGTTTGAAGCGCTGAATATAAAGCATTCTCATGTCTCTGACAACTTGGGTCATGCACTTTTCCCGTATCTCATAGCAGATGCAACTTTTCGGATAACTTTTTACTGTGCAAATGAGCTAAAAGCTATAACATACTGTAAGATAGTGAAGATAGATAAAGCAATGTCGCAAAAAAAAAGAAGAAAAGAAATCCTGATTTTTTCCAGATTGGTTGTTGGATGACAAGTGAAGTATTTTGACCCATGCTTGGGGTTAAACTCACAGATGATCTGCATGGGACTGTGCACGTGTCCCGGGTCATATCCCGACCCCACTCCCTCTCTCTCACCCCTACTTTCTGTCTACACTCTACTGTCCTATAAAAACAGGCAAAAAGCCCCAAACAATATATGAATAAGTATTTGGCCAATTAGTATTACTCTCAAAGCATGTTTATTTTATAAAGTTGACTTTTTTAAAAGTGGATTGTGTTTCCAAAAAAAGAAACCATGAAAATGAAGAAGGATGAGACAAAACCATTTGATTTACCGTCCATCTGTCCATGACTGTAGAGTGTGTTTGTGTTTGAAAGAATAGTTTTATAGTCATTTGAGTTAGTGAGTCATAATTTATGAGAGGAACCTGGTTCTTGATTTGTCTGTTCAACGTGAAGTCCAAAAAAACACACAAAAAAACTGAATGTCATATTTAACAAAATATCACATAAAATACAAACTGTAACTGCAAATACAGGAGAATAAACTCAAGAGCACTTCCTGTTAGACTGGCTAGATGAATTACAAGCTGAATAAAATGATATGGTGAGACCTGAAAACACTAATCCAGCCTGCGTGTATGTGTGTGTGTGTGTGTGTGTGTACACTATACCATTCATTTGGGGTCAGTCAGTACGATTGTTTTAATAGAAATTAATTCTTCTATTCAGCAAGGATGCATTAAGCTGATCAAAAGTGACAGTAAAGACATTTATATAATGTTACAAAGGATTTATATTTGTTTTTCTCTGTTTTTAACTTTCTATTCAATTAAAGAATCCTGAAAAATGTATCACTGTTTCCACAAAAATGAAGCTGCACAACTGTTTCCAACATTGATAATAATCAAATGTTTTTTGAGCATCAAATCATCATATTAGAAAGATTTCTGAAGGATCATGTGACACTGAAGACTGAAGTAATGAAGCTGAATATTCAGCTTTGATCACAGGAATAAATTACGTTTTAAAATATATTCATTTTAAATTATAATAATATTTCTGTATTTTTGATCAAATAAATGCAGCCTCTGTGCGCATAAGAGGCTTCTTTCAAAAACATTAAAAAATCTTACCGACCCCAATCTTTTGAACAGAACTAAAACCAACAATTAAACGGTAATTCATACTTCCATAAAACCATCTAACCATATTATTCATTTATCTATGTGATAATATCTGAATAGAATCAAGGATTTTCTCTAAAACAAGGTCAGAAAGAGATATTGCTAGAAGAAAGGCTAAAATGATATCTGTGTTTCATATATATACGCATGCACAAACAGACTCGAAATCCTGTCTGGCATCACATTATTTGTGTTTTCATGTCTCACCATATCATTTTATTCAGCTTGTAATTCACTTGGCCATTCAGTCTAACAGGAAGTGTTCGTGCCCTATGTTTGCATTTACAGTAAGTGTACTGTGTAAACCCAGAATCAAATCATGCAGAAACCTTGTCATATCCACATTTTATTTGCAGTGATATTTATGTTATGTGCTTTGTGTGCTGCTCCACATCTCTGCATCAGATCTCCATATCACTTTATGAGAAGAATCTCCCTCTTTAAGTGTGTTTATAATTCAGCTCATATGACAGACCAAACACTCCTCACAAAATGAGTTTTTCTGTTTTATTTCCAGTTCAGCATGGGAATATTGAGGCCATAGATATTGTTTAGCATGGCTTTTGACTCTGTGGCTGTGAGAAATATGTATTTTTCCGGCTGTTTTGGCTGAAGCGCTGCTTGCACAGGCTCTGACTTGGTGGAAAATGTGCCACAAATCACAAAAAGGGCCGAATCCTTTAATTCCTCTAGCTTCTATATATCCTTAATAACTATAATCAGCATAAGAAATGGAGTAATTATGATGCATTTTAATGAAAATGTAAGTCGTCTTTATGGTCATAAGTTCCTTTAGTTGTCTGACAGCATAAAAGTATTGAGCAAGTAACAGCTTCTAATTCATTTTCGGTGCTCGGTTCATTTATCCGGAATAATTTAAGCGAGTTCATAAACACATTTCTGAGTGATCTAATTTGACATAGAAGCGGCCCCTGTAATGGATTTGTTGGCTTGTGTCGTACGGATGAGTAATCTCTCAGGACGCTTTTAACTTTGCAATGCACAGACATAGGGTGCGTCTCAATCCTGCAAAAACCAGGACGCATCGATGCTCACTA
Source organism: Rutilus rutilus (assembly GCF_951802725.1). Taxonomy (NCBI): domain Eukaryota; kingdom Metazoa; phylum Chordata; class Actinopteri; order Cypriniformes; family Leuciscidae; genus Rutilus; species Rutilus rutilus. The sequence continues at coordinate 11,208,240 of NC_140218.1, read as the reverse complement.
TAGGTGTGTCTCAATCCACTCCCTAGTTCAGTAGTCAGGACACTGATGAGGGGGTCGGCTATTATAAGATCTGTCTCAATCGCAAAATCCTTCAACTGCACTGGAACGTTCGCTCCCTGATAAATCCCACAATGCATTGCAAAAATCAGGACGCATCTATGCTCACTATGGGTGCGTCTCAACCAACTCCCTAGTTCAGTAGTCAGGACACTGATGAGGGGGTCGGCTATTATAAGATCTGTCTCAATCGCAAAATCCTTCAACTGCACTGGAACGTTCGCTCCCTGATAAATCCCACAATGCATTGCAAAAACCAGGAAGCATCTATGCTCACTATAGGTGTGTCTCAATCCACTCCCTAGTTCAGTAGTCAGGACACTGATGAGGGGGTCGGCTATTATAAGATCTGTCTCAATTGCAAAATCCTTCAAGTGCACTGGAACGTTTGCTCCCTGATAAATCCCACAATGCATTGCAAAAACCAGGAAGCATCTATGCTCACTATAGGTGTGTCTCAATCCACTCCCTAGTTCAGTAGTCAGGACACTGATGAGGGAGTCGGCTATTATAAGATCGGTCTCAATCGCAAAATCCTTCAAGTGCACTGGAACGTTCGCTCCCTGATAAATCCCACAATGCATTGCAAAAACCAGGAAGCATCTATGCTCACTATAGGTGTGTCTCAATCCACTCCCTAGTTCAGTAGTCAGGACACTGATGAGGGGGTCGGCTATTATAAGATCGGTCTCAATTGCAAAATCCTTCAAGTGCACTGGAACATTCGCTCCCTGAAAAATCCCACAATGCACTGCAAAAACCAGGAAGCATCTATGCTCACTATGGGTGCGTCTCAACCAACTCCCTAGTTCAGTAGTCAGGACACTGATGAGGGGGTCGGCTATTATAAGATCGGTCTCAATTGCAAAATCCTTCAAGTGCACTGGAACGTTCGCTCCCTGAAAAATCCCACAATGCACTGCAAAATCCAGGAAGCACCTATCCTTACTATGGGTGTGTCTCAATCCACTCCCTAGTTCAGTAGTCAGGACACTGATGACAGGGTCGGCTATTATAAGATTGGTCTCAATTGCAAAATCCTTCAAGTGCACTGGAACATTCGCTCCCTGAAAAATCCCACAATGCACTGCAAAATCCAGGAAGCACCTATCCTTACTATGGGTGTGTCTCAATCCACTCTCTAGTTCAGTAGTCAGGACACTGATGAGGGGGTCGGCTATTATAAGATCGGTCTCAATCACAAAATCCTTCAAGTGCACTGGAACGTTCGCGCCCTGATAAATCCCACAATGCATTGCAAAAACCAGGAAACATCTATGCTCACTACAGGTGTGTCTCAATCCACTCCCTAGTTCAGTAGTCAGGACACTGATGAGGGGGTCGGCTATTATAAGATCTGTCTCAATCGCAAAATCCTTCAAGTGCACTGAAACGTTCGCTCCCTGAAAAATCCCACAATGCATTGCAAAAACCAGGAAACATCTATGCTCACTACAGGTGTGTCTCAATCCACTCCCTAGTTCAGTAGTCAGGACACTGATGAGGGGGTCGGCTATTATAAGATCGGTCTCAATCGCAAAATCCTTCAAGTGCACTGAAACGTTCGCTCCCTAAAAAATCAGGAAGCATCTATGCTCACTCTGCTCGCTTACCAGAAATTTCGTCACATTGTTTTTTTGGGTGATTTTTTCCTTTTATTGTGACAGGACAGTAGCGAGTTGACAGTAAGCGAGGTGGGAGAGAGGCGGGGGACGGGATCGGCAAAGGTCCACAAGCCGGGACTCGAACTCGGGCCGCCCGAGCGCAAAGGCGCTACATGTCGACGCGCTGACCACGAGGCCATTGGCACCGACAACGTCACATTTCTGAAGAAAGAAACATAAAACGCACGAGCCAACTCAGTAAATATGACACGTGATAGAAGATTTAAAAAGACAAACAGTTTTTCTTTATTTTATCACATCGCTAGACAGGTAGAGAACACACCTTGTTCACATTTATAATTATATTTGGCTGAAATGTTGTAAGGATATGTAACAGAACAACAATGTGTTTAAATAATAATATCCAAAAGATATAGGCCCTGCCTTTTGTTGATTAATACCATTCAATTTCAGTCATTAATCCAAGTAAATTTACTCTCATTAAATGTACAACCTAGGCAATTTACATTTCTTAAAAAAAAAAACATCTGCTTATAAATGTATTTTATTTTAATTGATCTAAAAATTAAATTTAAGTGATTTATGGTCATCCAATGAATGCCCATGAGCACTTTTTTGAATGCAGCTGATTGGAGCTGATTGAGACGTACCCACAATTTTTCACATCACTCGACAAAAACTTTTTCCTTTCTTCTCCTTCCTGCGCTGCCCCGTCATCAGAAGCACCTGTAGGCTTGGCGCTAATGTGACCCACACTGACGTGGACGCTGGCGCTGGATGTGAGGGGAGGTATGGGCGAGTGCACAGGGTTACTGGTGCAGGGCTCTCTGAAGGTTTAGCTCTAACACAGAATGACGGAGTTCAGCCGATTAGAGCTCTAGAATCCCAGCAGAGCTGATTACCTGAGCCGCCCGTCAGCCAAGATGTCAGAATACACGACTCCGCCCTCTGAGACACCAAACCCATCCCATGCTGATGAAACCTGGAGTCTAACCTAACATAACCTACTGTGGGCTGCACAATTTGGGGGGGGGGGGAAATCGAATGAAAATTGCCATTGTGATTATTTAAAAAAATGCCGGGTTTGCTGTGCTTGTTTGTAGGGCTGCACAATTTGGCCACAAATTGTAATATTTTGCTGCAAAAATTGTATTTAAGAAAAGAAATGTTATATTTTAATTTGTGGCTGTCTTAATTCATTTTCATTTTCATTTTCATTAAACCCAATTTGGCCATTTTTTTTAAATCATATATCAATAATAATAATTGGTTGGTTTGTGTTTTAACACCAATTTTCATGTAGAGTAATAAGTTAAAATACTATTAAAGTTGTATGCAAATTCCAAACAGAACCTAAACCAAATATTACTATTGTACTATTTCACTGTAAAATAAAAATGAGTATTACAATAATAATAATAAATATTATTATTGTTATTATTTTATTTTACATAACATAATAAAAATCTAATATTTGAATTATTTTATATTTAATATTTTCTAATACAGTACTTCATTTCTTTATGTTAAATCACTGAAAAACACAATTTGGACAAACAATTTATGATTTATTAATAATGATAATATTTTATTATAATTATTCAGAAATATTACTATTGTACTTTACACTGCAAAAATGTGTATAATAATAATATATTATTAATAATAATATTATTAATAAAAAAATTATTTTGCAATACAACTTTTAGACTCTATAAGTTTGTACAATTTAATTGAATCTCTTTTAAATTCAGGAACAGTTTGAACATCTAAACTGGTAACACACACACACACACACAGAAAAAAAGTTGGAAATACTGAGTCACGGCACAAAGCCTTGCAGCTTGCTGGTGGATTTTTCAATTATTTATCATTTTTCAATTTCTCAATAAGCCTTTGAGGATACAGACTTGATCCCTGAAGACTCTAAAGATCAGAGGAGGATTGTGGGAGTTTTGGGGGTGTTTTAAGTGAAGTGTGGTGTGGAAGTAAGAAAGGGCACCATACCAGTTTCTGCTAGTCCGTCACTGGGCACCTCGGCCCGTTTCTCCATGCGGAAAACTCTATAAAAAGAAAAAATACATCAAAATTACTTGGCAGCCAGTTTGTTTGTGTAAACCCTGCAAAACAACAAAAGCTTCAATGAACCTATAAGGGCGTTTTTCTGGACTTCAGGCTGTTGAAACTTGGGTTTTTGATGGTTTGGTCAGTTGCTAGCTTGCCAAACCTGCTGAACACCTATGCAGGGAGTCAAGCTAAGACCAGCAGACCACATCAGGCTGGTTTAATCTGGTCTTTTCTGCCTGTGCGTGATTGTTGCATAATTCATTCTCTCATGGTACAACAATCTGACCTCAATGCACCATTGTTTTTGTCTTAACTGTAACCATACACAGAAGAAAAACTCACAGACTTTCCCGAAAAAGACCCTCCAGCCATGACAGTCCTCAAGGCTCAAGTAGCAGGAAACTTTCCCAACAAAACATCACTCTCTGGGCGAAGGATGCTGGCAGGTCCGCTTGGCTCCAGTTTTACCCTGGAAGTCCGCTTGCCGTTGGAGTCCGTTATGGGGAAAAGGACACGCCATCTCAGCGTTTGGGAAAAACGCCAGAACCCTGTTTCTTCCAGAGCTTTTATACACACAATGCAGAATTAATTGTACTGTTCGATCTGGCTTGACAAAACTCAGTTTGAGAGCGTCTACCCACATACACACAACATCATGTCCAGAACACAACAATAAATATATTACAAGCAACCATAAACTACTTTTATGAGGTGCCCTTTACATAAAGTTCTTTTCGGCTCTGTTTTTACCAAGCATGGCCACCATTACAGTAGACTGATGCCAAAAAGGCACTGCTTCCAGTATGTGTAGTTAAAAATTGCACTGCAACATTTTTTAAATCTGGATGCAACCTTGAAGTGAGCTTTAGAGAGGGAAAGATTATCAGTGAATGCCCAGCTAACAGGGAACATTCTCAGAACTTTGGCTAACGTTCTGTCAAAGTTATGAACAAACGTCCGTCCAGTAATTATAATAACAGAGTGAGCTCTATATTTCTTCAAGCCCCGACGAAACTTACAAATTCACAAAATTAACGGAATGCATAGCTGATATAAAAAATTGGATGACTAGTAATTTCCTACTACTTAATTCTGAAAAAAACATTTATTGGACAAAAAACTTCCTCACGTAATAACCTAAAATAGCCTACTGTCTTGATGGCTGATCTGTCAAGTCCTCGTCGACGGTTAGGAACCTGGGAGTGCTCTTTGATACCAATACTAAACACGTTATACGCATGTGCACGCCATCAGCGTTCTCACAGGGTCGCGTTTTTAAAGTTTGCGCAGAGAGAACTTAAAGGTATAGTGGAGGATCTTTCCGAATTTTAGATAAGACCCGCCCTCTCCACTTTTTGAATAAGTTTGATTGATTCACCAGAATGATTGACAATTAGGAGGACCAATAGTATAGGTGATCCACCCGGAAGTAAAAAATCCTCTGCTATACCTTTAAGGGTTTTTCTGTTGGAACGGTGTCGTGTTAGCGGCCCCAAAGTTAATAATGATCGTTGCGACTGAAGTGAATCAATCAAAACTAAGTTTAGCTGGACAATAACTTAATAAATGAAGGTGACTTGACTTGACTTGACTGTAACGAAGTTCAGATGTTATGGGAAGAAAGAGGCGGGAACCGGCGAACATTCATGACGCATTTTAATGATAAAAATAAAACAAATACAAAACGAAAGTAAAAGACAGCAGCCCCTCACGGACGACCGCTGTCACGATAAAACAAAACACAACACAAGTTCAGGCCTGTCCTCTCTCGCTCTTCTGTCGTCGCTCCCCCTTTATGCTTCCGCTCCTCCGTGAGAGATACGAGACCGGTGCGTCGCGCAGGTGTCGCTCATCAGTGATCACGCCACCGGCCTCGTGCCGCTCTCTCACGGCTCTCGGCCACGTAATGCTCGCCACATTGACTAATGCTAGAATATTCGTTCAAAGTCATCTGGTCTTTAAAGGTGCTGTATGTAATTATTTAGACTGTACTAAAGCATAAAAACACTATAATATGTTTGCAGATATTTAGGAAACATGCAAAGTTCACATACTTCTCTCATAATCACTGCTACAGCCCGTTATTCTTAATGTGGAATCTGCGTTCCGTGTCAGAATGTTTTGTTCTGGTTTTGATCTGTGTGATCCCGCCCACTGCCAATTTACCCAATAGTATTTCGACACTTCGGGTTGCCAGTTGGCGGAAAACACAACCTATTGCATCAATGGAAGCCAGCAAACAAACTGGGACAGAGATCGCAGATTCCCCGACATAAAAAGCCTTGTCATCCATCCATCTAAAAAGCTCATGAGCAGAGGCATATTATAACATCGACAAATCAACTCATCAACTGTGTAAGACTCGTTGCCTTCCATTGTCAGTTGGGCTCGTTTGGGAAAAGTCCGTAAAAGTCCTGGCAGAAAGCGATGCATGAGGATGTAGTGTTTAACGACGAATTATTAGTTTTCCGAAGTGTTAACAACTTAGTGTTAACTAATAATTTCTTATTTCGCTTTCTGCCAGGACTTTTACGGGCTTTTCCCAAATAATGGAAGTGACGTCAACGTGCAGGTTAGCAGTAGCATGAGCCGTCAGACAAGTGTTTCCAAACTTTCCAATGCCTCGTGTTATGAGTACAGACTACAGAACCTATTTGTACTAGCCTACTGTATAAGTTTGGTACCATTCTGGGCATTATTAGTGGGGTAATTTACGAGATACACCCTTGGATCCATTAGCGCCTGCACTAAGCCATACAGCTTAGGGTGACCATGTCCTGTTTAACCAGGACATGTCTGGCCAGGATTTCGAGATCGCCCAAAATGCCCGGGATTCGGCTTTTGCTTTCTACAGTCACCATTCATTATGTTTGCATTATTACATTATTTGACACTGACACGTACGTGCCAGCTTTGCAGGTCATGCATTCTGCTTCACACGGATCCCGATCGAGACGAAAACACAGGAATTTTCTTAGCAATGTTAAAACGCACATCAACCGATCACTTGTTTAGCGTGCATGTAAACACTACATTCAGATTCACCAATCGGAATTAATTCAGTCCTACTGAATCAAAAGGTGTGCATGTAAACAAAATGAATGGCGACGAGAAAGCAAAAGCCGTATCCCGGATATTTTGGGCGATCTCGAAATCCCGGCCGGACATGTCCTGGAATATGGTCACCCTACAGCTGATATCTCTAAATAAGCTCTAACTTTAATAATGTTCGACCAAGGGGAAAAAAAGCTTGGCTCGAGGTCATGGTGCAAAGGACCCTATAGGTTGATTTTACTCCGAACCATCCCTTTAAGTGCATTACACTAAACATTTTTCTCATTACTGAAACACACCTAAAAATCCAAGAGAAACAACTGACCAGGTGCATTATGCATTACGCTTTCGGCAAAACCCCTCTTGACGGCTTATTTTGACAGAAGCGGATTCACGGGAGGATCAGAGAAGGCTGAGGTATGATTTACTGGTTCATACGGTGTGGAGCCGGAGGGGTCGCATCAGTTTGTTCCACTCTCCCTCCGCCTCAGGACGCATTAGACTGATTAGCCCGACGTTTGATAAACTGCGCCGTGATCGAACGATAACTCCATGCTTATTCCATGCTGGATCACTTTACACGAAACAAAAAGGTCAACACGCCTCCTCTAGATTATGCCGCCTCGCCTGCCACACGGCCACACGGCAACGACCTTTACAGCCAGGTCTTACTTTCATGAATACAATAATTTGTTTCTGAGAATGCGTTACGAAGGCGAGGGCGAAGTTGCGACCTGAGTTAAACATGTGACCACCACAGACTGGAATACATTACTGGGAAGAACAACATATTCAGATCATAGAAATAAAGAGAGACTCTTAATAAGGATTGTATTAACATTTATTAAATGAATGATTACTTAATGATTAGTGTATTAGGTTATTGTATTTACATAATTTTGTTTATTTGCTAGAATTATTTGCACACACTGCATGTGTTTACTTTATTTCACTCATTCTGTACCATTTCTAATTACTGTACTTGTTTGCTGCATTTGGAATATGACTTATTTTAATACATTACTTTCAGTGACTTAATTACTTCACTTTGTGTTATTTTGTTTGTTTGCTAACATTACGTGTAGCCTATACTGTATTTTTACTGATGTTATTTTGCATTTGACTTTATTTTCTCATTTTAGTTTACTCCACTTTTATACCATAAATCTTTCACTTTTTTTTTTATTTCTCATTTATTTTTCGAATATATTTACTTTTTAATATTACTAGTTGTTTGCTGCATTCTGACTAGTGCTTGTATTTCATTGTATGCTGCATTTTATCTCATTGTAAAGACTTTGGCAATACAAATGCTATTTTTATGTTTTTTTGTCATGCTAATAAAGCAACTGCAATTTAAACTGAGATTACAGAGAGAGAGAGAGAGAGAGAGAGTGTGTCTCTCATCCACAATGGCGTGTTTCAGTCTGTGTCTGAGGGTGTGTCCTTTTCTGAGTTCATTTAAGGACTCGAGCGGTTTTGCTGCATGTGTTCAACACCAGTTGCACCCTTATTCAGTGCATTCACTCCCTTACACACACTAATGTGCTTTTACAACCGCTAAAAACCTCTGGAAAAAAAGAGCCCTAGTTCCAGCTGAAATAACAATGAGCTGAAAGCCACAACGTCTTTGTCCAATCAGATCGGGATGCATGCATTCACTAACATTCACTTACAATTTTTTCGTCTAACACAGACAGTATAGAAACTGTGATATTGGGTAAATAGATTCTTATAAAAGCTTCTACTAACGAATAAATGCAAATGTTTCTCCTTCTTTCTCACAGACACACTTACACAGGTAAAACAAAGCATGTGAGACTCAAGTGAAACACGTTATCCCGTGTGAGCGTCTCCCAGCATGCTGTGCTTTCCCAACAGTGTGTGAGCGAGAAGGATCCACATCTTGACTGAGTTAAACATCACATGCACACATGGCTTCTTCACTTCTGTATAGGCACAACACACACTCAGTCCAAACTTCACTGTGATTTACACAAACACACAGCTGGGATATTACGGTTATGCTGTAAATTTTCTTGTATCCATCACTACCATTTAAACGTTAGGGGTCAGTAAAGTTTTTCAATGTTTTGTGATGTTTAACTTAATATCCTCACCAAGGCTGCATTTATTACATCAAAAATACAGTAATATATTATTACAATTTAAAATAACTGTTTTCTATTTGAATATTGTTTTTATGTAATTTATTTTTGTGATCAGATCTGAATTTTCAGAGTCACATGATCCTTCAGAAATCATTCTAATATGATGATTTGCTGCTCAAGAAACATTTATTATGATTAATCATGAACTTTCTATTCATCAAAGAATCCTGAAAAATAAAATGCATCACTCTTTCCACAAAAATATGAAGCAGCAGAGCTGTTCTCAACATTGATAATAATCATAAATGTTTCTTGACCAGCAAATCATATTAGAATGATATCTGAAGGATCATGTGACACTGAAGACTGGAGTAATGATGCTGAAAATTCAGCTTTGCATCACTAAATTAGATTCTTTATCTACACATGCATATATAAACAACATATAATAATCCAGATAAACTGTTTTTTGAGTGGCTAGAAAATGGATCCAGTGTCTAAAGCTTTAAATCAGACTGTTCACTCTCACAATGAAACCCATTATCGCTCTGTCTGTGCTTCTTTCCTTCCCTCGTGCCATCCAGGGGTTCTTTCCGCTTCCACGTGTCCGACCATCAGCCCTTGAGCGTCGGAGTAAAAGCCGGAGGAGGACACAAACAGAGCAGCTTCTATTTAATGGAGCGCACATACTAAACAAATCAACATACAGACTCATAATCACGTCTGCACTGTAATCAAAACAGCCCTTCTCTCTTTTTCATCTCACTTCAAAACAACACACACTCCCATGAGCTGAAATGTGAGACTTTGTTTGGATGATCTCGGCTAAGCTTTATAAAACGGAGAGTGAAAAGCCCTAAGCGACACTAAATGAGATCAGTTTGTGAATGAGAACTAGACAGCAGACAAACGGACCTCAACTCACATTCAGGACAGACTATCCATCTGGATATGTGTCTGGATGAACTTACAAAATATGAACTTTTCACATTTAATAGTGTCTTCAAAATAACCCGCAGGTGTGTGTATTCAGGTCATTTGGAGGAAACTTGCTGTATGACTTACTCTGAGATAATTATCTTTATCTTTATTTGCTTGACTTATTTAATTGATCAAAATACAGTAAAAACAGTTATATTATTACAATTTAAAATATCTGTTTTCTATTTGAATGTATTATAAAATATCATTTATTCCTGTGATCAAAGCTGATTTTTCAGCATCAGTCTTCACATGATCCTTCAGAAATCATTCCAATATGCTGATTTGGTGACTAAGAAACAATTTGATTGAAAACAGTTGTGCTGCTTTAATTGAAATGTAACTTTGCATGTAACAGGATTGGAACAAAACATCACTTTTCCTGCATTCCTTCCATAAACACATGTGCAGCCTTAATTCATGAGTTTATGATTCGGAATGCATTTCTGTCCCAATGTAAGTGAACAACAGTTGTACATGACTCAGAAAGCACAGATGCTGAACGTCTCCTGGAAATGCTCAAGCGAATCTCAACAGACACATAAAGCGAGAAACAGCTACATTGACTTTCTCTACAACAACAAGTGAATGAGTCCGAGGAAGAAAGAAAGAAAGATATTTCATGTATTTGAAAGAAGTCTCTTATTCTCACCAAGGCTGCATTTATATGCTCAAAAATACAGTAAAAACAGTAATATGGTGAAATATTATTACAATTTAAAATAACCATTTTTTATTTTAATACATTTAAAATTTTAATTTATTCCTGTGATGCAGAGCTGAATTTTCAGCATCATTACTCCAGTCTTCAGTGTCACATGATCCTTCAGAAATCATTCTGATATGATGATTTGCTGCTCAAGAAACATTTATTATTATCAATGTTGAAAACAGTTGTGCTGCTTCATATTTTTGTGGAAACCATTTGGCTGTCAAGATTATTCGATGAATAGAAAGTTTAAGAGGAACAGCGTTTATTTAAAATAGAAATCTTTTGTAACCAGTGTTGGGGATAACGCATTACAAGTAATGAGAGTTACGTAATCAGATTACTTTTTTCAAGTAACTAGTAAAGTAACGCATTGCTTTTAAATTTACACAAAAAGTTAAACAAATGACTTTGTTTCCCCCTGTATTGACTGACAGCTCTCTTGTCTCGTAAGTTCAGAGGCTTTGTGTGTGAACATGATGGTTATTGTAGTTCTAGAATAATGTGAGCATGCATTTACTCATCTCACTTGCACAGAAACAGATTTAGTAATCCTCAAAATTCATTAAAACAGTCAAATGCAAAGTCAGAATATGCAAACCTGCAATGATTAAATATGTAAAAAGGGGTGGTATAATGCCCTTTTCACTAGATGTAAAATAAGTATTTGATGTCCCCAGTGTGTAAGAGAAGTTTTAGCTCAAAATACCCCACAGATATTTTTATATATAGCATGTTAAAGTTGTCACTTTTTGAGGGTGAGCAAAAACACACCGTTTTTGTGTCTGTCCCTTTAAATGCAAATGAGCTGCTGCTCCCGGCACAGAGGGCGGAGCTTCAAGAGCTTGTGTTCTTTTACCTCACACACACATGCACTGAAAATGTCAAAAACTTTTAGCCTTTTATGTTCAAACCGGATTCAGACAAAGATGGACTCAAGAGACTCAAGAAGAAGTGACAACATGTAGAAGCAACAGGACATTTCTGAATGGTTAGTTGATGAATTTATGTAGCTTATATGTGTAGTTATCTTTTAGTCATTGATTAGCATATTCTGTCATGATAATCTATAAATCGTGTCCAGGGGGCGGGGTTTATGTAAATTTTAGGGTTATTGATGTCACTAACCCAGGAGGAATGTCGTGTAGTCCCTATACCAGCCGTTTGTTGTAGTCCTTAAAAGGCTATTTCTTTAAAAGCAAATATCTCCTTTTTGCTTTGAACTTAGAGCGTTGTAACTGTGCAGATGTTGTTTATGCTCAAACAGCAACATTACACACTAACTAAAGTTAGAAAAGTGAAATCATAATCAACCACCCCTTTAAATAACACAAATATACTTTATGTATTTAATCTCACTTTATTAACCAATGTCTTTGGATGATCCAATTCAACCATACTAATAATCAAAAATGACTTTTAACATTAAACATCACATTTGTGTTTCATTTAGTTAGTTTTTTTGTTTGTTTAGTGTCCAGAATGGCAACACAGCTGAAATATTTGAGTTGCGCCCTCTACTGGACAGCAATGAATTTGCATTTCTGTCAGCCTGAGGCTTATTCATTTCACTTATGATGTAAAATGGCCTTTACATTGGCCAAATATAGTTAATTTAGTTCATATAGAACAAGCAAGCCCGAGTCCAGCCCAGGTGAGAAAAAAGTCAATTTTACTTTCCATCAGTTACTTTTAGTTGCTTTTTTAGGGAATAGCCTAGCGCAATATTGTAACACAAAAAATTGAATGCATCCTTGATGAATAAAAGTATTAATAAATTAATTAAGTAAGTGAGGAAGAATTGTGTTGTGGAAGAAAGGAAGGACAAATCTTCTATGCAGGAAAGAAAGCAAACCTGTAGAGTGTTGTGTTGTCCAGTATAGTTGTCAGCTGTCAGTGTGACACACAGGTGAGATGATGTGTTAGACTGACTTGAACTCTCACACACTGCACATCTGCTCCTGCTGTGAGTGATCACGCTGTTAACAGAACACCTGTGAGACACAGAAACACACAGAGAATCAGTCACGCGATTAGCCCTGAACGCTCATCTCAGACCTAAACTAACTAACTTTAGTCAACATCTCTTTCTTGACCCATTATTTAAAAAAAAAAGTTAAAAAAAAAAAAGGATTACAAATGCAAAATAACTTTCTGGACATTGCTAGCTGAATTAAACATGCAACATGCTGACAACAAACATTATCCTGCAAAAAAAAAAAAAAAAACCTGCTAAAACCAGCTGGTCTTAGCTGGTTTTAGCTGATCTCAGCCTGATCAAGCTGGTGTTCAGCTCGTCTCCCAGCCTTAAACCAGCCTTTGAAACCAGACCAGGCTGGAAGACCAGCTAAGACCACACCAATTCACATATATTTATAAAAATACATTATTACTTCAGCTCTGTCTCATTTTGAGGTCTTTGTACAGTCATTATACCATAAGTTTGTGTAAAAACACATGATTGATTTTTAAACTACCATATGGTTAAAACTTTTTGATGATATCATAATACGATCAGACAAAGTTCATATATTTTTTCTGCAAATACTTTTTTCTAAATTCATTGAACTCATTGAACTTACAAGAAAAAGGGGAAACAGTTTTTTCTAGGGTTTGCTGCTGCCACCTTGTGTCTACATTGTGTCCTCACATTGGGACAAAACATTTTCAACAACAGGTTACTCAGTATGTATGGATTTGGGAATTTCATTCAGAGGGTCTGTCAGTGTAAAAATTACCATTACCATATACAATAAAAACATATAATAAACTTCACAGCATGCCAATGTATACAATACCTTGTAGAACTAAATGATAACAATATAATATAATATGCTAATTATTCGAAATTAAATTATTAAATCAATGAAATCAATTTTTTTTTTTTTATTGAATAGAAATTACTCCTGTCAGTGGAACATTATCGTTAAAACACATTATACAGGAGGTATAACGATAAGTAAACATCACTGCATGCCAACGATGTAGAACTTATAATAATTAGATGACATCATTAAAGATGAAAACAATTATATGAGTACAAAGTAATGATCAAACCTGGATGTATTTTATTAAAACTTGGCAGTAGCCTAGTTAAACTATTACGTTTATAAAAATAAAAAAACTATAGCCATATATTCGAAATATTTTTACTTAGACGCAAATATATAATATTTAAGTTAAGACAAGCGCTGCTGATGCATTGATTAACCTCCCCCAGATGAGACAAAGCTTAACGCCTAAACAAAGGAGTTATCCGAGCGCACCGGCATGAGCCCCACATGGCGCGACTGCGCATGCTCAGTGCCGGACAGCCCGGTGTCCAGTCAGTGTCTGCTTACACTGATCAGATGCGTTTGCCTCATATGCTCCGGTCCCGTTAGTTACATTCCGTTTGCCTTCGCGTTATTATTGCCAAATCTGCGGGGTTGATGTGTTTAAACGCACACTGTAGATTTAAATCCAGACATTTATTCACTCTCATATTCCACCTGGGCTGCACTGCACCTGATGTCGGCATAGGCACGCGCTCGCAAGGTAAGACTGTGTGTGGCAAGTGCATTTTCTGCATCAGCTCCTGATTTCAATCTAGATCTACGTACTTGTCTTGTACATTTGCATGCAGTTAAATGCAAATGCGTTCACTGCAAAATGTCAGATCCAGTTAAATCGCTTTAATGGAGATTAGTCATGTTCCCTGGAGTCATTCAGTGGCTCGTTTAAGGGGCCTTAAAGCTTGATATCACAGACGAATATTTAAAAGTTCCACAAATAGCTTTTCATTTTCAAGTTCTTGAGAATACCATCTTGCTCTAATGCTTTAAAGAACCCTGAATCATTGAGGAACCTATAATGAACGCCAAGAACTTCTTTGGGAACACTTTACTCAGCGTCATTATTAGCATTATTAACTATTATGTAGTTACAGTAGTAGGCTAATAACTATATTATGCATAATTACATGCAATTAACCCTAAACCAAACCTTCATCCTATAACCCTTATTCTTTAGTTAGTAGCCCACATGTAGGCTAGTTAATTATTATTACTCAGTACTTAAATGTATAATTATATTGACACCTTAAAATAAAGGGTAGCCTACACTTTATTTAACAGTGTTATTGTTGCAGGTGTTACATGTAATAACTATAAATTATGCATAATTACATGCAACTAACCCTAAACCAAACCCTCATCTAGCTACATGTAGTTAATTAGTAGGATTACTCAGTCCTTAAATGTGTAATTACACCGTAATATTGACACCTTAAAATAAAGTTTAACCAGTTAAAGTGTAACCACTTCTTTTTCTATCTCAAAAGAACCATGTATAGTAATCATTGTTACCTATAGCCATTTCTGTCTGATCTGAACTCATAAATAGACTTTCATTGACTTAATGCACTCAGATTGATTAACAAGTTAATTGTTAGTTATTGACAAATAATTAATAAATCTGACTTTGACCAGTTAATTTTCCACATATGTTTAGGTTATTTGACAATACATGTTACAGGGTGAATCTAACTGCAAAAAAAAAAAATATATATAGCTATATATATATATATTATTTCTGCGCACGTTCGTATCATTTCATATGCTCACTTCGTTTGCTCATATCAGTTATAATGATCAGACTGTTGGCTACAGCTGACTGCTGCTGCTTATGGTTTCTTCGTTTCTGTTAAAGTTGTAGACCTCTCAGTAGGCTATAGCTTGTATTTGAAGCATCTGCTGGTGATAATAACCTTCATAGTGATCATCCCTTTGAGAACTGCGGCCTCAGATGTGGGTCGCTGGGCAATTAAGCTCGTAGATCAAAAGGAATTAAAGCCTGACTGACAAATGCTCGTGAAACCTGCTGACACACGCGCACGGAGGCTTTTGTCTTCACTGGGGAGTGGACTGACGGGAACTTTGCACTGTCCGGTGACATGTTTATTTTAACAGAGCACCGTCTCTTCCGTTTCAGGGCTGTTCCACACAGAACGCGTTTTTGGGTTAAAAAACGTGAGACGCGGGCAGCGTAATGGGGTAAAACCGCAAGTTCAAATTTTATTGTGCGCGAGACGCCGCAAAAGACGTAAGACGCGAGCCCAATGGTCAAACGCATAGAAAAATAATTGAAAAGTAGCACAGTGGAATGCAAAAAAACGCGTTCTGTGTGAAATCATAGTTGCAAAATCATCATTGCCAAGTGGCCTCAAAACATATTTTAAAACATGAGGACCATTTGTGGGTGAACTATCCCTTTAAGGCCCGTTCACACCAAGGACGAAAACTATAAAGATAACGATAAAGATATAGTTCTAAAAATCGTTCGCATTATTAAAGAATAGCTATAACGATAACGGCAAAGATAAAAACGATATAATTGGAATCACTTTCAGAACTTTTTTCCAGGCTGATGAACGATAAAAACATTGACAGCCAATCAGAATCAATCCGGTTTTCAGAGCTCGAGCATTTAAAGTGACAGTCAAGCACGCATCCGCTGGTGTGGACGCTTATCGTTTTTGGTGTAAATGGGCCCTAAAGGGGTGGTTGATTATGATTTCACTTTTCTAACATTAGTCAGTGTGTAATGTTGCTGTTTGAGCATAAACAACATCTGCAAAGTTACGACGCACAAAGTTCAAAGCAAAGGAAGATATTTGCTTTTAAAGAAATCGTTTTTTAAGGACTATAACAAACGGCTGGTAGGGACTACACGACATTCCTCCCGGGTTAGTGACATCAATAACCCTAAAATTGACAAAAAACCCGTCCCGGGAACTCGCAAGTAGTGTTGAGAAGAGGAAGAGTTGTTGTAGTAAAGCACATTTGTGAGTCGCATCCGTCTTTTCACATGCAAAACAGTACATAACACAAATGCAATAGCATGTCACTCTGCAGGCATCCACACAAGCGATTTTATAGATTATCATGACAGAATATGCTAATTGAAGATAGTTAACTCCACATCAGCAACATAAATTCATCAACTAACCATTCAGAAACGTCCTGTGGCATTCTACATGTTTTCACTTCTTGAGTCTCTTCATCATTGTCCGACTCCAGTTTAAACATAAAAGGCAGAACAGTTTCTGACATTTTAGTGCTTGTCTGGAGCTGCTGCTCTTGAAGCTCCGCCCTCTGTGCCGGGAGCAGCAGCTCATTTGTATTTAAAGGGACACACACAAAACAACGTTTTTACGTTTAACGACGATTGTTCCTGGCGTGAATGGGCTTTTAGGTACAAAACGAAATATTGAACATTTCTATTTTTATTTTACTTTTCAACTGTAGAAAACAAAACAATTCTTAAAACAGCAACATTTTATAAAATATCAAACCAACTTTTTGGGAAACAGAAATTACAACTAATAAATTGTATAAAAAGACAACATAAAACACATACCTTGCCCAAATATAAATGTGACGACCTGATTTGTTCTGAAAACACGGTTCAACCTTCAGTTAAAATCTGCCTTCATAGTTGACTCTTGTCTGAATGCATGCTGATGTGTTTTTATGTTAATTATGTTTACTCAACTTTAGTTTGGAGGATAGAATCACAAACAAACAATATCCTAATTCAAGAGTTAAACTACAGTATTAACCATGATGTAAAACCACAGACAAAACACACATTTGTGTAACTAGACTTTTGTCTGTCAGTTACTGAGATAAAGACCCTGTGTGTGACAACTATCCCTGCATGGTCTTCCCTGAAAATGAAGAGTTAAGTATTGTGTGACTGAGTTTGTATGTGAAACATGTTCATAATTAATGTGACTCTGCTAGTACACCTGTGTGAATCCGAGGAGAACTGACTTCATACATCCACTAAAAATAGTCAAAACACTGGCTGATTCGAAGACAATGAGCAAAAATGATGAAAAAAAAAGTGAAGAGAAAAGATCCTGCAGCATTTCAGCAACACTTGATTTGAATATTTTCCATCAAATGCATTGACATTCAGACATTTTAAGTATGACTTGAATCTCATGTTTTGGGAACACCATATATATTATGCATACAACAACGTACAGGAATATGTATTGTTTCTTTCATTTGTGTAACTATTTTCTTATGCAAAAAAACAAAACAATCAAGTTTAAACTGATATTCTGTAACCACAAGTATTTTTACCTCAGCTTATTCTCTCACTGCTTTGCTGGCATATTTTTCTTTCGTGTTATATTAAATTTGGGAGCAGTACCGTAAACAGCTGTCCTGTTTTCCTTCGGTTTGTCTCGGTGTAAAACGATAGGGCTGCTAAATAAAGCATGGGAGACGGGCTGATTATGTAACGACACTGGTGAACTGTGACCCAAATTAATTCTGCTTACCTGGCACTCAGGTGTGGAATATGATTTAGTTTTGACTTGATGATTTAAATACAGCCTTGAAAAAACAGTGACACCCACTTCTCTGTATGTCTTTATGTCTTTCAATCTGGAAAAAAATCCATACATAAAAAACACAAACACATCATTATTTATATTTTAGCATGCTATTACCACGGTTGTTACAGTTAACAAACTAAAACTCATCGTAACACTTTTCCTAAAACCTTTATACATAATGAATGAATATGAATGAAAGTAAAATACATTATTATGTTACACCATTAGAAAGTATAATGCATTCAGATGTAACAAGAAATCTGCAAATATTATAACGCCTTTTAACTTTGGTTAAAATGATTCATGAAAAGATATAATGCGTACATTGTGCATTATACACAAAAGGCTTTAAGTAAAGTGTTACCAAAAGAATTTTTGTTGCTTGAAATAAAATAATCTATAAAAAACATTTTCATTTACTTTAACTTGAAGCACTGAAATAACTAAAAATAAAAATAAATATAAAATATAAAAAAAATAAAATACATTTTTTTAACTGAAAATGTAAAATATAAAAATAAAAAGCAATTCAAAATATAAATAAAAACTACAATAGTATCTCAAGGACACTGACTATTACCCATCATACATTTTAGATCAGTTATGGTGTAACAGAATCTTATTACAGCACATTTATGTGGCACAATGTGATCAGCAATCGAAATCCAATATTTAGTCTTGTGAAATGATCTTTGTATGACTCGCTGTCCTGAAGGAATACATTTCATATTGTGCAAGGAAAATCACTTTTAAACTGCCTCTATTCTTGTTTGTTCCTTCACAGGATAATCATCTTAGAACTAGAGCCATGGAGACAGTCGTTCACTTCATGAATGACTCTGTAGAGTTTTATAAATGGAGCCTTACCATAGCAGGTGAGAATATTCTGAGATAGCAATATAGAAGAATAATAAAACCCAGCAAACGGAATATGAATTCCTGAACTGAATGTTGTTTTATGTGTTTAATTCTCAGACAAGCGCGTGGAGAAATGGCCGATGATGTCATCGCCGCTCCCCACCCTGGGGATCAGCGTTCTCTACCTGCTGTTCCTGTGGGCCGGACCCCTTTACATGCAGAACCGCGAGCCTTTCCAGCTCCGAAAAACCCTCATCGTGTACAACTTCAGCATGGTGCTGCTAAACTTCTACATCTGCAAAGAGGTCTGTTCAGCTCCTTCTTGTCAACCAATCAGGCATCATGGGTGATGCGATAGTATTTGTCAAATGGTAATAATATATACTATAATAAAAAATACAAAGAAGTCTGCATTATGCATTAACTTGCAAAAGACTGAAATCACGGCATTCTGTTTGTTTCTCTTACAAAAATAAGCAGCATTGCAAAGAAATTGGATACACGAGAGGCGGTTTGCTTTTCACATGCATTCTGGGTGGAAGACAACTTTACTTTGCACATCTATACTGTGACAAAAAAATATTTTCTTCATCAAAAGATACTTAAACATCCTTAAAACAAGATAAATATAGTGTTTTCAGATAATATAATATTGAATTATGGAACATTTATCTTTCTTATAAGTGTTTTAAGGATACACCTCATACATTTATGCTTAAAAAATTGCTAATGAAATTGATTTTGCTTGAAAAGTGAAGAATTGCACACATATATAAAGTGATATTTGTTAATTATTACCCTACAAGTTTGATTAAACCATAAAAATTTGAGGAACATTTTCTATATATTTTTTTTAAATATGAGGGACGAACAAAACACTAAACTTGGTTAAGGTACAGTAAGACAAAATTATCTTGCAAAAAAGGCAAACTACAGCTGAAAATGAAAGGAAAATGCATTAAAAAAAAAATAGAAACAACATAATCAGTTGTTAAAATTTTCTTGGTTCTCTCACGTTTTTGTATTAGTTCATAATTTCTCTGTATGGCAGCCTGGACAGAAATTGTGTCTGCACAATTTGTAATGTTTCATTGCATTATTATCACAAATAAACTTGCATATTGTTGCCCTACTATTGGTTTGATTGCTTCGATTGCTCTCCTCATTTGGATAAAAGCGTCTGCTAAATGGTTAAATGTAAATGTAAAACAACTACCCAATATGCTGTCAAAACAAAATTGAAATAATATTTGAATAAAGGGTGAAGATGTCAATTTCCAAAGGCAAGACATCACTTTTGTCCACTACTGTATATAAAAAATAAATAAAAAAAGAAAAAAATATTTCTTTGTAAAAAAAAAAAAAGAAAAAAAAAATGCTATTCATAATATAATATAATATAATATAATATAATATAATATAATATAATATACTGTAATATAATATAATATAATATAATATAATATAATATAATATAATATAATATAATATAATATAGGAAATGTCAACTTCCCACCTACAGTATATGCAACAATTCTGGGGGTGTTCATTAGGATTTTATATTCACACATAAAGTGTTAAAAAGTGAAAAAATAAATAGTACTGCAGTGATTTCAGCACAACAATAGTGCAATAGTGTACAGACAGACCACAGACAGGTCAGACGGTTTGGCACTAGATCAAAAATAAATTGTGACATATTTGACTTCTTACACAGAGTTGCTTGTTTCGTAAGTTTTCTGCAACAAACAAAAAAATAAGCAATGAAAGGACACAGAAACACACTTATCTGCATTAAAAGCAAAAGGGATAAACTATGGCAAATCAACCAGTCCATCACATACAGACTTCACCTTTAACCTTTCCTTGAGCACATATTAATAATAATGAATGTTTTTCTCTTTAGCTGCTCTTGGGCTCCAGAGCGGCCGGATACAGCTACCTCTGCCAGCCCGTCAACTACTCCAATGATGTTAATGAAGTCAGGGTAAGGAATACTCTGGCATGTCTTACTAAATGCCCACATACCATATACTGCTATTGTTTATATATAAAGCTATGACTAACCCAATCAAAAAAAAAAAAAAGATTGAAGCCAAGATCTTGTACTAGAGGGTATTTAACAGCTGTAAGGAAAAGGGAGAAAGTTGAGGAGAGGCTTAACTGGAATGCAGAATCCCAGGATACCACTGTCACTGACGTCGGTTAGAGTTTCCTCATGCTGTTATCTTGGCATTCATCATCACCCTCATTGGCAAGCTTGGTTTCCCTGGTGACATGAGGACAGAGATGAGGTCAGGAGTTCCTCCACCTGTAGGCCACTCCAACATTTTCATAAAGAGCAAATTCATTCAAATTAGTCATTTTACTTTATCTAAAGTGACTTTAAGGCACTCATAAGGTGAACAGTATCACTGGAGTAAGCTTAGGTCATGTGACTTGATCAAAATGGTTATGGTAGTTATGGATCACCCCTTGTGTTTACTCCTACAAACATTTGTGTACTAGATAGATAGATAGATAGATAGATGGATAGATGGATAGATGGATGGATGGTCAGAGGAAGATTGATGGAGAGAGTTCTTAGATGGATGGATGGATGGAGATTGATGCAGAGAGTTCTTGGATGGATGGATGGATGGATGGATAGATAGAGGAGGATGGATGGACATACAGAGTTCTTGGATGGATGGATGGATGGATAGATAGAGGAGGATGGATGGACATACAGAGTTATTGGATGGATGGATGGATGGATGGATGGATGGACATACAGAGTTCTTGGATGGATGGATGGATGGATGGATGGATGGATGGATGGATGGATGTTGATGCAGAGACTTCTTGGATGGATGGATGGATGGATAGATAGAGGAGGATGGATGGATGGACATACAGAGTTCTTGGATGGATGGATGGATGGATGGATGGATGATGGATGGATGTTGATGCAGAGAGTTCTTAGATGGATGGATGGATGGATAGATAGAGGAGGATGGATGGACATACAGAGTTCTTAGATAGATGGATGGATAGATAGAGGAGGATGGATGGACATACAGAGTTCTTAGATGGATGGATGGATAGATAGATAGATAGATAGATAGATAGATAGATAGATAGATAGATAGATAGATGGATGAACACGGTTCAAGCTTCAGTTAAAATCTGCCTTCGTTATATTGTTAACTTTGTCTGAATGCATGTTGATATGTTTTTAATGTTCATTACTGGATGACAGATATGTAGTGTCACTAAGACCAGTGGTGTTCCTGCAGATAGCGTCGGCTCTGTGGTGGTACTACATCTCTAAGGGAGTGGAGTTTCTGGACACAGTGTTCTTCATCATGAGGAAGAAGTTTAACCAGGTCAGCTTCCTGCACGTCTATCACCACTGCACCATGTTCATCCTGTGGTGGATCGGCATCAAGTGGGTCCCCGGCGGACAGTGTGAGTGTTCATTATTCATTAAGCAGACCTGAATCTACCTAAATAACGAAATTGCTTCTATTGTTGTTAAATTAAGCCAATTGCGATTATTATAGACTTAGCTGAGCCTATATTAAGCCTAAACCTAAAATGAAGCTAAAATACGTTGTATAATTGAACAAAGATATGATAGTGCCTTTATAAAGTATTTGTCACTTGCAATTTTGGACAGTTGTTTTTCTAACTTTTGAGGACACAAACATTTTATGGCTAAATATGGTGATACGCACGCACACACACACACACACACACACACTCTATCTCTCGCTCTCTATCTTGTACAGCTCTCTTTGTGAAGACATTCATTCAACTAATCACATTCACATCCATCACAACTAAGAGCCAAACCCGAACACTTACCCTAAACCTACCCTTAACCTAATGATAATAACCTTATCCCTAAAAATCAAGGCTTAGCCCTCAAACAGGCCTTTAAAATTATCTCAGAAATTGAGGATTGGCCCAAATGACCTCACTTTACTCACTTTGTCCTCACTCCGCTGGTCTAAAACTCAAACTGGTCCTCACAAAGAGAGTTGCACAATTAAACATATGTTTGTGAACATTTATTTGATTACACTATATATATATACATACAGTACTGTGCAAAAGTCTTAGGCATGTTAATGAATGAAGGAAGAGGAGATTTGACGAAATCGGAGGAAAGGTTAGGAGAGCTTAGGAGGTGTGGAAGGGAGTACAGATGGTCAGAGGGTAATAAGGAGGAAAGGGTGAACAAAGGTTAATGATCTGAGGATTGCGTTTAGATGATTGGATGTTGTAATCTTGTGTCTCAACAAATGCTGGTGACATTTCCAGAATATTTGATATACAGCGCTCAATGTTAATTTCAGCAATATAAAAGTATGTGGCTCCTCATGCATCTTGAAGCAATTTACTTCATTCATGAAACTCGATCAGAATGGATTAATTAATGAAAATTATTTTTGTTCGTGATCCATGAAAGAGTCTCATTGTGCCAAAACATACACCATCTCACTGGATCATAATCCTGAAACGTAATCAATACTTTGTTGGACCAACATATGTTTTGATGTTATAAATCTCCTTTCTTCTTCACAGCTTTCTTTGGAGCCACAATTAACGCAGGCATTCATGTGCTGATGTACGGCTACTACGGCTTGGCAGCGTTCGGACCAAAGATCCAGAAGTACCTGTGGTGGAAGAAATACCTCACTATTATTCAGATGGTAAATAAACATGCCACATCCCTCTTAGCTCCTCAAACTGCAATATTAAAGAACAATAATTTGATTGGCTGAAATACAACTGTGCATGGACTCCTGCTATTAGTTTTCACAGCTCAAGATACACAATTCAATGTTTAAATTTCAAATCTATTTTGGTAAATAAGCTGGATTTCAAAGTGCCCCTGTAGTCAATAATTTTATCCCTTAAAACTCATCTTTGATCACCAAAATGACATATTAAAAAAAAGTTCGTCATGCCTTAAAATAGCTTGATTGTAACTCTACACCATTGCCTCATTTAGTATACACGGTTCTATGAATATGCAAATGAGCCCCGCCTCCACTCACTCACTCACCTCAGAGATCCACTCGTTGACGATCACACGTTGATCTGATTGGTTATAAGGTAGTGTGTGACGTCAGAAACACCAGCGATTTCAAACCGTGTTTTTGAGACGTTTTTGGTTGACTTTATGTATTTTGTACATGGTTTGTCTAAAAGCATATTAAAAACACCACATAGACATATAAACAACTTTAAAAGCTTGATTTTCACCACAGGGGGGCTTTAACATTTCTAATTAATCATCGCAATCGTAAGCACACTGATTTGTAGTGCAAATAGTTTTACCGATTACTGCACATGTTTTTCTTCTAGTTATTAATTTACCTATAGCTGCTAATGAATCGGAAGTAGCCTATCGCACATTATAAGAAAATAGCTTATTTCCACGTTGCAAAATAAGGTGAATATAGGGATTGTGTTCAAACTAAAGTGGGAAAATACCATTAACCAAACAGAACATCTCTTGGTGAGTACAAATTGTCATTTTATGATTTTATTTGACATCTCAAAGCTCTTCTAGGCTATTTGAAGCAATCAAAGTCTTCACAGTTGCAGATTTCTGTTACACACCTGTTTGCTGTGTGTTTAGATCCAGTTCCACGTCACCATTGGCCATGCCACACACTCGCTCTACACGGACTGCCCGTTCCCGGCCTGGATGCAGTGGGCTCTGATTGGCTACGCCGTCACGTTCATCATTCTGTTCGCCAACTTCTACTACCAGACCTACCGCCGCCAGCCACGGCTCAAGTCAGCCAAATCTGCCGTCAACGGCGTCTCCACAGCAGCCAATGGCACCAGTAAGGCACCGGAGGTCACGGAAAACGGAAAGAAACAAAAGAAAGGAAAAGGAAAACATGACTGAAAAGAAACACGGAAACACTGGGTCTCATGGGGTTCAAAAATGCCCATGTAATCTCAACCATTACAGACTGTTTAGTAATTGTAAAAATGAAATTGGTCTTTGTTTTGGTTAACTTGCTCATTGTCTTTCAAACTAGGGACAACGCAACCAATTGTGTGTGATGTCGCTTTCTTTTCACTTTCATCTCCTGATGTTTAGGCTACTTGTGAAAATTTTATAAATCTAAAATGTCCACTGTGGCATGCCGAATCTGAACGGCAAACCACTTTGAGATGTTCATTTCTCATCACAGAATGACAGATACATATGCTTTTCCACTGAAACAGAATCTCAGCTGATTCTCTTAGTTTTTATCTCATATATAGGCAGCTGATGAAAGATTCTTACATAAATGGCTCATCTGGATGCTTCACATGTCCTTCATCTGGTCTCAGTGGCAGCCAGTTTTCTTCACACTCTTGAATGCTGAAACAAGTGATATGGAGTCATTCAAGACGCAAGACTGAATCATAACGCATGCGAATAATCACGCAAATTCCACAATCTATTTTCTTTTTCTTTTTTTTATAGCTATAATTATTGTCTGTTTGAATCTTTATTTGTAGTGAAACAGTGGTGTTTAAGGACTCTGGTGACCGTTATTACAAATAGGCGATTTTTAAAGGGCCAATACAATTCTACCAAAGAAAATCACTTTATATTTGTTGGATTTATACTCTTGCATTAGATATGTTTCATTTAATTTTCCCGAACTAAACGAGTTCCTGAGAATGCATGCGGTAATGATGGGATCATGGCTTTATACTCAGGTAGTTTTACATGTTTTTGTTCACATGTAAATTTAGACACATATACTGCATACACACACACACGTGTCCTTAATATCTATTGCTTTGTGCATGTAGCTTTTTATGAAGTTTTTGCAAATGTCATAGTGCATTACAATTACACTAATTCTGCTTTTTGTTCCCTTTTATAAACAAAATTCCCTATTAATAAAATCCCACAATTAAAAAGAACAGGTAGACAACTCTCGAAACGTGCTATTTATGCGGTATATTTTCTGTATGAATGAATACTCTTAAGTTCACACGGGAAGTACGCAGGCTGTTTGTGATCTGCATATTGTGATTTTAAGACATTCCTCTCTGAAAATGTAGTCCTAACTCTACCCATAACTTATCCCTAAAATCAGAGGGAAATGATAGGTGGATAACACTGATGTAGAAGCACCTAACCCTGGTTGTAAGCCTAAACTTTTCCTTCAAATCTGATTGGTTGACTGAAATGTTGTTCCGAGATCAGCAAAGACAGTTGATCCAGGATAATGTTGTACTTGGTGAATGTTCATCGTGTACAGCTTCAATGTTCCTCTTATAATAAACGATTATACCAATTGATACAAAACTGAATGAAATAAACAGGATATCAACCTCATTTTCTGTCTTGTCTCACTCTCTCTCTGATGTATATATGTTGGCCTACTCAATTACTTACAAATTACTCGTCTTTTGCAAATAAAAGCATTATTATTATTAGTTCACGCCTCAATTTTAAGCATTAATTACACTAAGGATGATAACTATAACGATAAAGTTTGGATAGCTATAACTATTAATGACACAGAGGAACGTTGGAGTCACTTTGAAAACGATAAAACATTGACAGCCAATCAGAATCCACCCTATTTAACGAGCTAGAGCAAATGACAGACGACATTACTGCAGCACACGATTATAATAAACAGAACATTATCGTACGTTGGTGTCGTGGACACTAAAGGGATATTAGACTCACCCTCATGTCGTTCCAAACCCGTAAGACGTTCGTTCATCTTCGCAACACAAATGAAGATCTTTTTTTATGAAATCTGAGAGATTTCTGTCCCTCAATTGACATACGCAACTACCACTTTGAAGTTTAAAAAATGTCATTAAGAGATTGTAAAACTAATCCATATGAATTGAGCGGTTTAGTGCAAATTTCAAGCGCTTTATATGATGAACAGATTGAATTTAGGCTTTTATTCACATATAAACATTCATCAGCTTGCACATCAGTTGTGGTAAACGGAAGCTCAAGCATGTTCGCTTGATGTGCGAGAACCAGCGAGGTTCATTCTTGTGTTACGCATCACGTTTGAGCTTCAGCAAGAACCAATGAGGTTCATTCTTGTATTACGCAGCACGTTTGAGCTTCTGCAAGAACCAATGAGGTTCATTCTTGTATTACGCAGCACGTTTGAGCTTCTGCAAGAACCAATGAGGTTCATTCTTGTATTACGCAGCACGTTTGAGCTTCTGCAAGAACCAATGAGGTTCATTCTTGTATTACGCAGCACGTTTGAGCTTCTGCAAGAACCAATGAGGTTCATTCGTATTACGCAGCACGTTTGAGCTTCAGCAAGAACCAATGAGGTTCATTCGTATTACGCAGCACGTTTGAGCTTCAGCAAGAACCAATGAGGTTCATTCTTGTATTACGCAGCACGTTTGAGCTTCAGCAAGAACCAATGAGGTTCATTCTTGTATTACGCAGCACGTTTGAGCTTCAGCAAGAACCAATGAGGTTCATTCTTGTGTTACGCATCACATTTGAGCTTCAGCAAGAACCAATGAGGTTCATTCTTGTGTTACGCAGCACGTTTGAGCTTCAGCAAGAACCAATGAGGTTCATTCTTGTATTACGCAGCACGTTTGAGCTTCAGCAAGAACCAGCGAGGTTCATTCTCGTGTTACGCATCACATTTGAGCTTCAGCAAGAACCATTGAGGTTCATTCTCGTGTTACGCATCACGTTTGAGCTTCAGCAAGAACCAATGAGGTTCATTCTTGTATTACGCAGCACGTTTGAGCTTCTGCAAGAACCAATGAGGTTCATTCGTATTACGCAGCACGTTTGAGCTTCAGCAAGAACCAATGAGGTTCATTCTTGTATTACGCAGCACGTTTGAGCTTCAGCAAGAACCAATGAGGTTCATTCTTGTATTACGCAGCACGTTTGAGCTTCAGCAAGAACCAATGAGGTTCATTCTTGTATTACGCAGCACGTTTGAGCTTCAGCAAGAACCAATGAGGTTCATTCTTGTGTTACGCAGCACGTTTGAGCTTCAGCAAGAACCAATGAGGTTCATTCTCGTGTTACGCATCACGTTTGAGCTTCAGCAAGAACCAATGAGGTTCATTCTTGTATTACGCAGCACGTTTGAGCTTCAGCAAGAACCAAACTGATCATGTCTCTTTAGAAAATGTGGACTAAACCGCTCAATTCTTATGGATTAATTTTACGAGCTTCAAAGTGGTAGTTGCGTAGCTGTCAATGGAGGGACAGAAAGTTTTTAGATTTTATTAAAAGATCTCCATGGGCCCTATTTTAACGATATAAGCTCATGGTCTAAAGTGCAAGACGCAAGTTCACTTAGGGCGTGTCCGAATCCACTTTTGCTAGTTTAACGCGCCAGGCACATGGTCTAAAAGGGTTGTCCCTATTCTCTTAGTAATGGGTGTGCTTTGGGATTTACGTGCGTTAAACCAATCAGAGTCTCATCTCCCATTTCCTTTAAATGCCAGTTGCGCTCGCACCATGGCGGATTCACTATTTACATGACGGAATTTGATAGTGGAAAGACCGAACACGTCTCCAGAGCGCAAACGGATCTGCTCATGCACGAGGTAAAAGTGCGCAAGCAGACCATCTACGGGACAAGCCGGATCCCACCATATCTTTATGTACGCGATAATAATCTTTTACATTGTAATCCTTTTCATTTTTATATTTGGCATATTTGTGTGCTGCTAAAAAGCAGAATGTATGCGCGTTGTGGACCCGCCTATAGGCACACATTACTAACGCGCTCTTTAAGTAAATTTAAAAAAAAAAATACAAATATTGGGCCATTGACTTAGACCAGGTTTCAGTTGGTCAATGGTGCAGTCTATTTTTGTTGAAACGGCTTTCAGACCAGCACGCCCATGGGCGCAAATGTATTTGCTATTTAAACAACGTGGCCAGGACGTGAAAATGATAACTGCGTCGGGCTGAAACTAGCAAAAAACACTTGCGTCGCACTTGGCGCTGCATTGCGCCGGGTGTAAGACAGGGCCCCATGTGTTACGAAGATGAACAAAAGTCTTAGGGGATTGGAACGACACGAGGGTGAGTAATTAATGACAGAATTGTCATTTTTGGGCGAACTATCCCTTTAATATCGCAATAGTTCTTCATAGGAACGGGAACGTAACAATTTTGCTATAAACTTAAATGACACATCAAATCTTGCAGTATGTTAGGAGAAATGTGATGTTCCCTTTTCCAAGTGATTAGAAAGAAAATCCTAATAACTTTTAATTGGAGGACAGGATGAAAGGTCTGGCCCCAGTCACATTCATCTTAGTTGTTCACAGACACTCTGCCTCCGTCTCTCTCCTTCCTGGACTTCTAATTAAGTGTCCTTTCGGCTGTGATGGAGCTCCCAGGCCAGAGCTTTGAGGGGTTGGGCAGACAGATCTGGTCTAATCAGGCCGTAAATTGGCTTTCGCTATAAAAGAGCTTATATCCACGTCAGAGCTTGTGGCGTTATTCGGGTCACTGCAGGAGAAACATACACTGGTATCAAACTAAAACTATTAAACAGACCGGATGGATGCAATAAATATGACATTTAGACATGACAAAAGCAATATTTCACAGGCATATATCCACCTGAAAGCAAGAAGTGTTCTATATGTAGTGAGCCAGAAAATAAAATAAATGTCCATTATGCAGGAAAAAAGAAGCAAATGCTTTTTAATCTGAGAAAACTTGTTCTTTTCAAGGAAAAGAAACTTTTTATTCCTTAAAATTTCTAATTTGTATTTCACAAGTGACCTTATTATTAGTTTAATTTAAAAAAATCTTACTGAGGGAACAAGAATTTCAAATGATTGCATATTTAAAATTATGCGATTTAACATGTATTTAAAACAACCAACAGAATCCATGTCAATGAAAAATGTAAAAATGTAAATGTAAAAATAAAAATCTTTGATTTTAAGCAAATTTCTTTAAATTGTGCATTTTAATTATAACCATTGTTAATTATGGACAGGCTTGCATGGGAAAATCTCCTCTGCCTGTTTCAGAAGCTTTAATACTTGACTGCAAAATACATTGAAACATTTTCATTTTTACTCCAGACACTGTATTATTTTGATACTCTAACCCAAGTACATAAAACATAATTTGTACTTTTTACACATTTTGCTCTACAAGTTAACTGTGCTGGTTAATCTAATAGTTTAGAAAAAATGCATTTGTTTAACTCATACTAGCATCTTTAAATGTGTATTATCCAAGCCCATTCTACAACCTCTCTCTCTCTCTCTCTCTCTCTCCCTCCCTCGTCTGAACAAGGATGTTTGTCAGTAAGCGGATTGCAGATAGGCCAGAGATTTCCACTGGCCCTATTAACAGAAAGTGGTTTCACCTTTCTCTCAACCTGTTCCACTGGTAATTTACATTACCTGAGATAATTGGCTCCTCGTTGTTTCTGTCTACACAAAAAGCCACCTATCATGGACTATACACAATAAGTGCAACACTATAACATTTCTAAATGGTACACATCTTCATGTACTATTCTTTTGAGATCATTGTAGGCTACTCTCTGTGAGACATACGTACAACGCAATTGGTGAGCATAAGGATGGATAGATATTGTAATTCACCACTGAATTTAAAACAGCATTCATAACTTATTTCAGTTCAGTACACAGATAGACAGACGGCGCTCTCTAGTGTTCACAGGTAGTATTTCAAACTGATATCAATGTGCAAATGACCTGAGACTCACTTGTGACTCACTGACATTTAAACAGTGCAATTATTTAAAGTGATAGTAAATGTGCTAACTGCATATGAGAGAGAGATTTACTTAAAACTCAGACCAAGTCCAGTGATTAACCAAGACTATGGGCCCTGAGAAAGTGTGAAAAAAAAAAAAAAAAAAAAACATTTTAAACAGCACATGCTCTAAATATTTGTTGTGCCTTCGCTGCTGAGGATATTTTCTGTTGTAGTTCGACTACTGGACTGACTGTGGCACAAACTGCAGACTGACCTTTTGAATCTATTCTTGGAGAATAGGTCGGTGGGATGACGCTGCACTTTCAGCTTATCTGTAAAGCAGCAAACTCCAGCAGCATCCAGTCTTCCTCATCCTCGGGGTTTAAAGGGACAGCACAACTGTGTACATCGACCTAGATGAAGAATATGGTCATATGTTTATAAGCCTATTAATAAACAGTCAATATCCTAATATGCATGCTAATAAATAACTTATAGTGGAAATTTAGCCCTAAACTAAAGTGTTACCGTGTGTTTATAAATAGGCCAATATTTATATTTACATAAAACAAAGTATTTTGAGAAAAGGTTCTCAGACTTCCTTATGTAACGTCACCTCATGAATATTAAACGTCAGTGTCTCGCGAGCCTAAGCAGTGCCTGGTACCCTCGGGCTGAATGGAACTGTCCCGCTCTCACAGGAAACAAATGAGCACAGTTCATAAACAGGTAAGAAAACATCGCGATATTTAATGTTCTTGGAGAATAACGCAACTTACGACTGCACCAAATATGTAACCATTATAGTAGCATGTATGCTTATTTGGACAAGTTATACACTTGCAAAGTAGAGAAAACATTATAGACTATAGGAAATGAAGTCTACTGCGACAGATCTCAAAAAACTTTACTGTCAAATACATGCAGCTACATATGTCTTTGAAATGAATGTTCATGTACATAGAACTCACCTAGGTCGATCTGTAAATGACATTAATTCACATTTTTTGTCCTCCTTTCCTCTAAAAATACTGGGTTGTTTCATCCCATGTTTGGAGCACATAATGGACAAACCCAACGGTTGTTTTACATTGTTACATTTATTTACAATTTTAAACCCAACCAACTATTGTTTGTGTGTGTGTGTGTGTGTGTGTGTGTGTGTGTGTGTGTGTGTGTGTGTGTGTGTGTGTGTGTGTTTTATTTTACCCAAATATCAGTTGAAACACAACTTGCTGAAAATTGCTGTTCTAATTCGATTATATTGCATATTGGTTTATATTATGAATTTTATTTATTAATTAAATGATATGCACACACACACACTTATAGCCATAAATATGTATAGGCCTACTGTAATGATGTACCTAGTTGTATTCTGCATTAACAAAGTGTAATATTTCGTTTTTTCCCTCTTAAATGTCATAAAATTGATAAAAGTGTTGTTGGAGGTCTGCGATATGAAATGATGAGCTCTGCCGCAAGTGGCGCTGCGGATTTTCCACCATCAGCGGACAGTACCGAAGGGAGGAGGAGACCGTCTCCCGGACAAAACCCCGTCAAACCGGCCTCAAAACCCAGCGCCAGCCGCTCCTCATCACCCGCTGCGTCAAAACTCGGAGGAAAAGGCGTTAAAGGCGTTAAAGGACGCGAGGGAGAGCAGGCGGCTCAAGAAGAGGCGCGTGAAGTGAGGGTGCGAGGTGCGGCAGCTGTTCGTGGTGCTGAAACTGAGGCGGTTTGGGAAACCGAGGAGCGGATTGATCGCCCTCCACCACCGGACACGCGCCGCGCGCTGCGTTTACCGTGCGTCAACAGAGACTCGTCCGCTACGCAGCCTGACGGCTCGTACGGTGGTGTTGTGAGGGGGGAAGAGAGAGAAAGAGAGGCCGCTGCGGGAGGAGAGTACGTGGGCTGTGGACCGGCCTTCTGGGGCGGAGGCTGTCTGCAGTCAGAGCTCATCCAGTTTCACATCAACAAGCGCTTGAAGAAAAGCGGCAGGATGCAGCGCACAGCGTCGGTCGAGACGCAACCGGGACCGGGACCCGCCGCACAGGCCACGAGCGCCGCAGACGAGCCCGTGACACAGCAGAATGAAGCCCTGCAGGACGAGATCGAGAGGTTGGAGGATGAAAACGAAGACCTTAAGGTTTGTTTGTTATACATGAGAAAATGTATGAAACACTAATTATGCTAAAATAAATATGGATGAATGAAAACATGATAGATAGATAGATAGATAGATGAAAATGGATGGATAGACAGTCTTTTTTTAAGAGCTGAAGATGATAGATAGATAGATAGATAGATAGATAGATAGATAGATAGATAGATAGATAGATAGAGGAAGATGGATAGATAGACAGTCTTTTTTAAGAGCTGAAGATGATAGATAGATAGATAGATAGATAGATAGATAGATAGATAGATAGATAGATAGATAGATAGATAGATAGATAGATAGATAGATAGATAAATAGATAGATAGATAGATAGATAGATAGATAGATAGATAGATAGATAGATAGATGAAGATGGATGGTCATACATAGTTCATAGATAGATAGATGGCCAGAGGAAGATTGATGGAGAGAGTTCTTAGATGATAGATAGATAGATAGATAGATAGATAGATAGATAGATAGATAGATAGATAGATAGATGGTCAGAGGAAGATGGATGGACATACAGAGTTCTTAGATAGATAGATAGATAGATAGATAGATAGATAGATAGATAGATAGATAGATAGATAGATAGATAGATAGATAGATAGTCAGAGGAAGATGGATGGACATACAGAGTTCTTAGATAGATAGATAGATAGATAGATAGATAGATAGATAGATAGATAGATAGATAGATAGATAGATGGTCAGATGAAGATTGATGGAGAGAGTTCTTAGATGATATATGCATGTACATTTTTGGATGACTGATTGCTTTTTAATTACTCCACTGCTCAGCAGGTTCATGGCAATATTGTTTTCCAAACACAATCTTGATTCCTGCTCAACCTGATAAATAGGAATTCTGGTGAATAGAAGAAAGAAAGCAATGATAAGCCTGCAGAGATGTTGTCCATCCATCTTGAAATCGGAAATAGCTCTACATAAACAGGACATACACATTATGACCGATGACCCAGTTTGGTTATGTGTCTTTTATTAACAAATTTTGGTCTATTTAAAAAATGTTGCCTTCTAAAAATGAACAGAACAATGAGAGAAATGCAACATTGTTCCAATTTAGCCTGTGTTAGAACAAAGCTAAATACAGTTGTGAAAACAGCCTTGGTTTTATTCAAAATATGCCCCCAATAATTTGCATGTTCAACCAAGGACTCATTAAACGTCATTTGTGGAAATAATGTAAAGCTTATTAAAATAATGCAACTGCAGTAATTGGAGAGCAGAAAGCTCTAATGAGCACACTGGTTTTCACAGAATGAGATTGAGGAGATGCGGACAGAGATGGAGGAGATGCGCGACACCTTTTATGAGGAGGACACCTGTCAGTTACAAGACATGCGGCGTGAGCTCGAGCGAGCGAATAAGAACTGCCGCATCCTTCAATACAGACTCCGCAAGGCTGAACGCAAACGACTTCGCTATGCACAAACTGGAGAAATTGACGAAGACCTCCTAAGGAGCTTAGAGCAAGATTTAAAGGCAAGTACCTATGTTTATATCTTTAAGGGCATGCACAGAAGGTCTATGATAAATTACCCATCCCCAATGACTTGTTTGCACAATTTCTATCTGATTATTAACTTGTCATTTAGTTGATGCTTCTATCCAAAGCAACCACTAAGCCACACCACCACCATTCTGACAGGTTGCCAAGGATGTGTCTGTGAGACTCCACCACGAGCTGGAGAATGTGGAGGAGAAACGAACAAAGACAGAAGAAGAAAACGAGCGATTGAGACAGAAACTTATTGAGGTGGAAGTCACCAAACAGGCCCTGCAAAATGAGCTGGACAAAGCCAAAGAAGTAGGAATACAAACACAAGTTAACACAGCACATCTAAATAGGTTTAAATACATATTAATTACATCGCATTCATATAAATTTGTTGTGTCCAGTCTCAGAAACGAAGAGGAAGCAAAGATGCACAAAAGCCTGAGAGGAAGACTCAGACTCCTACAGAGGTGAGGACAAAACACTGCTGTCAACCAGTATTGGGTCAAATGAAGACTGTTACTTTAAGTGACAAGCTCAAGCTCAAGCTCAAGTAGTTATGCAGCCTTTTGCAAAGAAATGAAGTGCACTGTAAACTATAGAGA
This sequence comes from Rutilus rutilus, assembly GCF_951802725.1. NCBI lineage: Eukaryota > Metazoa > Chordata > Actinopteri > Cypriniformes > Leuciscidae > Rutilus > Rutilus rutilus. Next base: position 11,173,368 of record NC_140218.1, on the reverse strand, counting down.
GAATTAAAAGATAGCATGCACACAAAACATTTATTGCACCATAACATGTAAAGGTATGGTCACATTTACCATTACTCTTCAAAATGTCATGGGCGAAATTCAGACATTTCAGTAGAATGTACAGTAGAAACATTTCAGTGCAATCAGGAGTTTTACGTGAGAGTCCAAAAATTCTCCACACAAATTTCCTTTTGAAAGTGATTCATACATCGCTACACTATTGACAACAGACCTATTTTTGTCCGCAAAATCTTGTCGAAATTTCACTAATGGTCCCGCACCTTAACGCAACACTTCTGTCCACAGGAGGACAATGAGGACCTGAAATGCCAGCTGGCCTTCATTAAAGAGGAGGCTACTTTAATGAGAAAGAAAATGGCCAAGATTGACAAGGAAAAGGACCGTTTGGAACAAGAACTACATAAGTATCGTTCCTTCTATGGAGATCTGGACAGCCCTCATCCAAAGGGTGAAGCTGGTGGCCCACCCACAACAAGGGAATCAGAGCTGAAACTCCGCTTGCGATTGGTGGAAGAGGAGGCCAACATCCTGGGACGTAAAATTGTCGAATTGGAGGTTGAGAACCGTGGCCTGAGGGCGGAGTTGGATGATCTTCGAGGGGAAGATTCGTCCAATGGGGGCTTGTCCGGAGCGGAGGGAGGAATGGGGCGCGAGCAGGGGTCGGAGCTGTCGGAGCTGAGGCAACAACTGCAGTTGGTGGAGGATGAGGCGGAGCTTCTGCGGAGGAACCTGGCGGATGTAGAGGAACAGAATAAGAGAGTGACATGTGAGCTGAACAAACTGCGCTTTAAAGAGGGTACGAGGCATGCCTCGGCTGGTAATGCAATGAGTGCCGCCAATTTAGCAGGAGACAGCTCCAAAGCCGAGGCCTTGCAGGAGGAGCTGAAGGCAGCGAGGAAGCAGATCAATGAACTGAGTGGGAAAGTGATGCAGCTGCAGTACGAGAACCGTGTGCTGCTTTCCAACATGCAACGTTATGATCTATCAGCTCACCTAGCCGTCACGCCACGGGACAGTGACGCAGAGAGCGACACTGGTCTTGGAGTCGGAGGGCGTAGAGGTAGCGATGAAGACTCGTCTTCCTCTCGTCTTCCTCCCCATCGCAAACGTGAGGGTCCTGTTGGAGGAGAAAGCGACTCTGACGAAGTCCGCAACGCTCGGTGCCTCACGCCAACTCGCTCTCTCTATTCTCCTGAATCCGCCCGCCTCCTCTCGCGCTCCATTCGGGACAGACAACAGATGATTGACATCCGTGCCGAAGCAGAGCGATTGGGACGAACCATTGATCGGCTCATAGCCGACACCAGTACCATCATTGCAGAGGCACGGGTGTTCGTATCTAACGGGGATCTTTTCAGCCGTATGGAAGATGATGAGGACGGTGGCCGGATCAGGGAGCACGAGCTTCTCTACCGCATCAACGCTCAAATGAAAGCCTTCAGGAAGGAGCTACAGGGGTTTATAGACCGACTTGAAGTCCCAAAACCAGAGGAAAGAGATTCAGAAGAACCATTATCTGTGAGTCTGGCAAGAGTCTGTGTGTCTATGTGAAGCACAATAAGAATGTTTACCACATTGTAATGGTTAAATTCTGTCATTTACTCACCCTTGTGACTTTCTTTGGTGGAACAGTTAGCAGGGGCTGTCAAGCTCCTAAAAGGACAAAAAAGCATAATAAAAGTAGTCTGTACAAATCTCGCACTAAGTCTTCTAAAGCCATATACAGTACAGTAAAACCTTTGAGTGAGGAATAGATAAAAAGTTAGGGACTTTATTCACTGAAAATCTCATTTTTCCAATACATCAATAGCCATATTTCCACTGTCGGGCCAAAAGCGGGTGTGCTAGTGTGTGCCATATAAATAGTCACGTTTCCACTGTCACTTCCAAGGCTTGATCGGGCTTTCTTGGGGCCAACGGCCGGGGTTTTTTGCCCACCGAATACCTTGGTCCAAAGCTGGCCAACTGGGGCTCGAGGAGTGATCATGAACAAAGGCGGAGTTTAGGAGACGGTCAACACCGCTGTTCATTTCCATTGTTATTATTATCAGGCTACCAACTTCAACATTTAAGACATTTTAAACTATTTCCATCTCAAAACTCACATTCATAGTGTTTGAAATAACTTTCTTGTGATCCAATGTGGATTCTAATCACCGTATGAGGCAGAAATATATTTATATGCGATGCTAAAGGCTACTTATGCTTACCATTCGATAATAAATACATGTTTATGGAAAATACCAGAGACTGCTTGAAGAATGTAGACAAATCATATATAACCGTGTGTTTATTTGGTTTAATGTTTTATCTTTCTCTTCCCTGTGCCTTTGTTGAGACCGCACTAATACATCCGCATATGTCATTAAAAACATGCACTCCGGTTAACTCGCATAACTAATAACTCCTGTTTTCTTCTCGTGAGCTCCCTCTGTTGCTCTGGCTGAAAGGATAACAGTATAGTGAGAGTGAGAGACAGAGAGATCGCTCAAACCTCCTCAGAGTGCATAAAAATGAATAGAAATGTCACTCTTTTTAAAGAAATGTGACGTTTTATAAATATTTTCCTAAATGTGTAAGCCTTGGACTAAAAAGCCTTAATGGAGTTGTTTTGTGCATTCCTGTGATAGCAAATAAATGGAAGCAGATGCAACTGAATAGGTGTGTGTTCTCTTTTTATGTGAAATGGTAAATACCATTTTGATGAAATGGTGGGGTTGTGTAACGTCGTTCTATGGAGGCGTGTTAAGGGCTGGTTTTAGGGTAGCGGAGCTACTGGCCTGACAGTGGAAAAGCGGCTTGCCAGAACCAATGACATTTGATGTTACTGATGTAAAACTTTACTGAAATGTACGGAAACACAAATGAGATATGATTTACATAAGAGCATTTTTGTTAGTTGAATTAAGGTTTAAATAAAATAAAACATAAATATTAGATGAAAATTTTAAACTAAAATTGGAAAGTTTAAGTTGTAGTACTAAAATCTCTTCAACTAAAACTGAAATATAAATTAAAGCTAAATAGAAATATAAAAAACTAATAAAAAGTGAATATTTTCAGTGAATTATAAATTATATTTTAATCTGTTCATCAAACAAAATCTATTTGAAGTTTGAGCAAAAAAGAGAATCGCAGGGTGAGTAAATTATGACAATTTATTATTTTTTTGGGTGAACTATTGGCTAACAGAGAGTCCATTGCCTGATTGCTTTTAACATTTAGCAAAATAACAAAGCATAGTTTTGTGATTTGACAAGATTTTTGTAAACTATGCAAATAGAAAATGTTAATGGCTATAATATCTTAACCTTTCTCTCTTTCTCTGATCCTGTCTTCCCACACACCCCTGTTTTTTAATGCATGTTCGTTAATCCTGTCGGTTATTCATCCAGATGTTTCAGCCCATCATTTTATTCATCCTCATTCTAGTGTTGTTCTCCTCACTCTCCTATGCCACCATTTTTAAACTTGTATTTCTTTTTACCCTCTTTTTTGTCCTGTGATCGCCATCCGTCCACTCATTAGCATAGTCTCGCCCTTTGTTTCGTTTGTTTGTCAATGTTGTGTATGTCACCATGGTTGGAGAATCACAGGACAGTCACTTTCCAAGCACAGACAGCACGCTTAAGCACAGAAGTCTGCAAAACCTTCATTTCCAAAACGCTGGAGGCTGTTTTACCCAAATTACAGACATACGGCTGCCATTGGAAGGCACATCATCGAGATGAATTTTTTTAGCAAATAAAGACTTTTATACATCATGAAAAACATTACATGCATTTGTCAAATTGAAGACATAAATATTATTGAGGCACTGGAAACTACATTACCCAGAAGACATTTCTTTCATTGAGGCTATCTGGCACATTGACACTTGGCTTTGCCACCAAAGACTTGCAACGAAATATGCAACTGCATTTACCATTGAGGAGCACATGACCACATTGGCCAGAATGCCAGCCACTGCACTCTTAAGAGACATCAGCTGGAATGATTACCTGTTAGAAGCATGCAAAGGTGAGTAAGAACATGGTATTCAATTGTACGGTCAGAGAGGACATGCATACACATGGAAGGATAGACAATAAATGACAGGTAGGAACTAGGAATCATCTGTTTGCACGTGTAATTTGCGTGACAAGAACAACAGTTTTGCATAGATAGATGAATAGGAACCTGAACCTCAAGAACCTGAGGAAATTGTATCAGAAATGTTGCATAACACGTTTCATGTGATATGCTAAATAACAGCTGGGGCTTGGGTGTGGGAAAGTGCTTATGTACATGATAGCAGTATGCAAAAAGCCCCTTCTGTTGCACCAGAGCTGGATCAGTCTCTTGCTGAACGTGCTCCTCATTCCAGCAAGCCTATTATGGAGGCGTTACTCATCAGCAGTTTGAACATCAGAGCTTGCTTTCTTTATGAGTTTATTTAGCTTGTTGGCATCTCCAGTTTTAATCTCTGTTGACGGACCCGAATCTTCTCAAGTCTTCGGCAGTAGTTCCTTAGTAAGTTCCTTAGTATTTAAAGGGATATTTCTCCCAAAAATTTAAATTCTGTCATTGATTACACTCCCTCATGTCTTTCTAAACACGTAAGACTTTTGTTCATCTTCTGAGGACAAATGAAGATCTTTTTTTTATTAAATCTGAGCTATTTCTGTCCCTCCGTTGACAGCTAAGCAACTACCACTTTGAAGCTTCAAAAAGTTCATAAAGAGATCGTAAAACTAATCCATATGAATTGAGCGGTTTAGTCCAAAATTTTCAAAGAAACATGATCGCTTTATATGATGAACAGATTGAATTTAGGCTTTTATTCACATTTAAACATTGATCAACTCACATCAGTTGTGGTAAACGTAAGCTCAAGCATGTTCGCTTGACGTGCGAGATCCAATGAGGTTCATTCTTGTGTTACGCATCACGTTTGAGCTTCTGCAAGAACCAATGAGGTTCATTCTCGTGTTACGCATCACGTTTGAGCTTCTGCAAGAAACAATGAGGTTCATTCTCACACGTCAAGCAGGTTCGGTTGAGCTTCTGTTTATGTTTGCTGATCAATATTTATGTGTATAAAAGCCTAAATTTAACCTGTCCATCATATAAAGCGATTTTGTCTCTTCAGAAAATTAGGACTAAACCGCTGAATTCATATGGATAAGTTGAATTAGGACGATCGCTTTATGAAGTTTTTGAAGCATCAAAGTGGTAGTTGCGCAGCTGTCAATGGAGCTGTTCTCATTTTTGCATTGGGTTCACAATTTATTTGGATCCCCAAAAAACATTTGTTTTGTTTTGGTTTAGATGGGTCTAGGTTATTTACAAGACAATTAAACTTAAAGAACAGCAACTCATCTGTTTTCTAGAATGAGTCTCTTTTTGGAATTTGGAAATTGCTTCTCATTTTCCTGCCAGCTGAAAGTAACATTAGTGAAAAACAGTCAAACATACATCTCTGGTTTTGACAGTTTTACTGTGTCTCCATTCTCCGAGGTTTTTTGCTTTGTTGTTTTCCTTTCTGCATTATTGTGCCTGGAAACTATTTGAGTCAGCGGCCAATATTAGGGCTGAACTGTCGGCTGACTGGTTATTGCACAACAGCTACATGTGTCAAATAAATACAAGCGTGAGGCGCCCATTAAGAACCGCGGACAGCACACTTAGTATCCGCTAATTCTGTACGGTGGTATCTTAAAAATAAAATGGACAGAGTGTTTTGATAGTCACAAATAGCCCAGTTGCCTGTTAGGATTAGTAGAAATCGAAACAACTGGAATAGGAGTCACAAGACTGCAATCTGCCAAGTCCTAAAAGCAGACTAGCAACAGTTTCACAGAGGTGGGGTAGAACTGGGCATTTTAAAATAGCCATGTAAACACTCTCCCTCTGCCTTTGTAATTTTAACCTAGAATGTCGGTGACGACAGTCTCTTGCATGGAGACCACAAATGCTGGAATAAATCTGACATTATGACACCGGACACCTAGTGGGTCTGACGTCGCAGGGGTAAATACTTAGAGTCACTATAAAGCCCCGGGGCCCCCTCAGGACTACAGTTGTTTACCCCTGAGCTCCGGACAGAGGAAACATTTAAGATCCTATACGCAGGACTTTTACGTCACGCCGTGGGGCATCTGACTCCGGGGTCTTTTGCGCTGTTACATGCTGGTCGAGTGTAGGAGCTTTCAAAGAAGAGGTGGCACTGAAACAAGAGTGATCTTGATATAAGAGACGAACCTGTACTTGAGCAACATACTCATATTCTGGAGCATCAGTTCATCACAAGCTCATGAGAGGGAATTACCGGAGGAACCAATAATTTTAACTGGTAAGGATTAAGAAAGCTTGTAGACAAGAACGGAACAGTCTTTTAAAGCCTTTAAAGTATGAAATTATTACTACTACTTGTAACTCCTTAGAAGCTTTTTAACTTTTCTGTGATCTTTCAATTGGGCTGAAAATGTTATACAACGTTAAGAACCTTGCAGCCACACTGGTCACACTTTACACTAAAAGTATTTACATTACTGTATTTACATACGTAAGTGCATATACTTTTTTTTTTGGAACTGTCTGTAAATACAGTATTAGTAGTATGACTATTGTAAGTGTGCATGCATGTTGTAATATAAACCGGTACACACTTACTCTCTATGTCTTTTTAGTTTTATGACACATAATTGCAAAGGGTATAAATATCCCTCAATGCCTACGTCATATGGCGGTACATTCTGGCAATTTTATGAGTTAAACTGGGTGTCATGTTCCTTGATGGCAGAAAAGTCCATCCTTAAATCACTTGCCGTAAATCACAGCTGTGTTACAGAATAACTCAGTGACGTTACCACGGAAAGGATGCAACTATTCTGAGCTCATCCAAGCGGGTAAAGGGTTCTTCACTTGCTTGGAACTTTGACCTCATCCCTATCCCGAAAGAAGTGGTGTTACTTCATAGTTAAAGATTTAAGCTGGCTGTAAGGTGTAGGTTCCTATTTTGTAAGGGGCAACCAATTACCCTTTACTACTGTGCCCTTGATCAAGAGAGATCAGGTTACCCCAGGGAGACTGTCCATGTTATAAAACTGACTTCAGAATCCCTGAAGTCCCTTCAGGTAACTTGAGCATGTCTAATGAAGTTGGTGTGTAAAGAACGTGCTGACAATTTTGACAGTTAAGGGCTGGTTTGAAGGACAGGGAATGCATATAGAAATGAGTCAAAGTTTTAAAGCAGGTGTCCAGAGCAAATAGCTGGGATTTTGTTTCCTTTTATAAGTGTACTTGAATGCAAAACAATCAGGAAGACTTCACTAATGTTTAGACTCATAACACCTTTGAACTGCAAAGCAATCCACAGTTGACACAGTAGAATTCATTTATTTACTTAAGAGTAACTAATCAATAGGCTGTTTCTCAGTGATGAATGTCTTTTTTGTCTTCATAGAGGTATTGGTGGACTTGCCAATGTGGTCACTCCAGTGACCTTTCAGGAATTGCAGCATAATATTCTGAGCACAGACAAGCAAGCGCAAAAGAATGGCCGCATTGGAATTGCACTGTGGGCCGGAGCCCAGGAGTTGTGTGTGGGGTGGAGAGAGAGCTGACCTGCTTGATAGTTTTGACTCCGAGATGCAGGAATGGGAAGATCAGCTACAAGACATGCAGAGGAAGATTGAAGAGGTGAGAAAAACTTTCAACTGCAGCGACGCCAGTCAGTGTGACAGAATCCATCTCCATATCTAGAGAGAGAGAGAGAGAGAGAAACTCATCCCGATCTTTATTTAAAGATGTAAATAAACATAAAAATATGATGCTCTGATTTGACTATAAACAATGCCAAAAGATCCAGTAGCCCTGCAATCCTGCATTTACTAGAGTCCATGAAGTTGTTTATGTTGTGATAGTGGCCACTAACTAGGATCGGGATGGGCTGAAAGGGCCTTGACCTCCTGTTGCCAAAGTTGGCTGCATCTCTTGGATATAATAATAGGTGTTTCGCCCTCCATCTGGTCCATGACTTTGACAGATGTAAACAAGTTTATTAAACCCAAAGGGATAGGAGTAACAGACAACCCAAAAACATTTACACACTCTCTCTCTCTCTCAAGTGAGTATGTTGTTATTGGTAGATTGATTAACCTTTAAGCAAATAACCTTTCTTACTGACCCCTTTCTGAAGAAACCTCATGCTGTTTTTTTAAGCAAAGATTGCATGTCCAGACATTATACCAGTAGTATTTGCTGACTTGTGCATTTGAAACATTTGCTTTCATGTAGGCAAAAAAAAAATCATGCTTTGCAGCTGCTGAGTTTGTCTCTAATATTATGATATGTATTTCAGTTGTACAACGAGGTCAAAGCACGAAGAGAAGCCAGCGAAAGCAGCACAAGCAATGTCACAAACAACAAAAGCCTGGACATTACTTTGCTTCCTGTCAACTCTCAGTATAGACACCAGGCCAATGGTTATCATGAACCCCATGGTCACCCCAACAACAACCTCCCAATTCGTCAGTGCAATGAAGTACGAGCAGATCGTTCAGTTATGCAAAGCCTTGGGTTTCACCACCCGAATGATTGCTATAATGGCTCCAACAATTACACACTTAATTCCCTGAGCAACAGCAGCCATTATCCTGCCAGTTGTCATGATCTTGAAAGGCAAGATGCCACCCTAGACATCCTCAATGGATATCTCCAACAGGGCCCGCATTTTGGAAAGAACTTAGGGAATCTTGGAAATCCAAATGCAGTGAGTACCTCTCACACTATTTATCAATCTATCCTTCATCTAGACTCTTAAACCCCAAGGATTTGGTACCTTTGATATCCCTCTTATATCCCATATCTCCCTCTTTTTGCTATCAGAACCCCAAGGTATATCCAGTTACACACAGTTATCAAGATAGCATGAAGACTAGCCTGGTGACAAACAGGTAAAGTTTGCTATCTCAATGCTACTTTCCTATCTCAATTTATCAGAATGAATCCTATTGTTTGTCTTATCATCATGCATGTTTCTTGTTGGATGATTGACCAATTATAAGTGTTCGCCCAATTCCCTTTTGTGACTACTTTTGATTGATTTTGGTTGATTTGTCTTTTCACTTCAGGACTGCCTCATGTGTAGTTCTGGATGAGTTTGAGGAGGCTGAGAATAACAAGAACAAGAAATCAAGTTGGGATGACTCCCAAGCCCGCCATGTTAGCTGGAAAGACCCAGTTTCATCAAACGAGCTTCCCCCTAAAAATTCAGGTGCCAAACTGGCAATCAGACAGAGAGATGCTTCTCCTGTAACCCCTCGTTCCACTCACCATGAGTCATCACAACAACCTGACAGAAAGTGCCTCTTGCTTGACAGGAAATCTGGCAGCCCATCAGTGTTGCGTAAGTTTGGTGCAATGTTGCAGGAGAACGAGGGGAAAACCCTGATAGAGGATGGTCTTGTGACCACAGTTGTCTCCACTGAACCTCCGAGGCACACCAGCACTCCCATTTGCCAGAGCAAGTTTGACGCCAAGCGGGCATCCACACGTGCGCCCGTCCAGAAATGCCTTGCAAACTGTGACATACTGGTAGCAGAACTGGAGTCCAGCCAGGAGCCTTGGGCAGCTGGTCCTTCTAGACACCACCTGAATGGAGACAGAGACAGTGGGAGGGGTGGTAGTACTCTTGAACAGTATAGTTTGGCATATAACTCAAGCCCATCACAGTCTCACCTTAAATCGAAGTATCACAAGGCGCCTCCAGGGCCAAAAGCCCACAAAGCAGGCTTCCAGGGTGAGGACCTATTGTCTGACTACCAGATGGTGGAGAGGATTCTGGCAGCAGGAACTCAAAACTTCAGTAAGATACACGCAGGGCTTGGTGTTGATAAGATGAGACAGGGAAATGACAACTTGGAGCAACTTCTAGAAATGATGGAAATAGAGAACAACAGAAGTCAGAGGGCCACATTCACCCAGCAACTGGACACCAATCAGGTGAAGAGGGTATTCAAATGTGATCTGCACACACACTACATTACAATGCAGTATTCATCCTTGTCTGAGTGATGGTGCAATGGTAGTGCTCATGCTCTCGGCCAGTGTTCCTCATTCCTGGGTCTGGAGAGCCACTTTCTTGAAGAGTTTAGTTCCAACTCTGCTCCAACACGATTGGGTAATTCTGGTTATTTGTAAATGAAATTAAATTCAGGTAAAGCCAAACACCTCAATTAGTTACTTCAGTCATGTTTAAATAAAGTTGAAACTAAACTCTGCAGGAAAGTGGTTCTCCAGGACCAGGAATGAGGAACCCTGCTCTGAGCTGTAGTGCTCCCGATCCCATTCACCCTTACACTACTTTCTTTTCTGTTTCCTCTAACCTGCCAATTAAAGAAACATATTGGTACATAAAATGCAAGAATATTCACCCAAGTATTGATCATTTATGCACAAAGATACTTACATTAAAAATGTTTCCCCTCCAGGTCAACCACGAGTCATCTGCTGCCCCCAGCAGTAGCAATTTTTCCCGTCCTGCTAGACCAGCCAATCAACGCCGTCCATCCAGGTGGGCAAAGCATACCCCCTCAAGCAAAATCGCCCACACATCCTGCCCATCAAGTCCTGGGCTTAAAGCCAAACAGTTCTTGAATTCATTTTCCCGGCACACAGAAACGGTGATCATGTGACCAGGGTAGAACAACATTGAATGGACACGTAAAAGGACAGACGAACCTTCGACCTTTTGTAGAACATGATCTACTTTTTTGTATATAACCACCACAACTTCAAAAGAACATTATTGCAGCCTGCTAGGATGGCCTATGATATTTTCATTAAATAACTTCAAAAGGATACTGTTTTCATTCAACTCTACGCTGTTTGAAGTGCTTTGGAAAGAAACTTGAGTGGAAATTCTCTGACCTGGTGAACTTCTGTGCCTATGAACCTTTCATTGCCTTTTTCTCTTCATTTCTTTCTGTCATTCTCATTACATTTTGTATTATTTTACTATTTTTTTCTATTTTCCTGAGTGCTTTGTGTACGGTTCAGTTCTTTGGGTGCCATGTAGGGCATTTTTTGTAACCATATAAGCATGTATGCAACACGCATAACATATTTAAGCATACATGGCAACATGGAGTTATTGAGCCTTATCTATTATGCATTATCTGTAAAGGCGTGTGCAAATGTTTTGATGTTCTGTCAAAGTCCATTTCAGTGCTGCATTAGTGCTTCATAATATTGACATACAGAGGTCGTAATGGGCTCATAATCGTTTTTAAGCCTTATTTGACTGCGCCTGACGTGGGCTGTAACCACGCGGTGCATGGCACCTTTCTGCGGGAACATGTCTGCATTCTCCAGCCTTGTAAAAAAAAAATCATAAGTTCAACATCTGTGAAAAGTAAATTATGTCTTTTGACCATATTATAATGAAGAAATGCTTCGGAATGTTTATTTAATGTTGTGATATGATCCTTACAAAACCGTGATGCTTTTTGTCTTTTTTTCTTTCTTTCTCTGTATAATAAACGCAAGTGCTTTGACGAGTCAGTGAAACGCTTGAACTTAAGACTCTGTACACTTCATTGTTTTTGTTTTTAGTGGCGATTGCTAATATTAGCACTAATATTCCTTTTCTGATCAGCGTGCTATTACATTCCCTTGTGATCTGGCTAGCTGATTTTCACCTGGAAGACAATAAAACAGGCAACTTATGGATCAACCCAAATCATCTAGGGACTTGGGAGTGGGTTCTTTTGACTTTTAGCCAGTAAGCAACCACATAGCAATGTGTTAACAACCACTCTGAGCACCCTAATAATTACATAGCAACAAACTTGCAACCACCAATAATATCCTAGTAGCATCTCAGCAACTTGTCCAAGGGCTTGTTGTTCAGAAATGTAAAAATCTAGTATAGTTTCCTGAGAATATGGCAACAGAGTACAATTTTCTTCTTACATCACTCATTTTCCTAAAAAGCAAAAGACGCTTCATGCCAACATTGAACCCTCTTTAATTATCTCCTTGTTAAACAGTATTAACATTGCTCTTATCCTACATTACTAAAAGCTATTAGGAAGTGTCCTGTTCCTCATTCAGGGTCCTAATGTAGCTTACTCTTACTGAGCTTTGCTCTCTCTCTTTGAGCCCTGCTCTCCCGGTTACTCGACCCGCTGCTGAAATGTTGCACCTGTGCCCGAAATATGAAGCGTGACGATGTTTTGGTGCCAGAAATCTTAGACGTGTCAGTGCTAACGGGGACGTGTGATGTCCAGGGGGCATCTCTCGCTCGTCTCACTCTGAATCTGTAAATGAGCAATAAAGGCTTCCCTTCATCATAACACCACCCTGGAAGCACAGAGCAGTATCTTAATGAGGTCTTTAGATATAGATAGATGTTCACAACTTACATGTGAGGTCTTCATAGCACGCCACATGAACTTCTTGTGATTATAGGACAGGAGTAACCTGGGATTAAATGCATTGCACATTTCTTGCTGAGCACAAGCCCTGAGCCTTAACCCCTTAACCACCACCTTTTCATCCTTGAAAACCTGATGTTTGTGTGAGTGGTACTTTGCTTACCCAAACAAAACTCTTTGCCAGGATGTTTGTCAAGTGGTTGCAAAGGTGTTTCTTCAGCTAGGGCATTGCTGAGTAGTTACTTGCAGACCAAATAGCTAAATCTTTTATATATTCTGAGGTAAGCTGTAAACTGAAGTAATAGCAAAGGCGATGCCTTAGCAAATGACTAAAGGAATGATAAGACGTGGCAAAGACGTCTCTGTGCAATTGGTGAATTACCAATGTCTAATCCTGGACAGCAGAACACGGCTATATAAAGCTCTGTAAGTGAACGCTGATCTCAGATCATCTCGGCCAGTGTCACCTGCTGTTGTAGAAGTGTATGGGGAACCGCTTGAATGTGTAAGAGTTGCCCAGTAACACATCTGTGATGTCAGAGAGGAAAGACAACCAGTAAGGAGCCCTTCAGATGTCTTGCCATGTGTCTCCGGCTGCAGTACACTACATAAAAAGAGAAAGAGAGATATACGATTATGCAAGTAAATGATTATTAGATACAATAGTGGCCTAAAATCTTTCAAGCAAATCAAATGCTTCTAACTATGTGAGTTTGATTTTTACATGTTGATGCATCATGAAGCGCAAATCATAATACAAGTAGTCAAGTACTACATTGTGCATTCTCACTTTTTATCAAAAGGGGTGTTATAGAGGGCACAAGCATCCATCCAATCGTTCTCCAAACCACTTTCTCTATTGTTATGATGGAGCAACAGTTTGAAGAGAATTTTACAAACTCCTCACCTCCACTCAGTTCGAGTCAAATCAGACATTACATGGTAGCTCTATAACCCTCTTGAGTGTACAGAGATTTGTAACCAACACAGTAACACAAGAATGCATACTAAGTATGTACCACAGAAACCATGCACATGCAGTGCCTTGGCCAAACATTTGTGTCTTCATTTACATGTTGAGAAACACTTACTTAACATCTTTACACTGGTTACCTATTAAGTTTCGTATCAATTATATTGAAGAATAAGTATTGCAATTTTAAATATGACACTAATATTTTTGTATAATCAATTGAATAAATTTAAACTTTTTGAATGTTCTGGATTGGTTATATTTTATTATTCAATAATAATTAACTCGTTTAATAATAAAGAACCCTTAAATGGTTATATATAGAACCATCTAACTTGGATTCAAAGAACCATTTGGGGTTCTTTTTATGGAACCCATTAAAGTGGTTCTATATAGAACCATTTTGGAGGTCCATATATGAAGCGGATGATAGAACCATTTCTGGTTCTAAATAGAACCATTTATTTTAAGAGTGTATAAGTCCCTAAATGGTTTAGCTCCTGTGTATTTAACCAATCTTCTATCGCTCTACTATCCATCACGCTCTTTAAGATCACAAAACTCTGGGCTTTTTGTTGTACCTATCTAAGTCCACTAAAGGAGGGAGAGCGTTTTCACATTTGGCTCCTAAACTCTGGAATAGCCTTCCTGATAATGCTCGGGGCTCAGACTCACTCCCAGTTTAAATCTAGATTAATGACATATAGATCTCTTTAGCCAAGCATTCACATAATGCATCTCATAACCTTGTACTCCAGTTATATAAGCTTGAAATGTTTTGAACAGCAGCTACACTAATTATTTTCCATTTAATTAGTTTTAACTCCGATGCCCATCCTGAGGTAACTAGAGATTACTTCAGCTCCAGTTTGGATCCAGCCTCTTACGAAGACTTCAGATGAAGAGATGATTTCAACTACTGCGAGGACTTCAGATGACACAGGCTCTGAGTCAACATGCACCAATGCTACAGCTTCTTTATACTGTAATCATTATGTTCACAACTGGGAATAATTACTTCAGTGAGCTCATTAATTCTGCCTTAAATTAATACATGATATTAGCTAACAACGTGATTTACATTTCTGAAATCCATTACTTGGGCACAGCCACCTCTGATTACATATCACTCTGAATTGTAATGTAGACATGCATTTTCTGTAAAGCTGTATTGTGAAAAGTGCAATACAATTAAATGTGAATTGAATAGGCTTTGAGAAAGGTCACATAATGGGACCAAAACGTTTGCCACTTTTTCATTAAAGCAATGTTTTTTTTCATGGAATTGGTGGTTCCCCTTCATTGTTAGAGTGTGCTGCTTCTTGAAGTGTTTGCCTAAGTGGCGTTTTTGTTCTACGCACCTCATTTGGACAATTTTAAGGCGCAGTAAGTTTCTTCATTTACATGCTTGCATAGAGAATATTTGTTGTCTTGAAATAAGGAGACGGCGGCGCATGATGACGTGGCAGCCGACACATGCAGCCTTACTGGACGCAGCCTTCCTGCAGAAGCACACTTACTGTTCTTGCATTACTCTGGTGGTAACAAAGGGTATGTTAATAACATGACCATATAAGAAGACAGTTTACGCTAATGTACGCTATAGCGCTCCTTGTGGCAACAGTGAGAATTCAAATATATGTTTCATATCAAACTTATTTCTCATGAATAAACATCCCTTATTTCTCTCACATTTTAAAAATATTATTAGCATTAGAATTAAAGGGTTAGTTCACCCTAAAATGAAAATTCTGTCAGTAATCACTCACCCTCATGTTGTTCCAACCCCGTAAGACTTTCGTTCATCTTCAGAACACAAATTAAGATATTTTTGATGAAATCTGAGAGCTGGATCACTCCTCCATAGGCTTCTATGGGATCGAAACTTGACAAGTTAGTAAAGACGTCGTTAAAATAGTCCAAGTGACTACAGTGGCTCAACCTTAAGTTTATCAAGCGTCGAGAATACTTTTTGTGCGCAAAAAATAAATAAAAAAAATAACGACTTTATTCAACTCTTCATGTTCTTCTGTGTGGGTCTGAGTGAGTTCACGTAGTGTAACAGCGCAGCGCTTCTGGGTTGTACGTCAGAACGTAGGCTCAGTATTGGCCGACGCTGGTCATGTGTGTGATGCGTGTGATGCTGGCCAATAGTGAGTTTTTGAACTTTTCTGGGCCGTCAAGTTTCGATCCCTTAGAAGCCTATGGAGGAGTGATCCAGCTCTCAGATTTAATCAAAAATCTCTCAATTTATGTTCTGAAGATGAACGAAAGTCTTACGGGGTTGGAACAACATGAGGGTGAGTGATTACTGACAGAATTTTCATTTTTGGGTGAACTAACCCTTGAAGACTTTTGTATCTTGATTCTGGTACTGTATCTTAATGTATTTCACCACTTATAACAGTTAAACACAAGTATATTACCCTGAAATGAAAAGCATTTCCCCCAAAATCAATAATAATTGAGTCCAGTGTTAAATATTGTGAAATAACTATTACATAACAAAACCCCTAGACTGAATGTCCCTCAGTGACGACAGTAGAGAACCAAAAACTCCCTGAGCCGATCATTTTCCACATTCATTCCTCAGATTACGGACCTGACACTTGTACTGCAGTAATGCCAGTAGGAAACTCTTGAGATAACTGAGGGAAATAAATACCTGCATGGGAGAAAGCAGTCGTATAATTACACTTAGTTAAACAATTGTAGATTAAAGGGTTAGTTCACCCAAAAATGAAAATGCTCTCATTAATTTCACACCCTCATGTCGTTCTAAACCCGTAAGCCTCAGAGAAGTAGTAAAGACATCATAAAAGTAATCCATGTGATTCCAGTGTTTTAACCTCAATTTTATGAAGGTTACGACGTGAGTGCTTTGTTTGTGCAAAAAAAATAATAAAAAAATCATAATGTTACAAATTTTCTAAGAATGCTGGAAAAGAAATCATAGTTTCCACAAAAATATGAAGCTGCACAATGTTTTCAACATGGATAGGAAATGTTTCCTGAGCAGCAAATCAGCATGATTTCTGAAGGATCATGTGACACTGAAGACTGGAGCAATGATGCTGAAAATTCAGCTTTGATCACAGGAATACATTACATTTTACTATATATCCAAATAAAAATATTTTTATCATTTTAAAATTGTGATAATTGTAGTTACATTTCACAATATGATTGTATTTTCGATCAAATAAATGCAGACTTGGTGAGCAGGAGAGACTTCTTTCAAAAACAAAGACCTCAAACTTTTGAAGGCTAGTGTACAGTACAGCACACAATTTTGCTTGTTTACATAACCTGGTCTGAAATGAGTTTCTGTGGAAACTGACATGCTGTGTATGGAGCTCATGCTGTCTAGAGTCATGTGAACTCAGCTTTAGAAGGTAAACAAGGGCAGCATGGCGTTGCACATAAAAAACACAGCTCGACCTTGAATGTTAAGAGAGACAGCTGTCAGTTAAAAAAACCCTCTCCAACTCCAGTGACAGATGTTCTAGAGCTAGACACTTCCATTTAGCGCTATATACTGCAGACAGGTTAAAAGAGGTTGCTGCTAATGGCTCGGTTATATCCAGAGAACTGTCTTCACATCAGATATAGCTCAGTCCTGTGTAAAATACAGACCTGACAGTCAGTCCTGATGGTCTGTGCTGACAACTGGATTATTGGAAAGACATGCTCTGATAGGTTTAGACCAGAGATGGGCAACTTTGGTCCTGGAAGGTCACTGTCCTGCAGAGTTTAGCTCCAACCCCGATAAAAACTCAATATGATGTGTTTGTCATACAATGCATCACAAAAGGACCAAATCTTAACAACTGTTAAATAATTGCATACAATTAGGTCCATTTGTAATACTAAATATGGGATTATATTATATTTAGATATATATTAGGCCTATATATGTATATATGTGTGTGTGTGTGTGTGTGTGTGTGTGTGTGTGTGTGTGTGTGTGTGTGTGTGTGTGTGTGTGTGTGTGTGTGTGTGTGTGTGTGTGTGTGTGTGTGTGTGTGTGTGTGTGTGTGTGTGTGTGTGTGTATATGAAAGAAGTCTCTAATGCTTATCAAGGCTGTGTTTATTTGATCAAAAATACAGAAAAAAACAGTAATATTGTGAAATATTATTACAACTTAAAATAATAGTTTTCTATTTTGAATATACTTTAAAAAATAATTTATTCCTGTGATGCAAAGCTGAATTTTCAGGATCATTACTGCAGTCTTCAGTGTCACATGTGACATCCAGTCTATCACATGATCCTTTAGAAATCATTATAATATTCTGATTTATTATGAGTGTTGGAAACAGTTCTGCTGCCTAATATATTTGATGAATAAAAGGTTAAAAAGAACTGCATTTATTCAAAATAAAAAAAATATTTTCTAATAATATAAATCTTCTTTACTATCACTTTTTATCAATTTAACACATCCTTGCTGAATAAAAGTATTGATTTATTTCAAAAAAAGAAAGAAAAAAAATTACTGACCCCAAATTACTGACCAGTAGAGTATATTGTTGTTACAAAAGATTTCTATTTTTTAAAAACTTGCTTCTTTTTTATTTATTTTTTTACTTTTTATTCATCAAAGTATCCTACAAAAGTATCACAGGTTATGAAAAAATATTAAGCAGCAGAACTGTTTCCAACTTTGATAATGAATCATCATATTAGAATGATTTCTAAAGGATAATGTGATAGACTGCAGTAATGATCCTGAAAATTCAGCTTTGCATCACAGAAATAAATGATCATTTAAAGTATAATAAATTGAAAACCAATTATTTTAAATTGTAATAATATATCACAATATTACATTTTTTTCTGTATTTTTGATCAAATAAATGCAAGCTTGATGAGCAGAAGAAACCTCTTTCAAAAACATTAAAAACAGTAATGTTTCCAAACTTTTGACCTGTACTGTAAGTATGTGTGTGTATG
Organism: Rutilus rutilus; assembly: GCF_951802725.1. Taxonomy (NCBI): domain Eukaryota; kingdom Metazoa; phylum Chordata; class Actinopteri; order Cypriniformes; family Leuciscidae; genus Rutilus; species Rutilus rutilus. Next base: position 11,154,995 of record NC_140218.1, on the reverse strand, counting down.
AATGCATGTATACACACACATATACATTAATAGGCCTAATATATATCTAAATACAATATTATGTACACACACACATATGTGACCCTGGACCACAAAACAGTCACATGGGTCACTTTTTTAAAATTAAGCTGAATAAATATGCTTTCCATTGATGTATGGTTTGTTAGGATAGGATAATATTTGGCCGAGATACAACTATTTGAATATCTGGAATCTGAGGGTGCAAAAAAATCGAAACACTGAGAAAATCTCCTTTAAAGTTGTCCATTTAAGTTCGCGATTGTGCTTCATTCACTCACAAAAATAAATGTTTTATGTATTTACGGAAGGAAATTTACAAAATATCTTCATGGAACATGATCTTTTACTTAATATCCTAATGATTTTTGCCATAAAAGAAAAATCGATCATTTTAAGTTGGCTTTTGCCACAAATATACCCGTGCGACTTGTGACTGGTTTTGTGATCCAGGGTCACATATATTAGATAAACACAAAACTTGATGTTAGATGTGATTAATTGATTTGACAGCAAATACACATATTAATACACACATAAAGGCCTTGCAACAAAAAGTGATAGTTACAAAAGTCTTTTACTTATAAGCACTAAACATCACATGGACTGAAGTATAAAGACAGAAGACTAAAGTTCTATTGAGTGTAAAAGCAGTCCTGACTCGTTTGCTCGGCGCCTGAGACAGTGAAGAATAGAGCAGCTCAAGAGGGCGAGAAAATCACACTCTCAGTCAGTCTGACACGAGGGAATGTGAACTCCACCAACAGCTGCTGTCAGAGAGAAGATTATCACCTGATCTCTATACTGTCCCTCAGACCAGCAACAGCAACCACAACTGACTGAAGGTCTCATTCACATTTTTGCTTAAAAAAGGGGTTATACTTTTAGACAGTTTCCAAAGCTTTAGCGGTTAGTGTACCTTAATGAAAAGAAATGTCTACATATATCTAAAAATCATGAACATGAATCGAAAAGATTAAATGGTCCTGAAAAAAATAGACACACTTGAGCTCCTCGCTGTCAAAAATCGAATTTATTTAGATATCAAGCTCAAATTTGATAATTAAGTACCATAAAATCCCCTAAAAAAAAAAAAAAAAAAAAAACATTATCGAACTAAAATACAGTAATTTATTCATGAATTAAATTTTTTTTTTTTTTTTTTTTTTTTTTACAAACTGTGTGCGGTTTGAAAGGTATGGAGTGAACCAGGCATAAGCAATACCAGTGATAGCAATATCGGATAAACGGTTCAAGAGAATATTGTGTGAAATTGTGTCGAAAGCTGCACTCAAGACAAGTAAAACAAGAATAGATGAGAACCCGCCATCAGCAGCCATTAACAGATCATTAGTTACTCTCACTAGGGCAGTTTCCGTGCTATGCTTAGAACGAAACCCTGACTGTAAACACTCATACAAGTTATTATTACTAAGGTGAGCATGAACCTGTGTTGCCACTGCTTTTTCTAGAATTTTTTTAATAAATGGAAGATTTGAGATGGGACGGAATGTATAATATAATATATTAGTATAATATAATATATTAGGCCTATATATGTATGTGTGTGTGTGTGTGTGTGTGTGTGTGTGTGTGTGTGTGTGTGTGTGTGTGTGTGTGTGTGTGTGTGTGTGTGTGTGTGTGTGTGTGACCGCTAAAAGAAGTGTGAATAATATGAGTTATAAGAGAAGAAAGAGAAGGAAAAAACAGGCCTTTACCAAACGAGTTGGTAGAGGATCAAGTAAACATGTGGAAGAATTAGATTTGTAAATTAACTGAGAAATTTCCTCTTCGGATGGCAAGTACAGGCGTGCGGGGGAGTGTGTCGGGAGGTTTCAGAATACGATTTACAGTTGAGAACAGTGCTTTAGTATTACCATCTCCAGACTCAATTAAATGTGAATAAAAAACATTTTTGGCAGCATAAAAGAGCATCTTTATAAAGATGAACATGTTCACTATACAGCTCTATATACCATAAGTCCAGTTCGTTTATAAAGGCGTTCCAATCGCCGGACTCTGGTTTTGAGCTGGCGAAGTTCAGGAGTAAACCAGGACGCAGAGTGAGTGAATGATACAGTCCGAGTTTTAAGAGGTGCAAGAGTGTCAAGGAGCTGCTGTAGTTCAAAGTTATAAAAGGAGACCAAATTGTCAGGAGAAGTGAAATGGTCACTGAGTGGAAGATCAGTAATCGCAGCAGTCAAAACTGAGGGGTCAATCTTTTTATATTCCGAAATGTCATCAAGCGTTGTTCTTTGGATTTAGAGAGTGTAACATTAGCATTAAAAGAAAGCAATTCATGATCAGATATGGGTATTACATCTGCAGTACAGTCCAGAGATGTAACACCTGAACAGCAGACAAGGTCCAGAGTGTGGCCTTTAGAGTGAGTTGGAAAGTCCACATATTGCTGAAGACCAAAACTGTCTAAGTCAGTCATCAAAACTGTCCCACTCACAAGGCAACCCCTTGTGAGTGGGTTACTGGCAGTATCCACATGAATGTTAAAGCGGCGCTATGCAGTTTTGGCAAATTCTTCGCTTTTTGCTCGCAGGTTTCTCTATAGAGCGCCCCCTACAGCTTCGGAATAGATATTTGACAACACTATCGTAAAAACTCGTTGGCGACTCTCCCCCTCCCATCTTCTCCCTCTGGTCATGTGCATTTGTTTTCAAAGAAGCCGGCGAACACACAAAGCCATGTCCACTGAGGTATGTATGAAACACAGAAGGCTAGCATATAAAAGTGTATGTGTGCAGTGCCGTAAAGCAATTCGTTACATCGCAAGACATGATATCACGCGATACTTCCTGACGCGGAGGCCCACCGGCCCAAAGTTGCAAGGGTGGTTGCAACAGGCGCTAGGGGGAAGCGAGACGGCCACCATTCAACCCGAAAAAAGTCACATAACCATTCCAGTGACTCAGAAGCTGTTCGGTTAAGGTAAATTATGCAAAAAAAAAAACTGCATAGTTCCCCTTTAAAATCACCCAGGCGAATAAGATGTTGATAAGGTACACAGATGTTGATTGATTGCCGTATTTCGGTGGCCAATAAATAACAGCTAATACTGTTGGTGTTGGACCACTAATAAGTAAAGCAGCCGATTCAAAGGAAGCATACGTTTGTACAGACAGCGGAAATGCTTTATAGATCGAGCTGTGAAGTATCGCAAGACCTCCCCCACGTCTGGAGATACAAGGTTACGAAATGTAAGCAAACCCGGGAGAACATGCGTGATTCAATTCTAGGAAGTAATTTTCTTGCTGCCAGGTCTCAACCAAGCAGAGAAGAAATCAAACTTACGATTGTCGATAATGTCGCTGATGAGGAGACCCTTGTTGGAAAGAGATCTTCCCAACCGGAAGAGATGAAATATACTGCTAGATCTTATTGTTGTGGGCCTATTTTTCTGCCGGAGGTCCTGAACTTGTATCTTGTTCAGATACCCTGTCAACAGCTAAAATCCTCATTCACGCATTCATAACTTCAAGACTTGACTACTGCAATAGCCTTCTCTACGGACTTCCTACCAATCAACTACAAAAACTGCAATACATCCAGAACTCAGCTGCCCGCCTCCTCACCCACACCCGGTCCAGAGAACACATCACCCCCGTTCTCCAGCAGCTCCATTGGCTACCTGTTCATTATCGCATTCAATATAAGCTCCTCCTCCTCACCTTCAAGTCCCTCCATAACCTGGCCCTGCCTCACTGAGCTCCTGGAACAGCACCAACAGCACCACCTCCGCTCAGCTGGCACCAACGGCCTCACTCCGATCGTCCGCACTAACCGCCGGACCTTGGGGGACCGAGCCTTCGCTATCACCGCCCCCACCCTCTGGAACTCACTCCCTACATCCATTAGAAACTCCGACTCACTACCAAACTTCAAATCAGTACTCAAAACCCACCTGTTCAAACTAGCTTTTCCTTAAAACCCCTTTTGTTTTGTTTTATTCCCCATATAAAGCGTCTTTGAGTGTCCAAAAAAGCGCTATACAAGTGTGATGTATTATTATTATTATACATGGCATCATGGATTCTTATCATAAAACAACAGATAAAAAAATATCAAAACTTGATATCCTCTGCTAGAAATCTTATAATGGGCCGTGGTTGGATCTACCATCCAATGATCCAAAACAAACATCACAATCAACACAAAAATGGATCACTGATCACAAAATTAAGGTTCTGCCATGACTATCCCAGTCCCCTGACCTGAACCCTATGGAAAACTGAAGAGGAGAATGTATCGACATGGACTTGTGTGGTTGTCAAATTAACAGATTCAACAAGCTGACAAAATGTAGAAGAAGGGGTCTACAAATCCGAGTTTAAGCCCCAAAAGCCTATAATCCCTCTTGAAAGCATAAATCTGTTTTTGCTTGAACTATTGATGCCCTTTCCCTGACAAAAACAGATTGGCGGTTTAAGCACAATCATGTAAAATGACTCACGCTTACGTGTGCAACAAAAGCTGATAACTATTAAAAATCAGCTCGTTATAAAACACAAGAAATCACATGACTGTTTTTCGAAACCAGCCCGACACAACATTGACTCAACTGAATGCGTGAGTTTAGGGAGAAATTACCTGTTTGTCCAAACAATAGCAGTCAGGAGAACTGTTGGGGAAACCTGTTTGAATACAATGATTATTATCCTATTTAGTGACGCTAGTGGCACATAAATTGCACTCTTTTAAAGTAATTATTTCACCCAGTGAAAGAACTTCAGGCACCTAAACACCACTGAGTAAAGATGTGGTTTACAGTGGGGAGACAGCCATTCAAATCAACATATTCAAACTCTAGCATACAGGCGTTGTACATACATATATTTCTAGCATACAAACTCTAGCATATTCATACTCTAGCCTTATTCCCAGTATGTCGTGCCTTTAAAATCGTTGACTGGTTAAAAAGCCGACTGTGATCTGATCCCAGGGAATGACCCATGCATACTTGCCGGCGCCGTGACTAGAGCACAGCAGAAAATGAGCTGAGATGTCATCAGTGAGGTGTCATATGAAAGTTATTAATGATTACAGACATTACAGAATGAGATCATCTCAGATGCAGTGCCAACATGTCGGGCACATAGCGTCAGCCAGAGACACGACATTGTCCTTAAATACACACTCACATGCACAATAAAAACATTTTCGATTTGCAGAGAAAGAACATGTACGCCTAAGCATGTCCTGGAATATCAAGTTGCCAAGTTTGGTTGAAGCTAGGAAGGTTAACAGCCACTATACAAACATTCCCATTGCTATTCCAGGAGCGAGATGCTACTGCAGATCAGTCAATCCATCCCCCCTGTAGTGGAGGGACAGAGATGCAATGACGGATGTCTTGTCTGGTGGATAAGAGGAAGGGTGTGCCATTAGGGTCATCGCAGACTGAGTTTAACGAGTTTACTGGAGCACCACAGGGGTCTGTCCTGGGAGATGCTCAGTTTCACGAACCTCGGACTCCACTCTGTCTGAAGACGAGCATAAAACCCTCACTATGACACTGATCACTATATCTGTCACAATCGCACTCATCCTTATACTGCACACACAAATAGCATGATGTCCTATTGCATCAGTTACACAAATTTGAACTGGTTTGTTTAAAGACTTTGTTTGTGGTTTTTAGTCCATGTCTGTTAGCATTGAGGATAATCTATTGTATATGGTAGTGTGCATTTAAAGAACACATGAAATCGCTTGAAACTGAAAACTAGACGCAATGCATATAAGAGGTGGCCAGAGCAAACAAATGTGGCCTAAAAGTTGCAAAAATCAAAAGTACACAATAAGATTTTACTAGATGCACACTTAGGCCTGGTTTCACAGACAGGGCTCAGAATAAGCCAGGATTAGGCCTTAGTTCAATAGGCTCTATGCACGAACGCTGCTGACGTATTTCCGGTAGGATCTCAGCCAGCGTCTTTACTTCCGCATAGCGCGTTCTATAGGACAATTCACTTCAATAAAATTCATTTTCTCAGAAACGGAGACAACGATTTTAGAAACTGATTCGCTAGTCGGATTTCGCGCGATATGAGAGAATACTCACCCTCAAAGTTGTTGATGTAGCTCGTAATTTATAATTTAAAGAACTTCTCTTTTTTACTCATGTGTGACAGTTTAACTGCCTTACAATATTGTTAACTTCATTCACGTTAACCGCTGGAAGTTTTTGTAAACAGCGAGTGTAATTTGCCATTATCTCCACCTAATGCAAAAACTGCTTCTGACGCAGCACCGGATGTAACTGGGCGGGCTGAGACAAAACGCGGAAGCGATCGTGCATAGAGCCTATTAGGACATTTAAGTAGCTTTAGAAAAAAAAATCATTACTTGTATTCATCTTGAATAAAAAAAAAAGTTGCTTTCAGTTAAAACAACTCAAACATGCATTTTAGTCTAGGACTAGGCTCAAGCTTTATCTGTGAAACCGAGCAATAATGTTTAGGATAATAGTATATAACAAAGAAATTGTAACTTATGTTGCAATCAGGGTTATCTAAACTTTGCTGAGTTGGGGAATTTAGCCTAAAACTTGTGATCTGCTGTACACAGAAACCCATGTATGATAAAAGTCAAAGGCTGCATCCGAAATGACATAATTTCCTACTATATAGGTGGCGAAAAACAGTACGTGACAAAAGAAGTATGTCCGAATTCACAGTACTCATAAAAGTGTAGGCAAAATGTACCCGGATGACCTACTACTTCTGGTGAGATTCTGTGCGCATACGATGGACACTTTACTATCCCATGAGGCCACGGGCGTAACTGACGCTGGTAGGTCACATGATAATGACAGCATGGCGAATGTCCAGATTACATTCATACTACATAAAACATACCTCTTTTAGCTGTCTTTACGTAATTGCTTATTCAAAATAAGTATAATTAAAGAGAGTGTGCGTTTTCAGACACAGTCAAAGTGCGTAGACATCAGCATAACTGAAGGTTAATATTAATAATTGCAAACATATTAAATTCAAGTTTATGAATAGTACTTCTACACGTTCTTCTTAAAGTACTTTTTTGTTGTTGCTGGAAACTTATTTTACACATACAGTACCAGTCAAAAGTTTGGAAACATTACTATTTTTAATGTTTTTGAAAGAAGTCTCTTATGCTCATCAAGGCTGCAGTTAAAAAAAAAAACAGTAATATTATGAAATATTATTACAATTTAAAATAATGGTTCTCTTTTTTAATATATTTTAAAATGTAATTTATTTTTGTGATGCAAAGCTGAATTTTCATCAGCAAGTACTCCAGTCTTTGGTGTCTTATGATCCTTCAGAAATCATTCTAATATGCTGATTTGATACTCAGTCATTATCAATGATGGAAACAGTTGTGCTGTTTAATATATTTTTTTGGAATACTTTTTTCAGGATTCATTGATGAGTAAAACGTTAACAGCATTTATTCATAAAAACAGCATTTATTCAAAATAAAAACATTTCTAACAATATAAATCGTTACCATCACCTTTTATCAATTTAACGCATTCTTGTTGAATTAAAGTACTAATTTCTTTAAAAAAAAAATAGTTATTGTTCCCAAACTTTTGAACGGTAGTGTATATTGTTACAAAAGATTTCTATTCTAAATAAATACAGTTCTTTTTAACTTTTTATTCATCAAATAATCCTGAAAAAAGTATCTCAGGTTATAAAAAAAATATTAAGCAGCACAACTGTTTCCAACATTGATCATAAATCAGCATATTAGAATGATTTCTGAAGGATCATAAGACACCAACGACTGGAGTACTTGCTGATGAAAATTCAGCTTTGCATCACAAAAATAAATTACATTTTAAAGTATAATAAAAAAGAGAACCATTATTTTAAATTGTAATAATATTTCATAATATTACTGTTTTTTTTTTTTTTTTTTAACTGCAGGCTTGATGAGCATAAGAGACTTCTTTCAAAAACATTAAAAATAGTAATGTTTCCAAACTTTTGACTGGTACTGTACATATAAGTGTACATGAAAGTTTAAGCCCATTTATTATTATTCCAATACTGTATCTTAAGATGCAAGTCTTACATCTTAAGATACAGTATTGGAATAATAATAAAACTTGAGTTTAAAGTCTTTGTTTCCATCTTACCCAGATTGTTGATCGCCCTCAAGCTAGTTCCAGTATCATCTGCATATTGCACAGAAAAATGGGAAGAGGAGCAATTTCTAGAAGTCCGGGTGCACAAGATTTAAATCGGTTCAGCTGCAAAACAAATAAGTCATTAAGTCGTCAGTGAGCACTTTTCAGGAAGATCTACTAAGAACTTTAAGGCCTGGTTTCACATACAGGGCTTTGATTAAGCCAGGATTAGGCCTTCGTTTAATCAGGGTTTTTTAAGTGCCTTAGAAAAATAAACCATTACTGGTTTGCATCTCAAGACAAAACAATGGCACTGACATATTTTAAGATGTATAAGTGCAAGTTCCTTTCAGGTAAACCAGCTCAAACATGCATTTTAGTCTGGGATTATTTTAAGCTTTGTCTGTGAAACTGGGAGATAAGAATTTTAATAAAGCCTCTAGTTTAAACCTTATTAGCAAAAACAGACTCAGAAGATGAGATTCACATTTGTAAATCTGTTTTGAAAGTCTTGAAGAGTAGAAAGTCTTGCTGCTGATTTTTGATAATTTGCATTGGTGGCTAATTCTGGTTTCAACATGTTTGGATTAAAAACACAGAATAACGAAAATTCTTTAGAGTAAAGTAAACCTTCTAATATTGAGAAATACATCAGGACAGTTTCAGGACAGTTAACAGACAACACTTTATTTCTCAGATAAATCTTGTAACAAAACAACACATTTAAAACAGAAATACATCAAAAAGGAGTTATTCTCGATTTTAGTTTTCATTTCGTTTTTGCCGACAACAAAGAACCTGAACAAATGGAGATGAGAATTAGCAGGGTGGAAAAAAATAACGGATTAAAATGTTCAAAAAACTTCAAATCAGACACCAATGCTGGAAAACCACTCGCTCACTCAGTCTGAGGACTACTTTACAACGACAACTTATGACATCTGATAAAACTCGCCTTTCCCAGAGTTCAAAGCGCCCCAGTCCAGGGCTCCATCATCACTCACAGCAACACATGCAAATCCATGAAACAGATAAAGCACACAAGATGAGACGAGAATAAAGACGAGTTGCGTAAAAATAAAAGCAAATGCACACACACACACACAGTTAAAGATTTTTAAACCTCACATTATGAAACACTAGAAGTAGTAAATGTAAGGTGACTGAAGGTTTTCTAATGACTAGAGCTTAAAGAGGAATCCTTGGCAAAACTACAATAAATTCTCATTAGTTTCTGCATTTGAAATTATGCTGGTATTGCATCTAATGCTTGTCATTTCACCACAAAAAAATAAAACATTCTTAACACTTGTTGCAGATTTAGAAGGATCTGTACCAGGTGGTTTCCATGAAAACGATGATAGCAAAATAAATTATTTGATATACAGCATAACTGTCATATTCAAAACAGTAAAGATCCAACCTGTACAGGTTTCCAACCAAAAGATGCCATTAAATTTGTCATTGCTAAAACAGTGCAAGTAGTTCCAGTTATTTTCTGATGGCAGAATGCTAAGGGTAAAAACTGATATGGCATATTTTTATATATATATATTAAAAAAAGAATACTTCATTACACCACAGAACATTAATTTCCTATTGTACTACTCTATAAACACTGGATAATGGTGTTGATCCATGCTAGATGTAATGAAATCTCGTGATTAGAAAATGGGTGAATCTCACAAAACTTGTCAAGAACATGTTCAGGTCATATTTCACCCCAAAATCAAAAGAAAAAATAAATAAAAGATTAGTTTTATAGATAAAGATGAAATGAATGCTGTGTTTAGGATCTTTTGCACTGCGAAATTATGCACAATTAAAGCACATTTTCATCTGAAATTCTCATTACTGTAATGCATACATATAATGAGAATTTAGGGTCAAATGTACTTACAAAAACTGTTCTGAAAACGCAAAAATCTTTATTTTTATGCATTTAAAATATTTTGCCTTTGTGGACTTTTTTTCCCTTTTCATTTTAGGGTGAAAAGTGGTTTTACCATCACACAGTTTTATTGTGAATGGTCGGTTTTTGTTTTGTTAAATGAATGAAAAAGAAAAAGAAATGGTTGGACCGATTCATTAGAATTCTAGGCATGGTAAAAAGCAAGTTTTATTGTAGTTTTGCCTGTAATTTCCATTAAAGAGTACAGCCCTGGTACAGTCCTCTAAAAGACTGATAGAGAAAGACAAGCACTTTTCTTACACCAAAACCATCCGCGCCTCCACCCTCCACCCTCATCCAAGAACGAGTCTCTGCGATTTGAATAATTCGTTCATTTTTTTGCGTTTCAGAGATTGGTTAGAAATACCCAGCGGTTGTGGTAGTTGGGTAGGAGTTCTGTAGTTGTGCTGAGGTCAGACCTTCGTAACAGTGCACTGACCGTCGGGACACCCAGACCGATCGCCGCTACTCGCTGGCCCGCCACCAGGGGGCGGTCTGTCCAAGTGCCGCAGTCTGTGCCTACTACCCTGAGAGCCCTCCGTGTGCTCGTCGTCACTCTCCTCAGCAACCTGCTCTTCTTCCTCCTCACTCGTGCCGGACTCGGACTCGTACCCCGAGGCGTCCGGAGCGGCCGAATCCTCTTCGTTCTCCGCGTCTTCCTCTTCAGGCTCGGCGGGGTTCATATTGAGTTGGCCGAGAGCGTGCACGAGCTGAATGTCGCTCGAGGAAGCAGGGCTGGTCAGGTGACCTCCTAAGACGGTCGGTGGCCTTACGGGAGCCGGAGCAAAGACTCCTTGAGGACGTCCTCCGCTGATCCCAGTGTCCGCTCCATCCGCAGAGCTCTCTCGCTCCGCCGTGGCTCCATCCACACTCACGTTTAAGTCCGCGACGGCGGGCGCTGCAATGGGAACCGCTCCCGCCGTTACGTTAGGATCCGGATCGAGTCTTAGCCCGGCTACGCCTTTTTTAGGGATGTCCATCACATCCCTCTTCATCCTCCGCCTACGCCCGTGTTCGTTCCTCCTGTACTGCACCATGTTCTCCAGATCGGCCACGTAGAGGAATCCGGCGATTAGCATCTCGGCGCTCTTTTTGCCCTTGTTGAAGGCATCCTCTAGCTCTCGGCTAGTCCTCTCGTCATACTGCCACCATCCGTTGCGCCCCTCGTAGTACCACGCGTGCCCACCGGTCCCCGCGCCGCGTCCACCCGTCGCCGAAGCCTTCAGCTCATCGGGCGAGAGCAAAGTGGGACGCTCAAGGAAATCCTCAGGCACTTCTTGTCTGCAAAGTGCGCAGCGTTTGCTGTGCCACGAAGCTCCTTTCACGCAGAGGAAGCAGAAAACATGGCGGCAGGGCAGGCGTACGGGGTGGACGCAGCTCTGGAGGCAGATCGCGCACTCTGGGACGGGCAGGGAAGGAGACGACGGTGACGGACTTCCCTCAGTCACAGACTCCCCACTCACCTTCTTCCCCGAGGTCAGGGAGTCCATGGAAAGGTTAACCTCGCCGCAACTAGCCATACTGTGAAGAAAACAAAAATACAATCAATTCACACGCAGCTCAGGGAGAAATGTGCTGCCTACGCAAGATAATGTCAGCGGTACGTACGTAGATGTTACAAACAAGGCACTGTTTACCAAACTATGTTGCCCAAATCGACAAAAGTCACGAGTAAACAGAGGCTTGCCTGAGTTCTTTGTGGCTCTCTATAATTAAAGCTTTTGCAATTCTACTCTCTCATCTGATAAGTATTACTCCACTTATATAAGAAAAAGAGCGCCGTTCATGTGATATCTGTACATTTTAAAAAAAAACACATCAAGTGAAAACTGTTAATATCTGGAAGCGCATGTAAAGTGGAACCAGAAGCACAATGAATGACTACACTAATGCTTTCTTGAAAACATTTCTACTGACTCTTAACATAAACCGTTCGGCTTGAATCTTGATAAGACAACCCTTGTAACACGCTCATAATAGCAGCCGGCCCAAATCTGATGCAGAAATGATCTAAATATAACATGACCCAAATCCTTACAGGCAAACCATTTACGGGGAATTTTATGATGCTAACTAGCGGAATATACTAGAATATCAGACATTCATTTTAGGTTAGGTTTATAAGCAGGAAACAGCTAGATTGAATGCAAAAGGCACAAACTGAGTAGCAAAATATAATGTTTCTATGCAAACATTTACAATAAATATCAGCTATAAATAATCAGTTGCATGTGTAACAAAAGTTACAATAACATGTCAACTAGGCTGACTAGATAAAAATATCAAAATTAAATAAGTGTTTAAAATTTTTATTTAAATAATCAATTTATAAAACAGTAAAATGTTACATTTACTAACAAAAGCTAAAATGACAAGGAAAAAAATGGTAATAATATTAGTAAAATAATTAGTTAATTATTTATAAGCAAACATTTAAATAAATGTCAGCCATAAAGAATTAGTTACATAATTATGCTTATTAACAAAAGTTACAATAAAATGTCAGCAAGACGGACTGATTTAAAAGAACACAAAACATTAAAAATAAATAGCATTTAAACAGTAAAATGCGGTATACTAACAGAAGCTAAAACATGTAAGATAGATTGAAAAAATATTATTTATAAAACAATATAAATATACAAATATGTATATTCTGATAAATAAAACCAACTGGGTTAAATTGCGTTTGACTGTGATCATTGTGTTTTTAAATTGCATCACAGGCCCAAATCCCTCAACAACTCAAACACGAAACAAAAATCGATCCATTAATACATTTAGCTATTATATTAGCGAATGATCTCACTCCACATACTTAATGAAAGATTTCTGAGGCTTTGATTGTGCTGATGTTGAGGTCAGATCATTGATGGATCAGATTGAGGCCTGTACACAAGACAACACCCCTGACCAAAACACAGCCTTATTTCACATCAAATTACAATACCCGAACCCTTCACAATGATCAAATTATAAGCTACAAACATGTAAAGTGACAAATCTTCATCATCGGTTGTGTTGCTTGAATATGTTTTTCGATTTGTGCTGATTTTGCTGCGTGTTGTCTAACGTTAATGTCTTTCAGATTACTCACCTGACAAAATATCCGAAATTTCGCCTGTTTCTTTCAGCGATGATCAGATTTGGCTCATCTGCTGGTCACCGGATGACCGATCATTGTTCGTTTATAGACGTAAATTGATCGGTAACGCTAGAATTTGTTCGACGCAGATGAACACAATAATGTTTTCACGGCTGCTCTGTGATAACAAGAGCGGCTGATGTGTGTTCGTGCGCATCCGCTCTGCGCATAACGTGCGCAGAACCATCACAAATACGACTCTCATAGCATGAAATTCAGTTTTAGTAGTGTTTTAAATCCCTTTGAAACATTACATGACCGTGAAGGTTTTGCCACTTAAGCATTTTTACATAATTATAGTATTTGGTACATAACAATAACTAAAAATACTGTTGTTGGCCTACCAGAAAGTATTATAGTAGGCTACTTCCATCCTTCATCAACTCAAGAGTTACAAATCGGCCATTTGTATAATATTTTACCTTATCTAACAATATAGTTTTATTAGTTTTGCAGGTTAGTAGGCTAGATTGTTGACAGACGGAATTGAGGCCTGTCATCGAGTTATTTGAATATATATGATAGGCTACTGCATGCATTTTGGACATGCACAACATATACCATGGCATACTTTGGAGCACCATTTTAATACTATGGCAGCTACATTAATAGGGTAACCACATAGTAGATTACCATCTAATTCTGTACCATTGTACCACAAGACTTTTTGTAAAATATTTTTTTTTTATCGGTTAAGATAAAACATTTAGTTGTGAAAGGATGATTTGTAAAAGCATCTGATTTCACATGTCTGGAGTGTAACATTATCTTGCTGCTGAGACTTATTAATGATATGCATCCATTTTGTGTTATGCTTCATTTTCAAGACGTTGTCACTAGATGGCACAATTGTGTTAAAAAAGAAGAAGAGTTGAAACAGAAGCTTGTCCCTTAGGGATCAGCAGTAAATCTGTCTACATAACCAACTCATTAAACTAGAAAAGGAATCTATTTTTATTTGTTGCAAGTGGGTTAAGACCACTTCCGATTGTAGTTCTACATACAATCAAACATTTTTCTCTTAAAACTGATTGAATACTCAGGACCTGGCACAGAGGATCAAGAGTATAAAGTTGGCATCTTTCCTGTTATGCTCACCGGACTGCATTAATCTCAATTATAGCAGGCAGTACAGTAATGAACAGATCCGTGCCTATCCTAAAACATGATATTCACACTGCACGCCTGCAGGATTTTGCTTAAGTAACAGCATGTTCACTGCAGCCCATCTGCAGGCCTTGTTCTTCCCGTATTACAGTACAATCTCACGTCGCTGGATGTTCTTTGTCACATCTGTGCTCAAGGGAATGCTGTTTCATAGAGGATCAAATAACTCTTCTCAGTGTCTTTTTTGTTGTGATGCAGAGATAATCAGTTGATGCGCGCAATCGTGTGTAATACACGGCATTAAATGAGAGAAGTTCTTAAATTAGAACGGAAAAGAACGCGTTATTCCCTGTGGCTTTGTTACGCTAGGATGGCTGTGTTTCAGTGTGTGTGTTTACATGTCTGAGAGCCATATGCATGAAATCAATGAGTGCTCATTTTCCACAGCTGTTAGTACGACGGCACATAAACCCTCTCAGTGTGAATGACAGAGATCTTTCACACGAGACCTCTCTCCTTCCACAGGAGGGTTTCTTTCCCATGCGCCATCGGTCTCCATTTCACCCTTCTGCTCAGCAAACTTCCCTCTAATTCCCACTTTTTCATTCATTGGCACTTCTGAACTACTTCAGTGTTGGCTCCCCAGGCCCTCGAGGATGATGGTAGTTTATGAACCATCATCTAAAGCACAGGAACTCGCTGGAACGTTTCCCCAGGGATCTCGCTCCTAACATGGTTTCCTCATCCCCTACGCCGTCACGAGGAAGAACCGCACTGCTCGCTTGTCCTCCTTTTTCACGTTTTCCTTTGAGCCGTGGCTTATTGTCAGCAGTTTTTCAAGGCTCCTGTCACTGGCAGCCACCTGGTAACAATAAGATACCATCAACGGCGGAGGAGAGGAGGCAGCTAAACTGGGGCGTTGTAATGAACGCACACACAGACTCGCAGTGTGAAAGTACTATGCAACACATTCATCTTCTCCGGTTATTGGGAGAGGCAAATATTCTCCCAGTTATATGTATATGGTAAAATTAGAAATAAACATATTGGAGCTGGATTCCTGCTGAAATTACACAATGAGCTGACAGGAATGTCATGTGAGACTCCATTTGCAAACCCAGGTCACAGTTTGCATGGCACACATTCATCATTCATCGTCAAGGGGATTGCATGTAGATTATTAGGCGATAGATACTCATACTCGCAACTTTTCAGCGTAAAGTTCTAGATGTACTGCACCAAAACTCCCAAGCAATATCCTCTGTGACAGACTATAAACTTCAGGGCAATTAAAAGGCAATTACGCTTCGATTTTGGATTTTGAACAGAAAAAGAGCAACATCAAGAGTATGCATGCACAATATTAAACATTTATGGCTCTATAAAATCCCCAAATAGAACAAAATTTCTGTTTAAATTGAGAATCGTTCAATGAGCATTATTTGTGGAACAATAATGATAATTAGGATGAGGCTTTATGTTAAGGTGGCATATAAAACAACCTGAGCTCTGTGTATGTGTATAAATCTGAGCATTAATAGCAGAATTTAAACTTCAAAGCAATGAATCCTCGACAAAACAGAGCAGCATTAATCTCAAGATTATGCAAGCATATATTAAACATGCATGGCTGCATTACATCTGCAAATAGTTTTTGAGTTAGAAGAAAGATTTCTTTCTTGTGTTTAAGTTGCAGTTGAGAATAATTCAGTGAATAATACATGGAACAGTTATGATAATAAGAATATGATTTTATGATGCTGCTGTGGTATATAAAATATCCTTGTGTGTGTGTGTGTATGTGTGTTCAGTAGGCTTTAAATTTCAAGGCAATGAAACTCAGTTTGGCAAAATAGAAAAAGAGCAACATTAAGATGAATTATTATATCCATTTCTGTTCTCCTAATGGAATAAAATGAGGTTGTGTGTGTAAAATACTGTTGCATGCAGGTAATTTGAGGATCATTAATATGTAGACTTCATGTGTTCTTCTCAAGAAAATGTGAGTGGTGCTTTGCAAAAAGCCCAGCCCAACTGTGGGTGGTTGCCGGGGAATTGTTATGCGGTTGCTAAGGTGTTTTGGGTGATGCTTAGTGGGCCAAGTCAAAAATGTCAAAAAGGTCAAAGTAATTTGGATGACATAATTAATTACCTTATAATTTACAAAGAAAATATGCAGCCTATTATATTTAACAAATTAATTCTGGTGCTGACTGCCCAATAAAATATTGTTAAAATGATCGTCACATTTTAAAAGTGAATTTATTAATATTTTTCTTTTCCGTTTTTTTTTTTACACTGGATTTATGTTGCATCTTAATATTATTAATTATTAGTTATATTCAGCAAAATATTTTCGTGCTGTGTGTTCTTCTTACCTCGGTTGCTGGAAGGCCAGGATCTATTTGTGTTGTTATCAGGACATTTTACGGTTACCAACATAATCTAATAGTTCAAATATTTGACATAATCAGCAATGTGTCATTTTATTAAAAGATTCCCTGGCATGCTTAATTATTTTTATTTTTTTTCAATTGGCGCATTCATCTGTCAAATATTTCTGAACAATCACCGCTCATCCCTCATATCATTCCGCGCGCTCTCTTTATAAAAGGAAGAACGTGGAATACGTCAGAAGTTTGAATAGCTAATTGGCGCCATCTAATGGTTCTAACAAATATCTGACTGTGGCAAAATATTTTGTGTAAAAAAATGAAACGATTAACAAAACAACAAAATGAACCGGTAAAAGGCACAAAAGAACTTGGTTTAAAATCGCATATTAATAGGCCTATTGATTTATATTGTAGGCTTTAGTTTCAGCGAATCAAAATTTCATATACATGAATTTATTAATTTGTCTAGTAGCCGTGCAATAAGCAGAATAATGTAGGCTACTGTCAGCCGGCCAAACTTATCTATTTCTGATTATGACCGACGGACACGAGCATACTGACATATAGGCTACTCGAATTTTTAAAAAACATAAATGCACAGAATGCCTCAAGTAGCCTAATGTTTGTGACATCCCGTAAATTTTGGAAAACAATGCGTATTTTTATTTTGAGTGCGCGCGCAGATTTGAGCGCTGTATTAGGGATGCTGCTGAGAGAGAGAGAGAGAGAGAGAGTACGAGTACGCGCTCCTCTTTGTGCGCGTGTCTGTCTGTCAGACCTTCACCAACACAAGACTCAAGTCAAGACTCTCCAGCTGTCATGTAAAATCAGCCTCCTGTAGGTAAGACCTGATACCTTTTATAAGCGGCAGGTTGTATGTATAACATGCGTTTCGTGTCATCAGCATTTCAAACTTATCAAAGCGGAAACATGCGCTGAATGTCTGGATATCTACAGGCACATGCTGAGTCCATAGACATG
Source organism: Rutilus rutilus (assembly GCF_951802725.1). NCBI lineage: Eukaryota > Metazoa > Chordata > Actinopteri > Cypriniformes > Leuciscidae > Rutilus > Rutilus rutilus. The sequence continues at coordinate 11,137,263 of NC_140218.1, read as the reverse complement.
TGCTGTGACTGTGGAAAACGACAGATACTCGCTGATGTGTTCTGGCTGGCTGGATGTGTCTCATGTGGATACATTTGGGGGGGGAAATACACCTTTTGCTTTCGCTCATGCTGAATTTCTGACAGATGGAGACGCGCCGCGCGCGCTGGTGACCGGTTACCGGAGCGCACGGACTCGCAGCGCACTAAAGGATGCTCGTTTACTAATTAGTGCTCCAATCGTAGTGTCTTTGGGTCAGTTATTACGGGTTCAGTCCTGTTTTAATAACCTGAGGTCAGCGGTCTTGATCGAAGGCACGTTGTAGTTTGTGATTCATGTACCGGTCCATGAACAATACAGTGGATAGTTCATCAAGCCTTCTGGGGTATGAACCTACAACCTCAGCATCTGCTCAAACTGGCTCAGTTATTGTAGTTAACAGCTGTGTGCGCGTGCGCTATGGGAGACACCGGGGCAAGTTGTCACACCTACATAGATAGACAGACAGACAGACAGATATATAGATAGATATATAGATAGATAGATAGATAGATAGATAGATAGATAGATAGATAGATAGATAGATAGATAAAATCACTACAGGGAAAGCAAGCATTTGTGTAATTGGACTTTTGGCTCAAAATCTTATGTTATTTAAATATAGACCTTGTGACAACTTCCTCATGCAACTATATAGACCTGTTCTCTCCTACTTGTGAGGAATCCAAAAATGTCTGTAAAGTTTAAAGATATGTTTGTTGTGATTATAAATTGCCCGATCATGTGAGAACAATTGAAGTTTATGGGAGACCAATCAGAAGTCTAGGGCTCTGCTCTAAAACCTAGCAATGCAGGCACGTGCTTTGGGTGCTCGAGCCCCTGCCCTATTTCAAAATTGATCAAAAGTGCCCTTCTCAAACCAATATCAATGATACTATTGTGGTCAATAAAATAAAATGCATTTGAATATAATTAACATGACAATGTGTACAAAAGTAAAGTAGCCAAATTTCACGTTTATTTTTACGTTTCTGTCAGTCTGAGGTGTCGTTGCTATAACGCGTTGCGTCACTTGCGTCAAGTTGCGTGTGTCTTGCGTCAAACTCCGGAGTAGTGTGTGTGGACGGCAGACATAACCGTAGCAAAAGTTATACGTTTTAAAATGAAAATGCACTAGTGTAAACGTAGGAATCCCACAGTCTGCTCGAGAACCGATGCTCTCGAGCCAAATATGGTTCTTTCGGTGAGTATATGGCTCGACGGCAGGAAAAAAATAAACCAAACAATTTTGAAACTTTTTTTTTTTTTTTTTATAATAAAAGGTTGTGTGTCGATTCAATTAAAAATCCACATATCACATATTTTAAAATATTACATAATTCATTGAAGCCTGTTTGTCATGTATAATACACCGACCAATCGTCATCTGGCACAACAAGTTCAAATTTCATTGGACAATGTGAAGTGGAGCGGTAATTTTCCGGTCATTTCATTTACAAATAAATCGTTTGAAAATTAAAGGAGAACTCCGGTCAATTTTAACATTGAGCTCATTTTTTTGTACATTTGGAGTGCTGTCAATACAGAGAACAACAACAAAAATCGGTGTTGCCTACACCGAGTTATTCTATTTTTAAAATTTGCACCCTATTGACTTCAATGGGGCAAGTAGTAAGCCTGCTTTTTAGCCTCTTAACATCCTTTAAGTGTCATTACAAGTGCACAGAAAATGTGAGTGATTCCTTCCGAGTGAACACGGGTGGATCTGACTGCAGTAGATGTTAGAGATATTAATAAAAATGAAGTTAATTCAGCCAGCGCTCATACCTTTGTTTACATGCTGTTTTCGGTGGAAGGCCATAGTAATCGATTGTCGAGTTCACGCGCGTTGATCATAGGTACTAAACCTATGCGCGTGAACTCGACAATCGATTACTATGGCCTTCCACCGAAAACAGGATGTAAACAAAGGTATGAGCGCTGGCTGAATTAACTTCATTTTTATTAATATCTCTAACATCTACTGCAGTCAGATCCACCCGTGTTCACTCGGAAGGAATCACTCACATTTTCTGTGCACTTGTAATGACACTTAAAGGATGTTAAGAGGCTAAAAAGCAGGCTTACTACTTGCCCCATTGAAGTCAATAGGGTGCAAATTTTAAAAATAGAATAACTCGGTGTAGGCAACACCGATTTTTGTCGTTGTTCTCTGTATTGACAGCACTCCAAATGTACAAAAAAATGAGCTCAATGTTAAAATTGACCGGAGTTCTCCTTTAAGTTACATGGACAGACGAATTTACATTTATGAAGCGATCTGAATCTGTGTCGTTTAACTAATGGATGTTAATTGACTACAAAGCACTGCACAAAACCTGCACCAAAAGTAGCATTAATGGTAAGTATAGTATTCAAGTCACTTGTATTTAGTCTATCTATATTGATACACCATTTACCATTTGATGAAACTATCATAGTTTGTGAAGTGAAGCCCAGGCCTACAGGCCTATTATGTGAAGTATTTAACATTTTTGATAATTTTGCAGAAATAGTATAAATAGTACAGTACTACTGGTCAAAATTTTGCACACACATTACTATTATATATATAATTTTTTTTTTAAAGAAGTCCCTTATGCGCATCAAGTCTGCATTTATTTGATCAAAAATACAGAAAAAAAAATATTACAATTTAAAATAATGGTTTTCTATTTTAATATACTTTAAAAAATATAAGTTATTTCTGTGATGCAAAGCATATATATATATGCGCCCCTTTTTACATCTGAGCCCCGGGGCCCCCGAGGAACTCTCTGCACGTCCCTGGCAAGCTGCATACGTGGGCTGCATCATAAGAATGTTCCAGACGTGAAGTCTTTTCCCAAAAATACCTTCTTTGAGAATTTTTGAAGCAAGCGTTGCATGTATCATTTGCAAAGAAGGTATTCCCACAATGTATTGTGAGTAAATTCCAAGATGGAAGAAAGAGTGAGTAGTTTAACATTTCTACATTCATATATACATCTGTAAGCATAGTTTCATTCAGCCTCAAGTGAAATTGAATTTCATTCAAATTGATTCAGTACTGAAAAGTATTGATTAAAAAAAAGATTTGATATACTTTAAATGCAGCCTAAATGGTCACTTATGAGGCTCCATTTCATTTCATCTACAGGCAGCAGACAGCAAGGTAGCTCACTATGTTTTAAAACAGCCTTTGTTTAAACCCTTATAAAATGTGGCAGTATAGTAAAGTTAGAGCTGCATGATTTGTGGTAGAAAAAACAAAAACAAACTGATTGCAATTTAATATGTCATTTAAAAAAATACATTCCAGGTTTGCTGTGCTTTTTGTAGGGCTGCACAGTTTGTTGAAAACTTTATGATTATATATCAATATGGCTATAACATAATAATGATAGCCTACATATTTTTATATTATTATTTACTATAATTAAAAATAAATACAAACAAACAAGAAATATATTACTCTTAATATTTCACTCTAAAATAAAAAAGTATTTTATAATAATAATAATAATTTTATTTTACATTACAACTGCAAAATTATAATAATAATGGCTGTCTTAATTTCTTCATTTTCAAACGTTAAACCATCAAATAATTTCCACAGTACTGTAAAATTACTGGATTCATATACCATGTTATTATAAAAAGGAACTTGGTGATATTCGTGTGTGTGAGTAGAATCTAACTTGGTTTCAGTACGTGTTGCAAGAAAATAATGATCTTTATGACCGCTCAAAGCTGGCTGTCAGGGTTATGCAGTTGTTCTTTTGTTCATATGTCTTGGTTCCATGTTTACCCTTTCAGTTTAGTCTTCATTGTGCCCTATTTAGTTTCCTTAGTTACTGATTATGTTCACCTGTTGTTCATTTAGTTAACTCGGTGTGTAAATACTCCCTGTGCTGTTCGATCCCTTCAGTTCTCGTGTGATGTGAGCGTGTTTGTTCCCTTGTGTATATTCTCCGTTTAATAAAAGCATCTCTATTGATTTCCTGCGTCATGCATCTCCTGAACACCAGCAAATTCGTGACGCTGGCAAACTGGCATTAATAGGGAGGTGTTTTGCCTTCTCCCTGATTTCTAGTTTGTCTCTCTCTTAATGGATTCTACGCATCAGTCTGAGCATTAAAGCAAGATTACTGCAACAACTCACTGTAATTAAATTCTCGCGGTCAGGGTGTGTAGGCCTATACATGTGTGCGTTTGCTCCAGCTTGTTCATTAAGAACAAATTTGTTCAACAAATGTTCTGCGAATTATCAGTCCCGGACTGCCTGTTAAGGATGGAATCTTCTCAGTTTGCAAGAAGCAGCTCAGATCTGCATGAGATACTCAAGTGAGTTTCATATCCAGTGCTTTTGTGGGGTCAGCCATTTAAGGCTTTAACATTCTTTGAATCTCACACATGCAATATGTGTGCGTCTCCTGTCATAATCCTGTGCGAATCTGACAAGCTTGTGGGTTATTTTTACTGGCGGCTGTGTTTGAGTCCAGTGAAGTGAGACTGGAACAGCGATTTGCCATTTGAGATGCAGTGACCATTCATCGTTACCCTTTCGAGCCTGCATGAATCAAAAATATTTATAAACCTCTCACATGCACTCTAACATTTATTCGGTTTTATTTTTTGGCCACTTCCATAGCTCTCTTTTTTAATATTTAATACTCTTATTTAATATTATATTATTATGATTTTTTATTATTTATTATTTTATTTTTAAATCCAACGAGCTGATGCATTCATTTTCAAATCACAAAATAAAAAAAAAAATATGTTATGCCCCAATATCTTTCTTTTCTGCCATTATTTAAATGGAATCAACCTAGCCTACACATTTTAATTATTCAAAATGATGCATATTCTGAAGGTCTTATTTTGTTCTGTTAAGTTTCTTTTCAACCTTTACTCGCAGCAGCTGGTTTCACTTGCTTTAAACACAGTTTTCCTATTACAGATTAAATCGAAATCAAAAGACTTTTTTAGAAGTTCGTATGCACCGGAGAAGCTGTGTTTCTCCCTAATGAACAGAGCTCTAATATCTGCTCTACATAATGCAGAGTTTGTTTTTGATCGTTTGGCCTGAAGACGGAATAGTATTCGTACTGACAGTCAGTTAAAATGTATGTTTTTGAGGTAGTGCTAAATGATTTACTTTACACTTTGTAAGCTAAGCAATTCCAAAGCAAGCCTCTCTCTTTCACCGTTTAAAGTTTAAAATTGTGCATTTTTAAAGTGGCTATTTCAGAAACGACGGCTATTTGGATCCAAATGCAGCAGAAACAGTCATTTAAAGAAAAACAGCAAAAGTAAAACCAGAACTAAAACACATGCACATGTAACATTCATCAAGGAAAACAACAGACAAATAACATAGCAGGGCCCTATACCATGAAGCCGGATTAGGTGGCTAGCCAGGTATGTTTCAGTTTAGTTTGCGCCAACCCATGGGTTTTAGGCACCATGAAAGTGGTTTGGCTTTTAGCAGTGTTCATCTCCATTACGCTCCACGGCTATCCTGGTCCGGGGCAGGTTATGTTCTAGGTAAGAGGTTGCGAACCGAACATGGACCAATCAGCTGTGAGCAAAGTTAAACATGTCTGATACAATAAATTTATTCTCCCTGTTTCTACTCCAAATTAAAGGCCACGACATAGCAAATGATTTTTAAAGAAAAAAGCGTCTGGCTTTTAGCAATGCTTATTTAGAATAATAATTTTTTATGATTTAGATATTATTGATGTAACTATTACCCTTAATCAGTGTACAATTTTAGTTTATCAATTATTATTACACACAGTTTAAATGAATAAATATATAAAAGAAATATAAATACACTTTAGAATCAATAGATAAAGCTATAAAATGAGTACATAATTCTCTCTATACCTTTAGCAACTGTATAAACTAACTTCACAAACCTTTACTTACACTGATATAGCAAGAATTTTTTATTTTAGTTGCCCTCTTTCATAGACAGCCATTATCTTCTTGCTGTGTAAATTTGTTTAAATTCTGCAGAAGAGAGAAGTGAATTACAGTTTCACTTTTTCTCAGCATGTGATTGGCTGTTCGCTACTGATGTGATGTCACACCTAATCTCCTAAACTCAGGATCAAAGCCTGACTTGACAGAGAAAGTTGATGATCAGCATCATGGTACCAACAAAGCCTGGTTGGATTGGTTTGGTTTTGTCAACTCGAAACTAATCCTGTAACCCTGAGTTTGTTCAACTAGCATCATGGTACAGGCCCCAGAACACTGGGGTTTAAATACACAAGATAACAAGGAACAGGTGTAAGTGATTAGTAGCTGGAGATAAATATGGGCTGTGTCTGAAAATTGCCCCCATACCCTTAAATAGGGCACTGTTAGGCTCGTTTGAGATGCGCCTTGAACACAGCTATGGAAACAACCCAGGGACTAAGCCTAAGGAAACAATAGGTCGACATCGGCTGCGGCTGGATGTAACCGATCGGCAGGCGGGAGAAGCTGAAAACTGAGACGTGAAGTCGGACACTTTCTGCTTCCCGTAGTGACCGCACGTGGTGTTTGCATGCTTTACCACAGCTGAAGTGAAATAAATGCAATATTTGTCAAATACACAGACGATTCGGATACATTTCCATAATACTGCTTAATACAGCGTCTAGAATATTTGTCTGTTCAACATAAGCCTACACTATTTAAATATCAATGTAGTGGGGGTCTATGGTTTTATTTTGATAAACATGACACAATATAATATTGTGACTCCATGAAAAGAGATTTTACTGTTATAAAAATGCTGATTTGTGAGCATTAGCAGAACTGAAGGTGTTCGAATGAACACGAAACACACGTGATCGTTGTCATGCGGTGTATCCGGCCAATCGTGAAACGCCATAAATTCAAAATGATGTAATCCATCATTTAATCGTGATATTTGTTGGAAAACTAAGGTAATACAAACATTAATCGATCACAAAACCATTGTTAATTTTCCTAAGGAGCATTATTGGGTTTTAATGTTCAGGAACAGTGTTTAAAATACACTTTAACCACTCTAAGTTCATCAGCCTTAGGAAGGTCAAACAAATGAGTTTTGGAAATGACATAGCAGAGCTCAACCAGGCCTCGTCCCCTTTTTTGCGCATTCTGTGGGCGAGGGTTATTTAAATGGTTTACCTTATGACTTCACAAAGCCCGGAAAAAACACGTTATAATCCAAAACGAGCCGTTCGTTGTAGTTCTTGGAAAGTGGATTCTGTTTAATAAAATATATCCCTTTGTAAAAGACTTTGCTGATTTCTTTAATGCTCAAACAGCAACATTACACACTAACTAAAGTTGAAAAAGTGGAAAAGCATAATAGGAAAAGCAACATATTGCCTATATGCAAAAGTGACCATTGTAATTTCAAAGCATTGCTTTGATGTTGTGAGTGTTGATTTTTTCACTTGTTGCTATGCGGTCACTAGGGTGGTCTGGGTGGTTGCTATGTGATTGCTGGTTGAAGTCAAAAAGAGCCATCTCGAGTCTCAAGTCTCTATGATATTTTGGTCTCAGGGTCCCAGTTATTGTGCATACTGTATAATTTTATGTAAAGAACGAAGATGCATTGCATTTTTAAGTGTATTCTAGTTGTAATGCACATGTTGGCAAATGTAGTAGCTGCTAGGTCATCTGGGAATGCAGTGCATTCAGGCAGTTTACTTTGCACACTGCAAAATTATATACCACAGGAATAGTACGATTAGCATGGTAGTTTTCTCTTCCAAAGATAGCAAGAGCCAAAGTACGTTTAATGGGTTGGGGAAAGGGGTTTAGGCCTCAGCGAAACTGAAGTGTATCAGAAGGGCCATGCGATGAGATGAAAAGGAAAAATGCATTTAGAGAAGAAAGTTTGATGTTAATATTGATGAGCAAGTGTTAATGTGATCCTAAAAGCAGCTCTAGCAGAGATGACATTATCCCCCCTTTTTTACCTTTGAGAGGGGCTTGAAAAATGGGACGAGAAAGAGGAAAAGAATAAAAAACACAGATTGAGCCATAGCAAGTCAAAGTTTTATGATCAGAAGCTCAAAACACTTACTGCGCTCCCATATGACACAGAGCAACGCTGTGAATTATAGAATAATTCTGTTGTTGTCTTTTTTCATCTCTTAGGTAAACACTCCAGGTTGGATCAATAAAAAGCAGCTGTACACACTCAGAGGGCCGGCCCGTTCCTCATTTCCATTTTAATGAATGAGGCTTAGTGAGCAAGTTATAATTGTGTTGTGGTGCATAGAGACCTGCGAAAGTGTAGGATGCTAAAAAGGATTTGTAAAAGTGCGGTGTGCGTCTGTATATTTCAGAGGTTCAATGGTGGGCTTTTCTTTAGTGTAGGTATAAATACAAATACTTTAAAACATGTGACATCTAAACCAGTGTGTGGAGGTTTTATATTAGAAAGTAGAGGCACCAAAGCAAAAACTGCATGCAAACATGACTTAAGCAACATCCTTTCATATATCCTATATATTTATAGTATTTCTACATGGCATTATTAGCACCATATTACCATATTACAGTGAGTGAAATCTGGATACTCAGATGGCTTGGCATATTTTATATTTTTTTCATATGTTCCTTGATTATGAGTGGCTGTCAATGTAGAAAAAATAACAAAATGTCACTCCCGTCTGCCATTGGACAGACAAAACAGAGAGTCCCGCCTGCCAGAATTTGTGTGTGTTAAACTTTTCGGGGAAATCAAATTATGAATAAGTGCACTTTGCATGTTAAGAAGAATTTTAGCATAAAAAAAATTCACACATCATCTTGAAGTCATAATCAAAAGATGCTTTTGAAGGTCTTACTCAGCAGGGAAGCTGTTTTATATCCTATGTGAAACCGGGATACATTTTTTCCGGATTCTTTGGTGAATAGAAAGAGAACGGCATTTATTTGAAATAGAAATCTTCTGTAACGTTATAAAAGTCTTTACTGTCACTTTTGCTCAATTTAATGCATCCTTGCTGAGTAAAGTTAAACATTTCTTAAAAAACATTCTTACTGACCCGAAACTTTGAAATGGCAGTGTATTTTCTGAATGTAATATCACCTTTAAGAGCGTAATTGTGGGAGAATGATGGATGGACGAGGGAGATGGGAAGGAGGATTGAGGAAGAGAAATGTCTGGTAATTATAGTTCTTAAGTCTCGTTATGTTGGTGACAGGCTCCATCATGCCTTGGGGCTCTTAAGATCAATGGCTGGGACCTGACTCTAATGCTAACGAACGCCAGATCGTTAAATGTATGGGTGCAGAACACAGGAATTAATTATGCCATTTATGGCTTCAATTTATCAGCTCAAGGAGATATTTCTGATAGTTCGCACTCCTCAAGATGCTTAGCTCGAGGGGTCCTAAGTCAGTAGATCCAATTTGGACCCATGACAAGAACCGCATTGAATCCTCGGCCCAGTAGAGCAACAATTTAGTGGAAGAATCTTGAAGTTACTGCGGATTCTGCTGTGTTTTGGGCCTCGCGGTGGGAGATGTGATTCAAAATCAGGTCTCATGTTAATCATAGAAAATGCTAGCTCATATAAAGAATTCGATGGCACGAAAAAGGCCTTATAGCCAGTGTAGCGCTCATGAATACAAAGCAACCTCTGACAGTCAGAAACAATATTATCAGCTCAGAGGGACTGACACAATTCCCTGTTGCTCAGCGAGCATTAACTGGAAACACTGACAAGGGAAAACATAGTTTGTCACAAGCTTTATTCGTTTGTTCTGTCACTTCCGTCTGAGGCTGTTGATTAATTCCTCTTAGTTACGCAAGTAAGGCTTTGTATAAGAAAGTACTGTAGCTATAGTTCGACTTTAATATTGCTAAATACTTTTGTTATAGTAAAGCTTTTTTGAAATGCAGTAAGGATTGAATATGGCGAAATATTTGATGTTGGAAAGCTTGAATAGGCTACTTAAAATGACGTAAAGCAAGAATGTGGTCAAATAATAAAGCCAGAATGTGATAAAATAGATAAGTTAAGTTGAAATACGGTAAAATACTGCAGTTATTGTTAAATATTTAAGATGTATTGCTGGTAATGTGGTAAAGTGCTTGGGCTGCGTTTCCCGAAATCGTCTTAACGCTACGTCGTTCTTAAGTTATACCTTAAGCTGTACCTTATCGTTAATACGTGTTTCCCTAAACGTTAAGTATACCTTCTGTAAGTCATACGTTCGGAAGTTTGGTCTGGACCACTCTTAGCTTTGCCTTATCACTGTTAACAGGTGGCCAGCACTGCAACAAAAAAACATCTTCACATCTCAGTATACAAATATAATTCTGAAGGTAATACACACAGTATTCAATTAGGCTATTTCATGTGTTTTCATGCACAGAATAAAATTGTAATTACACTGATTGTTGTTAGCTTTTTAATTAATCAACTGGCAAACCATTAGGCAGTAAAGGCCTAGGAGTCTATTTAAAGGGAATGATTGTGAATGATTGCTCAATCTATGTAGCCTGGTAATACCAAACATAATTGAAAAGCGTTTTCTTTCTCGCGGGGGGGGCGCTTGTCTGAAGTTTAAAATCATTGGTTACCCGTAATCAGCCAATCACATAACGTTTGGTTAAGAAGTGTGTTATGCGCCGACTCAGCCGCATTGAACTTCAACTGTAAACACATGTATGATGCGAAAACAAAACAAAAATGATGCGAAATACCGGAGTGAACATGGCTGTGAACGACTTTTGCAGATTATGTGAAGTAAAACTACGCATCCACAGTACAATCAGCGTCTACGTCACGGCTCTCAGCCCGCCCTCTGTTCGTTGATTGGCCGGCTGTTTTGAGGCCGGAGGAAAACTGAAAGACAGGTCGTTATCTCAGACTGAGTACAGAAGCGAACTGAAATTGAGCGGAAGTACGAAGTCTGACGTAGTCAGGCTACAATCTATGGCAGCGATACAGCGAATAGTTGTGCTAAATGAAAGACGGCGCCGTCCGCGGAGCGCTTCCAAAGGCCAGTGAAAGCATACGCAGTTAAGCCCTATTCGGATGGGGTCGTACGGTATTTTCAACATTTACAGGGGTTAGTCGGTGGTTTTAGTGCCGTCCGAATCCAGAATGTCAGTGTTTTTCTCACCCAACCCGTGTATAAATCTACGGCCAAATTACCTAGGCTACTGTTTTTTGACGAACGCCAAGGTCGTGTGGTGATTTAACTGCCGTCCGAATCCACATCTTTGAGTTTACAAGAAGAGATCACTTCAAACTTCACTGTTTAAATCCTTTTTGATCACTGCCAAGCACCGTACGTACGATGTACACTTTTATTAGGCGACTGAAGTGCTGGAAAGTATTTACAAGAACAATATTTCATCGCAGCTCCACCTCAGCCAACAAAAAGGAGAAAGAAGAAAGCACGTAAATGTGTAATGGGCCGTTATTGTGGCAACAGTATATGATACAATTTTAAAATATGTAGGCTTGGCTATAGTTTGGATTATTTTTTATAATATCCCATTAATCCTAATAAATGCAATTTCCACTATTTCTGAAGTGAACTTCCTAAGGTATGGTTCGGGGAACACGCCTAGAAATGGTATACCTTTAGTTAAGTTGTACCTTAAGAGTCTTCGTAGCGCGCTAAGAGACAACGCTATCGGGAAACGCAGCCTTGATATGTGGTAAATCTAGAATATGGTAAAGTACTTAAAATATAGAAAAGCTAAAATATTGTAAAATGTAGTGAAACTTGAATGCGATAGTGAAAAAGAAATATGGAAAATACTTAAGATGTGGTAAAGCTGAATATAAAATATGATGTGGTATATCTGGATTATGGTAAAATACTTAAAATGTTGTCAAGGCGAAATATGGTAAAATACTTGAGATGTAGTAAAACTGGAATATGGTAAAATGTTTGAAATAATAAATCCGAAATATAGTAAAATGCTTAACACGTAAAGCTTGAATATGGTCAAATATACTTCAAATGTGATTGTTACGTAACATGCAAAACATGCAAAGCTGGATTATGGTAAATGTAATACATCTGAAACAGTAAAATACTTGTAAAGCTGGAAGATGGTAAAATACTTGAGATGTAGCAAAGCAGAAATATTGTAATACAGAGATACATATGGAGATGTGGTAAAGCTATAAATGGTCAAATATTATGGTAGGATAGCAAAGCTAACATATGCTAAGATGTTCAAGATGTAATATGCAACATGATTGGAAATATTCTTGACATATGGTAAAATGCTTGATGTGTTAGAGCTAAATTGATGTAAAATGCTTTGATTTAGTAGAGCTGGAATATGATAAAATGCATCAGATGTAATGAAGCAAAAATATTGCAGGCCTAACACACAACCCCTTATTCCTCAGCATTAACTCAACACACAGTGACAAGGGAAAACACACGGATGAGTTTGTTCTGATCTTTATTTGTTTGTTTGCCGTCACGTCCATCAAAGGCTGCTGATTAATTGGATTCAGTTGCATAAGTTTGGCCTTGGCGCTCCATTACAGCCATGTTCAGCCCACCCACTTCCACCTGTCTCTATCACTTTCCCCCGCGATACAGTTGCTGTCACCGCCGCTGATGTGTGGAAACAATATTGATCCACAGCCGGGGAGGCGGCGGCCCGAACAGACACTTTATTGCTTTCTATTAATGATGCGTTTCATGGCCGACGGTACAAGCTCTTACGAGGTGAACAAAGACCCAGGGCAAGAAGACTGTCACGGGGATTTGTACTGTACATATCGCACATGTTTTATTCAGTCTGGGCATGGGAGTGCTTCAGAATAAATTAAAGTTAATGTACTATGGGGTGTCATGGACTCAAGTGTGAATGCTGCGGCTTGGTGCAAAAGGTTTTCTCATCTCGGACATTGCAGAGTTTCTGCTAAATGGCAATTCACTGCGATCGAAAACCAATCTTAGTCAAGGTCTAATGCGCTTGTCCTGCACCAGGTTCTGTCTTTATATTCTTCCTGAGAAGAATCTGTAAAAAAGTTTGGGGTTGAGCTCCAGACATGACTGTCCTAAGTCAGAAAATCTATAATGTAAGATTCATTATTATTATTGCTTATACTTAGGGTTAGTCAGGGTTAGTCAAACCCCTAACCGTGCACTACTGGTCCAGTTTTGGAATACATTTTTTTTGTTTTTTTGCTAAAATAAAATAATTAAAAACAGTAATATTGTGAAATATTATTACAATTTTAAAAGAACCGTTTTCTAATTTAGTATATTTTAATATATCATTTATTCCTGTGATCATTACTCCAGTCTTCAGTGTCACATGATCCTTCAGAAATCATTCTAATATGATGATTTGCTGCTCAAGAAACATTTTTTATTTTGAACAATGTTACGGAGCCCTGCACATGGACAAAAATATATATCGTTCCACAAATTTAGAATTTCTTCTCATGTTTTAGTAAATCATGTGCACAATATAATAATTTGTTCCCTTGATTTAACTAAAAGGGAACAAATGATTAAACTGCGCACGATTTAGTAAAACAAGGTTATGAATTAATTATATCATGTGCACAATTTACCTGAAACTTGAAAACAAATTAGTCAAATGTGCTGATGTGTTGGTAAGTTGTGGGAACGAATTGTTAATTTGTGGCCACGATATACATATTTTTTTCCTTGCATGTCATGTCTAGGGCTCTGTAGTCCACAGTTTTTGCTGCTTAATATTTTTCTGGAAACTGTCACTGAAACACTATTCACAGTTTCAAAACGTTTTGGATTGAAAAAGTACTTTCATTCAGCAAGGGCACATTAAATTGATCAAAAGTGACAGTAAAAGCATTTATAATGTTACAAAAGAAATATTTTTTTTCTATTCATCAAAGAATTTAGAAAAAAAAAATATATATATATGAAGCAGCACAACTGTTTTCAACATTTATAATAGTAATAAATGTTTAATGAGCACCAAATCAGCAATACATATATTGCACAGACAAGCACCACACATTTTATTCAGTGAATGTTCAAATCTATTTTTTTCAAAGTTTCCTCTCTTGACTTTTCTATGGGTAGCTCCCGGTTGTAGAAACACAATTACAAAATGTCACTTCTGTGCTAACATCGAGGTTCACGAGTCACACAACTCTGATAATTGAAAGTTTGGATGTAGCCTGAGTCTCAGCTCTCAAACCATAGCCTGAGCTCAGAGACAGTCCAGATTGTGAAAGCTGACATTTGTGGTTTCCGTCTGAATCATTGATCAGAGATTACTTCCACCGCCGTGGTCTCCTGAGAGATCTGCCGAGTTCAACATGACCGTATTGTTTTTCTGAGACACGCTAAAGCAAGGCATTTGAAGATGGATTTAGCCTCTTTTCTTTCCTTTTTTTTGGAATGAGACTCATTAGACAATCTGAGAAAAGGGCAAAATAACTGCTCTTAAATTTTGATCCAGTGCCATGGCCGTATGATTACATTTGCTCAAAGTGTTCTCTTATCTTCTGTCTCGCAGGAAACCCGAGTTGGATGTGCAAATGTGTGAGGAAGAGCTACAGGGTTGACTGGTTCAGGACATGGCCATTTCTCTCCTGCTTTTAATCTGTTTATGGAAAGCTGTCTGAATGTTTAGACAGCAGCAGGATTTGAGAGGAAGAGAAAAAAAATTACAATTACCAACACGGGTAAAATACATTAGATGCAGTAAAGCGAGAATAGATGTATATAGACGGTTTCAACGACAACGACATAAACAAACGTTACTGCGCATGCGCGCTTTTGTGGCCCAAACTTAACTTCCGGTAGAATCAATAACAACAGAGTTCATCTGTAGAAACAAGGCAAGGCAAGGCAAGTTTATTTATATAGCACATTTCATACATAATGGCAATTCAAAGTGCTTTACATAGAAGAAATTTTAATAATAAAAAGAAATAAGAATAATTAAAACAGTTTAGAAAAATAAAATAAAATACAGTACAAACCGTCGGACGAACAGCGGCACAGTGCTCATTCAGTAAATGCATAGCTAAACAGATGTGTTTTGAGTCTGGATTTGAATGTGATAACTGTAGGTGCACATCTGATCTCCTCTGGAAGCTGGTTCCAGCTGCGGCTGGCATAATAGCTGAAAGCAGACTCGCCATGCTTAGAGTGAACCCTTGGTATTTCTAGCTGATATGATCCTAATGATCTGAGTGATCTGTTGGGTTTATATTCAGTGAGCTTATCTGCAATATATTGAGGTCCTAGGCCATTGAATGATTTATATACCAGTAATAATACTTTAAAATCAATCCTAAATCTAACTGGGAGCCAGTGTAAAGACCTGAGGACTGGTGTGATATGTTCATATTTTCTGGTTCTGCTCAGAATCCTGGCGGCAGCGTTCTGTATGAGCTGCAACTGTCTTATGGTGTTTTTGGGAAGTCCAGTGAGGAGTCCATTACAGTAATCCACCCTGCTGGTGATGAAAGCATGCACAAGTTTCTCTAGGTCTTGTCTGGAAACAAAGCATCTAATTCTTGCAATATTTTTCAGATGATATATGCTGATTTAGTTATTGCTTTGACTACTGAAACTAAGGTCTGACTCTAGTGTCACACCAAGATTCCTGACTTGATGTTTAGTTGTTTGACCCCTAGAGTGAAGGTATGCGTTCACCTTGAGAACTTCATCTTTGTTTCCAAATGCAATGACTTCAGTTTTGTCTTTGTTTAACTGAAGAAAGTTTTGACACATCCAGCTGTTGACTTCATCAATGCATTTGCACAGGGAGTCAATGGGGCTGTAATCGTTAGGCGATAGGGCTAAGTAGAAGCAAATTACATTAGCAAATTACAAGCAAATTAAGAAACAAGAAAGCAAATTACAAGAAACAAGCAAATTACATTAGCTAGCAAGTATGTCTAGCCAGTATTATTTGGGACTACCAATAGAAGAAAAGAGCCGTTACTTGGCCAAACTTAAATGTGACAACGTTACATTACCAGACCCGTTCAACAAAATTTTGAGGCGGAGGTCAGTCAGGTAAATATCTTTGAATACTTAGTCGAGAAGGAATGTGTGTACAGGCATATCGCAGCTTGGATGCCTATAACTATTTTCATTCCGGAAAAGTTAAAAAAATTCTAACACACACGGATGGAAATACCTGTGTCGTTTACGGGGAAATCGAGGCGGGTCAGACGCTTTCAAAGAGCTACTCCGCCTGGATCATTGCGAAGAAGTCCGGCGAAAAAAGTGCCCTTAATGTGTACCTGTAGTGTATTTCAAATCTTAAATTTATATATTAATAAAATTGCAGATTATATGATATTAATGAAATCAAAGGCCAGTTGAGAGTAGGCCTACTTAAAGAGAATTCAATTTCATGACTGTTTCTTAACACAAGTGCACATTTAAAACATTAACTTTGTAATAATGTCAAAACTTTGTTTGTTTTTTTACTTTAAAGTACATTTTAAATCACTGTTGTGTAAACCTTCTGTTGTGCAATTATTTTGATGTGTTGATGACTAACATACATGTAAAGTATTTTAGCTAGTGTGTTATTCGATATTACATTGAAAGTTAATATATTGTAAATGTACTAAATTGCTGCTTGTTCATTAGAAATGTCTATTTACAAATCTTTTTAAATATACGACATGCACGATATGATATTCGATATGCGATATGATAGATATGATATTCGATATGCGATATGATAATGCTTAAAAAGTGTGTAAAGTAGCCTAAACTTAAATTATCTTTCAAATATATTTTAAAATTATGTGTTTCACATTCTTTTTGTGACAAGAAAACTGGGAAAATACAACTTCTGAAAGTGAACAGCAGTGTTTTACTGAAACATAAGAAGTGTTTTTTTAACATCAGTGTAAACCACAGGGTTTAGGGTTACAGGTAGGCGCACATTATGTTTTGTTAACAACAGAAACTGAATAATCAAATGTAAAAATAAGCACTGCTTAGTTATCACTGTATGAATTAAATACTGATTCTTATTAAAGCTACAAAAATCATTTAGCCAAGAGCAGTGAGTGATTTTCTCTTTGTCTTTTGTTCATGATCCCAGTTATTGCAAGCTGTTGCGATATACATGTTGCGATATATACATTTGCGATATTTCGATAATTTCGAATATATTTGATTTAGAGATGGTAAAAAAAGAATATATTGCGCAGCCCTAGTGAAGACGATGACATCATGCACATGCGTATTACATGTTCAGTCTTAGTGTTTCATCGCCATCTAATGGCCTGGCGGCAGAATACAGCGTTTTTAATCGTTTCCGCGGATCCGTGTGAATGGGGATCGTTTTGACAAAGAACTCAAAGGAAAATCTTGTCCGTTTTAAGCATATCGTTGTCTTGTAAACGTTCCCCAAGTGTGTGAAAACATTTGTACATTACATTTGCACTTAAGAATATTCTTTTAGATATTTTTTTTAAAAGTATGCTAAAGTGCACTTCTTATTCACAAGGGTGGTAAAGCTAGAATATTCAGTTGTAGTCAAAGACAGCTGCTGTACAGCTTGATTATTATAAAATACTTGAGACAGTTTTACGCTTTGATATTTTAAAAGGACAGTTAGTGACAAATAGCCTTGTATAAAGATAGAGTCGGTATTGCTTGTTGAAATAGTCGAGCTGTAGTGCAGTTTAGTGTGCCTCTAAAAATGTGCCGCATAAAAGTGAACGAGGACATGGTTTGGTGCCAGAATTTGAAATGGTTGAGTGTTAATGTGGATGGAAATAACCTCGTCCGGACAGTTAGAAACAGCCCTGTAAAATGCACAATCATGCAATTCAACACGTTTTCATGAACCAAGTGATTGACTGTTTCAAAGTGCTTAGCCACCTAAAATGCAAGCCAGTAATTACATTTCACAAGCATAAAGTTTGTGAGATGGCCAAAGGCAGTTTAAGGAATGTTACAATATTGGTTTTTGCTTATAAAACTGTTGCATAAAAGATGCATGATTGTAATTTAGTTTCGTCATGTTTAGACTAGAGAAGCTGTCTGCTTTTTTCCTTTTTCCTTTTGAAAGCATGGCATATCCTTAAATCAAGTATTGGATATCAGGTATGTGACAAAAAGAAAAAATTATAACAAATAATGAATCACATTTGTCAATCACGTATTTTCTCAATTTGAATGCTCTAAAAGACTTTAAAATCCTCAACTCAACCTCATTTCGGGGAAGTAATGGAAACTAACCGCTCAGCTTCTGTATTTATTGTGTGCTTTGAAAGGCTTCTTTGGAGCAGTCCCAGATTTTAAGAGATTGAAAGTTTTATGAACCTTGGCTAGTCATGCACGTTTCTGTACCCATGATGATCCAGCAGAGACCCGAAACTGTCACCTAATTGAAACTGTGCTAGTTTTCCAGTAATCCCAACAGCAAATCCCAATTAACTTTACTCATGATCAGCACTGATTCTCATCCTCTTATCTCTTTGAACAGGTTTGCCCAATCAAACCCAAACCATGGGAATCGCCCTCTGTGTTTAACCCTACCCGAAGAGAGAAATGTAATCCACAAAAACGGATAAGATGCTAAATGACCACTGAGCCTCATGAAGGAATTGGGAAGAGGAGATGAATGAAGCTGCCGCCCACTCAGCGAGACAGAGCGTGAGTGAAGGTCGATCTTATTGTTCTTTCCCCCGTGGCAGACATTGTGACTAATAACGAAGTGAGGCAAGATGAGTGGCAGTATCTGGGCTGCGTTGCTCTTTCTGTGCATGTGCTTGGAGCTCGGGGAAAGTAGTGCCCGTCTGAGAAAATGGAAAAGTGAGGAGCATTTGCAAACCGCACGGAAAGACAGTCAGGTAGAGAGTCTAGACGTGGAGGAAGGGCAAAGTGAGATGGCGTTTGCCAACAAAGCAGAAACACCAAGCTTGAGATTAGCAAATCAAAATGAGGATAGTTTGCCAAAAAGCAACAAAGACGCTATTGACTCTGTATCTGGATTGCATCACACACAGACTGAAGAAATTGCAAAAACTGGATTTGAAATCACATTGACTCCAGTTTTGTTGTCTGATGCAAGTGTGAACACAGATTCTACTCCACATATTCTGAATAAATTGTATCCCAGTTCCAAAGATATCCCAGAAAACACTAAGACAGCAGTATCACCTCTTGACCAGAACTCCAAAATATCCCCAGATCGCTTTGTTCCCGCTGATCTAACTCCTGCAGTAGAGGAAACTGAAACTGAACCTGGGGGAAAAGGACCCGACAGATCTACTCGATCAGACGCCAGCGTGATCCGGCTGAAGCCTCCTTCTGGGTTAAAAAACAGCAGACATGAAGTGCAAACTATAATGATTGGCAGCCAGGAAGCAGAGAGCAGTGGTGATTTCCACAGGACCTTTACCGGACCAAATCCGGATGCGATGCCCCCACAATCCCGGAGCCGGAGAAGCTGGATATGGAACCAGTTTTTTGTGATAGAGGAATATAGTGGACCAGAACCGGTGCTGATTGGACGGGTAAGGTGAACGTTTGATTGTTATGCTTGCATGCTAATTTAGAACTTCATTTGCTGAAACGGTGTTTGCAACTAATTTGACTTCTCCAGTGCAACATATTGAGTGAAACATGGTATTCAATGTGAAAAATTAAAGGGCTTGGTGGCATAAGCCAAAAAGAAAAGTCTTTTCGTTCAGAAATTGTGAGTATTACAAATGCATAGTTCACTCAAAATGATAATTTCTGGACATCCTTATGTTGTTCCAAGCCTGAGAAGATATTTTGAAAAATGTATTTTATTGTCCATCCGTGTTTTCAAAGAAAATTGTGGCCAATGCATGTAGGTTTTGGAACGACTCGTGGGTTGGTAAATGATGACACAGTTCTTATCCCTTTATGGTTCTGTCGATGTTTTTCAAGACCTTTTAATCTCGCAAACATGATAACACCATCCTTGTAGCTAAGCAGGTCGATTTGGGAGGTTCTTTTATAAATAAATCAAGGCTATTGCATTATTGCCTCAGAGTTTGTTAAACGCAGGATTTTGACAGTAATTATTAGATGTCACCAGAAAAAAAAAAACTGCAAAACGCAATTACATGCTCAGTGGTCACATTTAGTAACACATGCACAGACACACATGCACTGAAAAACACAGATGCTCGCACACGCTCTGCGGTAATGAGCTGCGCTGTATAGGTCGCATTAGCTGCGATTCACTCTGAGCAAGTTTGCCAGTTGCTTATACAGAACACAAGGCTTTAAAGAGTCTGGCGCTAAACCAACACGAGATCAAGAGAGCGCACCTCATAAATGTTGCATCCGCTTCTCTGCCTGACACTGTATCCTAGTAAATGTTTATCCGATGGGCCAGGACACGCTGTTGTCACTGTTGTTGTTCATCACGATGCAGCCGTTCACCTGTGTACGATCCAGAGAACTGTATTGTGGATCAGTTCTGGCTGAACGGAGGGCAGCTGTCTCAGAGAAAAAAAACTGAAGTTGACCATTCCACTGCTAAGAGTCGAGGCACAAGCACTGCCTTTGATGGATGAACTAGGATTTTTCCTATTGGATTTGTAAAGGTTTTGTAAATTAAGACTCTTATTCAGCAAGGACGCATTCAATTGATCAGTGACAGTAAAGACATTTATAATGTTACAAAAGATTTCTATTTCAAACGAAGGCTGTTTCTGTTCACAAGAGATTTCTGAGGGGAAAATTTCCACAAACATATTAAGCATTATTCTTATAATCAACGATTTTTATTAATGGTAGTGTACACGTCATCAGTTGTGTGAGTTTGGCGCTATCTGTTTTGTCCAATCTATACAAGCTGTGCAGAGAATAACACACTTCACCTTTAAGAGATTCATACCCATCACTGCCTTTGCTCTACAAACACAAAGAGGCCACCTAGGTCCATTTACAATATTCTTCAAGAGTAGTCAGAGATGCATATTAGAAGCATCTATTCAGTATTTTATTTTCCCAAGGAACTCTGTATTTATTATTGAGAAGTTGAGTGTGCACATTTGTGCATGCATGTGTTTAGGTATTTATGTGATGTGTGCATTTTGCCTCCTTTGAACCCATTAGTGGAGGAATCACGCATAGGACTCGAGAGAAGTGCATGTGGTGTTTCTGAAAGAGCAAATTTGGACACGAATCAAAAAGAGGAAAAATCTGATAGATCAAGGAGAAGAGTGTACAATGAAAGAAAACAAGAAGCGGGGAGGGGCTTTTCTGGCTGGGAAACTCATCAGAGATCATTTCCCAAATTTCATTCTTTTTTTTTTTCTGTCTCTAAATTTGTTTTGTTTTTTACGGCTTGGATTCATTTAATTCCCACAGTGAAACATCTTGGTGTACAGATGACTGCAGTAGAGCAATTAAAGCACAAATCCGAGAGCAGATGATTAGGAGATTTATATAACAGATTTGAGAGGAGGTGGAAAAAACAGAGAAAATGGGATGCGGAAATACATATTGAGGATAAAGATGGTGTCTCAAATCACATGCTTCTGCTGTACTAGAGATTCTCTACTCTGCCCTACAAACTCAGGAAAAATGGCTTTATTTGATTGTGCAGCATTACCTTGTTAACAGTATTTCCATTATTTGTAAAGCAGTCGCACACCAGATATGGTAGGCAGATGACATACAGACATACAGTACATTAAAATTCAAAATCATTGTTTTAGAAAAATAAAAAAAAGTGTAGAATTTGCATAATAAACATACGTTCTCATCTTTTGCACAGTTGCATCTTTTTATCCTTTTAAACTCGTCATCACTGTTCATTTTTTACGAAGAACAAAAACAAATGTTTTTGTCTGTACAGTGATTTGCGACACGTGTTAATTTATATACTATTGTAGTATTTATTCATATTTTAAAAGAGCTCTTTTTTTAAAGGACAATTCCGGTGAAAAATGAACCTAGGGGTAATTAACACATGGTTACCGAGTCGATCGTTCTCTGGGATGCGTTTTCATGATAATCGAATGTAAAGAGTTTTATCTCTAAAAACAGATTAGCTTATAACGTACTCGGTTACTGACGTAACCTCGGTTCTCTCTAGAGAGGGAACGAGTACTGCGTAAATCTTACGCTAGGGGAAAATCTCTTTTCCGCGAGATACTGAAGCCAAAAAATTATCCTTAATTTTGAAATAATGTAAAACGCGTTGCGGCAGCATACAGACATAGGCGAGACAGCTCGCGCGCCTATTGGCTGCTCTGCGGCAACTGCAGCAGCCTATCGATGAGGCCCTAGCGTGACGTCAGCTCCACTGCGTCACGTCCCGCCGAGACAGGCGTGGCCTAGGGCTATAAATACAGCTCGAGAGGCTAGCTTCACTGGTTTTTCATCGCCGAAGCGAACCAGAGCGAGAGCAGGCACGGCAAGATACGCAGTACTCGTTCCCTCTCTAGAGAGAACCGAGGTTACGTTAGTAACCGAGTACGTTCTCTTACAAGAGGTTCTCTCGTACTGCGTAAATCTTACGCTAGGGGAACACAGTGTAAAACGCCGTGCATGCTAAGATCCAGCACCAAAGACCCAAGGGCATGTGCCCGGGTTCATATAGCACATGATCATAAGGGACTCACAGAAAGTCCAGAAAAGAGAGGCTAGAATAGCGTCATTTCTGTAATGATAACATCCTATAAGGAGTAGTGATGATGAATCGTACAGCCAGGGTGGCCACGGCCTGAGCTGACGAATATAGTGGGACTTACACACTGCCCACAGAGCCGCGCGACCAATTAGACCGAAAGCAGCTTAGCCTGCAAGGCGGGAACTTCTAGGTTATAAAACCTTATAAATGTAGACGGGGAGGCCCAGCCTGCCGCCATACAGATATCTTGCAAGTCAATCCCACTAGACCAAGCCCACGACGAGGCCACACCTCTCGTGAAGTGCGCTCTGACGCCTAATGGGCACTGCAAGCCCTTAGAGGCGTAAGCCAGCGCAATAGCATCAACTATCCATCTGGATAGACTCTGTTTCGATACGGCAAGTCCCTTGGAACGTCCGTAGAGTGAAACAAAGAGCTGTTCCGTCTGTCTGAAAACAGACGTGCGAGTCACGTAAGCCCTTAATGCCCTAACCGGGCAAAGGCTCCTGCCTGTATACGTGTAATGTACTGTCTTTATAAAGTATCTTCTTATTAAACTGTCTGTACACTTACAAAGTTCTCAATGCTTCGGTTTGCATGTAGGGACCCTCATTATGCTACCGTGTTAGTTTAAGGCTATTTTGAGCCTTGCTAGTGGTATTAACTAGCGATTTACTTTTACTTATTCGTGGCCCCATACACTAGCGTTATAAGCTAATCTGTTTTTAGAGATAAAACTCTTTACATTCGATTATCATGAAAACGCATCCCAGAGAACGATCGACTCGGTAACCATGTGTTAATTACCCCTAGGTTCATTTTTCACCGGAATTGTCCTTTATTTTAGTTAGTTTTAGTTTGGTTTTGTCATTTTTATTAGTTTAATTAGTTATTCATTTTTGTTCAGCTTCCATTTATTTTTATTGAAGTTTTCACATTTTAGTGCTTCAGCTTATTTGTTAAGTTTTTAAAAGTTTAATTTTAGTTTTAGTTGCACTTATTAAAATACTACATTTAGTTTGTTTTTACATCAGGCCTAACTCATATATGATTGTTTATTAATGCTACTAAATATTCCAGCCAAGAGCAGTGAGTGTTTTTTTTTTTTCTTCTTGTCTTCAATAGTGTTTGATAATTACTAACCACATAATATGGCACGAAGATTTCATTGCATTTGCAACAACATATTTTGACACACCAATTTTACCCTGTCAAGAAGGCCATTTTAAGCGAGATATTTATTTTATCTCAATTAATATATGTGATATGCATTTTAAATTCTGACACATTTTAAAATGTGTAATGACTAAATTCATGCTCTACTTGTGATGCACATTCTGTATTAATGGCAGTCGCGAACAACCCACGATTAGATGCGGTATATTATTTGGTGGAAGAGTTGTTTATTCCATTAAATTTCACTTCTAGTGCACTTTGGCATCTTTCATCAAATTGCTGTTGCCACTGCTTCACGTTGTGCCTAATAACACCCTGTAGCCGTGGTAAAGTCTCACCACTGACAACATGTCAATGAGCAACAAAGAATAAGAGCTTGTTGTCGTTTTTGCACAGAATTGCACAGAATGGCTAAATATGGACGAGACAGTGGTTGAGGAGACGTGGGCCGAAGTGTGTGATGTTTCTTTTTCGCTCACACTTCCCACTGTCTTGGCCTTCTCTTGCGCTCTTTCTCGCAGTTTCATTGGTTGGTGGTCATTGCAGTTATTCAGTTTGACTAGTCGCAGTGTGTGCATTCTCCGCAAGGTGGCTATATTTGTATCCCAAATGACGCACTAGATCTACACGTCTACTCAATCGTGTACTGTGGGAATTTTATATGGTTGTTTTGTCATTCAACATCAGAGTCACATGATTGATTGCATGAACATGCACAAGTCATTTTTTCGGTTAAGTAAGTGCATCATCTGACTATTTAAAATGCACTTTGGTATTTTTAGTGTGAATACATCACTATTCACAGTATACAACAAAACGCCATAGAATAGTGCATAAGTATGTGAATTGGGACGTACCTTATGACCTTTTTTGGGGGGGGGGGGGGGGGTGAATGGTGAAGTTGAGCGCATTGCATTATGGGATTTACTACCTGTATACGAATTCAGAAAATAGTACCAGTAAGAGCAATTCCGAACCGGTTAAGGAGGCAGTGTGTGTTCTGTCAGCCTGCTGTTAATTGGCAGGTTTAAGGCCGTCCAATTGTCACCGTTTATTGAGGAGAGAACGCTAAAGATGGTTTTGGCGGTCCTGAGCTAGCAGTGGTGGGTTTATCTCTGCCTGTTTTCTTAGGGTTGGCACTTTCGGAAGCTTTTGGCAGCTCTGTGCTGTGTGTGTCTGTTAAGCTCAGGGCCTTAGTTTAAATGTAGGCGGTAAACCTGCCCATCACTGGACCATGAGCGCGGCTGAAGCCCCTCTTAGCATGTGGTCAGATTCGACACACTCTGTGAGCAGCGCGAGGCAGTCCCTGCACAATGTGGGTCTTATAGTGTTTGTGTTGATGTTTACTGTGAAAAATCATGTGTGTGCATGAATTTTATTTTTGCATTGCATTTATTTTTGCATGAAATCTACACTAAAAAAAATAAGCTGTTGAACGAACATAATTAAATTAAGGAAACCTTTTCCACGAAAATGAATTACATTTTTCCAACAAAATCTAATTTGTTTGAAATGATTTGTTGTAATCTTGTTGTATAAACTTAAATTCATTTAGTCATTCCTGCTAGATAAAGTTTTGTCAGGTTGACTACATTTAGTTTTTGCCCTGC
This sequence comes from Rutilus rutilus, assembly GCF_951802725.1. Lineage (NCBI taxonomy): Eukaryota > Metazoa > Chordata > Actinopteri > Cypriniformes > Leuciscidae > Rutilus > Rutilus rutilus. Next base: position 11,111,880 of record NC_140218.1, on the reverse strand, counting down.
CTAAAATCGCCAACATTATAATTTTAGCTAATTTGACTCTACAGTTATTTCCAATGATAGGAGCTACTAGTGTTCAGTTTAATTAAAACCACTTTTAACAGAGTAATATTGAATATTACTTATGAAGGTCTGCAAAAGAGGTTTAATGCATGTATAGAGTATACTGAGGCCCACGGCCCTAAACTAAACACAGTCGCCACTCTTCTGCATAATGGTCGCCACAAAATTCAAAAACATTACAGAAAGTCTTCTAAGTTTCTAACATTACTGAATATTAAACACTAACATATAAAAACATCTTTCCATTTACAGAAATACACATAAAATAACACTTTAATCCCTAAATTTACCCTCCTAATGCAGTCCCTTGCAAAGCATGCTGGGAACTACAGATCCACTGCCCAGTTAGTTGTCAACAAAAATGATTCATGTAGTTTTCACACAAATTAATTAAGTAAACTTCCGTTTTAAATATATTAGGTTGATTGAACACAGTTAAATTAAGTTGTGACAAAATATTAAACAATTGTGTTACTTTTGCTTATTTTAATTAATTAAATTTAACAAGAGGCAAACATTTATTTTTTGAGTGTATTTTTGCATTAATCATTTATTTTATTTTGTATTTTTAACTCATATCATGGGGACTTTTTTTGCTGTTTGTTTAATAATACAATTTGTTTAATAATGAAATAAAAAGTCAAATTGTTGTTTTTTTTCCAGTTGTTTCTGTTATTTGTGTTGATGCTTTGGCAATACTAGAGAATAGAGAAATACATTTAAATGGATACAAAAATCACAATATAAATCACTTGATTTGAATTATTTAAAAAGTAATTGGTTAATTAACTTTCGAAAAAATTAAATACTATAAAATGCTATAAATATTTCAATTACTGAGTTATTGATTATTCAGTAATTAAAGTATATTGTATTTTTAGTTTATTTGTAAATATTAGCTATAATTTATTGTTAATATTATATAATTTTATTTTCACCACCATCACTGCCATCTTTTTTTCTGTTGTTGTTTCTGTTATTTGTGTTGACGCTTTGAAATTTCACATTGTAATTGAAAGAGTGTGTTGCATTAGAAATCTGTAATCCGAGATGATTCGACCAATCCCGTGACTTTGGGATGAGATTACCTGTTTGAAAACGGTCATTATTTTTGCATTTCATTTGGAAATGCTAGTCAGAAAGCATACGCTTAATTTGCATCCCCTTTTTACTAGTGTAACGTGATATTATTCCGGGCAGGGTGTAAAAATGTAGGGTGGAGATTTTTGACAAGTTGTGTACAACACAACAACACCGAACCGGTAATGTGAATCACAGAAGTAAGTAGGTGTGCGTGTTTGCTTTAAATACGTGTAAATCTGTGTTAGTGTGTGTGTGTGTTTTGACTGGTTAGAGTAATAGGCAGTGAATGTGCTTTGACATCATGGTCATGCTGTTTTCTGGAACTCACACATGCGTGAACGCAGACTGCTCAGCCCGGGGCTTCATGTAGCTCACGAGAGAGAGGGGGAGAGAGAGAGAGAGAGAGAGCAAGAGAGAGAGAGACACAGAGAGAGAGAGAGAGAGAGAGAGAGAGAGAGAGAGAGAGACACTCCTCTAAGCTGCACTTTGATGCCTTGCTTCTTTCCTTGTCTGACACACAGCAATGTTTCCTTTATTACTTCCCAAAATCAAGCAAGCGTGCTCTGTGACCCCCTCAGGACAGGAAGTCTCTCTGACTGCAGGAAGTGTAAATCTCTCCCACTTCTCATCACTCTGGGCTGAATTTGACTTTGTCTTCGGGCTCTTAGGAATTCAAGGATGAATTTCCTGTATTTCATAGAACATTTGTCAGTTTGTGGGGTTCGCGACCGCTGTCAGCGGGTTTGTAAATATATTACAGAGGGATCCTGGAATGAAACACGGAGGACTGTGTGGTTGTTTTCTGTCCGTTGCGGCTGTTACTTGTCAGATTGTGTTATATGATGAGAAATTGGGTATAAGCCAAGGTAGACTGTGCAACATCACTGTACGTCTTGATGGTCTTGATGATTAATGTTTTACGACTGGTCACGATTGACAGTGTTTACACAGTGTCTTCAATCATGTCATGCTCTGACATCCTCGTTGAAATGTGAAATTGTACAACAAAAACTCAAGCAAGATTTTGACTAATTTTGGCAACATTTCGTCTGCATACAAAAAGAAACGAATTAGAAAATGCGTATATTTATCTATCTATCTGTCTGTCTGTCTATCTGTCTATCTGTCTGTCTATCTATCTGTCTGTCTGTCTGTGTGTCTGTCTGTCTGTCTGTCTATCTATCTATCTATCTATCTATCTATCTATTTATCTGTTGATCTATCTATCATCTATCTGTCCATCCATCCATCCATCCATCCATCCATCCATCCATCCATCCATCCATCCATCCATCCATCCATCCATCCATCCATCCATCCGCCTTTTTGTCTGTCTGTCCAGTTCAAACGCAAGAACTGAGATGGATGCTCAAAGTGGGCCGGTACGCACCGGTACGCAATACTGGCACTTCTATATTTTAATCTGTAGCATACCCTCCCTTTTTCTTGAGTACCGGCACTTCTATCTTGTTGCTGGTACTCTGACCGCGACTTGTTTTCCCCAGTTCAAGCACAGACTCAAAGAATTCAAGAGGAACGACCAATTCTGGATGCCACACGACCTACACTCTTTCTCCTTTTTCCGGCCATTCAAAATCAGTAGTGTATTCTTCTCCAGTATCTCTGTGTGATTATCTCTCTGAGTAATTGCAGACCTGCTGATCACGTCCATCCTCTCTCTGATTTCAGAATAAACGTGTTTGTCTCTCGCGGCCCTCAGATCTGTCGGGTCCGGCTGCTCTGGTGCTAATATCTATTAGAGCTGATTCGGAGATCTACTTGACGCTTTGTTCTGTGTCTTTCTTTCTTTGTTTCTTTCTTTCAGAAGAGCAACTCCTCCTCTGTCTCTCACTGTCACACATACATCCTCTCTCTCCGACTACAAATGGCTTCAGAGTGCACTAAAGAAAAGTACCTCAGAGCTCTTATTATGATCAAAAGCCTTCATGCCTCTCAAAATTTGAACCAACCAACCATCTGGTACAAGTTTCTTGGGCTGTGTTTGGAAAAGCACATTGCCATGCAGTGTAATGCACTATAAAAGTAGTGAAGCTACATACTTAAATACATTTGTTCAGTATAATTTACATTCATGCATTTGGCAGATGCTTTTATCCAAAGTGAATTACATTGCATTTCAAGGGACACATTTACACTCTTATCAGTTCTTGATTTCCCTGGGAATTGAACAAATGATCTTGACGTTGCAAGTGCTAACGCTCTACTGTTTGAGCTACAGGAAAGCTAATGACAAGTTCAGCTGTTTTAAAAATGTAAATACTAGCCAATAACAAGCTACTTTTCTAATCTAGTCGTAGTTTAGGATGACAAAATGCTACATAGCTGTTTGTATTGTATTGTGCATGCAGCTTTACAGATGAGCGAGTTAATGAAACACACTCTCCTTCAAATCTCTCTCTCAAGTGACTTTAGGAAATTCAGTTTAGCAAATTGCTTAGTTCATGTTAAAGGGATAGTTCACTTTGAAATTAAATTTTGGTATGTTTTAGCTTACCTCAAGGGCATCCAAGATGTAGGTGTCTTTTTTTCCGCAGTAGTTTCAATTTTTATATTTTTAGGTCAAACCGTTCTTGTCTGTCAGTCATATAATGCAGGTCTATGGTCACCACCTCAAAGAGCATGCACAGAGTCCAAATTAAAACAATTCCCCATCGTCCAAATTAAACAATTCCCCATCGTAAGTACACGTTGATGACCTAAGACACGAAACGAGCGGTTTGTGTGAGAAAACGAACAGTATTTATATCGTTTTTACCTCTTGTAACACAGCCACGTCCAAGTGATCTGAGGGCGCGGGCGCTTCCTGTTGTGTGACGTGTGCGCAGACTGGTGCATAGATATATATACACTAGATGTCGCCTTGGCTACGGCAGTTCATTGGAACGAATGTCTTTAATGCGACATCTAGTGTATATATATCTATGCACCAGTCTGCAACACGTCACAAAGCAGGAAGCGCCCGCGCCCTCAGATCACTTGGACGTGGCTGTGTTACAAGAGGTAAAAACGATATAAATACTGTTCGTTTTCTCACACAAACCGCTCGTTTCGTGTCTTAGGCCATCAATGTGTACTTACGATGGGGAATTGTTTAATTTGGACGATGGGGAATTGTTTTAATTTGGACTCTGTGCTTGCTCTTTGAGGTGGTGACCATAGAACATGCATTATATGACTGACAGACAAGAACGGTTATTTGACCTAAAAATATCACAATTGAAACTACTGCGGAAAAAAAGACACCTACATCTTGGATGCCCTTGAGGTAAGCTAAAACATACCAAAATTTTATTTCAAAGTGAACTATCCCTTTAATGTAAATTAAGTTAAAAACAATGCAATGAGTTGGTGCTGAAATACCTGTGTGACATTTTATATCTTAAATCATCAATTTTTTGACTGTTAGTGTATCTGGATGATTTTGGGACTTTTTGGTTGTTTTTAGTGTAAATTGAACTGTTCAAGTTTGATGCTGTCGCCCTAATTAGGAACTGTTCGTGCATGCAATTGTTTTTGTGCTGGAAAAATAATAACTTTTTAAAAGTGTGGCGTTAATAAGATTTTTAAAGAAATTAATACTGTTATTTAGCATTTATTGATCAAAAATGACAGTACAGACGCCGCAATGTTACAAAAGATTTCTGTTTCAAATAAACGTTCTTGTACTGTACTTTTCTTTCGAACTTTCTATGCTGGAACCTGGAAATTTTTTAATAAAAATATGAAGCAGAACTGTTTTCAATATTGATAATAATCATAAATGTTTCTTGAGCATTAAATCATCATATTAGAGTGATTTCTGAAGGATCATGTGACACTGAAGACTGAAAAGAGAAATTCAGCTTTGTATCACAGGAATAAATAGCATTTTTACAATATATTGCAGACTTTGTAAACATAAGAAACTTCTTTCAAAAACATTTAAAAATCCTACAGACCCCAAACTTTTGAACGGAAGTGTATTTAAAAAGATATTCTCCGCCTTTACTTTTTGTAAACATGTCGTATAGCTATTTACTTTTCTAAAGACTAGTTTGACCGCAATTTAATTACTTTGTATACAATAGGTTGTAGCTTGAACTGGAAACGGTATCAAACATACATTTTTAACATTTCCTTCAAGTAATCTTTTGAACAGAATGATGAGAGAAAAAATTCCTACACTGCAAAAATGATTTAAATAAATTGTAACATTAGAATAAGAAATAATGTGTTGTTTCGACTTAAAAAAGTACGTATTCGTGTGCTTGACTTAAAATATGAAGTTTAGTTAACTTTAGTTTAGTTTAGTTAGGTTGGATATTTAATTTTTCTCAACAAATTTCAAGTTGTTGTAACTAATTGCAGCAACATTTTTTAAAATCAGTTAAAAATGCAGAGTTACCATTTCCTACAGACAGTCCTTACAGTTAAAATAGATGTTTAATTCTGTAATTTGAGCTAAACAAGCTCAATATATGAGACCAAACTTGACTAATTTTGGTGTTTCCCCATTCTGAGCTGAATTATCTTTTTTAATCTAATTAAATATGCTTTTTTTTAATAGTATGCAATAATTAGTATTAGTATTCCATTCCAAACATCATTTCAAGCATCTGTCTGTATAGCAAATGCAGGGCTTTTCTCCATAAGGACGAGTGTTAATATAAGATTATGAATCCATGTTCTTACCTCACTTATTTAAAACACTCTGACAGCTTGTGCACTCGTGTTCTGCTACGGCTGAGCGCTGCCATGTCTGAATTTACATCTCCGGTCTGACGTATGCAAATGCATTTGTGTGTGTGTGTGTGTGTGTGTGTAAGGTACTTTCCGTGTTAATTTGTAGATTTAAATATCCCATGCTGTCAGATGCACAGCGGTGCAGTGCTGAGGTTTGTGTGGAGAGGAGACATGGTAATGAGGGATGATCAATGCACAGATCCATTAATCCAGACGTCTTGACAGAACTGCAGAGCTCCGGTCCATCTATGTATTTATTTATATGTAGAAATACACGCTTTGTACTTAGTGTGTGTGTGTTTCTGCAAGAAAAGATTAATAATAATAATAGAATAGAATATATTTTAAGAATTCAGCCAAAAGTGACAAAAAGCTCCATATGAGTTCATAAAACTTGAGCGCTATTTTCCAAGTCTTTTGAAGCTCTGTGTGATGAACGGATCGAAATGTAAGTCATTTAAGATGTTTTTTGCTGATGTGAGTTGGTCAAAACCCAGTCCGCGAGCTGCTAGTCCCAACTATACACGTTTGTGGGATATTTTAAATGAGCTACCATTTTTTGCTCAACTTTGTTTTATGAATATTTTTTACATTTAAGCATTTTTGCTTTTTAACATGCTTTTACATGTTGTTCATCTAACTCAGTGGTTCCCAAACCTGTTGCACTTCATTATTGTTTTTATTATATTATTTAAACTTTCTACTTTTTAATATTGTAATTTTTTTGCTAAAAACCAATATAAATTGTTTTAAAAAATAAAAGCACTGGTGTGTGCAATGTGCACTTTTTATAATAATAATAATTATTATTATCATTATTATCTGTTTTTATTTTATTTAAAAAAAAGTTTTTTGAAAAGATTTTTGCTTTTTAATTATTTTTATTTTTTTACATAAAAAGCAATATGAATCAATAAAATCACAAGTACTGACATTTAAATATGCAAAATTGTTGCACAAAACAATCACTGTATTTGCCAAAGTTTGCAAGGTTAATATCATCAATATGAAAATATATTTAGAGTTTAGTTTGAGACTGCCGTGCTTTTATTACCACGTTATTTCTATGTTAGGAGGATGCATCATAGTTTAGATAATCCTGCCCTTAAACAATATGATTGATCCTGAGCAATTCTTAACCAGAATAATCTGAAGTATGTATATCTATATGTATATCTACAGCACAGGTTGTGTGTGTGCACTCACTGGATATTTGTGCTGAGGATTGTGGGTGTGTGTTTGACATCTTGGTAATTGAGTCTAAAAATAGTCTGAAAGTCTAAAAAGTACTGAAAAATGGGGTTGGGAGAGACTCAAACAAATGAAATAGATGGAAAGTTGTCACTGTTTTAAGACTAAAAGCAGGGGGAAGAGATGCGAGAGAAGAGAGGAGGAAGAAGCTGAGAGCTCCTTTAATCACAAGCTCCCTCAACCCACTTCAGTTTCCCAGCATGCCAAGCTTTAGCGTGATCACAGGATGGGAAAACCACTGTAAAGCCTTCTTCTGACCACACACACACACACTCCTTCTGTACTAAAGCACTACTCCAAAAAGCTGTGAGAACAAGACAAAGATAAGACGGAGAAAGAGACCCGAGTGAAGGATGAATAATCCCTTCAGCTCCCTCTAGCTGGCCGTCAGCTCACTCTCTCTCTCACCCTGACCCAGCTTATAGAAATAATAACTTAATTCCCATTAAACTCTCCTCTCCTCCCTCACACACACACTTACAGAAGCAGACAAAGGCAGAATATTAGCTGTCGGAAACGTGCAGGATGGATAAACATGACAGAGAGGTGTTAGATGAGGGTTAAACAGATGGACAAACAGAAAGAGAGAGAGAAAGGGAGAGAGTGAAACAGATGGACTAAGAGGGTGAGAGGCGAACAGCTGAGAGATGAGGACAACACAGATGGACTTGTGGACTGCTATTGTGCATGTGTGTGTGTGTGTGTGTGTGTGTAGGTGAGAGGGGAAAATGCAGAGAATTGTTATGTCATAATAACACACTGCTCATTCTACATCTGCAGTGTGTGGATAAAGAGATATTGCCACTGTATAAGTAGCTTCAATGTACAACAATTTACTACTTTTTGTCAGTAGCCTGCAGTGTCGGGGAAGTAGCAGCGCGATTCTGTTTGTTCAGTAGTGTGACAGTAATTCAGCTGTGTAATATGGCATTTATTTATTTTTTATTTCATTGGAAGCCAGCTTTAACTAGGTAATTACCATAAATGGTCCAGCTAGAGGCATAAATGGTAATTAAATTTTAAATCAATAATTTTTTTTTCTTATTGACCATTCAGTCATCACTTAAAAATAATAAAGTAAAATAAAAAAATAAGAAAATAAGTGGGTGATTCATAGATTAAATCATTTATTTATTTAATTTTAATTTTTGGAAGCCAGCTCCAGCTCTAACCATGCAATAAGGTCCAGCTAGAAACAAAATAAAAGGATATTCAATTTTAAATCATAATTTTTTTTGCAAGTAACCATTCAGTCATCATAACCTAAAATTACAATGATAGTTTTAAGTGGGTGATTTATAGTTTATTTATTTTAATGCTATACTGTTTTTAAAGTCCTATTGTTTGCGAACTGTTGCTTCGAAAAGTCTGATTCACTATAGGGAATCGGTTCGTTTGTACAGTTAATGCAAATTAACCTATTCGCTAAATAATTCACTGATTCACGTCCATGTTGTGTGAGTGGACTCCTTATTGAGTTTAGATCTTCTTATTTGTAGTGCAATATTTTGTAAAACACTTCTGCTACAGTTTCATAGTAACTAGCTTGATTAACCAATTTGAGTCCCTGAGGAGCATTTTAGGTCTTACTTTTCCTTTTCACATTGGATTATGGACAAAATAGCATCAGTCAGTGGACATATTGGGTGAACGTGATTTCACCAAGTAGTACCACATGTTCCTGGATCAACATCTTTGGAACAACTTTCCAATAAACCAATCAGGTTTGAGGGACAAGTTTACAGTTGATGTCAAGTTTAGGCTCAGACCCAGGGTGAGGTGCTTCAACATTCAACATTATTCAGCTATCATTTCCCTCTGATTTTAGGGAAAAGTTATGGGTAGGGTGGGGTTAGGTTTAGGGGTGGGGATAGGGTAAGGACTAAATTTTGGGACAGGAATGTTATTCCAGGATCAACAAAATATGTTGATCCAGGAACATGTCTTACTTGGCAAAATCACGGTGACCGTACATATTGATTGTACACTCTAAAAAATGCTGGGTTGTTTCAAACCATGTTTGGGTCAAATATGGGCAAACCCAACTGTTGGGTTTAAAATTGAATTAAAAATATGTAAACCAACACCCAAACATGGGTTGAAACAGGCCAGCATTTTTTAGTAGAGTGCTTCTATTACTATGAATGGTTATAGAAATGACCCGCCTTCTAAATAAAAGAGCCAATCGCTGATTTGTAAAGTCATTGCATCACTGCAGCTGCTGTTTGAAGCTCAGGGGTCGCATTTATAAAACTGTGGGTAGGATCCTTACTAAAATTGTATGTGCGTCCGAAAGCCAAAAATGGTGTACGCCAAAAACTATTCAGATTTATAAAACAGTTCATACGCCAGAACCTGCGCAAAATTCCCGTAATAACTCCCAGTCAGCGGAAGATTGTGCGCACATGCGTCTCCTCCCCGAAATAACCATATATGGAGCTGACAACGCCTAGTTTTACTATGCACATCCTCATCTGCATATCATTTGCATATGCATATTCATCCACATGATACCATGTTTAAAGGTGAACTAAGTCACTTTTTTTACCTTAACTGAACAGCTTCGGAGTCATTGGAATGGTTATATTACTTATTTCGGGTTGAATGGTGGTCGTTTCGCACCCCCCTGGTGCCCGTGAGCGGAAAATACGCACTTGCCACTTTGGGGCGGCGGGCCGCCGGCCGCCGCGTCAGGAAGTCTCGCGTGATATCAGGTCTCGCGATGTAAACAATTGCTTTACGGCCAAAATAAATCTGCTAAAATGCTGTCATTATTGCGCTCCCTCACGCTGTTCGAACCCGAATGAAGAAGACGTTTTAAAGAATGTCCCATCTGCTTTGATGTCGTTGATCTACTAGCCTCTGGTGTCTGAGAATAGCCAACGAGTTTTTACAACAGTGTTGTCAAATATCTATTCCGAAGCTGTGGGGGGAGCTCTAGAGAGAAACCTGTGAGCAAAAATACAGCGAGAATACAGCGAAGAAATCCCGAAGTTACTGAATGCAGCTTTAATGGTACAAGAAAATATGAGATACGGATGTGCTGTCACATTACATTGCTAAAAATCATTTAGTAGCCTATCCTCGCCTTGTTTTTGAATAAATAGTATAAAACACATTTCAGGGAACGTTTTCTCAATCTTTTCCACTGGTCAAATAGTATTTTTTAAATTATTTTATTTATTTAAACTGTTCTTGTGAGCATGCACTGCATTTATGAATAGGACTCTAATGAAGTCAAGTCAAGTCATTTTCATTTATATAGCGCTTTTAACAATGTAGATTGTCTCAAAGCAGCTTTACAGAGATAAATGTATAATTTAACGTAAGATTGTTTTGGCTTTATAGCGGTTCTTTAATAAAGTTATTTTCCAGCTAAAGTTAGTTTTGATTGATTCGCTTCCGTCGCAACGATCATTTGTTTTTAAATTAGGGCCGCCAAGACGACACCATTCCCTCTACACAGACTTTAAACGCGAACCTGTGAGAAACGCTGATGGCGTTCAGATGCGCATTAAGAACGGGTTCTATAGTTATGTGCGTTTGAATATATGTGTGCAGGTTTGGAATTCCCTACAAACCAAACCTAAACAAATTACTGGTGTTTCCTTATAGTTTTGATTCAGAATTTTATTTTATTTTATCAATTCGGGGTAGATACGCAAATTGAGTTTTCCCGACGACGCGTTATCTGTAGAGTGGGAAAGGGATCCTCCATAGGGAGAGACTAGTTGGCCCTTCAGCACTGCGTTGACACCGGGTCCAGGCGAAGGTCCTTCATCAGATCTGGAAACGGCCTGGATCCGGCAGGCTGCGGGAAAACCTTGGGATAAACAAAGACACTAAAATTAGCTTAGATGCCATTCTTCTCATGATGTAACAAGTACATCAGGATTTATGGGAAGTGTTCCCGGTTCCAGCTGACCTAATCTATGCAGCCTAATATTGAATTATAGAAGTCTATAATGTATTATGTGAACGCTATGTCAAAGAGATGTGTCTTTAATCTAGATTTGAACTGACAGAGTGTGTCTGCTTCCCGGACAATGGTAGGAAGGCTGTTCCAAAGTTTTGGTGCTAAATAGGAAAAGGATCTACCGCCAGCAGTTGATTTTGATATTCTAGGTATTATCAACTGGCCGGAATTTTGAGATCGCAATAGACGTGAAGGAGTATAATGCGTTAAGAGCTCGCTCAAGTACTGCGGAGCTAAACCATTTAGTGCTTTGTAAGTAATCAGCAATATTTTAAAATTGATGCGATGTTTAATAGGGAGCCAGTGCAGTTTTGACAGAACTGGGCTAATATGCTCATACTTCCTGGTTCTGGTAAGAACTCGAGCTGCTGCGTTTTGAACTAGCTGTAGTTTGTTTATTAAGCGTGCAGGGCAACCACCCAGTAGAGCATTACAATAATCTAGCCTTGAGGTCATGAACGCATGGACTAATTGTTCCGCATTTGTCAATGAGAGCATATGACGTAATTTAGATATATTTTTAAGATGGAAAAATGCGGTTTTACAGATACTAGACACGTGACTTTCAAATGAAAGATTAGTATCAAAGAGCACACCCAGGTTCCTAACCGACGACGAAGACTTAACAGAGCAGCCATCAAGTGTTAGACAGTATTCTAGGTTATTACGTGAGGAAGTTTTTTGTCCAATAATTAGAATCTCTGTTTTTTCAGAATTTAGAAGTAGGAAATTACGAGTCATCCAATTTTTTATATCAGCTATGCATTCTGTTAATTTAGTGAATTGGTAAGTTTCATTAGGTTTTGAAGAAATATAGAGCTGAGTATCGTCGGCATAACAGTGGAAGCTAATTCCATGTTTCCTAATGATATCTCCTAATGGCAGCATGTACAGAGTGAACAGCAGCGGTCCTAGTACTGAGCCCTGTGGTACGCCATACTGAACTTGTGATTGATAAGACATCTCTTCATTTACTGCTACAAACTGATAACGGTCAGATAAGTATGATTTAAACCATGCTAGTGCAATTCCACTAATGCCAACATAGTTTTCTAGTCTATTTAAAAGAATGTTGTGGTCAATGGTGTCAAACGCAGCACTAAGATCGAGTAACACTAATAGAGAGACACAACCACGATCGGATGATAAGAGCAAATCATTTGTTACTCTAACGAGAGCAGTCTCAGTACTATGGTATGGTCTAAATCCAGACTGAAAATCCTCGCAGATATCAATTCTTTCTAGAAAGGAACATAGTTGTGAAGATACTGCCTTTTCTAGTATCTTTGACAGAAAAGGTAGATTCGAGATCGGCCTGTAATTGACTAATTCTGAAGGATCAAGTTGCATTTTTTTAACAAGCGGTTTAATCATAGCCTGCTTAAAGTTTTTTGGTACGAAGATTTAAAGTGGTTTTCCTTCATCTGCCGTCAGTCCCTCAGCTCACCATCGGTGTCGCCAAACTGCTCCGTCTCCAGAATGTTCGTACGCATGGGTCCAAGTTTGCGTGCAGGTGTTCAAATTTTTCCCGTCAAGTTTGTTTTTATAAATCACAACTTATGCGTCGGAAGTGGCGTACGCCTCTTTAAGTGCCTTTTTGTGCGTACGCAATGGTTCCTGAGACTCGCGCTCAGGACAATATATATTACTAGTATAAAAATATACTTTTTAACGCTGTTTGAGCATAAGAAACAACATTTATGGGACAGTTCAATTCAGATTTTTTTTTTTTTTTGTGGATTTGAAATGTGTTATTTAATTGTGAGTTCGGCAAGCAGTTTTGGAGTGACACAACAAAATGAATTAAATTTTGCTCAGAATTCAGACAATACTACAAAATGTTTGACACTTGATATAGTGCAGCATTTATGGAATTCAAAACAATTTCAGACACAAAATATTATCATCAACATGTGATTTTTAATGTTTTTTTTTTTTTAATCAACATTTAATCAGATTGCCATGAGTTTTTAAACATTTTCACACATACTGGATTAAAAATGTTTTATTTATTCACAGTAATGAAAGGCTGCGTTGTTTACATAAAAAAAAAAAAAAAATCCAGATCTGGAAACGGCCTGGATCCGGCAGGCTGCGGGAAAACCTTGGGATAAACAAAGACACTAAAATTAGCTTAGATGCCATTTTTCTCATGATGTAACAAGTACATCAGGATTTATGGGAAGTGTTCCCGGTTCCAGCTGACCTAATCTATGCAGCCTAATATTGAATTATAGAAGTCTATAATGTATTATGTGAACGCTATGTCAAAGAGATGTGTCTTTAATCTAGATTTGAACTGACAGAGTGTGTCTGCTTCCCGGACAATGGTAGGAAGGCTGTTCCAAAGTTTTGGTGCTAAATAGGAAAAGGATCTACCGCCAGCAGTTGATTTTGATATTCTAGGTATTATCAACTGGCCGGAATTTTGAGATCGCAATAGACGTGAAGGAGTATAATGCGTTAAGAGCTCGCTCAAGTACTGCGGAGCTAAACCATTTAGTGCTTTGTAAGTAATCAGCAATATTTTAAAATTGATGCGATGTTTAATAGGGAGCCAGTGCAGTTTTGACAGAACTGGGCTAATATGCTCATACTTCCTGGTTCTGGTAAGAACTCGAGCTGCTGCGTTTTGAACTAGCTGTAGTTTGTTTATTAAGCGTGCAGGGCAACCACCCAGTAGAGCATTACAATAATCTAGCCTTGAGGTCATGAACGCATGGACTAATTGTTCCGCATTTGTCAATGAGAGCATATGACGTAATTTAGATATATTTTTAAGATGGAAAAATGCGGTTTTACAGATACTAGACACGTGACTTTCAAATGAAAGATTAGTATCAAAGAGCACACCCAGGTTCCTAACCGACGACGAAGACTTAACAGAGCAGCCATCAAGTGTTAGACAGTATTCTAGGTTATTACGTGAGGAAGTTTTTTGTCCAATAATTAGAATCTCTGTTTTTTCAGAATTTAGAAGTAGGAAATAAGAATTACGAGTCATCCAATTTTTTATATCAGCTATGCATTCTGTTAATTTAGTGAATTGGTAAGTTTCATTAGGTTTTGAAGAAATATAGAGCTGAGTATCGTCGGCATAACAGTGGAAGCTAATTCCATGTTTCCTAATGATATCTCCTAATGGCAGCATGTACAGAGTGAACAGCAGCGGTCCTAGTACTGAGCCCTGTGGTACGCCATACTGAACTTGTGATTGATAAGACATCTCTTCATTTACTGCTACAAACTGATAACGGTCAGATAAGTATGATTTAAACCATGCTAGTGCAATTCCACTAATGCCAACATAGTTTTCTAGTCTATTTAAAAGAATGTTGTGGTCAATGGTGTCAAACGCAGCACTAAGATCGAGTAACACTAATAGAGAGACACAACCACGATCGGATGATAAGAGCAAATCATTTGTTACTCTAACGAGAGCAGTCTCAGTACTATGGTATGGTCTAAATCCAGACTGAAAATCCTCGCAGATATCAATTCTTTCTAGAAAGGAACATAGTTGTGAAGATACTGCCTTTTCTAGTATCTTTGACAGAAAAGGTAGATTCGAGATCGGCCTGTAATTGACTAATTCTGAAGGATCAAGTTGCATTTTTTTAACAAGCGGTTTAATCATAGCCTGCTTAAAGTTTTTTGGTACGAAGATTTAAAGTGGTTTTCCTTCATCTGCCGTCAGTCCCTCAGCTCACCATCGGTGTCGCCAAACTGCTCCGTCTCCAGAATGTTCGTACGCATGGGTCCAAGTTTGCGTGCAGGTGTTCAAATTTTTCCCGTCAAGTTTGTTTTTATAAATCACAACTTATGCGTCGGAAGTGGCGTACGCCTCTTTAAGTGCCTTTTTGTGCGTACGCAATGGTTCCTGAGACTCGCGCTCAGGACAATATATATTACTAGTATAAAAATATACTTTTTAACGCTGTTTGAGCATAAGAAACAACATTTATGGGACAGTTCAATTCAGATTTTTTTTTTTTTTTGTGGATTTGAAATGTGTTATTTAATTGTGAGTTCGGCAAGCAGTTTTGGAGTGACACAACAAAATGAATTAAATTTTGCTCAGAATTCAGACAATACTACAAAATGTTTGACACTTGATATAGTGCAGCATTTATGGAATTCAAAACAATTTCAGACACAAAATATTATCATCAACATGTGATTTTTAATGTTTTTTTTTTTTTAATCAACATTTAATCAGATTGCCATGAGTTTTTAAACATTTTCACACATACTGGATTAAAAATGTTTTATTTATTCACAGTAATGAAAGGCTGCGTTGTTTACATAAAAAAAAAAAAAAAAAATAGAAAGGCAATAATACACGCAGTGAACACTATTACTATTGCTTTCTTCATAGCCAAAGCATGTTTGGTTTTACAGGTTTATTCTGCACATTTATGTTCCGTTTCTCACAGATCCCCTGTGACCTTATTGGTCGACTGAGTTAATGAATTTTCTGCCCGGCCAATCATCAGCCCCGTATCAGTCCAAAAACACCTGGTGCTCCTCGTATCAGACACACTGGATATCTGGACACAGAGGTCTTTTTTAGCCCCTGGTGAAAGGTGCCCTTTTGCAGTGATCCTGGATTAGTCTGCCTGCCCAGAGCTCAAACATAGCAATTATGACTTTGTCGGAAAGTATTAAAAAGGGAAATGCCTTTTTATTAGTAAAGCTGTACATTTATTATGGACAGTTTTTCCCTTAAGTCATTTTTTTAATACCCGGATATTACATTTGTGTGGTTAGGCCGTTGAGGATCTCAGTTACTGAAAACAACAAACACATCTCATTACCTCATGGAGTTATTTATTCACATGGAACCAGACGGTCTCTGAAGTCATTATTTTCACGGGATGTTTTTTAGAAAAGAGTATTATCCAAGTGAGAAAATAGCATTAGATTTAGGTAACACCTTCTGCCTGTGTACTGTATAAAATGCATTATAAATTTAGGGGAAATTGTTCTTCATATCTCAAAGTCTACTTCAGATCTACATGCTGCCTTTCTGGTATGCAATATACTTTATTCCTGTGATCAAAGCTGAATATTTTAGCATCATTACTCCAGTCTTCAGTGTCACATGATCCTTCAGAAATCATTCTAATATGATGATTTGATGCATAAAAAAAAACCCATTTCTGATTGTTATCAATGTTGTGCAGTTTGTACTGTCATATATTTTTGGAAATTGTGATTCATTTTTTACAGGATTCTTTGATGAATAGAAAGTTCTAATTTACTGTCACTTTTGATCAATTTAATGCGTCCTTGCTGAAAAGTATTAATTTCTTTCAACAACAAGAACAAAAAATTCTTGAGCATAATATTGCATTTACAGAATGAAACAATCACCCTTAATATCAAATGAGACCACACATAAAAGCCTTATAAAGCCTTCCTTTAATAAATAATTATATTATTGAATAATTTCATCTTTTCATCTTTGTGTTTTACATAAATCATTTGAGCTCAAATATTTTGATTAGCTGAAGTCTTCAACCAAATTATTTGCAAACTGTTTTTACTATTACCTTAAAAAAATATATATATATTGTATTACAATACAGATCATATTACAATTCCCTTTCATACTTATACAGGCTTCATAGAAATGGAATTTGGGAATGATTTTGTGATTTTTCTTAACATATTTTGTGTTTTTCTACCTTTTATTCATTCCTTCAGCTTCATTCGAGTGTGGACAGGGGTGATGGACGCACAAAATACATTTTAAAAGGTGAAGGGGCCGGCTCGGTGTTCGTCATTGACAGCAGGACGGGGAATATCCACGTCACCAAACCCCTAGACCGCGAGGAGAAGGACCAGTACCGCCTTATCGCCACGGCAACAGATCGACAGACCGGCCGAGCCCTGGAGCCGTCCTCCCAGTTCATCATCCGCGTGCAAGACATCAACGATAATTCACCTGTGTTCCAGGGCAATCTGTACAGCGCCACCGTGCCTGAGATGGCCAACATCGGTACTGCGCTCGGATGCACACGCAAATGTCCTCTGAATGCTGTCATTGAGCTGTGTTTGGAAGAAAAGATGGAGGGTCACATGCTTAATGAACCTTGACTTTGTCAAAATATCTCTTATTTCGTCTCTCTCTTTCCCTAGGCACATCGGTTATTCAAGTGACAGCCACAGATGCTGATGACCCAACGTATGGGAGCAGTGCCAAACTGGTGTATTCAGTGATTCAAGGCCAGCAGTACTTCACTGTGGACCCGCAGTCAGGTGTGTGTTCTGTTAGATTCTGTAAAATGCAAGGTTTCTTATTTTTAAATGAAGGATTATTGACTTTTGGGCTGTGGTCCAAAAACCTCATTAAACACATGCACTCAGCTCTTAACAAATGACTATGGTTAAATGTGCACCAACAATGCTTTCTAATAAATCAGAGTAAGGACTTAATCGCAGAGAGATGTTAACATGACACGAGCAACCCTCTTCACTCCCGTTTACATGCTATTTTCATCATTCTGAATATGCTAAGAAGTGTGGTTATTTTAAACACCATTATTCACATCTGCACAGCACAAATGATGAACTCACATACTGGCCACTGTTGTAATCCACTTTCATCAATTGCAAAACACATTTCTATGTGTAACCGGTCCTACTCGACACGCTCTGGGGTGCGTTTCCCAAAAGCATTGTTAGCCAACTATGTTCACAAGTTCCGTCGTTATCAGCATAGTTCAACGAGTCCAACCAACATTCGCAAGCAGCATCGGAAAGTTGTTTGGTTGGAACGACAGCTCTTGACCTGTGTTTAGAACCATAGCTTCTTGTTTGCAAAATAAGCAAGCTGACATTCAGTACGATCTGTGTCTTTTATTTAGAGTACATACAAATGTCATTTATGTCTTTTAGTTTGTCAAGAGATTTACAGCACCGTTTTTGAAGAGTGCGCATGTGCGAACATGCTCTAGTACGTAAGAACGAGCCTATGATTGAATCTGGAAATAAAGCAAAATGACTGAGAAAAATTTGAAATAGTCCTTAGATGCCATGTCCGTAATTTATAGCAAAACATCTATCATTAATTCGATCTCAAATTTGATTCATTAAAAGAAGTTATTATTCCAAAACCTGCTTGACGTCATTAACCAACATGATTGAACGACCACTTTGCGACAATACGGTTTCGGGAAACAGTCGAGACTAGCTAGTTGATATCTTCAACGATGAAACATACTATGGTAGTTAACCAGCGAGTTTTGTCGTTGTACGGGAAATGCACCCCTGAGCGGGATTCGAACCTACGTCTCCGGCGAGGGAGGCGGGTGCTCTAACAAGGACGTTAACAACTGCAGTTGCTAGTGTGCCTCTTGAGATTTGAATGAGGTTTACACACACACGCTCTTATGTGGTCTGCTTTCCACTCACCCCCTAAACCTCACTCCCATCTGGGTCACGGCACCAAATTTAACCGGTCCTACTCGACCCGCTCCAAGCGGGATTCGAACCAGGGTCGCCGGCATGGGCTGCAGTCTTTAGCATCCTTGTTAGCACGCCCTGTTCCCATGCAGACAACCCAGGTCGAGTAGGACCGGTTACATATGGACGTATTGGATATTATCTGCGCCGTGATGCCACTGTAAACATTGTAATTGTAAGATAAGGAGCAGAGACAGATTTCAGCTATTCTGAGTAGACGGAAAACTTCAAAATAATGTCACAGAGTTCATTCACGAAGTTGTGTGAACAACACACGGCATCTGTGTACGTCCGAGCATTTGTAGTGCAAGAATGAGGCTGAGTGCTGTTCAAAATCACCACAGCTCAGTCGGGCATGGTCATTGCAGTGAGCAAGTGAACACCTCCCATTATACGAGTGTACAGAACTTTGTAGTATTTTCTCCCAAACTTGTCAACATGGCTACGTTAAAGGGATAGTTCACTTTGAAATTAATTTTTGATATGTTTTAGCTTACCTCAAGGGCATCCAAGATGTAGATGTCTTTGTTTCCGCAGTAGTTTCAATTTTGATATTTTTAGGTCAAGCCGTTCGTGTCTGTCAGTCATATAACGTTAATATCAGGTCTATGGTCACTGGCTCAAAACACAAGCACAGAGTCCAAATTAAAACAATTCCCCATCGTCCAAATGAAACAATTCCCCATCATAAGTACACATTGATGGCCTAAGACACGAAACGAGCGGTTTGTGTGAGAAAACGAACAGTATTTATATCGTTGTTATCTCTTGAAAACAGCACACGTCCAAATGATCTGACGGCGCGGGCGGGTATAGATATATACATAGATGTCGCCTTGGCTACTGCAGTTCATTGGAACGAAACCGTAGCCAAGCGACATCTAGTGTATCTGTACCTGCTGGCGGGTATAGATGTATACACTAGATGTCGCCTTCGCTACTGCAGTTCATTGGAACGAAACCGTAGCCAAGGCGACTTCTATGTATATATCTATACCCGCCCGCGCCGTCAGATCATTTGGACGTGTGCTGTTTTCAAGAGATAACAACGATATAAATACTGTTCGTTTTCTCACACAAACCGCTCGTTTCGTGTCTTAGGCCATCAATGTGTACTTATGATGGAGAATTGTTTCATTTGGACGATGGGGAATTGTTTTAATTTGGACTCTGTGCTTGTGTTTTGAGCCAGTGACCATCGACCTGCATTATATGACTGACAGACACGAACGGCTTGACCTAAAAATATCAAAATTGAAACTACTGCGGAAACAAAGACACCTACATCTTGGATGCCCTTGAGGTAAGCTAAAACATATCAAAAATTATTTTCTAAGTGAACTATCCCTTTAAGTATGTGAGTGCATTAGCAGGTAGTTGTGAATCGCAAGTGTTTTATATACCATTAGATGAGGACAGGGGCGTAATTTGTGGGGGGGTTGGGGGGTTGGGGGGTTGGGGGGGAGATAACCCCCCCAATATTTATACCATGATCATATGAAAAATATGCAGAACAATTTTTTTTTACTATATTAAACATTACAACCCCCCCAATGTTCAAACCAAATCTACGCCCTTGGATGAGGACATGACTGCAGCCGGTGATGAGATCGAAACCAGCACGTCTGGTGCAAGTAAACGTTGACTATTTAATTTCACGTAACACTATTTTATTTATCGTTATATTGAAGAAACCTTTTTGAGTGATATTGGTTTACTTATGCCCTTTTTGAGCACTTGAGCTTAATTAAAACTTGAGTGTTTGTAGACGCTTAAGGGGCTGTGGTGTCGACCTTGATTTAGTGCAATATTGAGGCGTTTAGTTTTATTTCGACTTTAGAAAATAAATAAGTGATTGCTCTCCTCACAAATCAACTGTTTCTTATTTTCACTGGCATGTCTCGGTGTGGAGAACTAGTGCATCTTTGAGCCTACGTTCAGTACAAGTAAAATGCTTAAGCCCTGATAAAATCAGATACTTTTACTCATGTGGTATTGGAATTGGTGAACTTGTAATGTCATTTTTTGCTATTTTTACTTTTACTTGAGTGTGGTTTTCAGGTGCTCTTCACACCTCTGCGAGTGCACGGAAAATGAAAAGACTAATGTATTCCTGAAAAGTCATCATGATTTTGAATAGTCAAAAATTATCATAAAAAGACCAGAAATTAAAGGGGTGGTTGATTATGATTTCACTTTTTTAACTTTAAGTAGTGTGTAGTGTGTAAACAACATCTGCAAAGTCACGACGCTCAAAGTTCAAAGCAAAGGGAGATATTTGCTTTTGAAGAAATCATTTTTTAAGGACTACAACAAACGGCTGGTTGGGACTACACGACATTCCTCCTGGGTTAGTGACATCACCAACCCTGAAATTTACATAAACCCCACCCCCGGGGACACAATTTATAGATTATCAAGACAGAATATGCTAATCAATGACTAGAAGATAACTACACGTAAGCTACATAAATTCATCAACTAACCATTCAGAAATGTTGCCTACATGTTGTCACTTCTTCTTGAGTCTCTCCATCTTTGTCTGACTTTTTTGGTATTTAAAAGAAATACATTTATTAGGATGCATTCATTTGATCTAAAGTGACTGTAAAGAGAATTATAATATCTTTCTATTTCAAATAAATGTTGTTCTTTTGAACTTTCTAAAAATATAAATCGGCATATTAGAATGATTTCTGAAGGATCATGTGACACTGAAGACTGGAGTAATGATGCTGACCGGTCCGCTGATAGATGACTGTTTTCAAACGCTCCTGTGTGTATCTGTGTAACGGCTCGGTGAAAAGCATCATTGATGTTTATTTACAACATGTTTTTGAAGCACTGATCATTTTAGTCAAACACAGACATGTTTGATGAGCGCATGAACACAATGGCCAATCAGAGGTGTTTATGATTCCGCTCAAAAGCGCTCGAAGCGTCACATTTTAAAAATGTCTTGGTACTGGAGTCTGTACTTTTGAGTACAAAAGAGTACTTTTACAACTTCGCAGGCTGATAGGTCCTTAAGTCAATCTGTGTACAATCACATCATTCTATAGGGCCCAGCTGATTGGTTCCTGCTATATCAGTAGCCAATGAGCTGCTCAAATTTAATACTGGTCAGCATTTGCTGTAGCAGTTGCAGTGCGCTTTCAGAAACCCTCCTCCTTCCCCAGCTCCACCTGTACAGATCTGATACGGGTAATTCATGTATATTGTACAGCAGCAGCAGCATGTCTTGTATGTATTAACAGCAGCAGTAGTGTAGCAGATCTATTCCGCCAAGACCAAACATATCAACATTGTTATATTCTCTACCATGCCAAACACTCAGAGAGTTGTCATGGCATAAATAATATTTTACAGTGTCACTGTTTTTACTGTTATTTTGATCAAATTAATGCAGCTTTGGTGAGCAAAAGACACTTCTTTTAAAAACATAAAACAAAATCATACCGACCCCAAATTCAAAACGCAGTGACTGTTCCATCTACTGTAAGATTTGTTTGACCCATTAGTCAAGTAGTCAGATCTGTATCCCTCTCCAGCAGTGTGATGGTGTAGGATGTTCAATGTGATTCCTTTTAATTCGCTTCAGTTTAACCTAATTAACTCACTGGCATGAAAATAGCTCAGTATTGCCAAAGTGAGATATGCTGTGACTGTGAGTGATCTGCTCCTGTCTCTCTCTCTGTGTGTCTCTGCAGGTATAGTTCGCACGGCGGTCCCAGATATGGACAGAGAAGCTCAGGCGCAGTACCATGTGGTGCTCCAGGCAAGAGACATGGGCGGCCATCAGGGGGGTCTGACAGGGACCACCACTCTCACTGTGCACCTCAGTGACGTCAATGACAACCCACCGCGCTTCACTCAAAGTGAGTCACACATCCAGCTCTGCTCCAGAACCTCCAAACACGTCTGTCTACTGTAATCTACTTCACTCTTCTATTCTATTCTATTCTATTCTATTCTGTTCTGTTCTGTTCTGTTCTGTTCTATTCTATTCTATTCTATTCTATTCTATTCTATTCTATTCTATTCTATTCTATTCTATTCTATTCTATTCTATTCTGTTCTGTTCTGTTCTGTTCTGTTCTGTTCTGTTCTGTTCTGTTCTGTTCTGTTCATAGTCTAGTCTAGTGTAATCGACTAAGCTTTGTTTTATTCTAGTTTTAGTCTACTTTGGTCTGGTCTATTGTAGTCCAGTCTAGTGTACTCTGTTATATTCTAGTCTAGTCTATCTGCATTTATCTACTTCACTTTACTGTTCTATTCCATTATATGAAGGATCATATATGCTCTACTCCACTCCACTGTTCTGTTCTATTCTATTCTATTCTATTCTATTCTATTCTATTCTATTCTATTCTATTCTATTCTGTTCTATTCTGTTCTATTCTATATTCTATTCTGTTCTGTTCTGTTGTAATTTAATCTGCTGTACTTTTAGTACTCTATTTAATTTGTAGTAATCTGCTCTAGTCTACTAATCTTTATTTTATTCTAGTTGTCTAATCTGGTCTAGTCTAGTCTGGTTTACTCTGTTGTAGTCTATGTTGTAGATTAGTAAATCTGTTCCACTTTACTGTTCCATTCCATTATGTTCTATTTAAGATTTTCTATTCTGTTGTAATCTAATCTGCTGTACTTTATTACACTATTTAGGTTTATTGTTATCTGTCATAGTCTAGTCTAGTGTAATCGACTAAGCTTTGTTTTATTCATGTTTTAGTCTCCTTTGGTCTGGTCTGGTCTATTCTAGTCCAGTCTAGTGTCCTCTGTTATATTCTAGTCTAGTCTATCTGCTTTAATCTACTTCACTTTACTGTTCTATTCCATTCTATGAAGGATCATATATGCTCTACTCCACTACACTGTTCTTTTCTATACTATTCTATTCTATTCTATTCTATTCTATTCTATTCTATTCTATTCTATTCTATTCTATTCTATTCTATTCTGATAATCTAATCTGCTATACTTTGTTACTCTATTTAATTTTATTGTATTATGTTCTAGTCTAGCATGTCTGGTCTATCTAGACTAGTAAATTTAAAGGGTTAGTTCACCCAAAAATGAAAATTCTGTCAGTAATCACTCACCCTCATGTTGTTCCAACCCCGTAAGACTTTCGTTCATCTTCGGAACACAAATTAAGATATTTTTGATGAAATCTGAGAGCTTTCTGACTACTTCATAAGTAGTAAGCTGTTACTAACTTTTCTGGACCGGCAGAATGAAATTGCCTAGACAATTTCATTCTGCCGGTCCAGAAAAGTTAGTGAAAACATCGTTAAAATAGTGATAAACCTTAAGTTTATAAAGCGATGAGAATACTTTTTGTGCGCAAAAACAAAACAAAAATAACGACTTTATTCAAACTATTCATTTTCTTCCGTGTGGGCCTCTGAGTTCATGCGCGAGAACTGAGAAGATGGGTCTCGATGTAGTGTTTAAAATGGTTCTAAAGTGTGCCTTTCCTGGATGTCCGAATCATGAGAAACCAACGAGAAAACGTAAAAGTGCCTTACCAGTGCCACAAAATATCCTCACACTTTCCCATCAAATGATCGTGAGCGTCATCTTCTCAGTTCTCGCGCACGTGTCGTAGCGCTCTCGTGAACTCAGTCAGAGGCCCACACAGAAGAAAATCAATAGTTGAATAAAGTCATTATTTTTATATTTTTATATATATATATATATAATATGTGTGTGTGTGTATGTATATATGCAGTCTACTCTGCTATATTCTAGTCTATCATATTCTGGTCTCACCTAGTGTTCTCTGTTCTGTTCCAGTCTGTTTTGGTTCTGTTCTAGTCTAATTTAGTTTCTGAGAATATAAACTCAGAATTCAATAGATATTTTGTTAAAGATCAAAGAGTTGTGGTGTGGGCTTTTCATATCCCTGTCAGCATGTACGCTATACGCTGTCCATTAGCTGGTCTAATGACACGCAGTGCACTGTTTGCCAACATCACAAGCGCTGTTTCCACGTCCGCGGTTAGACTAACCAGCAGGAAGAGAAGACATGTGGGCGTTCAGATTTGTGTGTGACATGATGTAACCTTTTGAAATGGATTCATGCTTTATTTCTCTTCTGCTTTAAGTCTCACTCTGTCCTATTTTCCTGACTGCACTTCTGTCCACTTGTTAGCCGCAGCGAGCTTATTACACACATTCTATTCATGCTGCGGATGCGGTCTTATTGCAGTAATTGATTGACAGCTCAAAGACGTGAGTGGTGGTTTGGAGACTGTGGGTGTGATGTCAAGACACACGAGGGACTGACTTGCGTCTGCTGTATTATATTCCGTCTGATTGGGATGCGATCTTATCAGTCGTACACTAGAGAGTCATGACGTACGCAATTACTTAGCCGCATAAATCGTATCCCCAGTCAGAATTTTGCGAAATAGATTATTTCCCTTGAAATGTGTAATACTGTTAGTTGAATTTTGCGGCGTATCATATTTCTTGCGCTTCAATTATGGATTTAGTCGTGTTCATCGGCTCCCTGAATCAATCTCTCTAATCACAAGCGTTTAAACCAACTGTTGTTTGTTTCTCTCACAAAAATGTCCTGTTCTGCCCTGAAAAGATGTATAATAGAAGACAAAATTATTCACATAAATATCTTGTTTCTAAGTTTTACATACACTTGGTTGTTTAATATCGCATTTTGCCTTCTTGAGCATCAATAACGGCAATACAGAAATTTCAAAATGCATTAAATAATTATTTTTTTTACTGTGCTAGCTATTCATACTTTAAACTCTATATTAGCCCCATAGGTTTGTGATTTAAAGCCAACAGCAGTTTAAAACCTAATGGAGTGATGAATTTGTCTCATCTTACCATCTGAGTGTAATCCTGAATCCGCAACCACTGCATCCAATTACTATGAGAGAGCACCATCTCTCAAATTTATAGGGAATTTGCTGTCTTGAATATGAAGAAGATATTTGCATCTGAAGATGAAATGGTAATGCATTTATGTTGTCGTGTTTGTAATACAATTCACACTGACTTCATGTTATGGGAAGTAAAAAGGGTCTTCCATAGACTAATCAGCACTTATGGCTGTTTTGATTAATGAGGTGACAAAAAAGGAGGCTGGTCTAAGATTGGTTGTGGTTGTTGATGGATTAAAAACATTAAATTATGCATATTGGGCTGTTTAATTCACTGCCCCTGGTTACCCAGTTTCAAAAAAAAGTTTATAAAGTTTGTAATATGAAAAATAAAGTTTGCTTTAATGTAGCATATCAAGTCAAAATCATAAAATAAAAACTTCATTAACACCCAATACCGCTCAACTAATATTAAATATTAAAATATTAAAATGGTGCATGACCCACTTGTTCATGCTTAAAAATGACAGCCTATAAGGCCAATTAAAAAATTAGATAATAAAAAAAAACATGCCAGAGCATTAAATTGAGATATTTCCCCCCCTTTCCTGGATTTTTAATTAAAAGAAGCAGTACTGAACCCTCCAAGTAAAAAAGAAAAAAAAAAAAAAAAAATTCTTGGGGGTCTCTTAGCACTGATAACAAACCAGTTAATTGTCTTTTTGAACTATTCTTTAAAAGAACCGTCTCCTAAGAGTCATTCGTTTTGGGTACTACATTGGTCGCACTCTATAGTTTTGATTCACCTAAAAGAACCGACTCATTAGAGTCATTCATTTGGCAATCGGAGTAGCATGGTTGTGCTGCCGCTGTATGTATTTGATTTGCTACAAAGAACTGTGTCATATTATTAATTCGTTCGGGAATCAGAATACTATGACTGTGCTTTATGTATTTGATTTACAAAAAAACAAACCGGTATATATCAGCCATTTGTTCTCTAATCGAACTAAACTGGTCACGTTGTAGAAATATTGTACTAATATTTTAAGTGTTAAGCTTTGTTTAATATTTTGTGTTAGCATTTAATTTGACTGACTTGATACTTCTAGATGAGTGGATTTTCCAGACTAAACTGACCATTTTGTTATTTGCTTTTAGTACACTGCTTTACCGAAACTTGGCGACATAAACAAAATAAGGATGCGTTCATGCACCCGTAAAACAAGGGATATGCATTTAATGAAATGAATTTGTTTAATGAATACATCAAATCATCTAAAGCAGCATATCATGTAATTAAGTCAATTAAATTTGTAATCATCTGTCGGCTTTAAAGAGACACCCACTCTTTCATTGCACAGAAGAGAATGAATCAGTTATAATGTCACACAGTGATATACAATGGATCTACTACGGCTACTATTTCTAGCATATACAGATACGGGATAAATCATAAGAGTATGATATTCTGAGTTCAGCTGATGTGCTCATTTGCACATATGAGAACTGCATGATCACAGAAATACTGGTTCAAATACGGCCTGCATGATTTATTTCTGATCCTGTTCCTCTTCTTTCTCTCTATTCCTCCACTGTCCAATATAATAAATGACAAAAAGGCCTATAAATAAGATATGGGGAGGGGGGGAGGGGGGCACACGTTAAAAAATGTTTAAAAAGTGGTAAATCAAATGTTCCTCTCAGCACAAGCTTGGTATTGTTGTCAAGCGCAGCATTTCAACTTTGTGAATATTCATAGTAATTTCTCGATGGCATGAGTCTAATGAGAACTCATTTTCTTATGTAAACAAAACGATCTTTCAAAGCGATCCCGATATACACATATACACAGAATTACAGTATTTCAAAATATCTGTCTTGGCAAGTACAGTACCAGTCAAAAGTTTGGAAACATTACTATTTTTAATGTTTTTGAAAGAAGTCTCTTATGCTCATCAAGCCTGCAGTAAAAAAAAAAAAAAAAAACAGTAATATTATGAAATATTATTACAATTTAAAATAATGGTTCTCTTTTTTAATATATTTTAAAATGTAATTTATTTTTGTGATGCAAAGCTGAATTTTCATCAGCAAGTACTCCAGTCTTTGGTGTCTTATGATCCTTCAGAAATCATTCTAATATGATGATTTGATACTCAGTTATTATCAATGATGGAAACAGTTGTGCTGTTTAATATATTTTTTTGGAATACTTTTTTCAGGATTCATTGATGAGTAAAACGTTAACAGCATTTATTCATAAAAACAGCATTTATTCATAATAAAAACATTTCTAACAATATAAATCGTTACCATCACCTTTTATCAATTTAACGCATCCTTGTTGAATTAAAGTACTAATTTCTTAAAAAAATAATAGTTATTGTTCCCAAACTTTTGAACGGTAGTGTATATTGTTACAAAAGATTTCTATTCTAAATAAATACAGTTCTTTTTAACTTTTTATTCATCAAATAATCCTGAAAAAAGTATCTCAGGTTATAAAAAAAATATTAAGCAGCACAACTGTTTCCAACATTGATCATAAATCAGCATATTAGAATGATTTCTGAAGGATCATAAGACACCAAAGACTGGAGTACTTGCTGATGAAAATTCAGCTTTGCATCACAAAAATAAATTACATTTTAATTTAAAGTATATCAAAAAAGAGAACCATTATTTTAAATTGTAATAATATTTCATAATATTACTGTTTTTTTTTTTTTTTTTTTACTACAGGCTTGATGAGCATAAGAGATTTCTTTCAAAAACATTAAAAATAGTAATGTTTCCAAACTTTTGACTGGTACTGTATTTACGCAAACATTATCTGTTATGTGGTTGGGGACTGTTGGGGAAAAACATCTGATTTATAACATTATATTACATGATCCGTGCTGTACAGTAAGTCGGACTGTTTCATTAATGTTAATCAAACAATTGTGGTATCTTGGAAAGAAAGTTGAATATATAATTTTCCTATAGATATTTGGTTTTGACTTGGTGTGTGCCAAATTTGGTGGTATTAGCAGGGATTTTAGGATATGGTTGCCTGGTGATTTTGTTTTGGAACCTTCAGAAACTTTAACTCAATTTTAATCTCAAAATTGAGTTTGCTGACTGTATCGACTTCGAACAGGTGTAGCTCAGTCATTTTTTTCAGATTCCAACAAACCATACATCATTTTGAAGGTTTTTTAATAGAGAATGTGAAAATAACAAAAACTCATTTTTGAAAATGTGCTCATTCCGACTCATTTTGCCAGCACGGGTCACAAATGCAGCCGTAGTGAGCACAAGATACTTCTTACAAAAACAGATTCCAAACTTTTGAATGGTGTAGTGTAAACTGAATTTATATTGAGTATTAAGTTTTACGATTAAAAGAGACAGTCGCCTGTTTGTTTACTCTGGAATGTGCATGCCCATAGACTAGCATGAAAAATACTGATTTTTGTGTGTGATTTAAGCTAAAAAAAAGATGCCATCGTTGTCAGATTTCATTCCAGATTTTAAATAATTAAATGAATAAGTATGCAAATGTTGGTGTTTCTCCATTGAAATAGATAGCTGTACTTGCATGATTGAAAATTGCCTTATGAGTATGATCCCTGATTAAATTTGCTTTAAAGAAAAAAAAAATCTGATCTTTTAGGCTTTTCCCAATGAGTTAAATCAGGTGCATGAGATTAGGAAGCCATCTGAACTGTGTATTTTTGGGCCAGTGATTGTGTGTGATGATCCTCTACAGGATCTGACAATGATCACAGAGTGAAGTCACTGAGCATCTTAACCTTATCCTGCACGTCTCTCGGGAAGCTGTGCTTTATTTCCAGGTCTGGCCTGTGTGTTACGGACGTTGTTTTCTGGTGTGTGGATTGAATCCCGGCTCTCAGCAGGAACTGATTCACAGTATTGTGAAAAGTGTCGCTGAATCTCTCAAACAAGCCTTGTGCCCACTGACCCGTGATGACTGCTTTCATTCTCCGTGCAGCTTTCTCGAAGTGCTAAAAACCTCAGCGCTGGGTGTTTGAAGGAGAGATATGAAAGTGTGGTTTGGTGTCGTGGGGGTGGGAAGCATCTGTGTACGTGTGGATGAAGTATTTGATGTTGTCTGTGAAGATAGGACGCTTGCGGTATGTGCTGTGTGTGTGAGATATCAAAGTTTGAGAGGTGAGTGTGAGTGACTGTGGATTTGATAAGGCTTATGGGTTTCTGTCAGTCCATATCCGTCGACTTTAATAAATGCGTGTGCGAGTGAGTAAACAAAGCCTGAAGCCATTCACAGCATCTGAGTCACCTCTGAGCAAGAGAGGTCCGGCGAGTTGGCGCGAGTCTGAGACTCGTAACTCAAAGCGGCCCTCCAAGTTCAACAGTTCTGCTCATTTTGGCGATATAAATCACCATCCAGAACAGCTCAGAGCTTCTGTAAAACACCCGCAAAAACTCTTGATAATAAAGGTTCCAAATAAGGGCTTTTGCAGCGATGCCTTAGATGAACCATTTCTGTGCCATTAGCCGCGTTTCCGTTACAGATTTGCACGAAACGTAGCAAAACTAGCGATATTTTCGAAATGTTGATAAAAAACGATTGTGAAATGACGGTGTTTCCATTAACCGATGTTATGCGACTAAAACGTAATTTCATAAAGTCCTTCCAAAAATCATGGCGACGGATGTTGGTAGGTTTATGTATATCCCAGCCACCGCACTAGCCATTATTATTAATCAAAGGAGACTATGTTATCCAAGCATTTATGGCAAGGAAAGGCCCTTATACTTGGAGCGGCACATATGAGGTGTTTCTCCCTCATACTGTATCTGCTTCAAGGTCTTGATAAATTGTGGCATTTATTTGTTGTTTAGAATCCAGTATTCCCGTAATACTTTTGTTTAAAGGTCACGCGTTTTTTTAGGCTGAAACATTTTTTGTCACATACAGCAAACATCTCCTCACTATCCGCTAGCTGCCTGTCCCCTGAACACACTGAAAAGAAACACGGTCTCTGTAGACAGCCCAGGCTCCACAAACGGCAAGAAAAACAAACTGGCCCAGCCTGGACCACGAAACATAACAAACAGTGTTCCAGCCAATAACCGACAAGTATGATTTGGGGGTGGGGGTTGGGGGGTTAGTGCGCGTGCACATGAAGGGGGGAGTGGAGGAGAGAGAAGCATGAAGAGGGAAGTTAGCTAGAGGAAAGATGTCCTAGACAACGACAACGAATAACGTTAGAATTATATTCTCTTGAATTTTGATATGGCCGACACACAACCAAAGAGACGACGTTCCGATGAACAAATAGCAAAGAAGAGGGAAAAGGAGAAGGAAAAGCAAAGTCCCGAATTTACACCGGAAAAGCCTGTTTCTGGAAGCACGGGAGGGAGGGGAAGGGGACGGGATGAGGAGGAGGGTCAAGCTAGCCTCCGTTTTGTTTGACAATACTTCGAACGTCAACAAGAAGTGATGTCACCCAACATCGCTTAGAGCACCTTTAATAAAGAACTCTGTCTCGTCTTCTGTCTAAACATACCGCGCCATCTGTGTTAAGTGACCTAATCCTTTTTCGAATTGCCTGAAAAACCACCAAAAACCGCGAGCTTAAAAACTTTTTTGCGATATATGGGAGTTTTTGCGAAATTGACGCGTTTCCATTGGGTGTATTTTCAATTTCAATTTGCGCAATTTGAAGGGTAATGGAAACGTGGCTATTGAGGAACCTTTCAGTGAACATTTCCTAAAAGAACCATTATTTTTCTTAGTGTGAAGAACATTTTTAATAATCTAATGAACTGATACGCAGTCACAAAAGCTTATCGTTTGCATGTGTTTTAAGTATTGCGGTTTAAATACAAGTGAATTTAAACCATTGAAGCTCAGTTAGCAGCGACAGACAACTTATTTCGCTATATGTGCGCGTTCTCTGAGACTGTTTCTCAGCACTGTCATAGAGCGTGAAAGCTTTTTGCCAAATTATTCGGCTTGAACAGTTAAATACACATACTTATGTGTCGAAGTGACCATGTCTTTGCAAGTAAACACAGTCATTAATGTCTTAAGTGAATGTAAACAGTTGAGAAAGAAAACGTACAAGTATATTGGATCCATGCATGCTTTTTTATACATTTGATATATAAAAACTTATTTATGGAGTACAATTTAAAACAATTTATGTAGTATTTCTTATTTCTAGTGCTTGAAGTTGTTCAGGTAGGTCTATTTAATTTGTGTCTTTGTTTTCTTTGCTCTTTCTTTATCACTGTTTACTTGTCTTCTGTAAGCTTGAGAGGTTTTTTTTTCTTAGCCTAGTATTAGTTTTTTGTGATATTGAAAATGGTGACAAGAATGATGAAATATGAATGGAATCAAACATTTTTATATCATAAAACCCTTATTTAAAGCAAAAAAGTAACTACAGTGTATCGTGATATATATCGTTATCGTGAAATAATATGACTCATATCGTGATATAAGATTTTGGTCATATCGCCCACCCCTTCTTTTTCCATTATAAAGAACCTTTTTTGGAATGGAAATATTCCAGGGATATTAAAGGTTCTTAATCGAATCATAGATGCCAATAAAGAACCGTTATGCTTCTAAAAGTGTAACGAATTTTTTTTTTTTTTTTGTCAAATGCATGTTTACCTATCTGATGCTTCCCTGTTAAAAAAATACAGATGCCAACAAACTGTTTTTCCCTTCTAGGTTTTGAGTGATTCCCAGCATACTTTTTCGGGTTTGTCTAAACTTTCTGAAGTTTACAGAAAAGATTAGAATGCGTGTGTTTGTTGCATTTGCCAGGTTTGGTTCCGGAGCGCCGCTTGCTTGCTCGTTTTCCACCTCGTTAGTCTGAAACAAGGAAGCAAGCAGCATTGTTTACAACAACAAAGATGTTGACCCCGTGAACTCAGAATTAGAGTTTTGTGTCTTTTACTGTGTGCTTGTTAGCTTTTAGACTAGTGTAACTACACTGAACACTTGACAAAATACACTTTCAGCAGATGTTTGTGTTTAAAATGCTCTGTGTCTGTCTCTTCTGGAAAAATAGACCTCTAATACCACTGCCGACTAGCAAGAAGCAAATTGTAGAGTGACCTTTAATCTTTAAACTTATCATATGTGGGTGTTTCTTCAGCTTCAGGCACTTTCATGTCTCAGGGATTGATTTTAAAGAAAAAATAACAAAAAACTGATTTCAAATCATTGTCTTGGAAACTTGCCCATACCTTCAAACTTTATTTTTGCTGCCTTTCAAATGACTTTTATATGTTGATTTTATTGGTTTACCCTGGTCCCAGGCCTAGATTTTTAATCTTAAAGTATAAAATCCATTATATAAAGTGTTTGCAATAATCTAAATCAAAAATGACATTTATAATGTTGGAAAATATTTCTATTTCAAATAAATGTTGTTCTTTTGAACTTTCTATTCATTAAAGAATCCTGAAAAAATGTATCACAGTTTTGGTTTTCAACATTGATAATAATAATAAATGTGTCTTGAGGATCAAATCATCATATTGGAATGATTTCTGGAGGATCATGTGACACTGAAGACTGGAGTAATGATGCTGAAAATTCACAGGAATACAGTAAATACATTTTGCAGTTATAAATACAAATACAGTTTTAAATTGTAATAATACTTTACGATATTACGTATTATTATGATGTAAAAACGAAGACTTGGTGAACTGAAGAGACTTCAAAAACATTAAAGAAATCTTACAGACCTTAAACTATCTATGACATTAGGCTTAACCAGATAACACAGTTTTATTTAAACACTGTAAACTACACCGTTCAAGAGTTTTTAATGTCTCTTCTGCTCACCAAGGCTGCATTTATTTGATCAAAAATACGGTAAAGACAGTAATATTGTGTAATATTAAATAATGCAACTCATCCTTGGGACTAGTGATGTGCCCTAAAGTATACTCAGACAGTATAATAGCCAATGATTAGTGATATTTATTCCAAACACAACAATGATCTTTAATGGCAAACGCTACAAAGATTGCCTGTTGTTGGCCCTCTGAGAAACGATTACGGTATAGTGCATATTATCATAATTATAAAGTGGATTACGGTGCTGATGATGCTCTTGACTATTATCAGCGTGCCAGAGATAATGTTAATCTGTGTTACGTTTCTTTCAGAGGGCTTCGCTCTGTCTGTGGAGTGCAGGGGCTTCTATCCGCCTTCCCTACGGATTCTCTCTTTAAAATCCACGCGATTAATATTTCATTTAAAGTTCAGAGCTTTCTGCATCAGTACGCAGCAAAATCACAGCTGAAAGATACAGCTTGGAGACCAACAATGCATCTTCCTCCCTCTCCCTCCTACATGAATACACTCTTTCTGCCTCCTTTTCCGTTCGTTCCCCGGCTCTCCTGCTGCCGTTCCCTCTTTTGTTCTTTCTATCTCTCCCCTAATCTCTCCTCATCCCTTTCTCCTCCTCAGAATAATACACAGTGATAATACACTGTGCAAAGAAGCCATATTGTATTCCCACAGTGTGTTTCTGTGATCATCTTCTCTTGGCTGCACTCAGCTTTAATGAATGTTAGGAGTTATTAGCTGGCACAAACTGCCTCTGGTGAATCACACTGTCTCAGCCTTTGTTGTTTGCATGATTCATTTTCTGTTCTGGAGCAAATTTGGCTCTTAAAAGAAGCAAGGAATCATCAGTGTCCTGCTTTATATTTCTATCACACTCTCTTCTTGGACCTTTTCAATCCTGTCCCTTTGAAATTCTCTTGAAAAGCATGTTTGGAATTTGTGGAATGAATCATTTCAGTGTTTGTGTAGCAGTACTGGAGTGATCTATCTATCTATCTATCTATCTATCTATCTATCTATCTATCTATCTATCTATCTATCTATCTATCTATCTATCTATCTATCTGTCTGTCTGTCTGTCTGTCTGTCTGTCTGTCTGTCTGTCTGTCTGTCTGTCTGTCTGTCCGTCTATCCATCCATCCATCCATCCATCCATCCATCCATCCATCCATCCATCCATCTATCTATCTATCTATCTATCTATCTATCTATCTATCTATCTATCTATCTATCTATCTATCTATCTATCTATCTATCTATCTATCTATCTGTCTGTCTGTCTGTCTGTCTGTCTGTCTGTCTGTCTGTCTGTCTGTCTGTCCATCTATTCATTTATCTATCTATCGGCCTTTTTGTCTGTCTGTCCATTTCTATCTATCTATCTATCTATCCATCTATCTATCTTTCTTTAGTGGCGCTTACATCACAGTTATTGTTACTCATATTTGAAAATTAGGCATTGATTCAATTAAAATAACTAAACTAAGTATACCAATCTAAATTAAAGAACTAAGTAAACTAAATTTAAGGAGCATAACTCATATGTTTGTGCTATGGGCAAATGACCCCGCATGTCTTGTTGAGGAGAGGTGCGCTGTTACTGATCAAACGGATGGAAAAATTCAGGCATGCATTGTAGCGGCACCCAAACCATATTTTGGGTCCAGAATATCACTTTTTTGACTTGATCCGGTAAGCAACCACCCAAAACCCCCTAATATCCACATAAAAGTTAACTCAGAACCCTTTGGCAACACATTTGTTTTTATTACTGTGATTGATCATGGTATAAGATATGATGTGTGTCTCTAGTGTGAGATGAGAAACACTTTTCATTCTGTTATGGAATGCAGTAGATTGCCTGTGTTATTTGCTGTCTCTAATTAGGTTTAAACAGACTCAGGCAGGTTTTTTCTTCTTTTATTTTTGGCCCATGATATAGCCGCTGCATACAAAGACTGTAGAGCCACTTATTAAACTGCTGAAAAAATCTCTATGTGAACAAAAGGCAAGCTTTTTATGGAAGTCTAGTTTTGGGTAGAGGTCAAATGGATTTGAAAAGCTGTTGGATGACTGTAGGGGGCTTGCCTTACGTGTCTAATGAGATTAATGATGATGTTCTAATTTTATGTTATCGGCATGTTTTGCCTGATTATTTACTTCACCCTCTCGATCTCTGTCTCCTTTAGGTATGTGGTCATTTTCGGTGTCTGAGTTGGCCGTCCCCGGGGTGGAGATCGGTCGGCTCTCAGCAACAGATGCAGACCTGGGTGACAACGCACGGATGGACTTTACGATCGTGGACGGAGAGGCAGGGGACACGTTCAACATAACTGGATTGAACCAAGAGGCAGTGATTTTGTTAAACAAGGTGGGAGTGGTGAAACAGAAATAACTACAGTAATGCTGTTTTCTTCCATGCATTCCCAAATCAGAACCAAATCCAATTTTATGGTTTATCTGACTCAAAACTGTTAGTAGTTTGTAGTCTTAACCGTGAAAACCGTGTGAATAGTGAATGAGTGAGTGGGTTCGGACACATCATATGTATAAATATGCATATGAGCAAAGATGATTGCAAACGTTCCCATTTTTTTGTCTTCTTTTTCTCCACAGACATTCTCTTACGTCTTTTGGCATCATAA